>NW_027507764.1:52020441-52620441 GCF_037356315.1 Lithobates pipiens | reverse complement strand
TTGTCAACCTCAATCCTATGTTGTCTGCAAGCAACTTCCTGGTCTGCCAGTGTATCAGATCTGCCCAGAAGGAGAGGCAGTCCCTTTGAAGGCATGGTATCAGAACCACCTGCTCCACTCTCCAATGCTGTTCGAGTGCCTCAAACACCTAATCCTCAGAGTAGAAAACTGACACCCCCCAGAACCTGGCTGTGCCAATGGTCTACAAGCCCACCTCCAGTGGCGGAAGATAAAGACAGTGAATATGAAGAGATAGTGCCTCACTGGTTATGGCCCCTAACACAAGAAAGTAATTATGGACCTTATGCTACCAGTAGAAAAAAAGGGGGCTCTTCAAGTCCAGGAATAGAGATTCTGTTTTCACCTGAAAGGGTTAGTGAGATCAACATCGAAAACATTAGTCCAACCCCCGAAGGGGGTGTTGGAGATCTGATTAGCTTCAATAATGAAGACCTGCTACTACCTGAACCAGACTGCTCTTCGGAAGTTGGAGTTCCACTATCAGATGAAGAACCTTGTGAAGGTTCCATACCCGTACCTGACCATACTGAAGTCGCAGATCTTCCCATCCCAAAGTTAAATTCTGCTTATCTTTCGCGGGAACTCCATGATTCCATTGATGTTGAGAATCTGGGCATAGATTATATTCCTGTGCTTACTCGTCTATTAGACTGAGACAGAATATAAACCCCCTAAGAGGCTCACTTATGATATTCTGGAAGTAAGCTCTGATGAACCGATTCCTACTATCCAGAGACAAAACTCCATGCCAGACCCCACTACTATCCATTGGGTAGGGGTTGATCTTGACCTACACTCTGATACTACTGAGTGGGCCATGGCAATAGCACTAGCTGGTAAGCAAACTGATTATGAACTAACTGAACATGTATATGAATGGTTCCAACAAAATTCAGAGGTATGCAGATACTTGTTAAGTCTAAGTTATGGTTGACACTGTCGTAATTTGTGTGTCAGTTTCATTATTAGTTATTGGTTAAATAGTCCTTTGCAAAGCTCCTATCCCTTTGGGGGAACAAACATTTTGAGTGGGGGGAGGATGTAGCTATGAGCTGGCTGAATTGCCTACGGTGTCAGGGAACACTTCACAACATCTGCCACAGGGAGACTATTTCCACTAGTACTCAGTAGGGATGAGCCGAACACCCCCCGGTTCGGTTCGCACCAGAACTTGCGAACGACCCCCGCGTTCGGTACGAACGTTAGAACCCCATTGAAGTCTATGGGACTCGAACGTTCGAATTGGAAAGTGCTCATTTTAACGGCTAATATGCAAGATAGTGTCCTAAAAAGGGTTTGGCGACCTGCCTCCTGCCTCAGGGGACATGGGTCACTGCAAAAAAAAGTTATAAAAACTACCGTTTTGGCGGGAGCACTGATTTTAATGACGATTAAAGTGAAAAAAAAAAAGTGAAATATTCCTTTAAATATGGTGCCTGCGGGGTGTCTGTAGTATGCCTGTGAAGTGCCACGTGTTTCCCGTGTTTAGAACAGTCCCTGCACAAAATTACATTAAACGGAAATAACACCATTTAAAACTGCTTGCGGTTTTAATGTTATATCTGGTTCCTGCAATATGGTTGAAAATCATTGAGAAACATGGCATGGGTAGCCCTCCCTGCCCATTACCAGCCTATTTGGGTCTTGTACGCATATTAAGGGGAACCCCGTACCCATATTAAAAAAAGGAAATGCGTGTGGCCCCCAGGCCCTATATACTCAGAACAGCAGTATACAGGCGGTGCAAACAAGACAGGGACTGTGTAGGTTTGTTGTGTTAAGTTGAATCTGTTTGTCATTTTCAACCGGTACATTTTTAAAGTGTAGCTCCAGTCAAAAAAACTATCTTTAAGCTTTTTGGAAAACATAGGGAAGGGTTATCACCCCTGTATAATTTGTTTTGTCGTCCATCTTTTTTCATCTCACTTGCTGCTGTCTCCTTGCGTTTGCAAGTAGGAGATGTTTGTAAGTTGGATGTTTGAAAGTAGGGGCCTGCCCTATATTATAGCGGTATGTACTGGGTACAGAGCACGCAGACAGCACGCACTATCTCCTAACACTACTGACTGCAAGCTCTATTATTAACCACTTGTTAGCCCAATGTTTGCATAAAGTGAAAGATGAAGTTATGCTGAGTAAATAGATATCAAACATGTCACTCTTCAAAATTGCACATGCCCGTGGAATGGCGCCAAACGTCGCTACTTAAAAAATCCCCATAGGCGACGCTTTAAATATTTTTTTACTGGTTACATGTTTTGAGTTGCAGAGGAGATCTAGGACTAGAATTATTGCTCTCGCTCTAACATTCTCGGCGATACCTCACATGTGTGGCACATGCGAGCACATGGGGACATGGGCGCTTTAATTTTTATTTTATTTTTTTATTGTTCATTTTACTTTATTTATTTTAGTTTGACATTTTTTTCCCCAAAAATATATTTTTGATCACTTTTATTCCTATTACAAGAAATGTAAACATCCCTTGTAATAGGAATATGGGGTGACAGGTCCTCTTTACAGTGAAATCTGGGGGGTCAATATGACCCCACATCTCACCTCTAGGCTGGGAAGCCTGAAATAAAAAATAAAAAAAAGATTCTGGCTTTGATCGTACTGGCGAGTTGGTAGAAGCACCGGAGGGCGGTGAGGGGTGGGGGGCGTCTATGGCTGGGTATTTCAGGGTATCACCGAGTATGGCTGGGTATCTCTGAGTATGGCTGGGTATGGCAATTTATGGCAGGGTATTACAGAGTATTGGCGGGGTATTGGCGGGGTACTACAGAGTAATAGCAGGGTACTGCACTGCAGAGTAATGGCAGGGTACTGCACTGCAGAGTAATGGCGGGGTACTGCACTGCAGAGTAATGGCGGGGTACTGCACTGCAGAGTAATGGCGGGGTACTGCAGAGTAATGGCGGGGTACTGCACTGCAGAGTAATGGCAGGGTACTGCACTGCAGAGTAATGGCGGGGTACTGCACTGCAGAGTAATGGCGGGGTACTACAGAGTAATGGCAGGGTACTGCACTGCAGAGTAATGGCAGGGTACTGCACTGCAGAGTAATGGCGGGGTACTGCACTGCAGAGTAATGGCGGGGTACTGCAGAGTAATGGCGGGGTACTGCAGAGTAATGGTAGGGTACTGCAGAGTATGCACTGGTATTGCAGAGTATTGGCAGGGAATTGAGGGGTTAAATTCGGTGAGCAGCGATGTGGGCACTGCAGATGCAGCCCACATCGCTGCTGACACCGATCTCTTTCCCCTCCGCTGTACCGATCGGTACAGAAAGGGGAGGGAGGAACAGGCGTCATAACATGACGCCGGTTTGTTTCCAAGTGATCACTCCGTCATTTGACGGAGCAATCACGTGGTAAACGGCCGCTATGAGCGGCCGTTTACCGTGATGCGCCGGGTCCTATGGACCCGGCGGTCACGGATGCTCTCGAGTGCGCACACCTCGGGGCACGCGAGAGCAGAATTCTGGGAGGCCGTTAATTAACGGCCTCTCTGAGTTAAACAACCGCCCTGAAGCCGTTAATCGGCAATGGGCAGTTGTTAAGTGGTTAAAGCTAGATCACTAGCTATATAGGTGAGGTGAATATAGTGGTGTATACTGCAGTCAGGGCACAGACAACAACCACTACACAGCAGCAAGATAGGAAATCAGCCAAAAAACGATTGGTGTGTACTGTGTTGAAGGTACACAGAACACCCACTGCTTCAGATGCAAAGTAACACACTACAGGAGGCCGCCTTAAAGGCGGCCTTATATAGTGTGGGGCGTGCACTACACAGCCTGAGCTATGATTGGCCACAGGCAGGATGCCTGTGGCCAATCATGGCTCTCCTCGCTGCCAGCGCTGCGATTGGCCAAGCATGCGGGGTCACAGTGCATGCTTGGCCAATCATTGGGCAGCAATGCACTGCGCCAACGCAGTGCATTGTGGTCCGCGCGCGCGTCACTCGAATTTTGACGCGAACGGCCAAAACGTTCGGAATTCGCCGAACGGCCGAACGGCCAATGTTCGAGTCGATAGTACGTTCGACTCGAACACGAAGCTCATCCCTAGTACTCAGCACAGACTGTTTTGCCACATACTGAATGCAGAGTGAATGAGGACTCACAGAAGAGTGGAGGATCCTGAGACATGTAGGCCAGGGAGCCGAGAATCCCACTGGAGCCTGATCCAAGTGGACAGAATGCTGGGAGAGATGATATATTGCCTGTGTTGGGGAGGAGTCAGTCTCTTGGCACCACGGGCTTCATCTGGAAGAAGTGACCCACACAGTCAAGTAGAATGAGTTGGTGTTGCAGCCTAGGCAGCAAGGGAGAGCCTCCAGTGGGCGAGTTTGGATGCATACATCATTGGCATTGTCCAGTCGGTCTGGTGACAGTCGGGAAGTCGCCTTCATCACTTGCATCACAGATCTAGCTGATCTGTGGCAAAAGGGAGTAGTCTGACATAAAACTGGTCATTCTCTTTCTCTTTTCTGACATGCAGCCATAGACCTAGATCAGGTTACTGCTTGCTGCTCTTATTTCTACTAAAGACTATATCCACTATATCCTATTCTAATAGGTCCAGTGGTGGGGGAAAGAGGAGGTGGCTGAAACTTCATGAGACTGGGCTGCGGCCCGGTCTTCCGGAAGTGGGGAACGGTACCTGCCAAAAACACTTTTGAGTGGAGCTCCGTTTTAAGTAAAAACTCATCTATTTTACTGTGTTCTCATTTTGGTTTCTGTGCAATATATTTAATATTGATGAAATGTCTGAACCGAAGGTGTCAGAGGTGTTGGGAGACCTGCAAGGTCAGGGCAACCATTGGAGTCAAGTTTTTAAGTCTTTAAGTGGCCCCTATGGGTGTAGCGATACACTAAGCCCTTGTACACGTGGTCGGACATTACGACAACAAAAGCCGTCGGATTTTGTCCGAAGGATTTTGTCCGAAACTGGTGTTGCATGCACACGGTCGGACAAAGTTGTCGGAATATCCAATCGTTCGTAATGTGCCGACGTTATTTCATTACGACGGGACTACGTTCAGGCTAGTAGCCAATAGCTTTAGTCTCGTAATTTGATCTGAGCATGCATGGCACTTTGTCTGAACGGAATTCTCTACAAACGATCAGACAAAGTCTGATCGGATCATGTTGTCGTAAACTTTTATAGCCCAGCTCTAAAACTTTGTCAGTCGGATATTCCGATGGATACAGTCCGATGGAGCCCACACACGGTCGGATTATCCGACAACACGGTCCAATTGGACATTTTCTGTCGGAATGTCTGACCGTGTGTACAAGGGCTTAGACTGATGGATAAAGAGCATTGCAGCAACATTGGGTTAATCATTCTGCTATTTCTCAGCCTGTAAGCGACTGCCCCAGTGGTGGCCTTGCCATTCCTTATACTGTTCTGTCTTACCAAGCCTCATCGGTGAAAGCCTCGTGGAACCTTTCAGCACATATTGTGAAACTTCTTCTGTAAAATGCACAGTATGTAATTGACATACCATAGTAGGTCAGTAAACAAGTTAGACTGTATTTTTAATTTTATTGCTACATAAAATCCTTAACCAGCTTCTTTGTGAACCTTTTAACGGTTTTATTTTAGGATCTGAAAGATGTGACAGCGTGTTAACCTTGGCATGTCTCCCTTTTCACTTTATTGTTATTTATTGTACAAAAGGATGTGTTTTCCTTTCTGACCTGCCTGGGTACAGCGTTCCCACAATCACATATTACTTTGCAGATGTAGCCTTGAGTGTTTGTATTACCACAGAGTGCATTCTCCCATTAACTGTGGGGGACACATCGGAGATGCTTCTGTTTCCCATAATATGCACTTAGTGCCATGGTGATCTTCAGCACATGCACGCAGGAATGTACAGGAGGGGATTACAGGGGGGGTTCACTGGATCTTAAAGAGACACACCAGGCCAAAATAAAAGTATTACATTTAAAGTCGACCTCTGACCTGCAGAAAGTTGGTACCCTGTCCTGGAACATTTAGCAGCAGGAAGATAAATGCATCCTTGGTAAGTATCCGGGGCAACCAATTTTGGGAGATTGCATGGTTCACCCCCCAAGACCCCTTAGGAGGAAAGAGAGAAGGAAGTGTTAGGGATAGAAGAGATGGAGAGAGGAAGGAAGGAAGGAAGGAAGGAAGGAAGGAAGGAAGGAAGGAAGGAAGGAAGGAAGGAAGGAAAGAAAGAGTAAGGCAAAGAAGGGAGGAATGAAAGAGGTAGCAAACAATAAAGGAAGAAAGAAAGAAAGAAAGAAAGAAAGAAGAAAGGGGGAGGAAAGGAAAGAAGGGAGAAAGAAAAGAGGTAACAAAGAATAAAGGAGAAAGTAAAGAAAAAGTGAGAAACATACAGTATCTCACAAAAATGAGTACACCCCTCACATTTTTGGAAATATTTTATTATATCTTTTCATGTGACAACACTGAAGAAATGACACGTTGCTACAATGTAAAGTAGTGAGTGTACAGCTTATATAACAGTGTAAATTTGCTGTACCCTCAAAATAACTCAACACACAGACATTAATGTATAAACCGCTGGCAACAAAAGTGAGTACACCCCTAAGTTAAAATGTCCAAAAAATTGGGCCCAAAGTGTCAATATTTTGTGTGACCAACATTATTTTCCAGCACTGCCTTAACCCTCTTGGGCATCAAGTTCACCAGAGCTTCACAGGTTGCCACTGGAGTCCTCTTCCACTCCTCCATGATGAAATCACAGAGCTGGTGGATTTTAGAGACCTTGCACTCCTCCACCTTCTGTTGGAGGATGCCTCACAGATGCTCAATAGGGTTTAGGTCTGGAGACATGCTTGGCCAGTCCATCACCTTTACCCTCAGCTTCTTTAGCAAGGCAGTGGTTGTCTTGGAGGTGTGTTTGAGTTCGTTACCATGTTGAAATACTGCCCTGCGGCCCAGTCTTTGAAGGGAGGAGATCATGCTCTGCTTCAGTATGTCACAGTACATGTTGGCATTCATGGTTCCCTCAATGAACTGTAGCTCCCCAGTGCTGCCAGCACTCATGCAGCCCCAGACCATGACACTTCTACCACCATTCTTGACTGTAGGCAAAACACACTTGTCTTTGTACTCCTCACCTGGTTGCCGCCACACATGCTTGACACCATCTGAACCAAATAATTTTATCTTGGTCTCATCAGACCACAGGACATTGCTCTAGTAATCTATGTCCTTAATCTGCTTGTCTTCAGCAAACTGTTTGAGGGTTTTCTTGTGCATCATCTTTTACAAGAGGCTTCCTTTTGGGACAACAGCCATGCAGACCAATTGGATGCAGTGTGTGGTGTATAGTCTGAGCACTGACAGGCTGACCCCCCCACCCCTTCAACCTCTGCAGCAATGCTGACAGCACTCATACATCTATTTCCCAAAGACAACCTCTGGATATGACGCTGAGCAGGTGCACTCAACTTCTTTGGTCGACCATGGCGAGGCCTGTTCCGAGTGTAACCTGTCCTGTTAAACTGCTGTATGGTCTTGGCCACCGTGCTGCAGCTCAGTTTCGGGTTTTGGCAATCTTCTTATAGCCCAGCCCATCTTTAAGTATAGAAACAGTTATTTTTTTCAGATCCTCAGAGAGTTCTTTGCCATGAGGTGCCATGTTGAACTTCCAGTGACCAGAATGAGAGAGTGAGAGTGATAGCACCAAATTTAACACACCAGCTCCCCATTCACACCTGAGACCTTGTAACACTAACGAGTCACATGACATCAGGAGGGAAAAAGGCTAATTTGGCCCAATTTTGACATTTTCACTTAGAGTTATTTTGAGGGGACAGCACATTTATACTGTTATACAAGCTGAACATTCACTGCATTACATTGTAGCAAATTGTTATTTCTTCAGTGTTGTCACATGAAAAGATATAATAAAATATTTACAAAAATGTGAGGGTACTCACTTTTGTGAGATACTGTATGGGAAGAAGGAAAGAAAGAAAGTTAGGAGGGGGGAAAGAGAGAAAGAAAGAAAGAAAGAAAGAAAGAAAGAAAGAAAGAAAGAAAGAAAGGAATGGTATCGGGAAGAAAGAAATACTGGAAGGAATGGTTAGGGATAGAAGAGATGGAGAGAGGAAGGAGAGTCGGAAGGAAGGAAAGAGGGAGGCAAAGAAAGAATGAATAAATGAAAGAGGTAGCAAAAAATAAATTAGAAAAGAAAGAAAGGACTGGGGGGCTGTGGAATAAGAAATAAAAAAGAAATGCAGTAATGAAAGAAAGAGGAAGGTAAGGAAGGAATGAAGAAATAAAAGAGCAAAGAATAAAGGAGGAAATATAGAAACAACTAAGAAAAGTAGAAGTAAAAGTAAAGAAAAAAGTCAAAAACATATGGGAAGAAGGAAAAAAAGAAAGGAAGGAAGTAAGAAAGGAAGAGGGGGAAAAAGAGGGGAGGAAGAAAGGAAGAAAAGGGGAGAAAGAATGAAAAAAGTGTAAAGAAGTGATGGTAATGGGAAGAAAGAAATACAGGGTGGAATGGTTAGGAATAGAAGAGATGGAACGAAGAAGGAAAATTGGAAGGAAGGAAGGGGAAAAAGAGGAGGAGAAGAAGAAAGAAAGAAAGAAAGAAAGAAAGAAAGAAAGAAAGAAAGAAAGAAAAAGAAAGAAAGAAAGAAAAAGAAAAGGATGCAAGAAAGAGGGAGGTAAGGAATGAAGGAAGAAATTAAAGAGGAAGCAAAGAATAAAGCAGGAAGGAAAGAAAGAAAGAAAGAAAGAAAGAAAGAAAGAAAGAAAGAAAGAAAGAAAGAAAGACAGAAAGAAAGAAAGAGAGAGAGAAGGAAAATAATTATTACACCATTAATTGGTAATAATATGTTTTGGATTTAGAATAATTTTAGATGATGCATCTACAGGATTAGAAAGAGGGAAAGGAAGGAAAAAAATAGTAAAAGCAAGGAAAGAAAGGAGGGGAGAAAAGAGGAAATGAAGGAAAGTAGGAAGAAGTGAGGAAAGGAAGGAAAGGACAGATTGAAGAAAGAAGGAAAGAATAAAGCATGAAAGAGGAAGAAAAAAATTAGGGAATTGTTATGTCATTAATAGATACTTTTATTTTTATTTCATTTCAGTTTCATTGTATGTGATGTGCTTCTAAAAAGCTCAAAGTGAAAAGAACAGAATGTTCAGCCCTGTACACAACAAATGTTTTAGGTGGAAATACTTTATTTGGCCAAATACCATAATGAAGGGAACCCTCAGGGAAATGCAGTTTGTTTTAGGACCATGTCTTTATTCATCCGGTATCTCTCGGTGGAAGGCTGTGTGTGCTGCAGGTAGCGATAAACAATGGTTCCCTTCACAAAGAGGCGGAATATTGTGTGCACACAACTCATTATTATGCCGCCAGTCATCTATTGTGTGCGCCATTCAAAGAACGCGGGAATAGCTAATGGCTAATATCCTTTGTTTGTTGACCACAAATAATGTTTACCGGCTTTTGTACATGAGGGAACGTGAAATATTAAACATGCGCTGAAGATACAAAGTTACTATTTTTCTAAACACAGTTGGGTTATATGAGATTTCTATAAAACAGTGCAGAAAATTAATGGAAATGTTTTATACAAAAGAACCTGAGGCCAGAAAAGAGTTCCGGATGTTCCAAAGCTCGATAAAGGTACATTTTTCTGACAGATCTGTCAGCATGCAGAACAATGTCTTAATAAATTTACTGCAGGCACAGTCACTTAGAATGATAATTATCAGTGTCCACGTACGCCAAAGAATAAAGAGCTCTCATCTCTGGGATAACGAGTTTTCAGTGCCGCTATTTTTACACGGGTAGTTTTTAAAGCATGTCTGTCACCTTGGGGCAATAGTAAAGTAATTATGGGTAACTTCAGTTTGATACTTACATTTTTAGAGTCAGCTAGCATTAGAGAGTAGTGATGGCCGAATGGTTCGCCCAGCGGTCGTTTCGCTGCGAATATCGGCTGTTCGCCGTCCGCCCGATCGGCGGACTATTGCCGCCGTTCGCCCGGCGGACTTCCGTGTTTATTGTGTAAAAGAACTTTGACCTATGATGACACATCCATCATGGGGTACAGGACAGCCAATTGAGACATTACAGCACATGGACACTTGGACATTCCTCCTAACTTATAAATAGACCCGATCCGGCGGCCATTTTACATTCTTTCTTCTGTCACTATAGGGAGAGGTTGCTGTCTGGAGCAGGGAGAGATTGCAGTGACTCAAATCGCTAGCTATTTGGTACACAAAAGTTATTTTCAGGACTGGTATAGGTGTTAGGTGTAGTTCAGGATATAGGTTTGAGGCAGTGCTGTGCTAGTGATTGTTGCAGCAGCCTGAGTGTCTTTTGTCAGTGTAGAGAAAGGGACAGGATGCTGTGTGCTGCAGGGACAGTCAGTTTAATCATTAGCTGTTACTATTAGGTCCACAAAAGTGCTATTCAAGTTATTGTTCCAGCAGCCTCTGTTTTGTCAGTTTATATAGGGACAGGCAGGAAGCTGTGTGTGAGGCAGTGAGGGAGAGTCAGTTTAATTAGTAGCTGTTACTATTAGAGCCGGTTCACACTGCGGGCGATGCGAGGCGTCACGACTTGCCTCGCCTCGATCTGACAAGTCGCCCCCGTTCTGTACAATGGAACCGTTCTGAGAGGAGCGACTCGAGTCGCTCCGACTCAGAAAAAAGGTTCCTGTACTACTTTCGGGCGACCTCGGGGCGACTTGCATTGACTTCTATACAGAAGTCATCTGCAAGTTGCCGCTGAGGTCGCGGCAGGTCGCGGCGAGGCAAGTCGGTGTCGCCTCGCATCGCCTGCAGTGTGAACCGGCCCTTAGGTCCACAAAGGTTCTTTTCAGGACTGGTATGGTAATAGGCTTGTACACGTATAATATTCTTTCTTCCAAATATAGAAAGAATATTATACTTGACTGCTACCCTTCTGCTGCAGTCTGCTAATCATTCACAACCTAATTGTTCCACAAAGGTCCTTATAAGGACTGGTAACTTGGTCTAGGGTGCTGCAGTACATAGGGTTGAGTGAGGTACAGTCTGCTATTCCATAAGGACTGGTATAGGTCCACAATACATAGGGTTGAGGTGCACTACTGCTGACCGCCGCCCTATACTGCAGCAGTCCTTCATCAGTATAGGGACTGACGTACAGTCAGCTAATCAGTCACAACCTACTTGTTCCACAAAGGTCCTTATAAGGACTGGTAGCTTGGTCTAGGGTGCTGCAGTACATAGGGTTGAGTGAGGTACAGTCTGCTATTCCATATGGACTGGTATAGGTCCACAATACATAGGGTTGAGGTGCACTACTGCTGACCGCTGCCCTATACTGCAGCAGTCCTTCATCAGTATAGGGACTGACGTACAGTCTGCTAATCAGTCACAACCTACTTGTTCCACAAAGGTCCTTATAAGGACTGGTAAGGTCTAGGGTGCTGCAGTACATAGGGTTGAGTGAGGTACAGTCTGCTATTCCATAAGGACTGGTATAGGTCCACAATACATAGGGTTGAGGTGCACTACTGCTGACCGCTGCCCTATACTGCAGCAGTCCTTTATCAGTATAGGGACTGAGAGTTTTGTCACAGGGTCATTTAAAAAATGACAGGCAGAGGAAGAGGCAGGCCCTTCCGCAGGGGTGGTAGGGGTAGGACAGGAGCAACAGGCTTGAGCCAAAGTGGGAAGTTGCAGAAGGTGCGTTCAATTCATTTAAAGGACGCACCAGACTTGGTTGAGTGGCTCACTCAGCCTTACTCTTCTGCACCCTCCTCATCCTCTCGATCTGCACCCTCTTCTTCACTCTCTGCTATGTGCACCCCCAAAGACACTACCACCAACAACACCACCACCACCACATACCTTCCGCTTGAGTCACAGGAATTATTTTCCGATCCATATCAAGACATTTCTGATGCGCAGCCACTCTTGGTATTGGATCAGGGAGAGGAGGTAGCAACAACCGCTACTCAGCAGTCTGACGACAGTACCCAGATCAGCCCAAGGAGGAGGTTGGTCCCCAGTGTTGCTGCCTACTCCGAGATCTCTACTTATAGCGGTGGGGAAGGTGGCGTCGATGATGACGTGTCTAGTGATGTCACGTGGGTGCCCACAAGAGAGGAAGAGGATGGCAGTTCAGAGGGAGATATGGACCAGCAGATAGGGAGGAGAATCAGGAATAACTTACATTGCACAGGAGGGACAAAGCAGACTGCAAATGTATCAGGAGCGAGTCATTGACCATGTACGGTCACATCTGGCGCTCCCAGGACACCGGCACATGGCTCCGCAGTGTGGGCTTTTTTTAACGTGTCCGCTGCTGACAATAGCGTTGCCATCTGCAATCTTTGCAGTCAACGCATTAGTCGCAGAAAGCCCAACACTCACCTAGGGACGACCGCCTTAAGAAGGCACATGAGCAGCCATCACCGAGCCCAGTGGGAGCAACGGAACACACAAAGCCACACTCCAGGCTCTCAACGTCCAGCCTCGTCTTCTACTTCTCCTTCTCCTCTCTCCTCACAATTGTCCTCCACTCCACCTTCCATCACGCCAAGCTCTGCAAAAAGGCAGGCTTCCGTGGGCCTAATGTTCGAGCGTAAAAAAATGATGACGCCGGATAACCCTCTTGCCCAACGGTTGACGGCTGGCTTGTCAGAACTCATAGCCCGCCAACTACTGCCATATAAACTGGTGTCCTGTCCGAAAGGACGTTCAGCGCAGCAGGGGGGATCGTGACGATAAGCGTACTCACCTAGCTCACGACAGTGTTAACTACCTCCCATTTCTAAAAATGAATGAGGCATGGATCTCGGAGGAATTCAACACATGTGACCAGTAGACCATGTATATGTCTATAAACAATTTTTTTAATCAAGCACACAGACCTTCTTTCTTCATTTGGCTCACTTCCTTGTCCAAAAAAAGCACACCGTACTATATGCCCGTACCCTCCTCTTTGAAGAGGTTGAGCGGTGTCATATTTCTACGGGGGCTGCTTATTATGAGGGGCTCCCACCATCCCTGTGCTGTGCTGACTTCCTCCTGGGGCTGCTTATTATGAGGGGCTCCAACCATCCCTGTGCTGTGCTGACTTCCTCCTGGGGCTGTACCTCTGCTGTGCATATTATGAGGGGCTCCCACCATCCCTGTCCTATGCTTATTATGAGGGGCTCCCACCATCCCTGTGCTATGCTGACATCCTCCTGGGGCTGCTTATTATGAGGGGCTCCCACCATCCCTGTGCTGTGCTGACTTCCTCCTGGGGCTGTACCTCTGCTGTGCATATTATGAGGGGCTCCCACCATCCCTGTGCTATGCTCATTATGAGGGGCTCCCACCATCCCTGTGCTATGCTCATTATGAGTGCTATGCTCATCCCTGTGCTATGCTGACTTCCTCCTGGGGCTTCTTACGGTGCAGGTGTCAGTGCTGTATATCACGGTGCTGATGTCAGTACTCTCTATCACGGTGCTGCTGTCAGTGCTGTATATCATGGTGCTGGTGTTAGTGCTTTATGTCACGCTGCTGATGTCAGTGCTCTCTATCACGGTGCTGGTGTCGGATCACTCTATCGCGGTGCAGGTGTCAGTGCTGTATGTCACGCTGCTGATGTCAGTGCTCTCTATCACGGTGCTGCTGTCAGCGCTGTATATCACGGCGCTGGTGTTAGTGCTTTATGTCATGCTGCTGATGTCAGTGCTCTTTATCACGGTGCTGTTGTCAGATCACTCTATCACGGTGCAGGTGTCATTGCTATATGTCACGCTGCTGATGTCAGTGCTCTCTATCATGGTGCTGGTGTCAGATGACTCTATCACGGTGCAGGTGTCATTGCTGTATGTCACGCTGCTGGTGATCATCTCCTGCACCCTCTTCTTTGCCTACCCTGACCTTCCCTCTCCTCCATTGCTTTCATGAGCCCCAAAGTCCTGAATTGTCACAACAATTTCCCATATAAAAAAAGAATGCTTGTAGTTGTCGATCCCAAATTCACCTCATACATGTGTTATGTCATTGGCCATGTGGTGGGACTATGTTTGCACAGCTATTAATTATTTTGTGGCTGCAAATTTGACCTGTAGGTTTGCAAAGTTCGCCTCCCATTGAAGTCAATGGGGCCCGCCGCGAACGTTACGGTTCGCGAACTATCGGCCGCGTTCGCAGTCCGCGTTCGCAAAACGTCCCATCGGAAGTTCGTCCATCACTATTAGAGAGCATTAGATTAGGAGTTGGAGGTTAATTTTAAGAGTAGGTTTAAAGTGATTGTAAAGTCTTGTTTTTTTAAGGTAAAAATATCAAACATGTTATACTTACCTGCTCTGTGTAATGGTTTTGCACAGAGCAGCCCGTATCCTCCTCTTCTCGGGTCCCTCTTCTGTGCTCCTGGCCCCTCCCTCCTGTTGAGTGCCCCCACAGCAAGCAGCCTGCTATGGAGGCTTCTGAGCCGAGCCACACCCCCTTGTGTCCATTCAGACATTCAGCTGTGGTCTAGCCCTGTCCCCTTTCTCTCCTCATTGGCTGACTGACTTTGATTGAAAGCCGCAAGAGCCAATGGTGCCATGCTGCTGTCTTAGCCAATGAGGAAGGAAGTCCTGGATGGCCCGAGACACTCCTGAAAAATCACTGGATTTAGAGGGACCTCAGGTAAGTATAGGGGGGCTGCTGCCCACAGAAGTATTTCTATCTTAATGCATAGAATGCTTTAAGATAAAAAAACTTTTTGACTTTACAGCCCCTTTAAGGCTTAAAGTAGTATTAAACCCTCAGCATTTTTTAGCTTAACATATTGAGCACAATAAAACAAACCTTCCCAGGTAAACAATTTGTTAACATTCTTATCCCAGCATTTGCAGTTTACAACCTTACCGAATTTCAGCTATACTCACAGAGGTTAATCCTCTGCATTGTGTAAGAAGGCTGTTTGATAATGTCTTCTCTGCTCCTCCCCTTCTTTTACTGTCCCCAATCCATCTGCTGATAGAACTGAGCCTTGAAGGTTCTCTGCACATGCTAAGTTTGGTGTGTAGAAAGTTTTTCTTCTTTTTTGTGATGGTGCATGTGATCAGCACAGGGCCAATCAGCACTGTCCAGACAGAGGGTCAGGGGTTATGCAGCCTTATAGGACAGTTGGAGAAGAATGAAAACTCCTCCTACAAGCTTTAACCAGTGCTCAGTCAGACAATGGTAGATTTCAGAAGACTGACATATACTACTGATGAGAAAAGGTGTTTAGCAATTTTGTCCATGTTATGTGTACTGTGGGAGGCCAGATATAGTGAATGCAGGGTCCTGGGCTTAGGGACACTTTAACAGTGGACAGTTGAGTCTCAAGTCCATCTGTTATCTTGAAGAAAAAAAGGTGTACATCTTGCGGCATGTATGCGTTCCTTGATCATCCAATCGAGGGCGAATACTGCTGTGCAAAATGTAAGCACATTGTCTCCCTGGAATTCCAGGTTCTAAATCTGGGGAAGCAACTGTCAGCACTGAGAAGTCCCTCCATACTAAAAGAGATCCAGGAACGGCAAGGGCCAGCACAGAGGCGGTTGGAGAGAAAGGGGTGCAGACACTAGATAAGAGTAGATAGGTGACAGTCAGGAAGGGTAGAGGGGGAAGTGCCAGGGAGGCCGATCCAGGGCTGGAGCATCCCAATAAATACGCTCCATTGAGTGACATTGGTGAAACCAGTCAGGGACCAGCACTGCTGGAGCTGAGGGACTCTCCTAGCTGCCGGGGTGAAGAACTCCTCCAGTGAGAGTGGGGGGAAGTGAAGGGAAAGGAAAGATGGATTCTGGTGGTAGGGGACTCAATTCTTAGAAAGACAGAGAGCCCAATCTGTAACAAAGATCTGAAGCGCTGAACTGTATGTTGTCTACCAGGCGCTCGGGTTTGGCACATCACGGATCTGGTGGACAGATTACTGGGAGGGGCTGGGGAAGACCTGGCTGTAATGGTGCACGTTGGCACCAATGACAAAGTCAGAGGCAGATGGAGTGTCCTAAAGAATGATTTTAGAGACTTGGGAGCTAAATTGAGGAAAAGGACCTCCAAGGTAGTATTCTCAGGAATACTACCAGTATATCGAGCCACACCAGAAAGGCAGAGGAAGATTAGGAAATAAATATATGGCTGAAGAGCTGGTGTAGTAAGGAAGGGTTTGGTTAACCGGAGGCCTGGGTCGACTTCTCAGTTGATCACCAGTACTATAAAAGGGACGGATTGCACCTAAATGAGGAGGGTGCAGATCAGCTGAGAGTAAAGATGGCCAAAAAGTTAAAGGGGTTTTTAAACTAGGCGATGGGGGGGAGGGCCCAGAGGTAGACATAGTCAGCGTGGAACATATTCCAGAGGGTAGTACTGGGGGCATTAGTGGTAGGTTGACTAAAGCACATAAACCCAAGGTAAGTATAGTAACAAGTCCTAGTTGCAATCTTGGAACACCCAATACGAGGATAGTATGCGACCGGTCTAAACTACATGGCATGTTCACCAATGCCAGGAGCCTAGCAGACAAGATGGGTGAACTAGAGATCTGTTGTACAAGGAGGATTTGGATTTTGTGGGAATTTCAGAGACCTGGTTCAACAGCTCTCATGATTGGCTGGCAACCACTCAAGGGTATACCCTTCATTGCAGGATTAGAGAGGGTAAAAAAGGGGAAGGGGTATGCCTATACATCAAGAATAATGTACAAGTGAATGTGAGAGATTACATCACTAAGGGAGCTAGGGAGGAGGTGGAATCCTTATGGAAAGAGCTCCAAAGGCATGAAGTTAAGGGGAAAATATTACTGGCAGTATGCGATAGGCCCTCTAACCTGAGGGAGGAGGGGGAGACAGATCTCCTATCACAAGTTGGATTAGCAGCAAGGATGGGAAGTGTTATCATAATGGGGGATTTTAATTATCCAGACATAGACTGGGTGGAGGGAACCATGCATTTGTCTAAGGCTCGCCTGTTAGTAAATGTCTTGCAGGACAATTTCATGGTTCAGATGGTAGATGCACCAACTAGAAATAAAGCGTTACTGGATCTACTGATTACCAACAATACAGACCTGATCACGGATGTGGAAATAAGGAGCAATTTAGGAAACATGATAAAACATTAGGAAAAAAAAGGGGGGAATATGAAGGCAAGTTAACCACTAGTACACGGTCATAAGCAAAAAATGACCAATGATAGTCCATTCACCCTTTCGGGTGTTGTTGCCGTAACCTTAAAGCATATAGAAAAAGAAAAAGGGAAATTAGCCCGATAGAGCCAGACTAATAAGGGGTTACTACTAGCAACAATGAATAGATCAAACTAAATTAATTACAGTTTAAATAAAGTAACCAATTTATTGTGATATCCAAATTTAATATAAGTAGAAAAGTGCAGTTCATTAAAACTCCTGAAAGCAACAGCTTTAAATCACAACTGTTTACATATATCTGTGAATGATATGGATATTTTGTTTCCTAATCTGGTCCGCATAAACTAACAATTACCGTATATACTCGAGTATAGGCCGACCCGAATATAAGCCGAGGCCCCCAATTTACCCCCAAAAAAACTGGGAAACTTATTGACTCGTGTATAAGCCGAGGGTGAGACATGCCTGTCCATCCCTGTGTGTCCGTCCATCCCTGTGTGTGTGTCCGTCCATCCATCCCTGTGTGTGTGTCCATCCATCCATCCCTGTGTGTGTGTCCATCCATCCATCCATCCCTGTGTGTGTGTCCATCCATCCATACCTGTGTGTGTGTCCATCCATCCATACCTGTGTGTGTGTCCATCCATCCATCCATCCCTGTGTGTGTGTCCATCCATCCCTGTGTGTGTCCATCCATCCCTGTGTGTGTGTCCGTGCAGCCTTGTGTGTCCAGCCTACCTGTGTCCCGAGCCTCCGTCCCGAGCCTCCGTCCCGTGCCTCCGTCGTCCCGTGCCTCCGTCCCATGCCGAGCCTCCGTCCCGTGCCGAGCCTCCGTGCCGAGCCGAGCCTCCGTCCCGTGCCGAGCCTCCGTCCTTCTGCCATGCCAGGATCGCCGCTCTTCGTCGGCGCCTCGGCAGCCATTCCTCTGTTCAAAAGCCGCGCCTCCGTCTGTGATAGGCGGAACACTCAATTTCCCAGCAGTCTGTGTTCCGCCTATCACGGACATCCTCTCATCCTCGTCCGTAGTATGAGGATGAGCGGATGTCCGTGATAGGCGGACCACTGACTGCTGGGAAATTGAGTGTTCTGCCTATCACAGACGGAGGCGCGGCTTTTGAATAGTAGAATGTCCGCCGTCTGTCTGCTCGACACGCTGATCGGGCAGGCAGACGGCGATGACTCGAGTATAAGCCGAGGGGGGCACTTTCAGCCTCAAAAAAGAGGCTGAAAATCTCGGCTTATACTCGAGTATATACGGTAGTTAATTTGTTGCCAATTGTTGAAATAGATGAAGCCAGCCAGCCGCATTGGAATGTGCTTTAGTTTTGTGCAATTATCTCTCATGTGGAAATGACTGATTAGAAGGTTGCTACAATAATAGGCGCAGCTTAGACTGGACTTTTCTGTGCCAGCACTTCTATTTCTCTATTTTTGTATTATTTCCATTTTTCTAGTGCCAAGGGATGAGTATAGTTTTTTCATATGCTGACTCTTATAGCTAATTTTTTGATAACGAATATATGCAGAAAGGAACTTGTACTAAAATACACATCCTTTTTTCAACTACCTCATCCCCTTCTCCTTCCCCCACTATAACTTTTATTTAGTCCATTGATTAACCATTTAGTGATTGGCTAAATTAGGGAAAATATTTGACCCCACATCATTGAATTAATACCAATTGTGGTTACAATGGGCTGAAGGGGGCGTGGCCTAACCGGGGACAGCGATGGACGCTTGATTCCTCTCCTCCGGCGCACAGGGAGCTTTTTCGCCGCACACAGGGCCCTACAAATCCCATCCGAACATGGGAAAAGGAGATAGAAACACTCCGGGATCCCGGGACACCGCCGAGTCAGGTCAGTCCCCCCACGCCAGCATCCCGGCGATGTTCCGACCGCCGCAAGGTGAAGGCCCCAAAGCCGCGGCCTCGCCTAAACCGCCTGCCCCGCTCGGCGCCTCCGGAGGTGTGGCGGGCGGCGCGAGGGGCCCGCAAGGCCTAAACAAGGACAGCTTCCCCCCACTGCCCCAGGCTATATCCCCCCAAGTCTCCCTAGCCCCTCAAGCCTTAAGCCTGGCAGACCTTCAGGCAGTGGCCCTTGATATCAAGGCTACTCTGTCTGCAGCCATCACAGACTTGAAATCTGATATCCAACACATGGCAGCAAGACTAGGAGCAGCTGAACAAACTGCATCTCGCCATTCTGATGCCCTGAAACAAATACAAAGAGCCTCTGATAACCACCTGAGTCACATAATAGAGATGCATCGCCACATTGAGGACCTCGACAACAGTAGCAGGCGTCACAACATCAGAATCCGTGGGGTCCCCGAGACCACAGATCAAATTCCTGTAATGCAAACGGCAACTTCCATTTTCAATGAGCTGCTGGAGAGACCCCCTGACTCCCCAATTGACTTTGAACGGATTCACCACGCTCTCAGACCGAGGGGTAGGGACACCGACCCACCAAGAGATATTGTCTGTTGCTTGGTGAATTTTCCGCTAAAGGAAGCCATCCTCAAAAAAGCCAGAGAAAGAAACAGAGTGCTCTTCAACGGTCATGAAATCAAACTATTCCAAGACCTCTCCAACATCCCTTTACAGCAACGCAGGGCCCTTCATCCGCTACTAGATCAACTCCGGACCAGAGGCATCCCCTACAGATGGAAGTTTCCTTTCTGCCTGTCTGCAACATGGAGAGGTCATACAGCTTTACTACGCACTCCTGATGACCTGCACTCATTTTGTGAATCGCTCAACCTCCCTGTAACAGATGTCCCCGACTGGTACAACTCCTTCCAGATCCACGACACATGGATTGAAGTGGCAAACAACGCGACTCCCAGAACGCAGAGAAACAGAGACCGCCGTCGTAGATCTCCGTCAGCACCTCACCATGGAAGAGGAGCAGAGCATGGAAGCCCAGGCATCTCCCCACCCAGAAGGAGAGACCGTGTCGACAGACAAGATCCAATGGACACCTAGATTGCAGCTCCTCGCCTTCCTCAAGATGTCCTATTATAACCACCACCATCTCTTCTACTGGCCTATCTCCGCCAGTTTGCGCACCATGAACAGTGCGTGATCCTATTCAGCGAACTCTCAACATCTTTTTTACAACTGGACGATCCAGATTTACACCGAAAGGTAAGGCCCGGTTAGGGGTTCTTTTGAGTTTTTTTCTTTTTTTTTGTTGTGTACACCCGGTTTTTGGGTAAAACTCACGACAACCCGGTGCAAGTGAACTCAGTCAACTTTTGGACTTGCAACTATGCAGACTTACAGTTACCCTTATCATACATGTTTACTCGGGGAAAGACTGAACTGGGTAATCCATAATATCTTTCCTTCTACAAGCGGACTATTAAAACAGGGATCCAACCCCGTCCCTCTTTCCGCCTTTACGTTGATAATTGTCCTTTAAAGAGATAAGGTTTAAACATGTCCTAGTTTTGTCTGTCAGGCCATGTTCTGAACTGTTACGTTTCAGACGCCTAGCTTTTTTTCATTTTTTTTTTTTTTTTTTTTTTTTTCTATACTAACGTCCTAATGGATCAGTGTTTATTTTTTCACTAAAGATGTATTTCTCTCACGAGGCCTGAAGTCTGAAGTATTCATATACCAGCCCCGGCTAAGTGGCTCCGATAAGCTGGTTTATATTCCTCACCATTCTGACTTTTGAAGGTTTCTTTTCTTTTCTGGTTATATTCTTCTCACTGTTCACAAAGTGAATGTTTTTGGTTATCAATGCTGTAAGCTAGTTAGGAGTTAGTAAAAGGTTACTTCTTGGAATCAAAATCACTCCTACCTTTTTAGCACTTAAGTTAACCGGGCATGCGGAGAGTCCTTCCAGTGCACATCTTTCTTGGGACCAAGAATGCCTTGGCCTATACATTTTCTAGAAATATAGCTGAACCCTATTATCTCAGTGAAGCTCGTAATACTCCAAAATGGGGGATGACAATTATAGGACGCTCACCCTCAGAACTGAATTTAACGAGGCCTGGAGGGACTCTTGGTACGCCCTTTCTCTTCTTTATATAAGGCTTGAATTAATGTTGCTAGGATTGTCCCTTACTGGCTTATTCTATCGCACAAGTTTATCAAATATCGCACCTAAACAGTCAATCCCTCCCAAGGGTAAAAGGGTATCATCTGTTAGTAACATTAAAGTACAACGTTTACAAAATGCTTTCATTGTTTCTAGCTCTGAGGCCCACATTGTGAGAAATTCTTTTCCGCTTTTTACAGGAGATCAATGTCTCACACACCACCTCTCTACAGCAATAGTTTTAGCCGTCAATGCGCAAAAGGCGAGATACAGATACATTATCCCTCTTCCCACCTCTTTGCACCACAACCCTGTCCTCTTTAAATTTATTATGCCCACAAGGGCTCCCTGGGCGCCGGCCCCACCTATTATATATTAAATACCTTATTTTGTGATACAATTTTTATCACCTGATTGTCCCCCTTTTGGTCATCGAACCCACACAAGGAGTGATTCCCCACATTCCTCCTTGACCTTACCGGCATATACATATAGGTAGGCTTAGCTGGTCTAACCCTTCCTCCGGTGTGTATTCTTTATACCTGTTTTAGGTACTATATTAACCCTCCAACACTCCCCCTCCACCCCCCCCCCCCTTTTTTTTTTTTTTCCCCCTTTCCTCGATAATAACTACAAATAATTATAGCTATGCCTTCTCAGAGACCTCAAACTTCATCCCTTTCCCTTAAGCTATTGTCTATTAATGCTAAAGGGCTCAATATTGCATCTAAAAGAACCAAATTCCTCTATGAATTTCACAAGCACAAAGCCAACATAGTATGTATTCAAGAGACTCATTTCAAATCCAATAACGTACCTAAATTCTCAGATAGTCGATTCCCCACAATTTTTCACTCCACCAACCCTGAGGGGAAGACAAAAGGAGTTTCCATCCTCATTTCGAAACATACTCCCTTACAGATAAAAGACACAATGATTGACCCAGAGGGGAGATTTATTTTTCTCAAGGGCATAGTGTCGTCCCATCCGGTCACGATTGCCAATATTTACGCTCCTAACATGAAACAGGTTGCTTTTTTCCGCAAAATCAAGGACCTATTAACAAATTTCGCTTCAGGCATTCTAATACTAGGTGGAGACTTTAACGTCCCCCTTAATCCTTTAGCTGACACCTCAAATGGCTCCTCAAGTCTTCCTTTCAGGGCTTTGAAACAAATAAAACTCCAACTGCAGTCACTAACGCTACATGATACCTGGAGAACTCTCAACCCTCAAGCCAGAGATTATACCTACTTTTCAACAATCCACCAAAAATATTCGATAATTGATTACTTCTATATTACGCAAGCAGACCTGCCACTCCTGACGAACACGACTATAGAGCCTATGACTTTATCTGACCATCACCCAATTACACTAACCTTGACTTTCCCGGAAAAAAACACTATAACTAAAACGTGGAGACTAAACACCACTGTACTGAAAGACCCAATAGATATTATCCTCTTTAGGGACACACTCAACGACTACTTTGCCCGTAATGACACTGCAGATACCTCTAATATCATCCAATGAGAAGCACACACAAGTGTCATTAGGGGCGAATTCATAAGGAAACTGACCCAACTCAAAAAGGAAAAACAAGCTAGAATCAAATCTTTAATAAATCGCATACATGAGCTTAAACTTCAACATAAAAATAATGTGGCTGTCTCCACTTTCGAGGAATTGACCAGAGCTAGAGATCTACTTACAGAAGAATTGAATCTTAAAGCTAAAAGACAATTCATATTACGACATAAAATATACTACGAGCAAGGTAATAAAAGTGGAAAACTTCTTGCGAGAGCGGTTCAGAGTAAGAAAGCCGCCTCCACCATACATCACATAAAAGACAATCGAGGAAAGTCGTATTCGTCGAACGAGGAGATAGCCACCCAATTTGAACAGTACTACCAAACATTATATAATATTCCCTTCAATCCCAAGTCCCCCCTCAACTCAGAGGCCAGAACAAAATTAATCCAAGATTACCTGGAGAAACATAGTCCCCCGAAAATTGCAAAAAATATTGCCCAGGAACTCGAATCCCCCATTAACGGAGAAGAATTTGATAGGGCCTTGAAAGACATGAAAATAGGCAAAGCCCCGGGTCCAGATGGTCTCCCCCTACAATATTATAAAACTTTTCTTGACATTCTTAAACCCAAATTCTTGAAAACCTTCCAATCACTACACTCAGAAAAAAATCCCCCCAAACAGCTCCTGGAAGCGCATATAACAGTCATTCCCAAGGAAGGAAAAGATCCATCCCTTGTCACAAACTATCGCCCAATTTCTTTAATAAACGTAGATATTAAAATATACGCCAAAATCCTAGCCAATAGATTATTACCCCTACTGACTTCCTTAATTTCTCTAGATCAAGTGGGATTCATCCCGGCAGAGAGGGTCAGGACAACACCATTAAGGCTCTGAACATACATAATTGGCTGACTACTAAAAAGAAACAGGGCTTCTTTCTATCTCTTGATGCAGAAAAGGCATTCAACAGAGTGGCCTGGGACTTCATTGATGCAGTCCTTAAAAATATTGGCATAATGCCGCGGATGAGAGCTTACATCGCTGCATTGTACTCAAATCCAACTGCACGCGTACGCACTAATGGCCACCTGTCGAATGCCTTTAACCTTAAAAATGGGACGAGACAGGGCTGTCCCTTATCTCCGTTGCTTTTTTTTCTCACCTTAGAACCGCTCCTAAATAAAATCAGATCCAACCCAAATATCAAAGGCATCGATGTTAAAGATCACTCTTATAAAATTGCCGCCTTCGCGGACGATATGTTACTTTTTCTATCACAACCCCTTGTCTCTATGCCCAATCTAATTAAAGAACTTGAAACATTCCAACTACTATCCAATCTAAAAATTAACCACTCCAAATCAGTAGCACTAAATATATCATTGCCCCCCAAAGACGTAGAATTATGCAAACAAAACTTCCCATTCACCTGGTCTCCTAACCAAATTACCTACCTTGGGATAGAAATACCCTCAAACCTAAAAGACTTATTCAAACTTAATTTTCTGCCCTTATTAAGAAACTCACAGGAAGACCTTAAACGTTGGAACTCCCTCAGAGCCCATTCACACAGGGGCAACACGACTTGTAGGCGACTTGAGTCAGGCAACTTGGACACGACTTGAGTTAAGATCACAGCGCGACTTGGGACGACTTCAAAACGACTTGGGACGACTTACAAGTCGCCCCAGGCCAGGCGACTTTTGCCGAGGCCAAGCAGAGAATGAGCTCAAGGGGGAACTCCACGGCAAATTTCTGAAAAAAATTTGGCGTGGGTTCCCCCTCCGAGAGCATACCAGGCCCTTAGGTCTGGTATGGATTCCAAGGGGAACCCCCTACGCCGAAAAAACGGCGTGGGGGTCCCCCCCAGATCCACACCAGACCCTTATCCGAGCACGCTACCCGGCCGGCCAGGAAAGGGGGTGGGGACGAGCGGGCGGCCCCCCCCCCTCCTGAGCCGTACCAGGCCGCGTGCCCTCAACATGGGGGGGTGCCTTGGGGGAGGGGGGGCGTGCGGCCCCCCCACCCCAAAGCACCTTGTCCCCATGTCGATGAGGACAAGGGCCTCTTCCCGACAACCCTGGCGGCCGTTGGTTGTCGGGGTCTGCGGGCGGGGGGCTTATCGGAATCCGGGAGCCCCCTTTAATAAGGGGGCCCCCGGATACCGGCCCCCCACCCTATGTGAATGAGTATGGGGTACAATGTACCCCTACCCATTCACCTGTGGAAAAAAAGTACAAAAAAAAAACACAACACAGGGAAAAAATATTTTATTGCACAGCTCCGGGGGTCTTCCGTCTTCGGGGGTCTTCTCGCCGGACTCCTCCGCTATCTTCTTGTAGCTCTTTTACTAGCGGAGGAGTCCGGCTTTCTTCCTCCCCGCCGCCGGCCTCTTCTCCCGACTTCGGGGGTCTTGTCCCCCCTCTTCGGTTCTTCTGCCGGGCCACCGCGCCTTCTTATAGCTCTTTTACAGGCGGTGGCCCGGTCTTCTGTCGTCGCCGCCGCCTTCCGTTCTTCTTCTTCTTCTTCTTCTCCAGGAGATGTTGACACGACGCTCTCTCCGGCCGGAATGCCAGAGCCGCCCTGCGCTGCTACTTATATAGGGACAATGGGGCGGTGTCACATGGGTTGATGTCACATGGGTTGGTCACATGGGTTGATGTCACATGGTAAGGGGGCGGGGTCACCATGTGACATCAACCCATGTGACCAACCCATGTGACATCAACCCATGTGACACCGCCCCATTGTCCCTATATAAGTAGCAGCGCAGGGCGGCTCTGGCATTCCGGCCGGAGAGAGCGTCGTGTCAACATCTCCTGGAGAAGAAGAAGAAGAAGAAGAACGGAAGGCGGCGGCGACGACAGAAGACCGGGCCACCGCCTGTAAAAGAGCTATAAGAAGGCGCGGTGGCCCGGCAGAAGAACCGAAGAGGGGGGACAAGACCCCCGAAGTCGGGAGAAGAGGCCGGCGGCGGGGAGGAAGAAAGCCGGACTCCTCCGCTAGTAAAAGAGCTACAAGAAGATAGCGGAGGAGTCCGGCGAGAAGACCCCCGAAGACGGAAGACCCCCGGAGCTGTGCAATAAAATATTTTTTCCCTGTGTTGTGTTTTTTTTTTGTACTTTTTTTCCACAGGTGAATGGGTAGGGGTACATTGTACCCCATACTCATTCACATAGGGTGGGGGGCCGGTATCCGGGGGCCCCCTTATTAAAGGGGGCTCCCGGATTCCGATAAGCCCCCCGCCCGCAGACCCCGACAACCAACGGCCAGGGTTGTCGGGAAGAGGCCCTTGTCCTCATCGACATGGGGACAAGGTGCTTTGGGGTGGGGGGGCCGCACGCCCCCCCTCCCCCAAGGCACCCCCCTCATGTTGAGGGCACGCGGCCTGGTACGGCTCAGGAGGGGGGGGGCGCCCGCTCGTCCCCACCCCCTTTCCTGGCCGGCCGGGTAGCGTGCTCGGATAAGGGTCTGGTGTGGATCTGGGGGGGACCCCCACGCCGTTTTTTCGGCGTAGGGGGTTCCCCTTGGAATCCATACCAGACCTAAGGGCCTGGTATGCTCTCGGAGGGGGAACCCACGCCAAATTTTTTTCAGAAATTTGCCGTGGAGTTCCCCCTTGAGAGCTGATAATTCTGTCAAAGTCGCCTCCGTATAAACGGAGATCCGACTTGGAGGCGATCTCCATTGAAATCAATGGGTACCGGTCGCCTACAAGTCGGATAGAAGTAGTACAGGAACCTTTTCTGAAGTCGGAGCGACTTCAGTAGTGTGCATTAAGACGGCTCTCATTCACTTACATTGCTTTTTAAATGTTGTCCGACCTGAGGCGACCTGAGGCGACTAGGGGCGACCTGAAGTCGGATCAGGAGTTGCCCCTGTGTGAATGGGCTCTCAACATATCGTGGTTTGGAAGGGCATCTCTATTAAAAATGACCATCCTACCCAGATTCCTTTATGCCATGCAAACGATCCCCATCAGATTACCATCTTCCTTCTTTGCTTCCTTCCGCAAAGCCTGTACCACCTTTATTGGGAGGGGTAAACCTCCCAGAATCAAGTATGCTAGACTGATTCTTCCAAAAAACAAAGGAGGAATTGCGCTCCCTGATCTGAAAAAATACCACCAAGCAACTGTACTTACACGAATTGTAGATTGGAACTTACACCAACCTATCAAGGACTGGGTGTCATTAGAACAGGCCCAATTTTCCTACTCAATCAATCACCTACCATGGATAGACCCCAAATACCACCTAAAAGAGATCATTTCACACCCTCTTATTGGTCCCACGTTAGCAATCTTCCACGACACATACAAGAAAAGAGACCCCACCCCCTAGATCAGTCCCTTAACGCCTCTCAGGAACAATCCCGATTTTCCCCCAGGAAACAAACCAAACTCTTTCTTAGCTAGCTGGCCCCACAAAGCAGTGCTAATTAAACACTTCCTCCATAATGGGAAACTTATATCCCTCGAGGAAATCAATAAAAACAATGACCCTGGACTGATCTCCCTCTGGACATACCTTCAAATCAGACATTATATCTCCAAAGTGGCATTGGCAACCCTTAGGTCCAAATCTCCTACAACCCTCGAGATCCTATGTTCAGAAACGTGCCCACAGAGACCTATCATCTCATCTCTCTACAACTCCCTATTCGAAGAGGGCTTATGCCGCGTACACACGGGCGGACTGTATGGCCTACTTAGTCCGCCGAAACACATTTCAGCGGACAGTCCGCTCATGTGTGGGCTTCAGCTGACTTTTTCAGCATGCAGTCCGGCATACTAAGTATTTCGGATTTTTCGAAATACTGTCCGTCGTACTCGCATTTCGGCGGACAATCCGCCCGTGTGTATGCCAGTCCGCCGTACTTTTGAAATGAGCGGACTTTTCCCGCCCGGAGAAAAGTCCGCTCATTTCGAGCGGGTATCCAGGTAGGCGGGGCCCGCGAAGGAGACGTCGCTGGCCCCGCCGCCTGGTATGGACTTAAAGGGGAACCCCAACGCCCAAAAAAATCAGCGTGGGGTCCCCCCCAAGTCCACAACAGACCCTTGTCCGAGCACGCTACCCGGCCGGCCAGGAAAGGGGGGCGAGCGAGCGCCCCCCCCCCCCCTCCTGAGCCGTACCAGGCCGCGTGCCCTCAACATGGGGGGGTGCCTTGGTCTTCTCGCCGGACTCCTCCGCTAGTCTTGTCCCCCTCTTCGGTTCTTCTGCCAGGCCACCGCGCCTTCTTATAGCTCTTTTACAGGCGGTGCCCGGTCTTCTGTCGCCGCCGCCGCCGCCTTCCGTTCTTCTTCTTTTTCTTCTTCTTCTTCTCCAGGAGATGTTGCCTCGACGATCTCTCCGGCCGGAATGCCAGGGACGCACTGTGCGGCCACTTATATAGGGACAAGGGGCGGTGTCACATGGCTTTATGTCACATGGGTTGGTGTCACATGGTGACCCCGCCCCCTTACGATGTCATAGTCCCCATGTGACATCAACCCATGTGACCAACCCATGTGACATAAAGCCATGTGACACCGCCCCTTGTCCCTATATAAGTGGCCGCGCAGTGCGTCCCTGGCATTCCGGCCAGAGAGATCGTCGAGGCAACATCTCCTGGAGAAGAAGAAGAAGAAGAAGAACGGAAGGCGGCGGCGGCGACAGAAGACCGGGCCACCGCCTGTAAAAGAGCTATAAGAAGGCGCGGTGGCCCGGCAGAAGAACCGAAGAGGGGGAAAAGAGGCCGGCGGCGAGGAAGAAAGCCGGACTCCTCCGCTAGCAAAAGAGCTACAAGAAGATAGCGGAGGAGTCCGGCGAGAAGACCCCCGAAGACGGAAGACCCCCGGAGCTGTGCAATAAAGTATTTTATCTCATGTGTTGTGTTTTTTTTTGTACTTTTATTTTACAGGTGAATGGGTAGGGGTACATTGTACCCCATGCTCATTCACATAGGGTGGGGGGCCGGTATCCGGGGGCCCCCTTATTAAAGGGGGCTCCCGGATTCCGATAAGCCCCCCGCCCGCAGACCCCGACAACCAACAGCCAGGGTTGTCGGGAAGAGGCCCTTGTCCTCATCAACATGGGGACAAGGTGCTTTGGGGTGGGGGGGCCGCGCGGCCCCCCCTTCCCCAAGGCACCCCCCCATGTTGAGGGCACGCGGCCTGGTACGGTTTAGGAGGGGGGGCGCTCGCTCGCCCCCCTTTCCTGGCCGGCCGGGTAGCGTGCTCGGACAAGGGTCTGTTGTGGACTTGGGGGGGACCCCCACGCCGATTTTTTTCGGCGTTGGGGTTCCCCTTTAAGTTCGTACCAGGCGGCGGGGTCAGCGACGTCTCCTTCGCGGGCCCCGCCTACCTGGAGACGCGCTCGAAATGAGCGGACTTTCCTCCGCGTGTGTGAGCGAGTCCGTTCATTTCAAAAGTAGGGCGGATAGTATGGCGGACTTAGTACGCCGTATTAGTCCGCTCAAAAAGTGGTGTGTGTGGTCAAGTCCGTTCATTCGAAAGTATGACGGACTGTCCGTCGGATTGTATGACGGACTGAGTAGGCCATACAGTCCGCCCGTGTGTACGCGGCTTTAGAGTTCTCCTACCCATCTTGCCTAGCATGGGAAAATGACCTCAATCTATCCTTCACCAATGAAAATTGGGAAACTATCTTCATGTATGCTCATAAAGGCTCACTTAACGTTGCCACACAGGAGTGTGGGTTCAAGATTTTAACAAGATGGCATAGAACACCTAGCACCCTTCATAAATTCTACCCCCAGATCTCCAACAAATGTTGGAGATGCAGTGGGGAGGTGGGCTCGATATTTCGCATCTGGTGGACATGCCCACTCATTCAACCATTTTGGAAAATGGTCCATGAAACCATCTCATCAATAACATCAGAAACGTTAAAATTCGATCCGGCCCACTTCCTACTGCATCACAACACAATCCCCCCAAAAAAATATTTGAAATCCCTAACCATGATCATGACAAACGCGGCGAGACATTGCATCCCTTGCCATTGGAGGTCATCCTCTCTCCCAACGAAAAAAGAATGGTTCAGAAGGATTAACTCTATTGAAACCATTGAGGAACTTATAAGTATTTCACAAGAAAGAATGTTAAACTTTACCTCAACCTGGTCGAAATGGCTAGCATTCAAAGATACGCAGGACTATAAGTCATTCATATAGTAATGACTGCTGTCGAACTTCTGTCATTTATGTCACTTCTTAGAGGATCTAACAGCGCAGGCCCGCTGCCTACGAAATCTCCTTGCCTACTCTTCCCTTTTGCTAACATATTAAGCTAATCTCTCACCCCTTACCTAGCCCCCCCCCCCCCCCTCCCCCCCTTCACCCCCCTTTTTTTTCTCTCTTCTTCCCCCCTCCTTTTTATGAGTAACCCTGTCTTACTATTATATTTGCTCAGATTCCTATCTTGTCCACATCGAAATGATTAACTGTATATTAAGCATTAAGAATCTACAGACTGTACTCATTTATACCCTGTTAATTCTAGTAACATCCTTTGTATCCCTGTAAACACCTGTGATAATGTGATAAAATGTTACCGTCACCGTGCGATCTATTGTTGATTGTAATACTCTGCTATTCTTCAATAAAAACGTTTGTGAAATAAAAAAATTAAAAAACAATGGGCTAAAGAAACCTGTCCGGACTTGATTAGTGTTCTGTGTATTGTTTTATGTACGTCCTGTCTGTCCAAATCGTTTGTAGTAATCTAATTGATGTTGGATTGAAAATGATCTGTTTTAATAAACTGCACTTTTCTACTTATATTCATTTTTGATATCACAATAAATTGGTTAAGTTATTTAACCACTTCCCACCCGGCCAATGCATATATACGGCCGGGTGGGAGCCGTCTACTCCTGATAGGACGTTCAGGAACGTCATTCAGGAGTAGCGGGATCGCGCGCGCGCGCGCGTGCCCGCGCAGCGGCGCGATCCCGATGTGCTCGTGTCACCCGGACACGGCACATCTCAGATCGGCAGGAGGGCTCTGTGATTGGCCCTCCTGATCACATGACGGCCGTGTCCAATCACGGCCGTCATGTGATGTAAACAAACAGCCGGTTGCTAGGCAATCGGCTCTCCTCTCCTCACACGGAAGTCACCGCTGAGGAGAGGAGAGCAGAACGCTGCAGCCGGCTGATGATCAGTGAGTATGGGCTGCTTTTTACAGCTTTTTACTCACTGATCATCAGTGTAGTGTAAACACACAACACACCACACAGTACAAACACAGTCCCCACATATGTCCCCAAAACACACATGTCCCCAAAACATACATGTCCCCAAATAATAAAAACACATGTCCCTAATAATAAAAACATGTCCCCCACATATGTCCCACTAAAATCACGTGTCCCAATGATTATCTGCACACATATGTACGTGATCACCTGCACACATATGTACATGATCATTTGCGTACATATGTCTGTGATCACACAAACCAATTATTATACACTTAACGGAATTTTTTTTACCAAAAACATGTAGCCGAATACATTTTGGCTTAAATTTATGACAAAATTTGATTTTATTGGATTTCTTTTCAAATAGAAAAAAGAAAATATTGTTTTTTTTCCAAATTTATTCACGGAGTCGTGAATAAATAACACCAAAATAAAGCTCTATTTGTGCGAACAAAATGATAACAATTTCATTTGGGTACAGTGTAGCATGACCGCGCAATTGTCACTGAAAGCGCTAGAGCGCTGAAAGCTGAAAATTGGGCTGGGAAGGAAGGGGGTGAAAGTGCCCTGTATTGCAGTGGTTAACCACTAGAGATCCACGCTATAGCCGAATGACGGCTATAGCGCGGACCTGCTTTGCCGGGACAATGTCTATTGACGTCGTCCCGTGCACGAGCGGCCTGCGTGCCCCCTGAGGGGCGCACGCGGCGCGCTCTGTGATCAGCGAGTCTATGAGACTCGCCTGATCACGGATTGGAGCAAGGGGTTGATCCCGACCCTTACCACGTGATCAGCTGTCAGCCAATGACAGCTGATCATGTGACAAAACAGAGCCGGTAATCGGCTATTTTTCCTCCTTGCGCTGACAGCTCGAGGAGAAAAAAAAAAGCCGATCACCGGCGGCCGTGATCCGGTCAGCAGTCCCGATCATGGACAGCTTATCAGTGCCCACTGTCCTGCCCCCTGTCAGTGCCACCTAACTAATATTCTCTCCCCAATGTCATGTGACTTGTTAGTGTTACAAGGTCTCAGGTGTGACTGGGGAGCAGGTGTGTTAAATTTGGTGTTATCGCTCTCACGGTCTCATACTAGTCACTGGAAGTTCAACATGGCACCTTATGGCAAAGAACTTTCTGAGGATCTGAAAAAAAAGAATATAAGAAGATTGTTAAGACCCTGAAACTGAGCTGAAGCACGGTGGCCAAGACCATATAGCGGATTAACAGGACAGGTTCCACTCAGAACAGGCCTCTTCATGGTCGTCCAAAAGGGTTAAGTGCACGTGCTCAGAGTCATATCCAGAGTTTGTCTTTGGGAAACAGACATATGAGTGATTCCAGCATTGCTGCAGAGGTTGAAGGGGTGGGGGGTCAGCCTGTCATTGCTGCATAGTTGTAGTCCCAGAAGGAAGCCTCTTCTAAAGATGATGCACAAGAAAGCCTGCAAACAGTTTGCTGAAGACAAGCATGTGTGGTGGCAACCAGGTGAGGAGTACAAAGACAAGTGTATCTTGCCTACAGTCAAGCATGGTGGTGGGAGTGTCATGGTCTGGGGCTGCATGACTGCTGCCGGCACTGGGGAGCTACAGTTCATTGAGGGTATCATGAATGCCAACATGTACTGTTACATACTGAAGCAGAGCATGATCCCCTCCCTTTGGAGACTGAGTGGCAGGGCAGTATTCCAACATAATGACCCCAAACACACCTCCAAGACGACCACTTTCTTGCTAAAGAAGCTCAGGGTAAAGGTGATGGACTGGCCAAGCATGTCTCCAGACCTAAACCCTATTGAGCATCTGTGGGGCAAACTCAAATGGAAGGTGGAGGAGCACAAGTTCCCTAACATCCAACAGCTCCTCATGGAGGAGTGGAGTTCAGTGGCAACCTGTGAAGCTCTGCTGAACTCCATGCCCAAAAGGGTTGAGGCAGTGCTGGAAAATAATGGTGGCCACACAAAATATTGACACTTTGGGCCCAATTTGGACATGTACTTTTGTTGCCAGCGGTTTAGACATTAATGGCTGTGTGTTGAGTTATTTTGAGAGGACAGCAAATCTACACTGTTATACAAGCTGTACACTCACTACTTTACATTGTAGCAAAGTGTCATTTCTTCAGTGTTGTCACATGAAAAGATATAATAAAATATTTACAAAAATGAGAGGGGTGCATTCACTTTTGTAAGATACTGTATATAAAAAAAAAAAATATATATATATATATATATATATATATATATATAAAAAATAAAAACAAAAGGTAATCAGGCGAGGGGAACATTACAGTCCATTAGGGTAATGATGATCAGTACAGCTCTCGAAGATCAAAGCCAAGAGAATGAGCTACACCTAAACAATCAATATTTCTGAGATCAACATGTATAATACACTAAGCAGCACCTGAGATTGACCCATGTTCATGTATATAAAAAAAGGAAAGGTGAAAAAGAAGAAAAAAAAAGTGAGAAAACTATCCCATAAGTCTCCAGAGGGCAGTGTCCCACCCAAGAGCCAGAAAACTATACCATCAAAAAAAATTCCCCAGAAGTAAAACCAGGGATCAGTAAACAGACTCAGCATACTGGCATGTGGTGATAAATAGCAGATAAAGAAAGAAGAGAAAGAAAAAAATGATAAAACAAAAGGAATAAGGAGCAAGAGAAGTAAAACAAAGAAAGAGGAGTCACAAAGAAGAAAGTAAGACAGTGTTCATGATTCAACAATAAGAAAAAATGGCGTCCATGAGACAGTTCCAAGGCCAAAGCCACTGCTGACCAAAAAGCAGCAGGACAGTGATTCGAAAACACACCAGCAAGTCCACCTCTGACTTACTCGAAAAAAACAAAATGAAGGTTTTTGGAGTGTCTTAGTCAAAGTCTGGACCTAAATTCAATTGAGATGCTGTGGCCTGATCATACACAGGCCGTTCATGCTGGAAAACCCTACAATGTGGCTGAATGAAAACAATTCTGCAAAGAAAAGTCGGCCAAAATTTCTCCACAGCAATGTGAAAGACTCATTACCAGTTATGGTATCAATGCTTGATTGCAGTTGTTGCTGCCAAAGGTGGCACAACCAGTTGTTAGGTTTAGGGGGGCAATTACATTTCCATATAGGGTCAAGCAGGTTTGGACAGCTTTTTTCCCTTAATAAATTAAATCATCAGTTAAAAACTGCATTTTGTATATACGCAGGCTATTTTTGTGTAATATTAACATTTGTTTGTTAAACTGAATCATTTAAGTGTGACAAATATGCAAAAAAAAAAAAAAAAAATCAGGAAGGGGGCAAATACTTTTTCACAGCACTGTAGCTTTAGATCTACTTTAAGGAATAATAGCCCATGTGGTGATCTTTGTAAATTTACTTTATATTGATTTTATTATAATTACCCTAAAATTAACACTGACAGTATAAAAATAGCACTAGCAGTGGTACTTATAAAGCAGGCTTCACATGTGTTCTGGACCTTTATGAATTGAGCCTTTAGAGATTTGAGCTATATAAGGAACGGTGTCAAGAAGATAGAACAGATTTGTAAAATGAGCCTTGGCTAATAGCACACTGGGAATTCTAATTTAGATATAATAGTCAACTTATTTCCCAGGTGAAAGGCAAATATATTCACTATGTAGCAACTTTTCTTTTTATCTGTTGTACTGTTGTGTTATTTTCTTATACACCCGGTCCTCATTTCCTAAAGTCTATACAGGGGATTGGAGTCCAGTTTTCTAAGTAGGGCAACTTTCAAAGGAAGCGGAAGAATTCCAAGAGTACGCTTTACACCAAGAATTAAAGAGGACCTGTAATGCGGATGCTGTGCTCAGTAAAGGTGATAAGAAGACAAAGGACTAGTCTCAGTATTTGCTATAAGCTTCTTGCAGCTGATCTTTTCCCATTCAATTCTTTTTATACCTTTGGTAAAAAAGTTACACCACTAACTACCAATGTAAGGGGACCTTTACCACTGATTACCTTTACCACTGATTACCTTTACCACTGATTACCTTTACCACTGATTACCTTTACCATTAGTATATCAGAGTACCTCTCCACTGACCACCAAAGTATGGGATACTTTTCCACTGGCCATGAAAAATTATCCACTCTTTTTTTTTTAATTTTACGTATATCACATTCTTTATTATTTTATTTTTAACTTGACTAAGTTATATATTTATTTTAATGTAATCTTAGCTGTAAATATAATTATTAGCAGAGACTCTTTGAGTCATGATACAAAATCATCAGTACAGGTTATCAGTGCCCATCAGTACCGCCTATCAGTGCTCATCAGTACCGCCTATCAGTGCTCATCAGTGCCGCCTATCAGTACCGCCTATCAGTGCTCATCAGTACCGCCTATCAGTGCTCATCAGTGCCACCTATCAGTACCGCCTATCAGTGATCATCAGTGTCACCTATCAGTGCCACCTATCAGTGCCCATCAGTGACGTCTCATCATTGCAGCCTCATCAGTATCTCCTCATCAGTACCAATTAGTGCAGTTTATCAGTGCCCATGAGTGCTGCCTCATCAGTGCAGCCTCATCAGTGCCAATCAGCGCAGGTAATCAATGCCCATCAGTATCGCCTATCTAATTGTCAGTGTGTGCCATCTTTGTGTGACTGCTGGGAACTCCCAGCCAAGGTATCCTGGTGGTGTCAACAGGAGTGAGGTTCTGCCTAGGGCCAGCCAGAGAAAGAGCAGAGGACCCAATATTAGTAGCGGCTCCTGCTGGGGATAGTTCTATATATATGATATTGTTAGGATTTTTTTTCAGTGGCTTTACTGTCAATACTCTGTTCTTATAAAATAAAGTAAAGTGTTTGATTCACTGCATGAAAGGAAATGCTGTTTGTTGACCATGGTTTTTACTTGATCGGTATATCTTTTTAATGTGTAGTATGAGTTGTTCCATTATGTATTTATAGCCAGCATTCTGAATCCTTTCACCCAGGAGAAGCTATCCATCCACATCAACCATCCAACTACATCTCATGAAAGTTATTAACATCCACTTGTCCTGTGGTCACTCAGCAACTTCTACTTGTCCTAATTAATGGACACACACACCTTTAAATAAATGCAAGCTAATGTATTTTTCTTCTTGAGAAAGGTCTTCATAAATTTGTAACACCAGCTGTAATAATTCCATTGCCATTACTTGGGGTCGGTGTTCTGACTTTCTTTAAAGTTTGTAGCAATAACTAAAGAATGATTAACATTTTTAGGTTGCGTTTGCCTGAAAAATATTGAGAGATATATAGGAAGCATCCGTCATATACATTTCAAGATTTAACTTAATGATCTCATACGAGCTATAGATATAGCTTGGAAATCTGTAGAGACACAAGGGCAAAATCTGTTTATGTGGGATTAAAGAAGTCCATCATATTGTGTCAAATGTTTTCTCCTATAAAGGGACTGAAATAGTTTCAGCATTTGAAAGGAAGGGAAAGTTAGAAAGCGTATAATAAGTATCAAGTGTTAACTTTTTGTAACGATCTGTCAATGGCTAGTTACCACCTACCTGTTAGAGTGGCCTGCAACCCTCCTTCCTTCTTGGGAGCTGATCAATTATGGATGGGGTCAGAACTGTAATTGACACTCATAAATGAAGAATGAAGAATCAAGCACGGAAGCTGCCAAGTCAAGAAAACCAATGTTTGACCACATTGTTCTTGACAACCAGTCTCTCTCTCTCTCTATATCTCATTAGTCAGGTCATGGTATAGCTACCGTAGAAGTAGTTAGACACATTCTGTAGTGCTGAAGGACATATAGATTCTTATCCTTGTAGTTTCCTCAGCTCTTTTTTTTATATCAAATATTGTTTTAAATGTTTTTGTTATTAAACATTCCATACAAGAATATGACAAAGAAAAAAAGAACAAAGGAAGAAAGGAAAAAAATGCACCAACATCTCAAACATTGTAGGGAGAATCCCCCTAAAAAAAACAGGAAAAAATCACCTTGTGATATAAATTCAGTTATATACTTTTACAAAAAAGCAAAACAAAAAACAAAAACAAAAAACTAACAAGACAAACAAAACTAACACCTCTGAGATTAAGATAACTAAGTTATACCAAATTGGACGGAAACCTAGACATTTGCTACACACTGATTTTGTCAACCCGGTTAGCTACATTGGTCTTATGGCAACATCTCTTCTCTTACAAACGAATTTCTCCTCTCCTCTTCCATTGCCTCTCCCCTCTCCTTCCTCTCTACTGAATGAGAGATCACACAATGGATTTTTAGGGTCCAGCCAGTGGGACTATATATTTTTTTTAATTTTTGGGGTATTCCTGTGTTTATAAGTTAATCTTTCTCTTTTTAATATATAATTAAGTTTCTCATCCCATTTTTTATGAGTTGGAGGAGCAGGCGAGATCCATTTTTGTAAAATAGGTTTACGTGCTAAATATAGGGACCTAGTCCACATGGTACATGACTCTACTGGTAATCCTCCATCAGGAATTATCCCCATTAGGGTCAATTTTGGAGTTCCTATTATTTCTGTTGAGCATAGTTAATTCAGTGTTAGGAACACCCTTTCTCAATAAATGAAGTTTTGGGCATAGCCAAAGCATATGAATAAGGGATCCATTAGACAAAGAGCAACGAGGGCATAGTGGTATTGTACATTTTCCACAGGCATAAAGCTTTTGTGGGGTGTAGTGAGCCCTATGTAGAATAAAAAGCTGATTCAGCCTCTGAGATGGCTAGAGAGATATCTCAGGCAAAGCCTCCAATGCCCGTATCCAGTTCTCCTCATTCAAATCTTCTTTATCCCTTTGCCAATGGATAAAACTATTTACCTGTCTTTCTTTGCACTCTACAATTTGTGGAATAAGGTAGAGGTCTCCTCTTAATCCTTGTTTTGTACAAAGTACTGAGGTTGCCTTCCCTAATAACTTAGAGGGGTTAGATTGAAATAAAAATTTTGAGGACTGAGTTTGTAGTGCATGGCGTATTTGAAGGTATTGATAGAAATGATTGTTTGATAACTGATAATGATCTTTTAATAAATTAAAAGGCAATAAGATACCCTCTTCATATAACCGATATAAAAATATTAAGCCGACTTTTTTCCATTCTAGTAATTCTGGAAGTTTATTTGATTCAACTAAACAGTAGTTATCCCATATAGGCATTGTGTCTTGTATAACCCTTGTGCTGAGTAATAGTTTGTTCTGCCTCCCATAACCTATGGGTTAGATGAAAGGTAGGGAGCTTTCTCTTGTTATAAAAATGATGAGCTACTATTAGTTGTACTAAAGGGGGATATCTTAAAATGGGATATTATAATCTTCTGTATAGGATCCTGCATATCTACCTCCCCCCAACCATACCAATGTTGCAGTTGTGCTGCAATAAAATATAATATTTTGTTAGGGATCGCAATTCCCCCTCTATCCCTTGCCAGTTGCAATATTTCAAGTCTAATTCTGGGTTTTCCACATTTCCATATGAGGTTCCTGAAAATAGAGTTGATAGTTTTAAATAACCGTAGTGTCAGCCATATCGGGCTGTATATACATATAACATTTGGGGCATCCACACCATCTTCACCAGATTCTCTCTTCCTATCATAGTCAACGGAAATCTACTCCAAGTTTTACTCTGCTGTCTAATTTTTTTAAAATCAGATTCTTTTTATTGGCAAAAAGAAAAACATTTCCATTGAACAAAAAACATATCATATGATATTGTAGAGGAGATAGGATTATCCAGATGTACAGCCAGATGGCCTTACTACTTATATATCAGCATATTATATGAAGTTACAGTCCATACAAAAATAAAAAGACCAGTCATTGAAAATATATATCTGTGTCTGTCTTTTTTGTAAGTTACTATATATTAAGCGTGTGCTCTTAGTATTCTATTCCCTAGATGTCCTAAGATGGACCGTCAGTTGGGGCAGGGGTGTGTCCTACCCCTAAGGGCGGGATTCACAGTGTTCACATATCAACTATCATATAAAACAAATATAACTAGCCACTGCGAGCAAGATATCACCACATCAGAGTCCCAGTGCATCTGCCCAATCAGTCACCCACTCTGTTTAATCAGCCAACAACCCCCCCCCCCCCCGTGAGAGAGAGAGGATGGCTATGTCCTGCCACCAAGTATTCTATTATGGACCAATTGGAGGGGGGGCAAACCAGGCACTTCCAGCCAGGCATCCCAGATGCTTTCAAACTTCATTGGACTACCCCTGTGTTTGTATGTCAGCTTCTCCCTCAGGAGAGTGTCATTTACAGTAGTAACCCATTCTGCTTGTGTAGGAGGTAACACTGAGAGCCATTTCCTGGCAACAAGTTTTCTGGCGATAAACAAAACCGTAAAAATGGCCGTGTGGGTGAGGGGTGTGTACAGTTCCTCGTCCAACCACCCAAGCAGACACAGCTTAGGGTCAACTGCAAATGTGAGATTCCATATTTTATTAATAGAGCTGATCACTTCAGACCAGTACCTTTGCAGTTTTAAGCACTTCCAAAGCATGTGAGTAAGGGTACGATTGTACACCAGACATTTGTGTAATTTATATGGGGTACACTAAGTTTGGTGAATAATGAATAATTGTGTGAGTTTTTGGGAAGAAGAGAGTGACACCCTAAGTACATTCTCCACTATGGTAGACCATTCCTCATCTGTTATGTGTCCTATATCTTCCCTCCAGCTAGCCCTACACTTTAATAACATAGCTTTAGACACTTGACATAGTAGGGAGCCATACATGGAGGATATCTGTCCCTTCAATTTGAAGATGTCACTAGTTGTGTGAGCACCGAGGGACTAGTTAATTCCCACGTGGACAGTGTAGATTGCGCCAAAATGTCATGCCTGAGTTGTAAGTACTGGAAAAATAAGGTATTTGGTAGACCGTATTCCACTTTTAGTTATTGGAAATCTTGTAAAAGGCTGCCATGGTATAGCTGTGATATATACACAACACCACACCTAGACCAGACTGAGAAGCCCTCTAGTTTGTTCATGATAGTTTCTGTTATTCCACTCAAAGTATCCTATGTATTGGAAGTGCTGTTTGGCTTTGTTTCATATTCTATCTATGAGTACCATTGTGGGATAGTCGGACATTATTCCAAGTTCTCCCATTTATATGCATTGCACAAGGCCATCACCCGAAAGTACTTTAGTGTGCGTACAAGTGAAAGACATAATATGTCAGAAAAATATAAATATAAATATTTCAAAAACAGAATCATTGAGTTGGAAAAGGGACCATTCCCCTCTAAAAATGGCTTGTAAACTCAATCAGGTGTAGCTAATCACCCTCTCAATGGCTCACAAAGCCATTTGACTTTCAACCTTGATAAGCCGTGGTCACTTCGATTAGCTCAGCATGAAAATAGCTTTCCTGGAGCATTTTGATCCCTGGTAGTGCAATTGCAGCAAACAATAAACTATGGATGGCAAGGCACTGTCCCTGGGATGTCCGGATATAGTTGTGGACAGACACAAGTCAGGAGATGGATACAAAAAAAATTCAAAGGCTTTTCAATGCCTAGAAGCACAGTGAAGTCTATCATTAAGAAGTGGAAGGTAAAACAAAGGCCTGGATCAGGATATCCAAACTGGAAGAAAGAGCCAGAAGGAAACTGGTCAGAGAGTCTACCAAGAGGCCTACAGCAACTATGAAACAGTTGCCGGAATTTATGACAAAGAGTGGTCATTGTATCCATTTGACAATATCACAAATTCTGCACAAATGTGGCCTGTATGGGAGGGTTGCAAGAAAAAAGTCACTCCTCAAGAAAGGTCACATGCAGTCATGGCTGAGCTTTGCTAAACACACCTTGAAGAGTCTGAGGCCACATGGAAAAAGGTGTTATGGTCAGATGACACTAAAATTTAGATATTTGGCCTCAACACCAAACAATATCTCTTGTGGAAATCCAATACAGCTCACCATCCAAATTACACAATTCCTATAGTAAGGGTCCTTTCTCACGGGACGGATCCGTGATGATCCGCCCCGTGAACATCCGCTTGCTCAGCGGGCATTGCTCCGTTGATCCCCGCTGAGCCGGCGGATGATAGGGCGGTCCTGGCACACTGTGAAACACCCCACCTTTCTTGATCATACATCACGGGTCACAGGAGCTTCATTACATAGTGGGATGTCCCAAAGCAATGCTCAGTTTGAGGGGAGGGAGACACAGATCAGAAATATAGACAGCCAAGGACCGGAGGATCTAAACTGCAGCCTGCAGTACACTGCACCCAAAGGCGATATCCTCTTGCCCTCTGACATCCACTTGATAGAATCTGGTGAATGTGTGGACTGAAGACCAAGTTGCAGCCTTACAGATCGGAGCCAGGGAGGCCTGGTGATGCACTGCCCAAGAAGCACCTACAGCCCTGGTTGAGTGCGCTTTCACTTGAAAAGGAGGAATCTTCCCCTTTACACTATAGGCCTGAGAAATAACCTGTCTAATCCACCTTGAGAGAGTGGATTTTGATGCCGCTTGGCCCTTCCCAGGGCCTTCCGGCAAAATAAATAAGCAATCAGTCTTTCTTATCTGAGCAGTTGCCTGATGATAGGTACTGATTGCCCTTACCACATCTAAAGTGTACAAAGATTCTTCTTCTGCATACTGTGGATCCGGAAAAAAGGATGGTAGGATTACATCTTGATTCAAATGGAATCCCGAAACCACCTTAGGCAGAAAGGACCTGTTGGGACACATTACCACCTGGTCCTTATGAATAATTAGATACGGTTCCTTGCTGGAGAGAGCTGCTAGCTCTGACACTCTCCTAGCCGAGGAAATGGCTACCAAGAAAAACAATTTTTTAGTCAAAAGAACTAATGAAGCCAGATGCAAAGGTTCAAATGGTTGCCCCTGCAAAATTGAGAGAACCAAATTCAGATCCCATGGGCATACCGGAGGTTCGACTGGTAGTCTTATTCGCATGGCCCCCTGGATGAAAGCCCGCACCAGGGAATGTGATGCAAGTGGCTTCTGAAAAAACACTGACAAGGCCGAAATCTGCACCTTGGTAGTGCTTACAGCCAAATTCATTTCTAGGCCTGACTGGAGAAAGGCCAAGATCCTGCTAATGACATACTTTCTAGGATGCCATTCCCTGAGTTCACACCAGGAAACATATGCCCTCCAGATTTTGTAGTAAATAAGCCTGGAGGCCGGCTTTCTAGCATTGACCAGAGTAGAAAGGACTGGCCCCGAAAGCCCATGATCCCTCAGAATGTGGGTCTCAGCAGCCAAACCATCAAATTCAGACTGTGTAAAGCAGGATGGTAAATTGGACCCTGTGAGAGCAGATCTGACCAGAGAGGAAGGATCCATGGCCTGCCTACTGCCAACTTCATGATCTCTGCGTACCAAGGTCGCCTGGGCCAAGCCGGGGCTACCAAAAGCACCGACTTTGTTTCCCTCTTGATTCTTCCCAGGAACCGTGACAGAAGCGGGCATGGGGGGAAGGCATAAATTAGATTGTACTGATCCCAGGGAACTGTCAGAGCATCCGACCCCTGAGCAAGAACATCTCTTGTCCTTGACACAAATTTGTCCAGCTTTCAGTTGAATCTGGAGTACCCCACCTGCGACATATGTTCTGAAACACGTCGGGGTGCAGAGCCCATTCTCCTGGGCACAACTGCTGGCGGCTCAGAAAATCCGCCTGCCAATTTTCCACTCCTGGAATGAAGACTGCAGAAAGGGATGGAACATGCCTTTCTGCCCAGGCAAGTATGCGATTCACCTCTTTTTGTGCAACCAGACTCCTGGTACCACCCTGGTGATTGATATAGGCCACTGCTGTGGCATTGTCGGACTGAACCCGAACAGGGAGACCCTGTAGTCTGTAAGACCACTTTATGAGAGCCATATAAACTGCCCGGATCTCCAAGACATTTATGGGCAATAGCTTCTCGATCGCAGACCATTTCCCCTGCGAGCACGTCTCCTCCAACACTGCTCCCCAGCCTGTCAGGCTGGCATCTGTTGTAATAATCTTCCATTGAAGAGGAAGAAAATTTTTGCCTTTCAGCAAATTCTCGGTTTGTAACCACCGAACGAGACTCTTGCGTGTCCCTGGGGACAGACACATAGGAAGATCCAATGCCTGGGGCTTCCTGTTCCACGCCGCAAGGATGCATCTTTGCAGAGGCCTTGATTGGAACTGGGCGAATGGAACGGCCTCGAAGGAGGCGACCATTTTTCCTAACAGTCTCATGCACAACCGAATGGGGGAAGATCTTCTGCCCAGAATTAGGCGCACCAGACCCCCAATGGCCAAGGCTTTTGGCCTTGGTAGAAACACCCCGCCTTGAGCGGTGTAGATGACCATACCCAGGTACTCCAACCTGGTAGCAGGCTGTAAGGACGATTTTTCTAGGTTTATAATCCAACCTAGGCGTTCCAGGTGGTCTAGTGTTCTGGTAACACTGTGGTTCAGGAGCGCTACTGTTTTCTCTATGAGAAGCAAATCGTCTAGATAAGCCATGACGGCTATACCCTGAGCTCTTAGGTTTGCCAAGAGAGAGCCTAGAATTTTTGTGAAGACTCGAGGAGCCGTAGCGAGCCCGAATGGCAAAGCCACAAATTGAAAATGGCGCTGCTCTACCGCGAACCTTAGATACTTTTGGTGTGCGGAAAACATTGGCCCATGAAGATATGCATCCCTGATATCTATTGATGCCATAAACTCTCCCCTTTTCAGGGAGGAGACCACAGCGCATATTGACTGCATTCGGAAGGACCGGATGCGTAAAAACCGGTTCAGATCCTTCAGATCCAGGATAGGTCTGACACCTCCATTTGGCTTTGGAACAGTAAAGAGATTCGAGTAAAAGCCTGAACCCTGTTCTTTTGGGTCCACTTCCACTATCACCCCCTGGGATAGTAAGTGATCTAAGGCCAGGAATAGCGGTCTTTGCATTACTGGATCCCTGGGGATCCTTGACCTTAGAAAGCGAGAAGGTGGAATCTTCTGAAACTCTAGCTTGTAGCCCAGAGATACTGAGGAGACTATCCACTTGTCCCGGATCTCTTCCCACCAGGCTTCTGCAAACTGCAGGAGACTTCCCCCCACTCGGCCGAGCAGGGGCGCCCCTTCACAAGGAAGCTTTTGGGCTCATGCCACTATGTAAATAGTACACCAAGTCTGGTTTTCCCAGAGCCCAGTCTTCCAATAGGAGAGGACTTACAGGCAAAACCTTGTTTCTTCGGATGACGAGGCCCGGGTACCATACCATCTTGGGAGTCAAAATATCGGCCCGAGATATGGATCTGGTTTGTTGTAGCCCTTAGGCCCCCGCAGGGACCTGCACAGAGCTTTCTTCATAGCACATGTTTTACGTGACCAACCACCATAGACACTGGCGAAAAAACTGAGGTGCCTCCCATATGGGAGGGGTTATATAGGGGAGGAATTCTCCTTAATTGAGGGTTAACCAGTGCCCAATCACCAGAGGTGCCTATATAACCCACTATGTAATGAAGCTTCTGTGTCCTGTGATGTATGATCAAGAAATAGTATTTTTTTTCCGTCTGCAGAATCGGACCATAGCAGGGACGGATGATATCGGGTGTCAGCGGTTCATCCGCTGACACCCACTAACCCATAGGGATGCATGTATGTCCGTATGTCATCCAAAAACGGATGGATGAAATACGGACATACTGTCCGCACGTGTGAAAGGGCCTAAAGCACAGAGTGGTAATACCCTGTTATGGGGGAGTTTCTCTGCAGCAGGGACTGGAGCATTTGTCAGGATAGAAGAAAAATTAATGGGGCAAAATACCATCAAATTCTTGAGGAAAATCTGCTGTCCTTTGCCAGAAAGTTGTCAATGGGAAAAAGGTTTACCTTCCAACATGACAATGACCCAAAGCACACAGCAAACATAACTACTCAGTGATTGAAGGAGAAAAATTTGAATATCTTTGCATGGCCTAGTCAGAGCACAGACTTAAAGCGGAGTTCCACACAAAAAAGGTAGGAAGGTGACCCCCTTTTGGGGGGGGACCCTCTTTTTAGAGGGTTCCAGCTCCCCCTTCTTTTCGGGGCCCGAGCGCCGGAAGTAAGTTCACCTCTCCCCCCTCCCTCTCGGCACACGTCACATGTCCCAGATGATTGCCCGACCAGTCACAGTGAGCAGCGCGACTCGTGCATGCGCAGTGTGTGCCTGACTGTGAAGCCCCAGCCAGGTGCCCTCAGTGACAATGCCGGCGCCGCAGAGAGGCGGGGGAGACAAGCAGGGCTTCATTCCCCCGCATCGCTGGACCCTGGGACTGGTAAGTGTCTGATTATTAAAAGTCAGAAGCTGCAGTATTTGTATTTAATTTTCTTTTAGTCGGAACTCCGCTTTAAACCACATTGAAAATCTGTGGAATGATTTGAAGACTGCAGTCCACAAACGCTCACCATCAAATTTAACTGAACTTGAGCAGTTCTGCAAAGAAGAGCGGCAAATATTGCAAAGTCTAGATATGCAAAGTTAGTAGAGATAGATCCCAGCAGACTAAAGGATGAAATTAAAGCAAAAGGTGGTCCAACAAAATACTGACACAAGGGGATGATTCTAGTGATTGTAAAGAGTGATTCTATTTTAGATTTTTTCCTACATGTTGGTGTTTTATCTTTCACTCGGATCTTATAAGTTGAACTGAGTAAATACAGCTGGAGAAAACAAAAACTGTGTCTGCAGCAAAATGTGATTATTTTAAAGGGGGTGCTTCTTTTTTATATCCACTGTATATATTTCAACAATGTATTTAGCTATTAGTCTACAGTTCTGCTTTAAAGCGTAATATTGCTTTAATCACTTTGTTCAGCTTTCATATAGTAGTACAAAACCTGGCGTAGAAAATGAATATGGCTCCCAGGACGCTCGGTCATTTAGGAAAACAACTTCCTCATGTATCTTGGTGGCTGATCACCAAAGCGCCTCTGCACTGCATTAATAAAATATCATCAGCTGTAACATGACAATTCGGAGAAAAATTAGGCATGTTCGAATACACTGGAGTTTTCCCCCTAGGAGTCATGGAAGAAAATGCTTCACGGTTTAATCAGCACCAGGAAATTGTTTATTACTGGATGGAGCACTGATTAGTTGTCTTTTAGAAATGGACTCTTGAAAAATGATCAGATAGGTGCCGGGAATGATTCAATATAACTAATATATACTTGCAGCAAAAAAAAAAAAAAATCAAAGTACACTGTTGAATTGAAAACAGTTAAAATTGAAAATAAAAACCTTGGGATGCACAAGAATCTGCTAAACAATTTTGTTTTTTTCTCTCAAAGATTTTTATTTGTTCAAAACAAAAATACATGAAATACATTATTTCCAACGAGGCAATAAAAGGTACATTGCAGTTGCAGTTGCATGTAAGATAAGCGAATACTCACGCTTTTGATAACTGTACCCGGATTTTGGGGGGATTACTCCCGGCACCCCTATTGGGATCATACTGGGTCAGTTTTGTTTTTTTCATCCAGGTGTTGCTGGTTTCCCCCTGTCCACCCATTCCATTTTGTCTGTAAATTGTTAACCCTGAAAAGTAACTACTAATGGAACACAATTAGAGCCTGGCCCATGCTCCTTCAGATTTCCCTGCAGGACGTTCCCTGTTGCAGTTTGCTACTCCCTCTCTGCTATTGGTTGACCATGCAGAGAAGAGAAAGTGTCCCCAACACAGGAGGAGCTGTGTTCATTTTAGTGGAGACCAAGAATGGAAGGAAGGCCTGGGACTGGCTGTCATCTCAGACTAGGGCAGTAATGGCAAACCTTGGCACCCCAGATGTTTTGGAACTACATTTCCCATGATGTTTATGCACTCTACGGTGTGGTTGAGCATCATGGGAAATGTAGTTCCAGCTGCCAGGGTTCGCCATCACTGGCCTAGGGGAAGTCTGTCCCTAACAATGGCAGAGGAGGATTCTTATTGGCTGCTGAGTGGCCAGGACTAAAACCTTGCCCACCAAACCCAAGAGGGAGAACTTGCTTTGTAATCATAAAAGTAGGGAACCATGCAGAGATCATCAGGAGGGAGGGAGCTTCTGGAGAAAGCCTGTCCAGAGGTGCTCTGTTGTTGTGAGAGCTGAACAGAGATCTGTGAGTACAGGGCTGCTTTTCTAAGCCCTCCAGAGACGGTGTTGTTGTTCCTGTATTGCCCTAAGGAAAACTCCCATATTGCGGCAGTTAGAGACAGTTCAGCAGGAGATGCCGGTCCATAAGGGAGGGAGCCGGACTCATAGCTTGCTATGAGTTTTTTTTTTGCAACCACATGATTAGAGCTTGAGGCTCTAATTGGCTTTAAAAAGGTTGGGCTTGGGGGAGTTTGTTTGCTGCCCCCCCAAAAAAAAAGTTTAGCACCAGCCACAACTGGTTGTAAGGAAAGTACTATGCTGCACCTGCCAAAGACAGAACTAATGCAGGTATTGTGTGGTACTGCTGCTGAAGTATAAATATAGCTGTTCTGTGAAGCCCTCAGAGGTTTGTTAGAGAACCATTGTGAACAAACAGCATCATAAAGGCCAAGGCACACACCAGACAGGTCAGCGATAAAGTTGTGGAGAAGTTTAAAGCAGGGTTAGATTATAAAAAAATATCCAAAGCTTTGAACATCTCATGGAGCACTGTTCAATTCATCATCTAAAAATGGAAAGAGTATGGCACAACTGCAACCCTACCAAGACATAGCCATCCACCTAAACTCACAGGCCGGGCAAGGAGAGCATTAATCACAGAAGCAGCCAAGAGGCCCATGGTAACTCTGGAGGAGCTGCAGAGATCCACAGCTCAGGTGGGAGAATCTGTCCACAGGACAACTATTAGTCGTGCTCTCCACAAATCTGGCCTTTATGGAAGAGTGGCAAGAAGAAAGACCTTGTTGAAAGAAAACAATAAGAAGTCCTGTTTGCAGTCTGCAGGAAGCCATGTGGGGGGGGACAGCAAACATGTGAAAAATGTGCTCTGGTCAGATGAGCTCAAAATGGAACTTTTGGCCTAAAAGCAAAATGCTATGTGTGGCAGAAAACAAACACTGCACATAATCCTGAACACAACACCCCCCACCGTGGGACATGGTGGTGGCAGCATCATGTTGTGGGGATGCTTTTCTTCAGCAGGGACAAGGAAGCGGGTCAAAGTTGATGGGAAGATGGATGGAGACAAATAAAGGGCACTATAAAGAGGAAGTTCAATAGCCAGTGCGCCACCCTTTGGGCTCCTTCTGCTAATCTCGTGTTTATCTTGTGTTAGTAGAAGTTTAGTGAAAGACGATTTGCGCTTTTCAGCCTCTGGCTTTTCAGATTGTTACTGCTCTTCAGTTTGTGCTTGTGGGTTCATATCTGGTTTTCAGTGCATGTAGTCAGTTCGTATCTGGTTTTCAGTGTGTATTTTTATATTATGTATTTGATTTTCAGTGCGTTCTTTTCCGCTCGTTTCTGAATTCCAGCTTGCTAAGGCCTTTCTGATTTTCAGTGTGTTCTGTTAGTTCGTTCTGACAAGCCAACCATTTGGAAGCTATGTACGTACTCATCGTAGAGTTTGTGCTGTGCAGGGGCTTGGTGTTGGGGTTCTTACTTTAACCCAAGCCCAGTCCATGAACAGGACAAGGAGGAGTTCATGGATGAAGTTCATTGGTTACTCCAGCATGACCAATTCCCAAACATGCCTTTGTTGTGGGAGATCCGTGAGAATAATCCTGATTTCAGGAATTATCTCCGGATGACAGACCCCATTTTTCAACGTCTGTTGGCTTTGCTGTCCCCTTATATTACTAAGCAGGACACCTGCATGTGGCAAGCCATCACTCCTGAAGAGAGGCTCGTCCCCACCTTGTGGTACTTGTCAATGGGGAGAAGTCTGCAGGACATCAAGTTCTCGGCAGGCATATCCCCCCTGGCTCTGGGGATCATTATTCCAGAGACCTGTTCTGCCATCATACAGGTCCTGCAGAAGGACTGTATTAAGGTAAGATTTCTCCTTTAACATGTAAATCTATTTTTTAAATAAATTTGTATCTTAAACTGAAAAATATTTGCTTTGATGTATTGCTCGTGTTTTTCTAGCTGTCTCCTAGGTTATCCAATGGGCTTTTTTTTGGCCATTTTCTTCAATAGTGCAAACGTAATTTCTTTGATACATGAGGTGACGATCTCTTCTTCAGCTAACTATTGGCCTGATTGATGCAAATTATAAAGCACTTTGCACTACAAGTGCACTGCAAAAGTGCACTTGAAAGTGCACTGAAATTGCACTGAAAGTGCACTTGTAGTACAAAGTGGATTTACCTTTAGTAAATAACCCCCATTGTCACTGTAAACACAAACTTAAAGGGGCGTCCCAGCCACGATGTGTTTTTTTTTTTTTAAAGTCAGCAGCTACAAACACTGTAGCTGCTGACTTTTAATAAGGACACTTACCTGTCCAGCAAGCCTGTGATGTCAGCCCCCTCGATGCCGATCCGTCCATCCAGCTGCTGGTGCCGGCGCCTCCATCTTAACTAAGGGAAACAGGCAGTGGAGCCTTGCGGCTTCACTGCCCATTTCCTTCTGCGCATGCGTGAGTCACGCGGCGCTTTGTGAATGGCCCCGTTGTTTTCTGGGACACACACATGTCCCAGAAGGCTACGGGGCTGCTCGCGGAAGAGGAGAAAGCACCAAGGAAGAGGCAGATTAGGAAGACTGCCTAGCAACAGTGGTTTCAGGTAATTAAAAAAAATAATTTACATTTAAAAAAAAAAAAAAATTTAAGATTATTAATGCAATTTATTTCTGCTTTAAGCAAAAAACTGCTATTGAGCATTGAAAGAAGAAGCCACACATTGTTGAATAGAAAATTATTTACTTAGAAAAGGGTTTTTGAACAAACCAACATATTTTTGAAATTCCTTTTTTTTTTTGACAGTAGAATTTTTTTTTTTTTCGTGGTAAACAGGCATGTTTTTAAAACCATAAAACAATACACAACTCAGGAACTTACAAAGTTCAACTTTGATAAATTGAAGGCAATATCAGACATTAGTATGTCCAAACTGTGTTGATATTGCCTTCATCAGATGGGGTGATGTCACCCCTGTGAAAGGCAAATTTTGAAGATGCACACAAATTGGGAGTCAAAATGGGGATTTCCCTCCTGATCTCATGCCTAAGGTCAATATGTGCTAGCTCCTATCATGGGAGATAAAAGGACGTGTTTCAGGGGTGCAACCACTTCCTCTCAGCTACTTTAGTTGCGAGGAAGGGTTTGCACCCACAAAACACGTACATTTCAATTTTTTTTAGAAAAGTTAGATGAATAAAAAACAATTACAAAAAAAATCAATGATTTTTTCCACATCATTGATGTCTTCCTTGATCTTCTGTAAATCACGACTGCATACCATGATCTCCCCAATGAGGATCTGTGCACTTGCACTTGTGAAATGTGTTTCTTCCTCCACAACATCCACATCACCTAAAATAAAAAACACACCATGTATTATAAATATGCAGGCATACATCGATTACCTGAAGCTGTGGTCTCAGACACTCACCTGTTGTGGTCACCATTTCACCCAAATCATAAACCTCTCCTTCCTCCATATCCTGAGGTTGTGGTTTTGGGATTTCCCCTTCTTTAGGAGGTTGTGGGTCCCTGGTGTCCTCCGATGTCCCAAGTCTTTTCTCCCCTATGTGAATAAAAAACAGGTATACTTAGCACACAGATATTTGAGGGCAGTAATAGGAATATGAAACATTGCTTGGAAGTGATGTATAATTGTCTGTTTTGGCAGAGTTCCAAGCTGAAGACATGTTTTTTTTTTCCCTTACAAAAGCTGGAATACTTACCTGTTTTGGTAAAGTTTCACAGATGGAGACACCCCTAGTATCCACTGGAGCACCTGTGTGGGACACCCTAAAAAGTTTGTTCTGGTGTCCCACACTAGTGCTCCTGCATCCAGATGTGTAAACAGTTGCTGAGTGTCCTCTCCTTATATTGAATCAAGTTTGCATTTCATTCTAGTTACAAACCCATCTAGACAACAATGTACTAAACTTCTTTGAATACAAATAGGCCTGAACAAATGTAGTTAACCTGCATCTGCCAAAAACACTGTATTAGTGGGCGAAAGAACAATGTTTACTACAAACGATTACTGTGCCCACAAACCTGAAACTTGCCATTTAAACTGTGCAACAGTAAAGAAAAGCACATGGAGCAACACAAACGTAATAATAATAATAATAGGAATACACAACAAAATACTTACTTTTTTGCAGCACTTGATTCTTCTGTACTGATACCGATATCAATTTCAGTTGATCCTTGTTTCGCCGTACCCCAAAATTCCTGTGCAGACTTTTCACAACTTTAGCCATGATGTTTGCCTTTCTCACATTTGGGTTTGGGTAAGGTCCATGCTTCCCGTCATAGTCGGCCCTCTTCAAGATGTCCACCATCTCTACAAAGGACATATTTGAGGCCTTAAATCTCCTCTGGGATCGGGACGTTCATGGCTCCGGGCTTTCGTCATTGCTGCTGCTGTTTATTGTTCATCAATCACACACAATTTTGAGAAATATGTTGAACAATGCTATACCTGACTCAAGCTGGGCTCCTCCACATCTTCTTCCTTGGTGGAAGGCACAGGTTGGATGTCGGAAGCCTCAGCTGGGGTGGTGATATATGTGATAAGTGATATATATGGCCCTAAATAAGGGGTTGTGGGGCTAACTCACAAGCAAAACCCACCTGTGTGATTTGGACCATCCTCCTCCTCCTCCACCTCCTGTCACAACTCCAACACCAGAGCCACAGCCTTGAAGCAAGCATGGACGGAAGCATGTAAGGAAGACAAGAGAGTGATGGCCTGGAGTCGGTCTGGTCTGGCAAAAGATGCAGGCTGTTGTAAGACCATATATGTCACCTGCTGCTGTTCCTGATCTCTCGGAGTCCTGGATGGGATTGTGCTCCCTATTAAATGGACTCCTCGGGCTCCCAATTTTGCATGTCAAGTAGTTGATGTGTGCCCTGGGGTACAAAGGCTTCGCTAATTTCACCAGTTTATCTAGTGTTGCCTTCCTCTTTAAAAATAAAAAACATTATTCTTGAGATCACAAGAAATAATAAAAAAAAACAGTTTGTCAGAACCCTGTGTGAATATCAGCAGCAAAACAACTTCATAATTGTAGCATGTGTTATCTCCATTACGAATGCTAGTTTTACCAGATCGAGCGCTTCTGTCTCATACTTGATTCAGAGCATGCGTGGAATTTTGTGCTTCGGAATTGTGTACACACGCTCGGAATTTACAACAACGGATTTTGTTGGCGGAAAATTTGAGAACCGGTTTTCAAATTTTTGTTGTTGGAAATTCTGACTAAAGAAAATTCCAATGGAACCTACAAACGGTCGGAATTTCCGACAGCAAGCTCACATCGAACATTTCCCGTCGGAAATTCCGACCGTGTGTACGTGGCATTAGAGTGCAAAAGACTTGAGACTGGGGCAGAGGTTCACCTTCCAGCAGGACAACAACCCTAAACATACAGCCAGAACTACAATGGAATGGTTTAGATCAAAACAAATTCATGTGTTATTAAGGCCCAGTCAATGTCCAGACCTAAATTCAATTGAGAATCTGTGGCAAGACTTGAAAATTGCAGACGTTCTTCATCCAATCTGACAGAGCTTGAGATATTTTGCAAAGATGAATGGGCAACAATGTCCCTCTCTAGATGTCCAAAACTGGTAGAGACATCCCCAAAAAGACTTGAAGCTGTAATTGCAGTGAGAGGTGGTTCTACAAAGTATTGTCTTGGGGGGTGCTGAATACAAACGCATGCCACGTTTTTTTACATATTTATTTATAAAACATTTTGAAAACCATTTACCATTTTGCTTTTACTTTGTGTTGCTCTATCACATAAATTCCCAATAAAACACATTTACGTTTTTTGGTTGTAACATGACAAAATGTGGACAATGTCAAGGGGTATGAACACTTTTTCAAGGCACTGTAACTGCATACTGTTAGACTTTAAAGGCTTTTAAAACGTGACCTATGGACAATTTTGGGTACCGCAGTTTTTTCATGGGTACATGCAGTTTTGAGATTTGACATATTTGTATATATTTGCTCAACCCAACCTCATCTTATTTAAGTTGACCCTGCTCCACCGTTTGGTAGCGCGCATTTTGAGTCACGCTAACTCATTGAAAAATGTGGACTTTAAAAGGTTAACAAAAAATGGTATTATATTGTGTCTGTGTACACTAAAATTAATTGGAGTGTCTTTTTTGCTGAAAATATAGATTTGATAGACAGTAGCGCAATTATTATGTGACATAAAAAAATTGCAACTGCTAGTATTTTATTACACAGGGTCTCTGTTATCAGAAAATATATAATGTTTTGAGCTTTTCAGTAATCATCAGGCCCAAGATGTGCATTATTACATGTGTGCAACAAAAGGGTTAAACGTTACCATTTGGTGACAAGTTTTAATGTCATATACCGAATACACCTAACAGATTCTAAATACTATTGATTCTATTTAGATATCTTTAGGTTTCTTGATAAATAAATCAAAGGTTTTCTAGATGTTTATTCTATATACTGTAGATTCATATTTTTACAGATGAAAATTACTGAGCAATACAGCAGACGTCCCCAGGGGTAACTTTAATTTAAACCAATTGAAGAGAGTAAAGCGCACTATTGATCATTCTATTGGCAATTTGCTCTCACTTAGAAGGTTAATTGTTGTTTCATTTGTAAATGAGGGAGGAAATGAAATGCAGAATAGCTGCCAAAACTAAAGAGGACAAAAGTAATCAATGTTTTAAGAAAGATTAATATTGTCTGGCTGGCTTGCTGAAAAAGTTTACAGATGTATACTGATGTTTATACTCAGAACGTCTTATTCTTATATATTTTTTTATAAAACGTATTGAAGGAGACACTCAACATAAGCATATCGGCATTCCAGAGTCCCAAGTGGTCCCAGAGCACTGATACCCTGATATCTGAGGTCCTTGAATATGCATTACTGATATTAAGGGGGTCTCCAAACATTTGGACAATTACATTTTGACACTCTGGGGAGAGTGCAAAATCTGGTGCGGCTCTGCATAGAAACCAATCAGCTTCCCAACCAGGGCCCTGGGGGCACACATTTGGACGCGGTTGTGATAACCGGGTCCGCCAGACTCTGCGCATCACGTTTTGGGGTAAAGGACCGATGACAGTGGTCCTTTACCACGTGATCGCTCCGTCCAACAAACCAGAGCATTTTTGGTCCAGCTCTCTCCTCACATGCGATCAGTACAGCATGTGAGGAGAGGAGGGAGCCGGTGTAGCAGCACTGTGGGCTGGATTTGAAGTGCCCACAGCGCTGATCTGTGCCTATTCATGCCTCACCAATACCTCATATATGCCCATTAATGCTTCATACAAGCCCATCCGTGCCTCATACATGCCCATTTGTGCCTCATACATGACCATCTGTCCCATCCATGCCCATTCATGCCTCATACATGCCCATCTGTGCCTCATTCATGCCCATCTGTGCCTCATACATACCCATCTGTCCCATCCATGCCCATTCATGCCTCATACATGCCCATGTGTGCCTCATTCATGCCCATCTGTGCCCATTAGTTCCTCATGCATCCTCATCTGTGCTTCATACATGTCCATCCATGCCTTATCCATGCCTCATACATGCCCATCCATGACCATCCGTGCCTCATACATGCCCATGTGTGCCTCATACATGCCTATCCATGCCTCATCTGTGCCTCATACATGTCCATCCATGTCTCATCCGTGCCCACCCCTGCCCATCCGTGCCTCATACATGCCCATACATGCCTTATCTATGCCTCATACATGCCCATCCATGACTATCCGTGCCTCATCTGTCCCTCATACATGCCAATCCATGCCTTATACATGCCCATCCATGCCTCATACATGCCTATCCATGCCTCATCTGTGCCTCATATATGCCCATCCATGTCTCATCCGTGCCCATTCCTGCCCATCCATGCCTCATCCATGCCCATCGTTGCCTCATACATGCCCATCCATACCCATCTGTACTTCATCTGTGCTCATCCCTGCCCATCCATGCCTCATCCATGCCCACCGGTGCCTCATACATGCCCATCCATGCCCATCTGTGCCTCATCTGTGCCTCATACATGCCTATCCGTGCCTCATACATACCCACGCATGCCCATCCATGCCTCATCTGTGCCTCATACATGCCCATCCATCCCTTATTCATGCCCATCCCTGCCCATCCATGCCTCATACGTGTCTATCTGTGCTTCATCCGTGCCTCATCCATGCCTCATACATTCTCATTCTTGCCCATCCGTGCCTCATCCATGCCTCGTCCGTGTCCATCCATGCCACATCAGTGCTCATCTGTGCCTCATCCAAACCTTATCTGTGCCTCATCCATGCCACATCAGTGCTCATCCATGCCTCATCCATGCCAGATCCGTGCCTTATTCATGCCACATCCATGCCCATCTATGCCTCATCTGTGCCTCATCCATGCCACATCCGTGCCTCCTCCATGTCAAATTCGTGCCTCATCCATGCCTCATCCATGTCCCATCAGTGTTCATTCTGACGGTGCTCCCTGCATGTTGGGCCTCTGTATGCGGCCAGGTTGTGTAAAAGACTCACACATGTGGAATGGCCATAGGAGCAGCAGAATGTATTTTGGGGTGTCATTTTTGCTATGTACATGCTATGTGTTAGAAATATCTTGTAAAATTACCACTTGTCACAAAAAAAATGCATTTTCAGTTTCTTTCCACATTTTCCAAAATAGTGTGGAGAAAAGTGACACGTTCAGAAGACTCATTATGTCTCATAGAATATACGTTGGTGTGTTTGCTTTCCAAAATGGGGTATTTATTTGGGCGTTTCCATTGTCCTGGTTGGAAAAAATATATAAAAGTTGGCGCTAAGCATATACAAGTGAATATACAGTATATATCATGAACCAAAATCTTGAACATTTATCACTGCAAAAAAACACATATATTGTTGAACATATAGCAAACTAAAAAGTCCATTAGTGATAGTGTTCCCAACACCAAAAAAAAATAAGCTTCTAGTTCTTCCACCACAGCTGCTCAATGGAAAGGTGGCAACTCACCACAGGTGTTTGACCACTTTTTAATGTAGGTCAAATTGCGCATTTGGAATAACAAATTGATTCCCACTGCCAACACCGCAGTGCTCCAATGAACATGGGAGACGAGAGAGAAAGTCTCATAGTGTAGTATATTTAATAAAATGTAAAAGCAATGACAAAGTAGTAGGTTGCACACATATAAAAGTGCCTGCCTGGCACTGGGGAAAACAGAGTATACAGATTTGGCTGGTTCTGCAGTAGTGTGCATTCCACGTCCCACTCGTAGGGGTAAAGCTTGGTGTGGGGTGACAAATCAGGACCTGGAAGTAACAAATCCTCCACTCCGACGTACGTTTTGTTGTAAATAGCTTCTTCAAGAGGACTCGGATAAGGGTCTGGTATGGATTTTGAAGCGGACCGCGCGCTGTTACCGGCGTGGGGATTTCCCTTAAAATCCATGCCAGACCAAAAGCGCCTGGTATGGCCTTGGAGGGGGAATCCATGAAGTTTTTTTTAAATTTCAGGTGGCGCTCCCCTTCAAGGTCTTAAGAGCACAAGTTGCATGCCAAGGTCAGATCAGTTAAGACCGCGACTTTGATCCAACTTCAGGGATATTCAATGGGCTGAAGTAGGATCAAAGTGGGACCAAAGTAGTGCAGGGAGCATTTTCAAAGTCAAGCTGACTTGTGTCGGACCGGTTAAGATGGATCTCATAGGGAAACATTGATTTTCACATGTTATGAGCTCCCAATGTCAGAGCATTTGTCATACCAGTGTAAACCCAGCCTAAGCCCCCTTTCACACTTATACAACTTGTCCCACGATTTTGGAGTGCAAAATCGCATAACAAGTCATTCTCCATGATTTTGAATGAATACCATTCATATTGGCACGACTTTAAGTCGCACCGACTTCAAAGTAGTTCCTGTACTACTTTTTTTCTGAAGTCGGATCAAGGTCAGATTCCCTATTAACTGATCCGACTTTGGCATACGACTTGTACATAAGGGGGAACTCCATGCCAACTTTTCTTTAAAGAAAAAAATGCATGGGTTCCCCCTTCATGAGCATACTGGGCCCTTGGGTCTGATATGGATATTAAGAGGAACCCCCACGCCGAAAAAACGACGTGGGATCCCCCCCAAAATCCATACCAGACCCTTATCCGAGCACCAGCCTGGCCGGTCAGGAAAGGGGGTGGGGACGAGCGAGCCCCCCTCCTTAGCTGTACCAGGCCATATGCCCTCAACATGGGTGGTGGGTGCTTTGAGCAACAGTTTGCACCTGAATCGCACCTGAACCGGTGAACAGAAATGCACCAGACCCCGGACTGCAAACCACAGCCGCACATATGTGAACACGGCCTTAATCAACCACTAGGAGTCTGAGAACAATGGCAAACCAAAATGTTTTTGTGCGGACAGTGCTATCACCAATTCTCCAAAAATTCATATGGTATGTACATAACAATAAGTACAAAAGTGCTCATGGGTCAATAATACAAAAATGTTAGTGCTTAAAGTGGTTGCCAAGCCTTAAGGTTTTTCACCTTAATGCATTCTATGCATTAAGGTGAAAAACCTTCTGTGTTACAGCTCCTCCCTAGACCCCCCCCCCTTTTTTTTTTTTAACCTGAGCCCGATCTGATCCAGAAATGTGCACAAGTGCAGCCACTCTAGCCATTGGCTCCGGCTGCTGTCAGTCAAAAGCTGTGAAATGAGTGAGGGGCGGGGCCAAGTCCCGCTGTCTGTGTCAATGGACGCAGCAGCGGGACTCAGGAGTGAATCCACACGGGTGCCCCCAGGGAAAGCGGCTTTCCGTGGGGGCACCCAATGAAGAGGATGAGCTTGGAGTGCTGATGGGGCACCCCAGAAAAAGAGGATCAGGGCTGTTTTGTGCAAAACCAGAGGAGGTAAGTATAGGCATGTTTTTTATTTTTATTTAAAAAAAAGGGGGAAGCGTTTACAACCAATTTAAGAAGACCATGCAAAGAGTGCCCTGTGCTTCTTTATATCATGAAAGTAAAAATCAAAAACAGTTCATATGTAAAAGTGTCCTATACATATTTATATCAATCTGCTAAATAACTCACCAGGTAGTATTAAAACCATCAGATTTGAATATGCGTGCAAATGTGGCTCTCACTGGGGCGTAAGCGATCCGTCCTAAGCAATGGTCCTACAGCGATTGCTCAGCCATCCAACCCAGGATATATAGAGAGAAAGAAGAGTACTCACAGCATAAAACCATTAAAACTTTTATCAAATAAAAATCAACCCCATGCACATACACAGTAAATACTTGATAAAGCGCACACTCTATAGTTTACCAGCCCGTGAAAAGGACATTTGCGTTTTTATACTGTACCTTTAGTTATTTATTTTTTTGGATCAACTTTATTGCCATCACAAGACATGAACAACATCCCTTTGGATAGCATGGGCCGTGACAGGTCCTCTTTATGGAGAGATCACTCCTTTGGCCTCTAAAGCATCTGATCAAACCAAGATTGGTTTGATCAGATGCTTCCCCAAGCTGGTAACAGTTTGTTTACACCAGATTGAAACTAGAAGTGACTAAATCCTCATCACTTCCAGTTTCTGGGAAGAACAACATCAGTTCCTCTCACTGTGTACCTGAAAAGCCAATGCCACTGGTTACATCCTTACCAGGCTCCCCGATGGGAAGGCCACCGCTTGTAAAAGTGATCAAGTGGTTGTATAGCTGCTAGGATCACTTTTATATAATTGGGAATCGCCGGATGAAAAGAATAAAACCAGGATCAACTATTTATGGACTCTTCAGCCACCTACTGGACACACCTCCCCAGGGATTGGCTGGACCTCTATAAATATTCAAGCTGCCTCTCTATTCTTCCTTCCGCTATAATTCTGGAATCCTCTAGAATGCAGGGGAAAGCACTCAGATCAACAGCATGTGAGACACTGAGCTGACTGGAACATTAACCCCTTGCTACACTACAGAGGAGCCAAATTCAGTTTACCTAACAACCTGCACTAACCAAGAGGGCACAACAGTTGAAATCTGGCAGCATGTGGGCAGGGCCTGGAGGTGGGTTCCTTTCCCTACTCTAGTTAATTGCAAAATGTGCACCAACCCCAGTCGCATTGTGTGGAATCGCGGCAATTCCACCCATGATTCAGAACGCGGAGATGTGAACGGAGCCTTAATGATGGCGACCATCGTTCAACCCACATACCCTGAGCCCAGGCTGTCATGGACACATATGTATATGGTTTATAATTACTGTGCTATCCTAAAGCAATGTGACACCAAATAAGTGATTGAATGCAAAATAGTGAATGTGAACCGCTGTGACTTCTCTGCAAGATACACACATCAATAAACAATTTCCAAATACTAATGCCGCGTACACACGAGCGGATTGTATGGCGTACTTAGTCCGTCTAAACACATTTCAGCGGACAATCCGCTTGTGTGTGGGCTTCAGCTGACTTTTTCAGCGTGCAGTCCGGAGTACTAAGAATTTCGTTTTTTTCGAAATTCTGTCCGTCGTACTTTGGTTTCAGCGGACAATACGGTATGCTAGTTCGACGGACTAAGAATGGCGCATGCCCAGAAAGGATTTACACGGCGGAAGGGTGCTTTGTTGTGTCTTGGACTTCCTATTTCTAGTCCCGTCATACGTGCTGTACACGTCATCGCGCAAGCTTTCGACGGACTGTTTGTGTATCCGTGTGTGGTCAAGTCCGTTCAGTGGAAAGTATGACAGACTGTCCGTCGGATTGTATGACGGACTAAGTACGCCATACAATCCGCTCGTGTGTACACGGCATTAGTCGCGCTGTGGGTTAAAAAAAAAGATAAATATGGTACTATGACCTTATTTTGATCAAACAGTAAAATGAGAAACTAGTCAAATAGTGTATAATTGATAGTCCATTCAGATTAATAGTTGATCTCCACTGTGCAAATATCACATAAAACACCCAGGAATGGTGATAAAAGAAAAAGGTCTGCCTTCCACCTCCACACAATCGGCCTCTTACCGGCTCCTGTGGATCTCTTTATAGCTATAGGAGATCAAATCTGAGGAAGGGATCACCGCTTCAGATGGATGTGTGGAAATGCCACTCTCCTCAAGGTGGAAGCATCAGGTGCAGGCTAAGCATATAGCAATTAGAAGAGGGAAGGTCTGGAAAGCCGCACTCCAATAAAAATGCCTTTATTGTGCAAAATAACAAAAGTACAAACCACAGCAGGGTACAGGATATAAACTGATGCATTTCACACTCTCAACAGTGCTTAGTTGTAACAGTGCTTAGCTATGACTAAGCACTGTTGAAAGTGTGAAACGCGTCCGTTTATATCCTGTACCCTGCTGTGGTTTGTACTTTTGTTATTTGGCACAATAAAGGCTTTTTTTATTGGAGTGCGGCTGTCCAGACCTTCCCTCTTCTAATTGTTATAAGACAGTGATTCTCAACCAGGGTTCCTTGGAACCATAGGGTTCCTCCAGAGGTTGCTAGGGGTTCCTTCAGCATTGGGCAATTTTTGCCTCTCAGATAAGTTCCCACTGACACCATTGATCTTTTTAGCTATCTGTAAGTAGGTAATTCTTCCCAATGACCACAAGTGTAAGGACCGTTCTTCTCACTGACCATCACACTATTGCATCATGAGTTGTAGATTTAAAATTTTTAGAAGGGGTTCCTCTGAGCCTGGAGAACTATTTCAAGGTTTCAAGGGTTCCTCTGTGTTGAAAAGGTTAAGAAAGGCTGTTATAAGAAATCACACTTGCCTGTGGCTTGATACTCAGCCCGGGCCTTGGATTCCACGCAGCCAAGATCCCAGTATTTTCACAGGAGTTTATAGCTCATACAGGAAGGTTATAACAGATTTTTTGCAGAAAAGAATAATAGAGAGCTTCCATAGCGTAAAACCATAAAATATTTATTTTATAAAGAATAATAAGAGGTATTCCACTTCCATTTGTAAAAAAAGCATCATATGCAAAGTAAAAACCAAGCCGGCTGGCTCTCGGTAGCAGCCCGTGGTCCGGGACTTGCGTGTATCGCAGTGACATCAGCATGTAGCTCCTCCCTGTGCGTTTCGTCACACCTGACGTCATCATGGACAAACCCTCTGGAGACTTGGTCATCATGGAAGCCTAGAACCCACTATAAAGCACTAAGGGTTGATCATGACAAATGGAGGGAACTGTGATGTCAGTCTTACTGTTGGCCATACAGTGATTTGACTTGCTGAAAAGTTCAGACAATGGACTATCTTAAAAGATAAACTCTTAAATTTGTCAGTGTGAGAAGAAAGCTTTCAACAGGAAAACCTTTTTTTTTTATCTTTAACACACTGATCTGTTCTCGATTGCTTTCTATGTAATGGTTGGACATCTTTGTGTTATTTAACTGGTTCTCTTGACACTCTATATGAAACCTCATTTTGTCTAATAATCGTCAAATTAGATTTTGTACAAAAGACTATTTTTGTATGTGTATAACAACCTTTAGAGTCCTGGAACAATGGTAAACTATCACTTGGGGTCACAGGACAAGGTCACAGTTATACTGTCAAAGTTTTAGGTAGAAAATCATCTAACTGTCACCTTTTCCTCATTATTTCTCCAAACGCCAAAAATCAACATTTCAGCATATTTACAGAAATAGAGATGTCCTACTTTCCCGCAACTGCTAATATTTTACATATGTGAAAAGAATTTTTCTCATTGACTTTATTCTATAATTAATTACAAAATTGCCAGTTATTCCCTGTTGTGTAGAATTACAGGACTGCACAAATCAAGACTCTCCTGAATTATTCACCACATTAAATATAATCGTGTGTTGGCATCAAAAGTGGTTACATTGAAAGATAACCTCATAGTGCTTAGGTTTTATTTATTGATATCAGGAGAATAATTTTAATGCTCAACAGTCAATCCAAATGTTTGCAATAAATTGCAGCAAAGTAGTAAATGTATGCTTAAAGTCAATCCAAATGTTTGTATTCAATTAAAGCAATGGCTTATGCGTCTATGCACAGGCGCTTTTTTTCTGTACTAATGTAGGGTTTATATTAAGCTGGTTTTAAAAGATAACTTCACCTTTCTGACCATGTTTCATGTTACACCCATACTTAGGGTGCACAGCCCCCACTTCAAAAACACCCTTGCTGCCCTTTTACAGGAACAGAGGATTCTTCCTCCCCCAGCATCATTTCAAATTTCAAATTAGCGCAGTAGTGCATGGTCCCACCCGCACAGCCAACTAATTTATTCATAGGAAGTAGTGAATGTAACTACTACAAGTCTTATCTGTAGTGGGTCCCAATGGTAGAGGGACTGTAGCTCTCAATGCAGCACAAATATTACACATAGTTACATATTGCCGCCTATCTGTGCCTAACAGTGCCACCTCATCATTGCCCATCAGTGCCATCTCATCAGTGCCGCCTATCAGTGCCTATAAGTGCATAGCTCCCAACTGTCCCTGATTTGAAGCAATGTCCCTCTCCCTCTTTTTCCCCAGGACTTGACCCCTGCCTATAAGGGTTTGCAAACACTTTAAAGTGAAACAAGAAAAATGAAAAATCCCTTTAAATATAGTGCCTGGGGGGGGGGGGGTCCCCTCAGTATGCCTATAAAGTGGAGCATCTGTAGCATGTAAAGAACTTGCTGCAGCAAAAATTACAATTTCAAAGAAAAAAAAAAAAACTAGTCAAATCGCATTTAAATTGACTTGCGGGTGAAATTGCCGACGCCTGGCTAAAAAAAAATAAAGAAAAAAACAATGTGGGGTCCCCCCCCCAGTCCATAACAGGCTCCTTAAAGGCAGCTTCCTTGGCTGAAAAGCATAGAAGAGTTTAGTTTTGCTTTAATATAATCCATTTTGTGTACAAAATGTATAAAACTCCATAATGCAAGTGAATTTGCAAGGAGCATGTGCGCTATGTCGATAAAATTAATTTAATTCGATTTTGCTTTTTCATTTTTTTTTTTTTTTTTTTATATTTTTAGTCTTGGCTCATTGCAAAAGTTTCATCTTTTTAAAACTTAAACAACAGTACTATAAAAAAAATATTGTTACAAGTTTACTTTTAATATGATATATTTGAGGGAAAAAAAATGATGGTCATCGCATTAAAGGTATCTGGAGATTCTTTATATGCTCGTCGGTCAGCCAAAGTCATGGAGGGACGCCAAGTATTTTAACGTGAGACACAAAAATTATTTATTCTTGCCGTTGCTAATAAAGTCAGAAAAAAAGCCGCGAGTGCTGGGAATTTATTTCACTAATGGCGTTCAAACGGCGTGCCATGCATACGGTATTTTATTCAAGGTTATGGAAGGTGAGATTCATCTTTATAAAGTGCGATAATTAATCTCCGTGGAAATTACAACATTTTCAGACAGGGATGTGTGTTTACAAATTAAAGTAGAACCACGGGCAAAATCAGAACTGACACGTATGATGCAGACTGTCACTAGTGTTAAAGCCAAACTCCAGGCTGATAGCTTGATGTGGAAATTGCATATTACATGTTTCCCTATTGATAACCTGTAACCTATGGTTAGATGTTATTGTTAACCACTTTCAGACCGGACCATTTTGCTGGCCAAAGACCAGACCACTTTTTGCGATTCGGCACTTCGTCATTTTAACTGACAATTGCGCGGTCATGCGACGTGGCTCCCAAACAAAATTGACGTCCTTTTTTTCCCACAAATAGAGCTTTCTTTTGGTGGTATTTGATCACCCCTGCAGTTTTTATTTTTTGCGCTATGAACAAAAAAAAGCGTAAATTTAGAAAAAACGCATTATTTTTTACTTTTTGCTATAATAAATATCCCCCAAAAATGTATAAAAAAATAAAATTTTTCCCTCAATTTAGGCTGATACGTATTCTGCTAAATACTTTTGGTAAACAAATCGCAATAAGCGATTATTGATTGGTTTGCGCAAAAGTTATAACGTTTACAAAATAGGGGATAGTTTTATGGCATTTTTATTAATATTTTTTTTTTTTACTAGTAATGGCGGTGATCAGCAATTTTTATTGTGACTGCAAAATTATGGTGGATACATCGGACATTTTTTACACATTTTTGGGACCATTGTCATTTATACAGCAATCAGTGCTATACAAATGCACTGATTCCTGTGTAAATAACACTGGCAGTGAAGAGGTTAATCACTAGGTGGCAGTGTAGGGGTTAAGTGGTAGGGGTTAGAGGTGTGTTGCTAACTGTGGGGGGGCGTGGCTGTGTTTTACACATCACTGATCTCTGCTCCAATCACAGGGAGCAAAGATCAGTGACACTGTTGCTAGGCAGAACAGGGAGATGCTTGTTTACTTTAGCATCTCCCCATTCTTCCTCCCAGTGAGACCATTGCAGGTATCTCGGCGGCAATCGAATCTGCGGGACCCGCGATCGGACTCACGGAGGTCCCGCGCGATGGCCTGTACCTGTACACCCATTTACCTGTCTGTGCCATTCTGCCGACGTACATCGGTGTGCACCGGCCGGGAAGTGGTTAACTGACCAGGATGTGGCTGAGCCCACTTTCTAATTTTTCTCCAGAGGGGGATGGGTTGGTCATTTTCCCTATATAATTCAGAGATTGCAGCCATGCATGCATCTGTCTGTGGTCACCTGTGCCATGGCATATAATGGGAGGGACCCATGGCGGAAACAGCATTTTTAGTTAAAGCGGACCCTTCAGTGATTTTTTCATCTTTCCATCTATTAAATCTTCTGCCCTTGTTGTTTTAACTTTGGATAGTATTTTTTTTTCTTTCTGCCTATACAGTGGTGTGAAAAAGTGTTTGCCCCCTTCCTCATTTCCTGTTCCTTTGCATGTTTGTCACACTTAAGTGTTTCGGAACATCAAACCAATTTAAACAATAGTCAAGGACAACACAAGTAAACACAAAATGCAATTTGTAAATGAAGGTGTTTATTATTAAAGGTGAAAAAAAATCCAAACCATCATGGCCCTGTGTGAAAAAGTGGTTGCCCCCCTTGTTAAAACATACTATAACTGTGGTTGTCCACACCTGAGTTCAATTTCTCTAGCCACACCCAGGCCTGATTATTGCCACACCTGTTCACAATCAAGGCATCACTTAAATAGGAGCTGCTTGACACAGTAAGGTCCACCAGAAGATCCTTAAAAGCTACACATCATGCCGAGACCCAAAGAAATTCAGGAACAATTGAGAAAGAAAGTAATTGAGATCTATCAGTCTGGAAAGGGTTATAAAGCCATTTCCAAAGCTTTGGGAATCCAGCGAACCACAGTGAGAGCCATTATCCACAAATGGCGAAGACATGGAACAGTGGTGAACCTTCCCAGGAGTGGCCGGCCACCCAAAATTACCCCAAGAGCGCAGCGACGACTCATCCAAGAGGTCACAAAAGATCCCACAACAACGTCCAAGGAACTGCAGGCCTCACTTGCCTCAGTTAAGGTCAGCGTTCATGCCTCCACCATCAGGAAAAGACTGGGCAAAAATGGCCTGCATGGCAGAGTTCCAAGGAGAAAACCACTGCTGAGCAAAAAGAACATCAAAGCTCGTCTCAATTTCTCCACAACACATCTTGATGATCCCCAAGACTTTTGGGACAACATTCTGTGGACCGATGAGACAAAAGTGGAACTCTTTGGAAGGTGTGTGTCCAAGTATATCTGGCGTAGAAGGAACACTGCATTTCATAAAAAGAACATTATACCAACAGTAAAATATGGTGGTGGTAGTGTGATTGTCTGGGGCTGTTTTGCTGCTTCTGGACCTGGAAGACTTGCCGTGATAAAAGGAACTATGAATTCTGCTGTCTACCAAGAGATCCTGAAGGAGAATGTCCGACCATCTGTTCGTGTACTCAAGCTGAAACGAACTTGGGTTCTGCAGCAGGACAATGATCCTAAACACACCAGCAAGTCCACCACCGAATGGCTGAAGAAAAACAAAATGAAGACTTTGGAGTGGCCTAGCCAAAGTCCTGACCTGAATCCTATTGAGATGTTGTGGTATGACCTTAAAAAGGCCGTTCATGCTCGAAAACCCTCTAATGTAACTGAATTAGGACAATTCTGCAAAGATGAGTGGGCCAAAATCCCTCCAGGACGCTGTAAAAGCCTCATTGCACGTTATCGCAAACGCTTGGTTGCAGTTGTTGCTGCTAAGGGTGGCCCAACCAGTTATTAGGTTTAGGGGGCAATCACTTTTTCACACAGGGCCATGATGGTTTGGATTTTTTTTCACCTTTAATAATAAACACCTTCATTTACAAATTGCATTTTGTGTTTACTTGTGTTGTCCTTGACTATTGTTTAAATTGGTTTGATGTTCCGAAACACTTAAGTGTGACAAACATGCAAAGGAACAGGAAATGAGGAAGGGGGCAAACACTTTTTCACACCACTGTAAATCCCTTATACAGCCCACTTCCTGTTTCTTGTCTGGTCATTAGCCTAGGGTTATGACATCATACACAGCTGTCTCACTCTTGTGAGAGTTTGCCAGGAAGGGGGGGGGGGGGGGGGGGTGAGTCATAAGAGGGTCAATGAGAGCTGCAGAGCTGGAGGTGTGTCGGTGTAAATCCAGGAAGTGAACGGGCAGCAGCTTCAGCTGCCCACAGTTAAAATGGATGCAGCCAGACTCAGTGGAGGGAGATTTCTGAAGCATATTTGGCAAGTAGAGAATCACAGTATATATAAAATAATATGCAAAGTGGTTGGAGGGAAGCTTCAGAATGGCAGATGTTTTTATTACAAATCATGTGAGCAGACGGCAATTCCTCTTTAACCGCATGCCGACCAGCCGCCGCAGTTATACTGCGGCAACATTGCTCACCTGCGTGTATCACTGTAGCAGTGACTTAGAGGCAGGTAAGCCACTGATCACTATATAAATGCCAATGGTCCCAAAAATGTGTCAAAAGTGTACGATGTGTCCACTATAATGTCGCAGTCCCAATAAAAATCGCAGATCGCCGCCATTACGAGTAAAAAATAAAAATTATAATAAAAATGCCATAAAACTATCCCCTTTTTTGTATGCTATAACTTTTGCGTAAACCAATCAATGTACGCTTATTACGATTAAAAAATATGTAGAAGAATACATATCGGCCTAAACTGAAAAAGAAATTAGCTTTTTTTTATATATTTTTTGGAGATATTTATTATAGCAAAAGTAAAAAATATAGCTTTTTAAAAAAAATTGTCGCTCTTTTTTTGTTTATAGTGCAAAAAATATAAACCGCAGAGGTGATTAAATACCACCAAAAGAAAGCTCTATTTGTGGAGAAAAAGGATGTCAATTTTGTTTGGGAACAACGTCGCACGACCGCGCAATTGTCAGTTAAAGCGACACAGTGCCGAATCGCAAAAAGTGCTCTGGTCAGGAAGGGGGTAAATCCTTCCGGGGCTGAAGTGGTTAACAAAAACAGCATTATTTTGAATCGGCACTCTAATAACACACACAGTCTTTGATTTAAGAAATATGTTTACAGTTAAATTTCTAATGGAATTCAATGTAAAATTCAATTCAAATTTAAATTTGAAGTTCAGAAATTCAGACAAATTCCATCTCGGAATTCGGAGCATTCAGTAAGCTTCATTTATACTGTAATTTGGGTATTCAGATATATCTGAATCACAGAATAATGAAAATTTTGTCCAAATATCAATTCAGAACGAAGCGAAAACGCACATGTGTACTGTAGGAGGGAGAAGCTGGCAGTGCCAACGCGGGACTAGCAGAAGAGAAGGAAAGTGACTTTTCTGTGCAATATTGTTGCACAGAGCAGGTAAGTATTACCTCTTTTCTATAAAAAAAAAGAAGAAAGAGGAGTGCGCATGCGCGGCGCCCTGTGATGGACGCTTGAACACAGGGCTCCGCACCGCCCCAGCCAGATCGCACACTTAGCGGCCGAACACCGCAGCGGATCGGGACCAAAGTGCCTGCGGAGGTGCCCGCTGACACGGGGGCACTTTTTAATGTACGCGGGGGCCGTCAGGAGTAGTGATGGCCGAACGGTTCGCCCGGCGGTCGTTTCGCGGCGAATTTCCGACTTTCGCCGTCCGCGGGTTCGAACGCCTTTTTCCGTCGTTCGCCCCGGCGGACTTACGTGTTTAATGTATACAAGAACTTTAACCTTTCGTGACACGTTTATCATGTGTTACAGGACAACCAATTGAGACATGACAGCTCATGGACACTTGGACATTCCCCCTAACCTATAAATACACCCGATCCGGTGGCCATTTTACATTCTTTCTTCTGTCACTGTAGGGAAAGGATCCTGTGTGGAGTAGGGACAGAGAAAACGCTAGCTATTTGGTACACAAAAGTTCTTTTCAGGACTGGTATAGGTGTTAGGTCAGCAGCCTGAGTTTCTTTTGTCAGTTTAGATAAAGGGACAGAGCGCTGTATGCTGCTATTTTAGGGACAGCTCAGCCAGATTAGTCTTTCTTCATCATCATCATCATCATCATCATTAGCTGTTACTATCAGGTCCACAAAAGAGCTGTTCCAGCTAATCGTTCCAGCCTACTCTTTTTTGCCAATTTGTATAGGGACAGGCAGGAAGCAGTGTGTCAGGCAGTGAGGATAATTTTAAAGACTTGCTGTTACTATTAGTTCCACAAAGGTTCTTTTCAGGACTGGTATCAGTGGTACGGTAATAGGCTTGTACACGTATAATATTCTTTCTTCCAAATATAGAAAGAATATTATACTTGACTGCTGCCCTTCTGCTGCAGTCTGCTAATCATTCACAACTCACTTGTTCCACAAAGCTCTTTATCAGGACTGGTAACTTGGTCTGTCTAGGGTGCTACGGTACATAGGCTTGGGTGCGGTACAGTCTGCTGTTCTGTAAGGACCGCTATCGGTCCACAATACATAGGGTTGCCGTGCACTACTGCTGACCGCTGCCCTATACTGCAGCAGTCCTTCATTGGTATAGGGACTGACGTACAGTCTGCTAATCACTAACACACAACCTGCTTGGTCCACAAAAGTTCTTATAAGGACTGGTAACTTGGTATAGGGTGCTACGGTACATAGGCCTGAGTGCGTTACAGTCTGCTGTTCTGTAAGGACCGCTATCGGTCCACAATACATAGGGTTGCCGTGCACTACTGCTGACCGCTGCCCTATACTGCAGCAGTCCTTCAGCGGTATAGGGACTGACGCACAGTCTGCTAAACACTAACACACAACCTGCTTGGTCCACAAAAGTTTTTATAAGGACTGGTAACTTGGTATAGGGTGCTACGGTACATAGGCCTGAGTGCAGTACAGTCTGCTGTTCTGTAAGGACCGCTATCGGTCCACAATACATAGGGTTGCCGTGCACTACTGCTGACCGCTGCCCTATACTGCAGCAGTCCTTCATTGGTATAGGGACTGACGTACAGTCTGCTAATCACTAACACACAACCTGCTTGGTCCACAAAAGTTCTTATAAGGACTGGTAACTTGGTATAGGGTGCTACGGTACATAGGCCTGAGTGCGTTACAGTCTGCTGTTCTGTAAGGACCGCTATCGGTCCACAATACATAGGGTTGACGTGCACCACTGCTGACCGCTGCCCTATACTGCAGCAGTCCTTCAGCGGTATAGGGACTGACGTACAGTCTGCTAAACACTAATACACAACCTGCTTGGTCCACAAAAGTTCTTATAAGGACTGGTAACTTGGTATAGGGTGCTACGGTACATAGGCTTGAGTGCGGTACAGTCTGCTGTTCTGTAAGGACCGCTATCGGTCCACAATAGATAGGGTTGACGTGCACCACTGCTGACCGCTGCCCTATACTGCAGCAGTCCTTCAGCGGTATAGGGACTGACGCACAGTCTGCTAAACACTAACACACAACCTGCTTGGTCCACAAAAGTTTTTATAAGGACTGGTAACTTGGTATAGGGTGCTACGGTACATAGGCCTGAGTGCGTTACAGTCTGCTGTTCTGTAAGGACCGCTATCGGTCCACAATACATAGGGTTGCCGTGCACTACTGCTGACCGCTGCCCTATACTGCAGCAGTCCTTCATTGGTATAGGGACTGACGTACAGTCTGCTAATCACTAACACACAACCTGCTTGGTCCACAAAAGTTCTTATAAGGACTGGTAACTTGGTATAGGGTGCTACGGTACATAGGCCTGAGTGCGTTACAGTCTGCTGTTCTGTAAGGACCGCTATCGGTCCACAATACATAGGGTTGACGTGCACCACTGCTGACCGCTGCCCTATACTGCAGCAGTCCTTCAGCGGTATAGGGACTGACGTACAGTCTGCTAAACACTAATACACAACCTGCTTGGTCCACAAAAGTTCTTATAAGGACTGGTAACTTGGTATAGGGTGCTACGGTACATAGGCTTGAGTGCGGTACAGTCTGCTGTTCTGTAAGGACCGCTATCGGTCCACAATACATAGGGTTGCCGTGCACTACTGCTGACCGCTGCCCTATACTGCAGCAGTCCTTCATTGGTATAGGGACTGACGTACAGTCTGCTAATCACTAACACACAACCTGCTTGTTCCACAAAAGTTCTTATAAGGACTGGTAACTTGGTATAGGGTGCTACGGTACATAGGCTTGAGTGCGGTACAGTCTGCTGTTCTGTAAGGACCGCTATCGGTCCACAATAGATAGGGTTGACGTGCACCACTGCTGACCGCTGCCCTATACTGCAGCAGTCCTTCAGCGGTATAGGGACTGACGTACAGTCTGCTAAACACTAATACACAACCTGCTTGGTCCACAAAAGTTCTTATAAGGACTGGTAACTTGGTATAGGGTGCTACGGTACATAGGCTTGAGTGCGGTACAGTCTGCTGTTCTGTAAGGACCGCTATCGGTCCACAATAGATAGGGTTGACGTGCACCACTGCTGACCGCTGCCCTATACTGCAGCAGTCCTTCAGCGGTATAGGGACTGACGTACAGTCTGCTAAACACTAATACACAACCTGCTTGGTCCACAAAAGTTCTTATAAGGACTGGTAACTTGGTATAGGGTGCTACGGTACATAGGCTTGAGTGCGGTACAGTCTGCTGTTCTGTAAGGACCGCTATCGGTCCACAATAGATAGGGTTGACGTGCACCACTGCTGACCGCTGCCCTATACTGCAGCAGTCCTTCAGCGGTATAGGGACTGACGCACAGTCTGCTAAACACTAACACACAACCTGCTTGGTCCACAAAAGTTTTTATAAGGACTGGTAACTTGGTATAGGGTGCTACGGTACATAGGCCTGAGTGCGTTACAGTCTGCTGTTCTGTAAGGACCGCTATCGGTCCACAATACATAGGGTTGCCGTGCACTACTGCTGACCGCTGCCCTATACTGCAGCAGTCCTTCATTGGTATAGGGACTGACGTACAGTCTGCTAATCACTAACACACAACCTGCTTGTTCCACAAAAGTTCTTATAAGGACTGGTAACTTGGTATAGGGTGCTACGGTACATAGGCTTGAGTGCGGTACAGTCTGCTGTTCTGTAAGGACCGCTATCGGTCCACAATAGATAGGGTTGACGTGCACCACTGCTGACCGCTGCCCTATACTGCAGCAGTCCTTCAGCGGTATAGGGACTGACGTACAGTCTGCTAAACACTAATACACAACCTGCTTGGTCCACAAAAGTTCTTATAAGGACTGGTAACTTGGTATAGGGTGCTACGGTACATAGGCTTGAGTGCGGTACAGTCTGCTGTTCTGTAAGGACCGCTATCGGTCCACAATAGATAGGGTTGACGTGCACCACTGCTGACCGCTGCCCTATACTGCAGCAGTCCTTCAGCGGTATAGGGACTGACGTACAGTCTGCTAAACACTAATACACAACCTGCTTGGTCCACAAAAGTTCTTATAAGGACTGGTAACTTGGTATAGGGTGCTACGGTACATAGGCTTGAGTGCGGTACAGTCTGCTGTTCTGTAAGGACCGCTATAGGTCCACAATAGATAGGGTTGACGTGCACCACTGCTGACCGCTCACCTATACTGCAGCAGTCCTTCAGCGGTATAGGGACTAAGAGTTTTGTCACAGGGTCATTTAAAAAATGACATGCAGAGGAAGAGGCAGGCCCTTCCGCAGGGGTGGTAGGGGTAGGGCAGGAGCAACAGGCTTGAGCCAAAGTGGGAAGTTGCAGAAGGTGCGTTCAATTACTTTAAAGGATGCACCAGACTTGGTTGAGTGGCTCGCTCAGCCTTACTCTTCTGCACCCTCCTCATCCTCTCGATCTGCACCCTCTTCTTCACTCTCTGCTATGTGCACCCCCAAAGACACTACCACCAACAACACGACCACCACCACCACCACCACATACCTTCCGCTTGAGTCACTGGAATTATTTTCCGATCCATATCAAGAGGACATTTCTGATGCGCAGCCACTCTTGGTATTGGATCAGGAAGAGGAGGTAGCAACAAGCGCTACTCAGCAGTCTGACGCCAGTACCCAGATCAGCCCAAGGAGGAGGTTGGTCCCCGGTGTTGCTGCCTACTCTACTTATAGCGGTGGGGAAGGTGACGTTGATGATGACGTGTCTAGTGATGTCACGTGGGTGCCCACAAGAGAGGAAGAGGAGGGGAGTTCAGAGGGAGATATGGACCAGCAGATAGGGAGGAGAAGCAGCAATGACTTACATTGCACAGCAGGGACAAAGCAGACTGCAAATGTATCAGGAGCGAGTCATCGACCATGTACGGTCACATCTGGCGCTCCCAGGACACCGGCACATGGCTCCGCAGTGTGGGCTTTTTTTAACGTGTCCGCTGCTGACAATAGCGTTGCCATCTGCAATCTTTGCAGTCAACGCGTTAGTCGCGGTAAGCCCAATACTCACCTAGGGACGACCGCCTTAAGAAGGCACATGAGCAGCCATCACCGAGCCCAGTGGGAGCAACGGAACACACAAAGCCACACTGCAGGCTCTCACCGTCCAGCCTCGTCTTCTACTTCTCCTTCTCCTCTCTCCTCACAATTGTCCTCCACTCCACCTTCCATCACGCCAAGCTCACATTTTTCTGCAAAAAGGCAGGCTTCCGTGGGCCTAATGTTTGAGCGTAAAAAAATGATGACGCCGGATAACCCTCTTGCCCAACGGTTGGCGGCTGGCTTGTCAGAACTCATAGCCCGCCAACTACTGCCATATAAACTGGTGGACTCGGAGGCCTTTCGCAAATTTGTGGCCATTGGAACACCACAATGGAAGGTCCCAGGAAGGAAGTATTTCTCAGAGAAGGGCATCCCAGAGCTATATGGCCATGTTCAGCGGCAAGTGAATGTATCTCTGGCACACAGTGTCGGTGCCAAGATACATCTGACCACAGACACGTGGTCTAGCAAACACGGGCAGGGAAGGTATATCAGTTTTACTGCCCACTGGGTGAACCTTCTGACGGCCGTCAAGCATGTAACCCGTGGCACCCGTGTAGATTTGGTTTTACCGCCACGGATTGCATGCAGGCCTGACTCTTCTTCTCCTCCTCCTACTCCATCCTCCTCCCTCTCCTCCTCAGCTGCCTCCTCCTTTTCCGCTGCTAGCGTCTCTTCCACTGCACCGCCCAAGCTCCCCAGAACCTATTCCACATGCCAGGTGAGACGTTGCCATGCCGTGCTGCGTCTGTTGTGCCTGGAAGCAAAGAGCCACACTGGCCCGGCACTCCTTTCAGCTTTGCGTTCACAGGCAGATGAGTGGCTAACACCGCTCAATTTGACAGTTGGTAAAGTGGTGTGTGACAACGGTGCCAATCTGCTTAGCGCATTGAAACAGGGCAAAATCACGCACGTGCCGTGCATGGCACACGTCTTAAACTTGGTCGTGCAGCGATTCCTTGTCAAATACCCTGGGGTCCAGGACATCTTGCGGCAGGCAAGGAAAATCTCGGCCCATTTCAGAAGATCTTACACGGCCATGGCTCGCCTTGCTGACATTCAGCGGCGACACCATCTGCCGGTCAGACGTCTTATTTGCGATTGCCCGACGCGATGGAACTCAACCTTCTATATGCTTGATAGGCTGCTCCAGCAGAAACGTGCAGTTAACGTCTACCTGTATGAACTCTGCGAAAGAAACGGTTCTGGGGAGCTGGGTTTTTTTTCACCGCGCCAGTGGCTGCTCATGCGCGACACATGCAGACTTCTGCGGCCATTTGAGGAGATCACCAAACTGGTCAGTCGCAGCCATGGCGCCATCAGTGACATGGTACCTTATGCCTTCTTTCTGGAGCGTGCATTGCGTCGTGTCATTGATCAGGCTGTGGAGGAGCAGGAGCGGGAAGATGAGGAAGTCGCAATGCTGGATGAATTCCCAGGGGGGGCTACTCTATCTGAGACAAGTCAACAACAGGAGTCTGATGAGGAGTCAGAGGAGGATGGTGCCGGGGCGGATGAGCAGGAGCAAGAAGAGCATGCTTTAAACCTTTCTGGGATCCCTGTTGTGCGAGGATGGGGAGAGGAGAATGAAGAGGACGACATTATCCTGGATGATGAGCAGGAGCCAGGCCACCACACCGCTTCCACTTTAGTGCAAATGGGGGCCTTCATGCTCCAGTGTTTTAATAGGGACCCCCGTATAAAAAGCATGAGGGTCAAGGACCAGTACTGGGTGGCAACGTACTTAGACCCCCGGTACAAACACAAAATGGCGGAAATGTTACCGCCGTCGCAGAGGGCTGTCAGAATGCAGCACTTCCAGGCCTTGCTTCGAGAAATGCTGCATTCTGCTTTTGCGTGCGCTGGCAGAGGAGCAATTCCCACTCCCAGAGAAGGATTTGCGGGTACCAATCCAACAGCGCCTGCAAGAAGAGGCCGGTTTGAAGATGTGTTGGTGACTTCGGATATGAGGTCATTCTTTCAGCCGACCCATCGACAGGTGTCATCCGGATCCAGCATCAGGGAACGCCTAGACCGTCAGGTGTCCGACTACATTGGGTTAACGGCCGATGTGGACGCTCTGAGGAGTGATGAACCCCTAGACTACTGGGTGGGCAGGCTTGACCTCTGGCCAGAGCTTGCCCAATTTGCAATCGAACTGTTGGCTTGCCCCTCATCCAGTGTCCTGTCCGAAAGGACGTTCAGCGCAGCAGGGGGGATTGTGACCGATAAGCGTACTCGCCTAGCTCACCACAGTGTTAACTACCTCACATTTCTAAAAATGAATGAGGCATGGATCTCGGAGGAATTCAACACATGTGATCAGTAGACCATGTATATGTCTATAAACAATTTTTGGAATCAAGCACACAGACCTTCTTAATTCATTTGGCTCACTTCCCTGACCCAAAAAAGCACACCGTACTATATGCCCCTACCCTCCTCTTTGAAGAGGTTGAGCGGTGTCATATTTCTACTGGGGCTGCTTATTATGAGGGGTTCCCACCATCCCTGTGCTGTGCTGACTTCCTCCTGGGTGTTCTTATTATGAGGGGCTCCCACCATCCCTGTGCTGTGCTGACTTCCTCCTGGGGGTTCTTATTATGAGGGGATCACACCATCCCTGTGCTGTGCTGACTTCCTCCTGGGGCTGCTTACGGTGCTGCTGTCAGCGCTGTATGTCACGGAGCTGCTGTCAGCGCTGTATGTCACGGAGCTGCTGTCAGCGCTGTATGTCACGGAGCTGCTGTCAGCGCTGTATGTCACGGAGCTGCTGTCAGCGCTGTATGTCACGGAGCTGCTGTCAGCGCTGTATGTCACGGAGCTGCTGTCAGCGCTGTATGTCACGGAGCTGCTGTCAGCGCTGTATGTCACGGAGCTGCTGTCAGCGCTGTATGTCACGGAGCTGCTGTCAGCGCTGTATGTCACGGAGCTGCTGTCAGCGCTGTATGTCACGGTGCTGATGTCAGTGCTCTGTATTACGGTGCTGCTGTCAGTGCTCTGTATCTCCTGCACCCTCTTGTTTGCCTACCCTGGTCCCTGACCTTCCCTCTCCTCCATTGCCTTCATTAGCTCCATAGTCCTGAATTGTCAGAACAATTTCCCAAATAAAAAAAAAATGCTTGTAGTTATCGATCCCAAATTCACCTCATACATGTATTATGCTATTGTCCAGGTGGTGGGACTACGTGCTACCCCCTAATAATTACCCCGTGGCCGCAAATTCGACCTAAAGGTTTGCGAAATTCGCCTCCCATTGAAGTCAATGGAGCCCGCGGCGAACGGTCGTTTTCGCGAACGTTTGTGTCCGTTCGCGTTTCGCGTTCGCGAAACGTCCCGTCGGAAGTTCGTCCATCACTAGTCAGGAGGGGTTTAAAATCCCGTTTTGAGGGACTCCCGGGAGCGGCCGAAAAATCCAAGATGGCGGCGGAGCGGCCGCCTCACGAGGCTCACACAGGCTCCTCAGGCTCATCTCCCTGGCGTGACAGACTGCATGAGGAGGTATGCGGAGAAGGTATCTCACACTTATCCCAGGGAGGGCCTTTATCCCCGGCTACCACTGTCTCCCTGCTTAATCAGACGCTGGAGGAAATTCAGGGGCTTTCCCCTGGAGGGGAACACACAGGCAGGATTCAGAGTGCTTTATCTTACAAGGAGGCAGCCCTGCTCATCCCTCAGCCATCCCAGTCTCCTCAGGCACAGGACATGTCAGTGCTCTTTTCTAAATTTGCTGAAATGCTTGATAGAGGGCTAGCACAGACTGCATCTGTAATCACTTCTGATATCAAAGCTGATCTTCATATGCTGGGGAACCGAATTGAAAATATTGAACTCAAATTGGACGCCACAGTTGACCGGGTGAACCAGAATACTGATCGATTTCAAGAATTACATGAGCAACTTGAAGGGGCGTACGCCAAAATTGATGATTTGGAAAATAGATCGCGCAGACTGAACTTTCGCGTCAGAGGACTACCTGAGTCCGTCACTGATGTGCATGAAGCAGTGCATTCTCTTATCAAGTCCCTTATACCTGACATAAGATCACACAGATTGGAATTAGACCGTGCACATAGAGCTCTGGGCCCTCCCCGCAAGGATGGACTCCCTCGCGATATTGTAGTCAAACCTCACTATTTCAGCGTTAAGGAAGAGGTTATGAAGAGGGCCCGGTCTTCGCCTCAAATTCAGTTAATGGGTCATCAAATACAAATTTACGCAGATATCTCTCCCTCCACCATTCAAAAGCGGCGTTCCCTCAAGCCTTTGTTAACGATCCTGACGCAGAAGAATATCAAATACTGGTGGATGTTCCCGTTTGGTCTGAAATTTGACTTTAATGGTAAACCTTATCGCTTCTCTTCACTGCAGGACGGGGAACATTTGCTACGAAAACTGGGTCTTATTCCCACGGATCCTCCTTCACCCATGCAGACCTCCTCTTCTGGGATGTCCAAGCGACCACCACCATCTAGCCAACTCACTTCCCTCTGGGTCTCGCCCAAGCACAAGAAAGCAAAGGATGGACTTCCTCCATGATTTTGTGACTCTCCTCTTCCGGGTTTCTATTTTTGTCATACGATTTTTTGGGCAGAGTTCACTCTGACCAGGGGCCTCAGGGCCAGTTGAAAACTTTTTGAAAAATTTTTTTTTTTTTTTTTTTTTTTTTTTTTTGGGTTTTTGCCCATTGGACATTATTACACCTTAGTGCAGGCCTTATCTCAGGCCTTTAATTTGCGTTATTTGGTCTTCAGTATTTTAAAAATTGATTATTGGTGTTCGGTTTTTCTATATTTCAATGCATGCTTATTCATTAGTGTTGTGGGGGTTGGGGCGTACCTCCTGCGCACTCACTCTATCCTGGGTGAGAGATTCCCTAGTGGAGTGTTCTTATCTAGGATGGGTCATTCCTCCTTTGGGGGGATTATGTGGTTGGTGGCTTCGGGCGGAGGGATTCTGTCCTCTCCTCCGTCTCGAATCCACTGTTTTTCTTTTATTTTTATCTCTTCTTTTTATTCTCTCTCTCTTTACCCATTCTCTTCTTCCCTTTTTGCAGCTCTAGAAGTGGACCCCCTCACCTGTGACACGCGAAATGACGCTTGGTGGTTCTCATGGATTCTCTGGAACTCGCATCTGGCATATAGCGCGAAGGTAGGCTTACAGAGATTTCCTGCCTTCGGTACCTCTCTGCTCCATGGCTAATCCCCCCAGTAATAGCACTTCATTACGCCTAGCTTCTCATAACGCCCAAGGCCTTAATTCCCCGGTCAAACGTAAAAAAAATTTCCAACAATATTACGGCCAAAAAATTGATATCTTATTCCTTCAAGAAACACACTTCCCTAAATCGTACCAACCATCTTTCATTCATGCCAAATTTCCCAAATTTTTCTTAGCCAACGCTGACAATAAAACGAAAGGGGTGGGTATTTTCTTTGCACGTGGGGTTCAGTTTTCGGAGGTCTCCATTTTTAGAGACCCTGGAGGCAGATTCCTACTTGTTAAGGTTCTCATAGATGATCAAATTTATTCTCTTATTTCCTACTATGCACCGAATAAAGGACAAGCGCAGTTTTTTCAATCCATGTTCAATACCCTAACCCCAATAACAGAAGGTTTTGTCATTTATGGTGGGGACTCTAACCTTGCGTTCGACTGTGGTGTCGACAAATCACGTCCCCCAGGAAAGGATAGGGTCCGTCCGACCAAGCAGAGTCTGAAAGTTGCTAGACAACTGTTTCATTATGGTCTAGTAGATATATGGAGGGAACTTAATCCTAGAACTCGGGACTATACTCATTATTCTAGTCCTCACCAAACCTTCGCTAGAATTGATCACTTTTTTGTCCTCCAACAACATATTCCGCTGGTTCAAAGGGCAATCATTAAAGACTCTGCTTTGTCGGATCACTCCGCAGTTCTTCTCTCTATCCAGGGTGGCTCACTCCCGCGATCGGGATTTCATTGGAGACTGAATGCTTCCATACTTAGTAACCCGGTTCATGTGACTGAGATAGAGAAACACATACAGGATTATTTCCACCTCAATGACGTGGACGACATCTCCCCTTCGTCGCTCTGGGCGGCTCATAAGGCCACCATTAGGGGTACCTTTATTCAAATCTCCTCTAGACTTCGCAAGGCTCGCAAAGTAGACATAGATAGGCTTGAGAAGGAATTCTCCTCCTTAAGCAAATTAAATAAAGCTCATCCCTCTAAACTCACTGCTGACCAGCTTAATGCTACCCGCACCAATCTAAACCTTGCACTAACAGCTGTAGCAGAAAAAGATCTCAGATGGGAAGGGGGACGCTTCTATCATCAAAGTAACAGATTAGGCACATTACTTGCTAAAAGACTAACCCCCAAAACCAGACTGTTTTCTCTTCCCAAGATAAGATTGAAAGACGGGTCTCCCTCTCAGAATCCCCGTAAAGTTTTGGCCGCTTTCCACGACTTTTATCTCTCTCTTTACGGTAGCAAGGTTGACTGTTCATCTCCCGATGATGTCCACTCTTTTTTACAATCGATACAAATCCCTAATTTAAAAGGTCGCCATAGGGATGAAATGGATGCGCCAATTTCGGCTGCGGAAATAGAAGGGGTCATCAAAAATCTAAAGACCAACTCCGCTCCTGGGCCGGATGGGTTCTCTGTTCATTACTATAAACACTTTTCTCATGTCTTAGCCCCTTACTTAGCACGCTTCTTTAATCACCTTCGGTCTGGTTCTTCCCTGGATAAAGCCCTGAACTCAGCTTTCGTTACGGTCATACCTAAACCGGGAAAAGATCCCAGTTGTGTTGCTAATTATAGACCGATATCCTTGATAAATAATGATCTTAAAATCCTAACGAAACTTCTAGCAAATCGACTCTCTAACTTCATCAGTCTTTATATTCACGCTGACCAAGTGGGCTTTATCCCGGGAAGACAGGGACCGGATCAGATTAGGAGGGCAGTGGACGTAATTTCGCTCCTGGGATCGAAGTGGGATGGGGGACCCCCCCAACAGGGTTGCCTCCTTTCTCTTGACCTTATGAAAGCGTTTGACTCGGTTTCCTGGTCTTTCCTGTTTTCTACCCTGGAAAGATGGGGTTTTGGTGAGTCATTTATGAATATCATTCATGCTCTCTACTCAAACCCAGAAGCCCAAATTAAGATGCAAGGTTACTATTCCAGCCCTTTCCCGATTCTCAGGGGCACGAGACAAGGATGCCCCTTATCGCCCCTGCTCTTTGCCATGATCATTGAGACTCTGGCAGTAGCGATTAGAGCGAACCCAGACATTACAGGTGTACGGTGTGGCCCTCAAACTCATAAATGTGCCTTGTTTGCGGATGACGTTCTGCTTTTTATTACTCATCCTACCACATCGCTCCCAGTTCTCTGCAGACTTCTCAATGATTTTGGTGAACTCTCGGGCCTTAAGGTCAATTATGCGAAATCCTCTGCACTTAACATTAACCTTCCATTATCACTTGTCTCCCGACTAAAATCTAGCTTCAAGTTCACATGGTCAGACTCTTCCCTCCCTTACTTAGGAATACACCTGACGGCCTCCATTGACAGATTATACAATGCTAACTTTCCCTCGACTTTTCGCAAATTGGAGGAAGATCTCATCTTTTGGGACTCACTTAAATTATCTTGGTTAGGTAGGGTGAATTCAGTTAAAATGACTCTTCTCCCACGTATCCTGTATCTTTTTCGGTCTCTACCTATCCTGGTACCTAAGGATCGTATCCGTATCTTTCAGGCCAGAATTATGAAATTTATTTGGGGATCCAAAAGCCACAGACTATCGAAGGAAACTATGTTTCGTATGAAAAATCAAGGGGGTCTTGGAGTCCCCAACATTCTCTGGTATTATAAGGCGGCACAACTCTCCCAATTATCAACGGTTTATTTAAAAATCGCTCACCCGGATTGGATAAATATGGAAAGACAGGCAGTTCCCAACTTTACACTTGACTATCTTCTTTGGTGTGCACCTAAGATCAGACTAGCCATACTAGCACCTACACTCTCACACTCAATTGCTCTCTGGGACTCCATGAAAGCAAATCCACATATTACCTCCAACTGGAAGCCCCTCTCTCACGTTTTTAGGAACCCTCTATTTCCTCCGGGCCAGGACATTAAGGCATTTCGTTGGTGGCTCGACAAGGGCATTTATAGGATTGGCCACCTAGTCTCCCCCTCAGGTCCTTTTTCTCTAAGTCATTGTCTGAGGAAACTGCACATGCCAGTCTCGGAAAAATTCAGATTCCAACAAATCTCTCATTTCCTCAAATCTCTAGGATTGTCCTCAGGCTCTCCTCTCTCAATTACTGAATATGAACTTTGGGGTGGCCAGGCCATGGAGCAGAGAGGGGGGATTTCTGTGATTTATCGCGCGCTTGCCCAAACAGAATCTAAAACGCTTTTTATGCGGGAATGGGAAAATGATCTCCAGCAGCAATGGTCTTTAGGCGATTGGCACATGGCAACTCGTGCGGCAGCTAAAGGCTTACTCAATACAACTCTTATTGAAGCTAACTTAAAGGTTCTTATGAGGTGGTATATGGTTCCTCTGAGACTAGCCAAAATATACCCACACGCTTCTCCCCTCTGTTTCCGCGAATGTGGTCACATTGGCTCGATGATACACATTTGGTGGGAGTGCCCCAAAATTAGAAACCTATGGAATAAGGTATTCCATATTATCCGGAAGATCACAACCTTTCCTATCCACAAAACGCCTCAAATAGCCCTTCTAAATTTCCCTCTACAGGGGGTTCCGAAATTAACACAACATCTCATTAGATTTATTCTCATTGGTACCAAACTTACCATTGCCAGGGCCTGGAAGCAGCCCACGGTTTCCTTGGGATTGGTAAAAAGGAAAATATCATGGATCATGATTCAAGAAAAGATAGTGAGCATTTTCCTTGACAAGGTAGATATAAACACTCAGCGACATGGGATCCGTGGATCAGATACACCACCAAGTGTCTTCATTCTCCTGAGCAACGTTCGTGAGCCAGGTGAGAGCGGTCCATTGCGATAGTTTCTTCTATCTCAACTGTTCCCTACTATCTCTACTTTTCCTTTTCCTCTCTATTCTTCATCTTTTCTTTCTCTTTACTGTTTTTTCTATATCTAGTGCTCTCTTTGATACCGTATCTAGGTTCAACATTGGGTTTCTATACTCTATAAGAGTACAACATTACCATGCTAAATGTGTTACATGACTTTCTCAGGGCAATTGCCTTTCTTTAGCTCTAACAGCTCTTTAATTATCTGATACAAGTTATTTTCACTCGCTTAGGCAAAAGGGGGTTTTTTTTTTTTTTTTTTTTTTTTTTCCTACCTAGATCAGTTGATAGGTTATTTGCAGGCTTATGGTATTCTTTTTTCCTTTTTTATGGGGGTCTGAACCTTCAGGTGTCCGACACAGTGTGATCCCATTTGGGGTGTCGGACACGAGTGGTCTTTCACTACTGTTTAGCTGTTAGTATTATGGGTTCTTAATCCCAAGTGTTGCTATGTACCCCTGCAGATATCTCTCGTGATACTATTTGTATACCAGTTTGTATGCCTACCTTAGTCATCTCAACTATTCTAGACTTTATTTAGCAAACCTTATGCTTTACTCTCTATCTATGTGAAACTCATTGTTGTCAGCTATCACTTTGAGCACAGTTCTGCTGTTGTTATATATTTCATTGTTATTTCAATAAAAATCTATTGAAAGTAAAAAAAAAAAAAAAAAAAAAAAGAAGAAAGAAAAAAAGTCCTTTAGTATGATTTTGGTAACACTAAAATGTATATTATCCTTTTAATAAAGCGTGGGGGAAGTAGTGAAGTAGTGGTAAGCCTGAATTAGGTCAATAGGAGTTCTCATCACCAGGGAATACAGAATGCTTGTCCGTAGAGCTTTAAAGACAGGATAGCAATAGCCAAATTCAATATGAAATGTTATTACAACTTATAAACATTGTTAAAATTTATAACAGGCCAGGGAAATAAAAGGTGGCGTGAATGATTTACCTTCCTATTTTGGTTCATGTTAGGTGACCTGACTGCCAATAATGGAAGCAGCTGGCTCATATTATACACAAGAAGCAGATACATCGTAATACACAGAAAAACATATTCAACTTAACCCCACAAGGAAAGTTCTAATATATATATATTATACGGGATGCAGCTCTATCCCCATAAGGGGTGCTAATTTGTGCCCCATGTTCTCTTCTTGATAGTGCCGTGGCAGCCAGGCAAACAGCAACTTTCACTCCTTTGGCTCAGAAATAGTCTAGGGGTTGCCTTGTTAAACATTTTATTTGCAGATCAACTTGGATAGGGTTAGGCAGCTGCGGAATACTTCAAGACTCTAATGCCCCGTACACACGATCGGAAATTCCGCCAGCAAAAGTCCGATGAGAGCTTTTGGTCGGAAAATGCGATCATGTGTATGCTCCATCTGGCTTTTGCTGGCGGAATCTCAGCCAGCAAAAGATTGAGAGCGTGTTCTCAATTTGTCGGTCGGAAAAAGTTTTGATTGGAAATTACGATCGTTTGTACAAATTCAAATACGCAAAATTCCTACGCATGCTTGGAAACAATTCGACGCATGCTGGAAAGCATTGAACTTCATTTTCTAGGCTCGGCGCAGTGTCGTCGAAAATACATCACTCCTCTTACCAGCCTTCGATTGTTTGTATAATTCTGTAATTTTATACTTTAATAAATTGATTTAACATTTTAAATTTGTCTTAAAATTGTATTTATACATTTATACATTGTTATCTGCACCGCAATAGTCCATTAGCTCTCTCCTTTCTTGGTATCTCTGGCTGGGGACCAGAGCTTCCAATATTTATTTTGTCGCAGTGTTGTACGCCACCACATTCTTGACGGTCAAAAGTTCAAAGAACTTTTGTGTGACCGTGTGTATGCAAGCCAAGCTTGAGCGGAATTCCGTCACAAAAACCATCCAAGTTTTTTCTGACGGAAAATCCACTTGTGTGTACAGGGGCCAGGGCATAACTAGAAAAAGGAGGACACTCTTCCCTTTGTAACAGCTTCCCAACACAGTGCCTTAAGTAGCAGGCCATAAAGTGGGCAGCACTGGGGCACCTTCAGCAATGTCCCAAGCCAGGCAAGTCTTAGTTTCAGTGCAGCAGGAGTTAACAACAGCAAAACTCACTGAGATCCTTCTCCCTGAACTCACAGTGTCCACAAGGCTTGAATGTCTCTCTCAAACTCAGGCAGGCAGTCTCCTCTGTAAAGTTCCCAGATCAGATCTTCAGTGGCACCCCTCTTTGGCTTCCAAAGAACTTGTAGCAGGATAGACCCCCCAGGTAGGGCAGCTGGGACCTCAATGAGTGAGGCTGAACCCTCAGCAGGGTGGCTGGGAAGAGCTGCCAAGCCCTTCTGGCTAGGAACCTACATTGCCTGGAGCAAATTAAGGAGCCTGGAGGGAGTAGCTCCTTCCATATAAAATCATATACTACAGACAGGGTGTTTGTTATTGGTAAGAGTACATCTATAGCTCCAGCATGGTGGTGATCTGAGTTTGGCATTCTGGCACTCACACTTTTTGGCATTGGTTTGGTGGTTTTGTGTGATGTAAGTATAGCGCCGGTACTCCTGAAGACTACACGCTATGTCTGTAAATTTAGTTTTTTCCCAAGACTGTAGTTGAGTCTTGGGGTTAATTGCTCTTAATTGTGGTTTTGGCATCAGTTTGGCTGGGCTGTACTAATGTTCTGCCTGGTCATAGGTGTAGGTAGCACCTTTGACAGGCATTGGAACGCAGTCTGGTTGGTCGCATTGGGTACCAATTTCTCTCTTGGAGCCAATCAGTGGGTGCGTTGTCTCGCTGTGTATTCCGGAAGAGGGTACTTAAGGTGCTGAAGTCACATGGTTCTGGGTTCCGGTCCAGAAGTATGTTCTGACTCCATGGTCCTGGTCCTCCTGACCAGCCCCCAGGGGCCCCCATGGCCTGGGTTGCGGATCCATCCGTTTCTGAGTCTCGGAGATGGCTAGTCCAAAGCACAGTAACTGGAAGGAGGATTCTAAAGTGGTCCGGTGCCGTCTCGGGTTTTGGAGAGGCCCAGCAACTCGTCATGCAACTAGGGGAGGACTCTTCAGAAGAGGGCCATGCACGAGGCTAGCTGCTCGGTAAGAGACTGGATGTTGAGCTGTATGGATACTAATTGAATCCACATTTCTTACGGTATCGCCAAACTGGCTGCAAGATACTGGTACTGTAAGAAAGTTCCTATTTTTGTCCTTCTGTTACAACTAAGTTCCTGTATGAGACTTTCTGTGTTCATCTAAAGTTTGAAACCAAGTCTGTGGCAGAGACTTTGCTTAGTTTGAGTTATTTGTCGGCTGCTAAATCCCTAAATCAGGATTTATCCAACAGTAAAAATATTCAGTTGCGAGTGGCTATTCCCTGGATTATCTAGAGAGAGACATTTATTGGATGTCAGCAGTTTCCAAAGTGCCTGAGCTTCCTACCCATACCCTCTATTCCCAACTGAGAGACTGTGTTTCTGTACAACGTTTTAAGCAAATAAAAATTCCTAAAGGAATTCAAGTGTCGGTCTCTGCAGTTATTGGGCTATCTCCTCGGGAACCCCTAGACAAGAACGACGAGTAACAAGGTGGAGGAGGTAAACGGTAAGCCCAAGAAAACCAGCCGCTCCTTCGAGGGTCAGTGCAAATTTCCACTTTTATATTCCACTTATAGTAGATACAACATTATGTTGTTTTTTTTCTTTGTTTTTTAAAAAATCCACTTTGGAGAAATACATCTTTGGAGAAGCATCTGAGCAGTGGATTTGAAGAAAGAAGGGAGATATCGGGAGATTGCAATTAACATATCAAGCCATGGAAAAAGACACACTCGATGCTCCAGATGAGATCAGGAAGCCTAATGATCCAGTGGCTCGCCTCCGCACACAATACATTTAGAAGAAATGGCTGCACACCACTGAAGATCAAAATCCTTTTTATTTGGGCATCCCAAAAACTACAGGGATCAGAATGCTAGATGCGTTTCGCACACTTCAGGTGCGCTTAGTAATTACCCAATTTACCAATAAGCTCACGTGAAGTGTGCGAAACACATCTACCCAGCATTCTGATTCCTATAATTTTTGTGCTGTCCAAATAAAAATGATTTTGATCTACAGTGGTGTGCAGCCATTTCTTCTAAAAACATATCAAGCCTATCTTGACCCATTTATATACACGAGTCGAAACATCTGGTGAGAGTTTGGAATTTTTGGGAACACAAAACACGTAAGGAGATTGTGTGAGGAAGATTTATTTGAAGGATATTGGACATTTTGCACTACATTGACTTTAATATGTTTTGGTTATTAAAGAGGAAATAAACCCTGATGGGTTTACTTCCTCTTTGATTCCCTGCAAAGATAAAGCATAATGGATCGCATCGCATAGTAGTCCATTATGTGTCACTTACCTGACACAGGAGCCAGCGAAGTAACCGCTGTCCCCTTGTGTACGGAGCCTCCATCTTCTCGGTGGGTCTCGCTGCTCCGGCGCTGTCATTCGACGGAGCCAAGATTACGTCACTCCCACGCATGCGCACGGGAACCGCCACTAGCGGCATATCGCCGTTAACAGCGACACTGTCTACGGTGCCTGTCTTTTGGCAAATATCTCCTAAACCATGTAGGTTTAGGAGATATTTCTTGTACCTACAGGTAAGCCTTAATCTAGGCTTACCTGTAGGTCAAAGTGGTTTGTAAGGGTTTACAACCACTTTAATAAGGGGCAGTTATACAGAAGTCGATTGGTAGATAAAATTCTGTACAACCTCATACGTGGCTCAAAATTTGGCTGGTGCTTGCTGAACCGATTGAGTTTCGATCCAAGTATGGCCGGCTTTAAGGAAACTGCCCCAGGACTTTAAAGGATAGGTAAAGTCAAACTTCACTCTGCACTCCTGTGACCCATTTTCAGCAGACAGCAGCCTGAAGCCCACTCTGACATCATAGAGTCGGTCCAGCCTTAGATTCGCTGGGGGACAGATGCAGCATCGGACCGATGCTGCATCCACTTAGGTTAGTATGATTCCCCCAAAAAAGTCCCAATACTTTTCTTTTAATAAATTAAGTGCAGAGTGTTTTAAAGGGTCCATACCACCAAAATATTGTGTCAAGTCTTTTTAAAGCATTTCCCGGAAAGCAAATAATAATGAGAGGTCTCTAAAATGAATGAGAAGCAAAGGAAAGTGAATTTAATGTTTCAATATTCCCCATAGGACAGAGGTTTGGGACGGAACTGAAATATTTTCTGCCCCCCCCCCCCTCCCTACACTCCACATGTATCATTTAAACAAATGCTTTTAACAGTGGGGAGTCATCCGAGCAAATTAAATGCCACACGCTATGTATAAGGAGTGTTGTAGCTGGAGGAGAAGGAATGCCTGAAACTGACCTGCAGATTCATCATTAATCATTCAAGCTTTATAATCCCTGTATAATATCCAGTGAGTTCACCACTGGCACCATTAAGGTGTTCATCCAAGAGTGACAATCCCTATTTAGCTGTGTAGATCTAGGAGAAATAATTTCTGTTTGTAATTCCATAAGGCATTTTTAATTAACACTGCAGAAATGCTAATGAAAGGTTTCAGAATAAAGAGATATTGCAAACAAATGTCATATTTTAAGGGGAATATGTTGTGGTTTTACATATGTGTCATGTTTTTGTGTTTTTTTTATACTGCTTAAGACCAAAAAAATGTATTTATTTAAGGGATTACACTTTCAAATGTTTTCATTGTATTAACTGGGTATTAGTGTAGTTATATTCCCTGTGCTATTTGTTGGCCTTACCCGGTAATGATGGGCTCACATTTTAAAGCAGCATTTTGTAGTGTCATGACTGGTCAATTCTCCTAGGTCAGTGATGGTGAACTTTGGCACCCCAGATGTTTTGGAACTACGGTATATTTCCCATGATGCTCAACTGCATGGGTGTCATGGGAAACGTAGTTCCAAAACATCTGGAGTGCCAAAGTTCGCCATCACTGCCAGAGGTCAATGTATTGCTTCAGTTAGCTTATCTCTATTCACCAGAGGGACAGAAAACTTCTTGTTGGGGAATCATAAAGTGTCCGCATCAGGCCTTGCCATCCACTCTGTGTCATATCAGAAGGAGTGCTAATGTAATTCTACCAGTTGCATTGTGATTTCTTTCTCTCTCTCTCTCTCTCTCTCTCTCTCTCAATGCTTTGTCTGTTTGTGTTTGTATCAGGTCTAATTACTGTGTAGCTCTTACCTGTGGCAGTGCTAGACTGAGAGATGCAGGGATTGTGGGATATGTGGTTTCTTCAGAGGAAGTGTCAGTTCTCAGACTACAGGCAGAGTTCATGTGTTAAAGTGATGGTAAGGGTAATTCTTTTTTATCATACTTACCTCCACTGTGCAGCTTGTTTTGCACAGAGTGGCCTCGAAGCCTCCTCTTTTGGAGTCCCCTGACGGCTCTCACGGCTCATCAGATAACCCCCTGGGAGAAACGTTCTCCCAGAGGATTACCTTGCAGGTATGCTCTCGAGTCCAGCATTCGGCTACATTAAGGTGAAAAAACACAAACCTTTACAACCCCTTTAACCTGTGCAGTGCCATGCTGAATACCTCATGTTTTTATAAAAACAGAAACTTCTAGCACAAGAATGTGAATATTTTCTCTACTACAGGCTGTGCGAACAGAGGAACAAATGACACAATTAAAAAGGAACTTTAGGTACAAAATAAAAATGGTAGAACAGGCAGGTTCACGTAAGTACCCGGTACTATGAGCGTAACTCAAGTACCCAGGACAACCACCAAAAATTGATAGAATAAGCTGTCAGTTTGTGAGCCATTTCCCACTGTATATCTCAGAGTGCAGCCAATGGCACAAATGACAACAGTACCAGTGACGGATGATGGTATATTTTGGGGGGGGGGGGCAGAAAACAATGCAACTACAGCCACCCCCGGTCGGTCGGGTCACCCGCACCCACCATCCCCCCTTCTGCCGTGAACTGCACCCCCCCCCCCCCCCCGGTTGGTCGGTTACCAGCCCTGCACTTACCTCATCTATGGCACGAGCAGCACTTCCCTCCGGGAGACAGGCGCAGCTTCTCGTGTGTCTCCTCCCTCCTCCTAGGCCAATAGGATCGTTTCTCCTTTTCAGCCAATTGGGAAATTGGTCTCATGACCCGTTTCCTGATTGGCTAGGAGGAGAATCAGGGTAACAATAGTGATAGTTCATTGGTAATGTCACACAACTGTGTGGGCTCGGGCACAGTGTGCTGCGCCCCGAGCCCATCTTTTTGTGAAGCCTATTAGAGCTTTTGGCTGTTATCACGTGCTTAAAAAAAAAAACATTTGAATCCATGCATCCGGTGCCTGAACAGTACCCTATTAACAAATATTCCCTCTGTTCTTGATATTGTCTCTTTGTTTCTCCCAGAAGTCTTCACAGCTTGAGACCAAATTGCAGGTTTTCTCATTAAGGCACTACCCTTTGAGTTTAATGTTTAATGTTGTAGTCAGTGGATCTCACCATCTGCTGCGCATGCTTCGCAGACTCATCCCTTTTATCCCAAAGAATGACAAAGCAGTGGTAGTTGGAACAATCATTAATTCACAACTGGACTACGCAAATTCGCTTTACATAGGATTACCACAATATCAACTTGCGTGATTACAACTGATCCAAAACACGGCGGCAAGGCTGATAACAGGAAAAAAACCCTGGGAATCCATCTCTCCTTCGCTGAGGAGCTTACATTGGCTAACCGTAAAAAATCGGATCACGTTCAAGACCCTGTGCCTCACCCACAAATGCGTGCATAGAGAAGCTCTGCAATACCTAATGGAGAAAATAAATCATTACACACCAAACCGCAGTCTTCGATCAGCCAACAAAAACCTCCTCCTCGTGCCCAAAGCCCAGTATAAATCCAAGGGGGATCGGAGATTCGCTGTCCAAGGGCCTCAGCTATGGAATGCTCTACCAATCAACATCCGCCTGGAGGAAAATCACCTGGCTTTTAGGAAAAAACTCAAGACCTTCCTCTTTTAGCAGATGATCAAAGCTCGCCACAGCGCCTAGAGGCGATTCAGTTCGCATTGTTCGCTATACAAGTATTTCATTCATTCATTCATTCAATGTTTGGTAAGACATTAGAGAAAACCATTGGTCAGCTAAAGGGTTGTCAGGGAGCTTGTGCAGCATCCTATCGGCAAGTTCTCATCTTCACGTGCATGTGCAGGGTCATGAGCATAGAAGCCTAACCTGACGAGCAAAGAATGTGAGAAAGGTCTGCCTAGCCTCAGTGCTTGATTATTTAGCTTTAGTTCCTGTATCCTGAGTTCCTGAGAGTCTTCTCCCTTGTTCCTGACCTGGCAATGTCTGACACCACTCTTCGATCACCCCTGCCTGTTTTGTATGCTGCTCACCTGTGCTACCCACCATGGCTTGGTCTTCTGACTACGATTTTGCCTTCTGACTTGGTACCCTGCCACCAGCACATCACTGACTCCTGCCTGTTCCTGACCTTGAACTTGATCCTGACCCTGCACTTGTCTGTCTGGCTGCTGCTGAACATAGCTTGTGACCAAATTACATACTACTGCTGTAAGGACTGTGTTTCCAAGTTCAAGTTCACCACTCAAGCTTCCTGGCACCTGTGCCCTCTCCACTACCCTAGCAGTCCCTGTCTCCCCTACTAGGGGTGCTTAGATGGGAATTGCACAAGAGGCCACCCTCATCATCTCAGGCTCCACAGTCAGATATGTGACCAAGTGTGCTAAAGTGGTCAATACTTTCTTAAAAACAACATTAAGAACGATCATGGGATTATAATATTCAGACCCTCCCATAAGTGGTTTAGCCCTATCTAAGTCCTATGTAAATATCAACTACTACAGGACAAGGGTGCATTTTCCTAAGCCAACGCTATAAAACATAACCTTTATTAAGGACTTTTAAATAAAATGTATAAATAACTGTGTGCTTATTCACATTAATGGACAGGCTGTGCTCCTAAGAAAATATAAAGATATAATATTGGTAGTCCATAGTAATCCAAAAGAATCTTCTCCACTGCAGTACAGTACAACCATTTTATGCAGTTTTATGCAAGTCTTTTTTTCAAACTTGTACCTACAGGTAAGCCTATAATAAGGTGTACCTGTAGGTACAGTGAGTATTTCCTAAAGTTGCACTGTTTATGAGATATTCACACTGCATGCAGCTGATGACGCCACCGGCGCATGCGTTCTGAAGAGCTCTGTGCCATGGCCATGACTCTCTAATGCATGCGTGCAAGTGATATCATTGCGGCTTGGCCAATTAGACGTGCCAGAGCACACAAACCTGGAAGGAAGACCAGGTGAAGATGGAAGCCCTGTCAGCAGTGACAGCGCTCCAGTGGAGGGCTTCATTATAAGGTAAGCATAATGTGCTATTATGCGATGCAAAGTAGCCCATTATGCCATTGTCTTGCAGTTTTTTTTTTTTTTTTTTTAAAAGGATGTGGTTTACTACTGCTTTAAGGGGGAGATTCTATAAAATACAATTATAGCCAGGTAGATGTAATATCTTAAAGTGGATGTAAACCCAATGTCATCCTTTCTAAACTACTGCAATAGGGGTTGTCTAAAAGGATAAACATGCCTCCCGCATGTATCTTTATCTGTCAAATGTCTCCCCTCTGTCTATTATGAAACCCGAAAAACTACATAATCTGTGGGTGGGTCTGTTGTCTGGAGATCGTTGGGTGGAGTCACAATGTCAGTAGACTCCCCACCCACCTCTACACTCCACCTTGTCAACATGCATTTTCTCCTGTGTATTTCTTACATTGAACTTCTGCTATGATCACTAACATCCAGTGAAAAGACAGGAAAGTAACCACATGACTCCAGCATGCCTAAACTTGCTGAGGTGTGGGACATCCAATCCTGGCAGAGCAGCAGAAGAAAGAAGTGGGAGGGAATTAAAAAATAATGCATGTCTCTTAGGCTAGTGCACAAGATATGTAAATGTGTCAGATTTGGCGTTTTTTGTTTCTCCACTTTTTTGTGCCATACCAACACAAGCAACAGAATTAAACATGAGAATGCCTAAACATTTGTAATTGCAACAATTTTCTGGGTGAAGTGGTGCATCATCTGACAGAAATGAAGGGGTGCCATGACTGTACATACTTGCATTGGTCCATGCTGGATAAATGTAACTATTCAACACCCATACATAAACTTCAACCTTAAAGTGGATGTAAACCCACTCTCATCCTTTTTAAACTTCTGCAATATTGGTTATCTAGAAGGATATACATGCCTCCTGCATGTATACTTATCTGTCAAATGTCTCCCCTCTGCTATGAGACCCGAAAACTGCAGATTTTGTGGGTGGGTCTGTTTTCCAGGGCTCAGTGGGTGGAGTCGTGATGTCAGTAGATCCCCGCCCACCTCTACACTCCCCTTGTCAATATGCATTTTCTCCTGTGTATTTCTTACACTGAACTTCTGCTATGATCACTAAAAGTCCCCATATGACTTCAGCATGCCAAATCATGCTGTGGTGTGGAAGAGCCAATCCTTGCAGAGCAGCAGATGAAAGGAGTGGGAGGGAATTAAAAAATAATGCATGTCTTAGGCTAGTGCACGAGATATGTAAATCACCTATCACTCACAGCAAGGGGGAGGATTTGACAAAGTTTTTCTCTGTTTATCAAGATTTATCTCACTCAACAATAAAAGAGGATTGCTCAGAGCTGGATTAATTTTCAGGTTTACATCCACTTTAAGCCAAAAAAGGTAAGTTTGTGTCCACTCTGTAAGATAATGGCAGCTTTGATACACCTTGATATTTCAATGGCACAAAATAAAACCTCTTAAAAAATAATCCCTTAGCGATAGAGGTAAATTTAAACCTCACTAAATTCCCTCCATATATTCAACTGGGGGTTAAAATTCAGTAGGCTGAGAAAAATCCACCCACATCTCAGAGTATTCAAATCACCCTCCCCAATAGACCATGTGTGACCCCAAAAGCAAGTTTCAAAAGTGCTCCCAAAAACCACCAACATACAGTGGTTTGAAAAAGTATTCATATCCCTTGACATTAGCAACATTTTGTCATGTTACAACCATAACCATGAATGTATTTTATTGGGAATTTATGTGATAAACCAACACACAAAGTGGCACATAATTGTGAAGTGAAAGGAAATTGATAAATGGTTTTCAAACTTTTTAACAAATAAATATCTGAAAAGTGTGTTGTGCATTTGTATTCACCCCCCCCCCCCCCCCCCACTCTTAAAACCCCAATTAAAATCTAGGGGAACCAATTGCCTTCAGAAGTCAGCCAATTAGTAAATAGAGTCCACCTGTGTGTTATTTAATCTCAGATTAAATACAGCTGTTTTGTGAAGCCCTCAGAGGTTTGTTAGAGAACCTTAGCGAACAAACAGCAATATGAAGGCAGAGGAACACATCCGACAGGTTGACAGGGTTAGAGTTGTGGAGAAGTTTAATGCAGGGTTAGGTTGTAAAAAAAATATCTCAAGCTTTGAACATCTCACGGAGCTCTGTTCAAGCCATCATCCAAAAATAGAAAGAGTATGGCACAACTGCAAACCTACCCATGGCCGTCCACCTAAACTGACAGGCCGGGCAAGGAGAGCATTCATCAGAGAAGCAGCCAAGAGGCCCATGGTAACTCTGGAGGGGCTACAGAGATCCACAGCTCAGGTGGGAGAATCTGTCCACAGGACAACTATTAGTCGTGCTCTCCACAAATCTGACCTTTATGGAAGAGTGGCAAGAAGAAAGTCATTGTTAAACGAAAAGCCATAAAAAGTCCCATTTACAGATTGTGAGAAGCCATGTGAGGGACACAGAAAACATGTGGAAGAAGGTGCTCTGGTCAGATGAGACCAAAATGTAACTTTTTGGCCTAACAGCAAAACACTGTCAGGTGGAAAATTAACACTGCACATCACCCTGAACACACCATCCGTGAAACATAGTGGTGGCAGCATCATGTTGTGGGGATGCTTTTCTTCAGCATCGACAGGGAAGCTGGTCAGAGTTGATGGAAAGATGGGTGGAGCCAAATACTAGGCAAACTTAGAAGAAAACCTGTAATGCCGCGTACACACGATCAGACTATCCTGCCGGACTTTGCAGCGGAGGTCCGCTAGACTTTTCAAACGAGCGGATCTCCACACACACGCCCGCACATGACCGGAGTTTTCTGGCCGACTAGGAGGATGCTGGGACGGTGACATCATAAGGGGCGGGGTCACCATGTGACATCACCCGGTGACCCCGCCCCTTATCCATAGATAATTCACCGCACAACGCGTCCCTGCCATTAAGGCTGGAGAGAGCGTTGTGTCAACATCGGAAGGAAGAAGAAGGCGGCAGCGACAGTGACAAGACCAGGCCAACGCTAGTTAAAGAGCTGGAAAAAGAAAGCGGAGGCCCGGCAAGAAGAACCGAAGAGTGGGACAAGACCCCAGAAGTCGGAAGAAGACCCCTGAAGTCGGAAGAAGACCCCCGGACAGCGGTGGCCACAAAGGAGAAAGCCAGGCTCCTCTGCTAGTAAAAGAGCTAGCAAAAGAGCAGAAGATAGCGGAGGAGCCCCCATGCAGACGGAAGAAGACCCCTGGAGCTTTCTAATAAAGTACTTTAAAAACCTGCGTTGTGTTTTTTTTATGTACACTTTTTTGCCCAGGTGAATGGGTAGGGGTACATCATACCCCATACTCATTGACATAGGGTAGGGGGCCCAGATTCTGATAAGCCCCCTGCCCGCAGACCCCGACAAACAACGGCCAGGGTTGTCGGGAAGAGGCCCTTGTCCTCATCAACATGGGGACAAGGTGCTTTGGGGTGGGGGCCCCCTTCCCAAAGCACCCCCCCATGTTGAGGGCATATGGCCTGGTATGGCTCCTCACTCGTCCCCACCCCCTTTCCAGGGGCCGGGCTGCGTGCTCGGATAAGGGTCTGCTATGGACTTTGGGGGAACCCCACTGCGTTTTTTTGGTGTTGGGGTTTCCCTTTAAATCCATACCAGGTGACGGGGCTAGCGAGGTGTCAATCATGCCGATGGAGGCAGCGACGTTGACGTCCTTCGCTAGTTCCGTCTACCTGGAGCCACGTTCAAAATGAATGGACTTTACTGTGTGTGTGGGCAAGTCCGTTCATTTCAAAAGTCCGGCGGACTAGCACACAGACGGGCTGCCGAGTCCGGCGGACAATTTTGAGTCAAGACTTCTTTCAAAGTCCGCCAGACTTTTGGGAAGAAAAAGTCAGCCGGAGCCCACACAGGGGCGAATTGTCCGCCGCACCAAGTCCGCGGGATAGTCGGATCATGTGTAGGCGCATTAGAGTCTACAAAAGACTTAAGACTGGGGCGGAGGTTCACCTTCCAGCAGGACAACGACCCTAAACATACAGCCAGAGCTACAATGGAATGGATTAGATCAAAGCATAATCATGTGATAGAATGGCCCAAAGTCCAGACCTAAATCCAATTGAGAATCTCTGGCAAGACTTGATGATTGCTATTCACAGACTCTCTCCATCCAACCTGACAGAGATTGAGCTATTTTGCAAAGAAGAATGGGCAAAAATGTCACTCTCTAGATGTGCAAAGCTGGTAGAGACATCCCCAAAAAGACTTGCAGCTGTAATTGCAGTGAAAGGCGGTTCTACAAAGTATTGACTCAGGGGGGCGCCATACAAATGTACCCCCCACACTTTTCACATATTTATTTGGACAAAATTTGGAGAAACATTTATAATTTTCCTTCCACTTCACAATTATGTGCCACTTTGTGTTGATCTATCTCATAAAATCCCAATAAAATCCATTTACGTTTTTGGTTGTAACATCAGAAAATGTGGAAAACGTCAATGGGTATGAATACTTTTTCAAAGCACTGTAAAGAATAAGTGAAGAAACAAAAAATGGGGGGCATAAAAAATATCTAAATATCAGGAGCAGGCAGGTAGCTACAAGTCAAGATTTCTAAAATTCACTATTTATAGTTGGCCCAGAGGATATTTATCTATCTCAATAAAACTGAAGTTGAAATTGAAAATTCAGTACGGTTACCTCTTGAGTGTATATAAGAAACCATAACATTAAATTCAAATATACGATCCTTCAGTGCCTCCTGTGTAGTTTCTAATCATAGTCATTCCAGTGTGGTGTTCGATCTCAACGTCTCTCAAGCAGGCAGTAAAGACATTCCACTACGACAATTAGAACACAGCAAAATGATATTCGACATTTGTTTTCTACTCAAAGGCGAACTTCAGTATTTTTTTTTCATCTTTCCATCTATTAAATCTTCTGCCTTTTTTTTTTCTACCAGTAAATACCTTATACAGCCCACTTCCTGTTTCTTGTCTGGTCATTAGTCCAGGTTTATGACATCATACACAGCTCTCTTTCTCACTCTCGTGAGAGATTGCCAGGGAGGGAGGTGGTATGAGTCATAAGAGGGCCAATGAGAGCTGGAGGTGTGCTTCTGTCTAAATCCAGGAAGTGAACAGGCAGCAGCTTCAGCTGCCCACAGTTAAAATGGCTGTAGCCAGATTCATTGGGGGGAGATTTCTGCAGCATATTTGGCAAGTACAGAATCACAGTATATATAAAATAATATGCAAAGTGGCTGGAGGGTAGCTTCAGAATGGCAAAATCGTTTTTATTACTCGGCAGACTGCAGCTCGTCTTTAATCATAGGTAGGCTTAATAGGAAGCCTGGGAAAAAATTCATGGCCACCCCCTCACGATCGCTCCTGACGAATGGGAAGCTTCCTCTGCTTCTGAAATGCGCGTGATGTCATCTCTCCTTGTGCAGCTTTTTCGTTCCGGCACCCGAGGAGAGAAGACATCAATGTGAGTTTGCACCAACACTACACTAACACTAGTACACATAGGCACATAAATTTGTTTAGCCACTAGAAAGAACTAGGGGGAGGAGAGGGAGAGGAGATTAGGGATGGAGAACAGAAAATGGCGACAAAATGCTCGTAAAACGCTCAAGTCAGATGTTTCTATTGAAGTCTATGGGGGCCAAAAATGCTTGCAACCTGCCAAAAGGAAGCTCATGTACTTTTTTGAGTGACAGGCATTTTACTTCAGGTGACAGAATGCTCAGATGAGCAGGGGCCATTGATATGAATGGGATTTGGTTTGTTGGGTGTTTTAGAGCTACAAGCTTCATGCAGAAAATCGCTCAGGTGTGAACAGGGTCTAAAGTGATCGTAAAGGAAGATTTGTTTTAAAATAATAAACATCTCATTACTTACCTGCTCTGTGCAAAGGAATTGCACAGAGTGGCCCTGATCCTACTCTTCGTGGTTCCCCGCCGGCGTTGCTGGCTCCACCCTCCTGCCAAATTCCCACCACAGCAAGCAGCTTACTGTGGGGGCGCCCACACAGGCTTGCTCCTGAGCCAGTGTTCTGCGTGTCCATTCACACACAGAGCCACGGCATGGCCTCGCCCATTCGCTCTTCTAATTGACTCACTGGCTGTGATTGATTGACAGATTGGCAGCTCTGATTGCTGTCTAAGCCAATGAGGAGGGTGAGAGCTGAGACTCACATCACTGGATTGAGATGGGGCTCAGGTAGGTTTTGAGGGGGGCTGGAGGGGATGCTGCACACAGAAAGTTTTTTTACCTTCATGCATATAAAGGTAGAAAACCTTGAGCCTTTACAACCATTTTAATACAAAAAATGCATTAAAGAGGGAGTCCACTGGAAAAAAAAGTTATTAAAAGCCAGCAGCTATAAATACTACAGCTGCTGACTTTTAATAAATGGACACTTACCTGTCCCAGGGTCCAGCGATGTCGGCAACCAAAGCCGATCGATCGCTCGACTGCTGCCGCCGCCATTCTCGGTGAAGGAATCAGGAAGTGAAGCATTGCGGCTTCACTTCCTGGTTCCCTACTGCGCATGCACAAGACGCGAAGCACAATGGGAATGGTCCGCGCTGTCTGTGGGACCCGTGTGTACCCCAGCAGACAGAGCGGCGGGACAGGAAGACGCATAGACTCCCATGGGAGTCTATGCCCAGAAGTGGGTGCAAATACCTGTCTTAGACAGGTATCAGCACCCCCCTGAAAGGTGCCAACTGTGAAACTGGAGGGGGGGGGGGGGTTCCGATGAGCGGAAGTTCCACTTTAGGGTGAAACTCCACTTTAAGGTAAAAAAATGTTTGGGCTTTAGGACCACTTTAATACTTCCCCATATTCCAGCAGCACTGCTCTCTCTCTCTCTCCCTCCTCACAGGATTTAGTCAATCAAATAAAGAGACAAGGGAGTGGGAGGCTTGCACTGCTGCACTGTGTGTGTCAATAGACACACCATGTGTCTCTCGGGATCAAGCTCACATGAGTACCCCACCAGTAAGCAGCTTGCTAAGGAGGTACTTGAATCATACATCCCAAATTTTTGAGATGGGAATAAAGGACACTTACAAGCATAGGATACGCCCCCCTGCCACACCCCATTAAAGGAGAATTAACCAAAAATAAAAGATTTGTTAAACCCACAAGGGCTTTTTTTTTACCTCGACTATTCCTTTTATTGGCTTTTAAAATTTTCAAATGCAGCAATTTAGAAATTGGATGAAAGGTTTAGCACTGGGAAACACTTTTTGAAAGATAAAAAGTGCATTTTATATACATCTATATAGATCAGACCAAAATGAGGGACAAATGAGGAGGAAAGAGGGACAGAGGGACATTGCTCCAAATCAGGGACAGTCCCTCCAAATCAGGGCGTCATGCTTGAATGCAGGAGAAAACAGGGGCACCGGCGGGGTGAAGAGGAGGATCGGGGCTGCTCTGTGCAAAACCGTTACACAGAGCAGGTAAGTATAGCATGTTTGCTATTTTAAAAATCACCTTTTTCTGCTGTATATTTCCAAGTTACTAATTGAGTTTCTTTTTTCTCGTCTGTAAATTTCTACAAATTTCTATGATGAAAACTTAAAAATATATATATAAAAAAATCACTTTAGCGGAAGTCCCATAGGACTTAGGATAATAACGGGTAGTTATTATTACAATTCGTAACATTACAAAATCTTAGATTTAGATTTTCAACTGCATATAATTTTACAAAAAAAAAATTCAGGGTTTACATACACTTTACAGAATTTATTAAATAATTTAAAAGAAATGCAATAAAAAAAAAAAAAAACACGTGATCTCAAAATCACGAGAAACATTTCATGTTCCCTGGTAATATCTGTCTATATTTTTATTTGGCTGTTGTTCATAACTTATATCTCTCAGTAAATTATGAAGACTCAAAACATAAAACACAAATGTCTCATAATAAGGAAATGGTGTTATATAACCTGCAATTTAAGCTAATCACAGAGGAAATGATATTTTATTTTTACAGTGTAGTATAACACAAACACAGGTAGAATAAATTGCACTGCTGGCGAGCCGAGCTGTTTGTCTGATTAGCAACGCTCATAAGAAATTCACAATATATCCTTGCCTAATTTGCATACTCGAGATTGCAGATTGTTTTATTAATGGCTGTCAGTGCATCCTGCTTTTATTTTGAAAGCGCTGAAGAATTCGCTAGTGAAGTACAGGAGAGGTTCTTAGGATGATATTACCTTTCCCATCTCAGAAGGGGGGTTTTCATATAATAAAATCAGTGTGACCGTACTAATGTGATATACGGTGTATTCATATTGTGTGCTTTTTTTCTCTGCATGAAATTTTATATTAAGCAGAACAAATCAACAATAACCACATACAGTATAATCAAGTGAGGACAATACAATCTTAGAATATGTATTGTGTATATTAAATAATTTGCGTGGAACTTTTTTAAAACCCAACTAATCTTTTTAAAGTAAAAGCACAACTGAATAGTTTAAAGTGGATGTAAACCCCAATTTTTTATTTATTTATTTTGATGTCATAATGTAGAGTATAAGATTTCTTATCATTTGAGCCCAGTCTTGCCACAAAGAGTTAATCCAGCTCTGAGCAATCATCTTTTATTGTTCAGTGAGATAAATCTTCACAAACAGAGAAAAACTTTGTCAAATCCTCCCCCTTGCTGTGAGTGACGGGTGATTTACATATCTCGTGCACTAGCCTAAGAGACATGCATTATTTTTGAATTCCCTCCCACTCCTTTCTTCTGCTGCTCTGCAAGGATTGGCTGTTCCACACCTCAGCATGATTTGCCATGCTGAAGTCATGTGGGGACTTTTCTGGGTTTTGACTGGATGTTAGAGATCATAGCAGAAATTCAGTGTAAGAAATACACAGGAGAAAATGCATGTTGACAAGGGGAGTGTAGAGGTGGGCGGGGAGTCTACTGACATCACAACTCCACCCACTGAGCCCTGGAAAACAGACCCACCCACAAAATCTGCAGTTTTTCGGGTCTCATAGCAGACAGAGGGGAGACATTCGACAGATAAGTATACATGCAGGAGGCATGTATATCCTTCTAGATAACCAATATTGCAGAAGTTTAAAAAGGATGAGACTGGGTTTACATCCACTTTAAGGTTGAAGTTTATGTATGGGTGTTTTTGCATAGTTACATTTATCCAGTATGAACCAGTGTAAGTATGTACAGTCATGGCACCCCTTCATTTCTGTCAGATGATGCACCACTTCACCCAGAAAATTGTTGCAATTACAAATGTTTAAGCATTCTCATGTTTAATTTTGTTGCTTATATTGGTATGGCACAAAAAAGTGGAGAAACAAACAGCCAAATCTGACACATTGGGGGTTAGGGATGGCCGAACGGTTCGCCCGGCGGTCATTTCGCGGCGAATTTCGGCTGTTCGCGGTCCGCCCGATCGGCGGACTATTCCCGCTGTTCGCCCGGTGGACTTCCGTGTTTACTGTGTAAAAGAACTTTGACCTATGATGACACATCCATCATGGGGTACAGGACAGCCAATTGAGACATTACAGCACATGGACACTTGGACATTTCCCCTAACTTATAAATAGACCCGATCCTGCGGCCATTTTACATTCTTTCGTATGTCACTATAGGGAGAGGTTGCTGTGTGGAGCAGGGAGAGACTGAAGTGACCCAAATCGCTAGCTATTAGGTCCACAAAAGTTCTTTTAAGGACTGGTATGGTATAGGTGTTAGGTGTAGTTCAGGATATAGGTTTGAGGCACTGCTATTCAAGTCATTGTTGCAGCAGCCTGTCTTTTGTCAGTGTAGAGAGAGGGACAGGATGCTGTGTGCAGCAGGGACAGTCAGTTTAATCATTAGCTGTTACTATTAGGTCCACAAAAGTCCTTTTCAGGACTGGTATGGTAAAGTAGTACAGGATATAGTTTTGAGTGCTATTCAAGTTATTGTTGCAGGAGCCTGTGTTTTGTCAGTTTAAATAGGGACAGGCAGGAAGCTGTGTGTGGCAGTGAGGGACAGTCAGTTTAATCAGTAGCTGTTACTATTAGGTCCACAAAGGTTCTTTTCAGGACTGGTATGGTAATAGGCTTGTACACGTATAATATTATTTCTTCCAAATATAGAACGAATATTATACTTGACTGCTGCCCTTCTGCTGCAGTAGTCCTTTATGAGCATAGGGACTGAGGTACAGTCTGCTAATCACAACCTACTAGTTCCACAAAGGTCCTTATAAGGACTGGTAAGGTATAGCGTACTACAGTACATAGGGTTGAGTGAGGTACAGTCTGCTATTCCTTAAGGACTGGTATAGGTCCACAATATATAGGGTTGAGGTGCACTACTGCTGACTGCTGCCCTATTCTGCAGCAGTCCTTTATCAGTATAGGGACTGAGGTACAGTCTGCTAATCACAACCTACTAGTTCCACAAAGGTCCTTATAAGGACTGGTAAGGTATAGTGTACTACAGTACATAGGGTTGAGTGAGGTACAGTCTGCTATTCCTTAAGGACTGGTATAGGTCCACAATATATAGGGTTGAGGTGCACTACTGCTGACTGCTGCCCTATTCTGCAGCAGTCCTTTATCAGTATAGGGACTGAGGTACAGTCTGCTAATCACAACCTACTAGTTGCACAAAGGTCCTTCTAAGGACTGGTAAGGTATAGCGTACTAGAGTATATAGGGTTGAGTGAGGTACAGTCTGCTAATCCTTAAGGACTGGTATATCACGGTGCTGGTGTCAGTGCTTTATGTCACGCTGCTGATGTCAGTGCTCTCTATCATTTGCTGGTGTCAGATCACTCTATCACGGTGCAGGTGTCAGTGCTCTATATCATGGTGCTGGTGCTGGTGATCATCTCTTGCACCCTCTTCTTTGCCTACCCTGATCTTCCCTCGCCTCCATTGTCTCAAGAGTCCTGAATTGTCAGAATTTCACATATAATAAAAGAATGCTTGTAGTTGTCGATCCCAGATTCACCTCTTACATGTGTTATGTCATTGGCCATGTGGTGGGACTATGTGTGCACAGCTAGTAATTATTTTGTGGCTGCAAATATGACCTGTAGGTTTGTAAAGTTCACCATCCCTGTGCTGTGCTGACTTCCTCCTGGGGCTGCTTATTATGAGGGGCTCCCACCATCCCTGTGCTGTGCTGACTTCCTCCTGGGGCTGTACCTCTGCTGTACATATTATGAGGGGCTCCCACCATCCCTGTTCTATGCTCATTATGAGGGGCTCCCACCATCCCTGTGCTATGCTGACTTCCTCCTGGGGATGCTTATTATGAGGGGCTCCCACCATCCCTGTGCTATACTGACTTACTCCTGGGGCTGTACCTCTGCTGTGCATATTATGAGGGGCTCCCACCATCCCTGTGCTATGCTCATTATGAGGGGCTCCCACCATCCCTGTGCTATGCTGACTTCCTCCTGGGGCTGCTTACGGTGCAGGTGTCAGTGCTGTATATCACGGTGCTGGTGTCAGTGCTGTATATCACGGTGCTGGTGTCAGTGCTTTATGTCACGTTGCTGATGTCAGTGCTCTCTATCACGGTGCTGGTGTCAGATCACTATCACGGTGCAGGTGTCATTGCTGTATGTCACGCTGCTGGTGATCATCTCCTGCACCCTCTTCTTTGCCTACCCTGACCTTCCCTCTCCTCCATTGCCTTCATGCGCTCCACAGTCCTGAATTGTCACAACAATTTCCCATATAAAAAAAGAATGCTTGTAGTTGTCGATCCCAGATTCATCTCATACATGTGTTATGTCATTGGCCATGTGGTGGGACTATGTTTGCACAGCTAGTAATTATTTTTTGGCTGCAAATTTGACCTGTAGGTTTGCAAAGTTCGCCTCACAGTGAAGTCAATGGGGCCCACCGCGAACGTTACAGTTCGCAAACTATCAGCCGCGTTCGCGGTCAACTTTCGCGAAATGTCCCGTCGGAAGTTCGTCCATCACTATTGGGGGTTATTTACTAAAGGAAAATCCACTTTGCACTGCAAGTTCACTTGAAAATGCACTTGGAAGTAAAGTCGCTGTAGATCTGAGGGGGACATGCAAGGAAAGAAAAAAAACAGCATTTTAGCTTGCACATGATTGGATGATGAAATCAGCAGAGCTTCCCCTCATTTCAGATCGAAAACTCTAAAAATGGACTGGACAAAATTATTGGCATCCTCAATTTAATATTTGATAGCACACCCCTTGCAAAAAATACCTGAAATCAATGGCTTCTTGTAACCATCAATGAGTTTCTTTCACCACTTCCATCAATGAGTTTCTTTCACCACTCCACCATCCATCAATGAGTTTCTTTCACCACTCCACCATCCATCAATGAGTTTCTTTCACCACAACCATCAATGAGTTTCTTTCACCACAACCATCAATGAGTTTCTTTCACCACTCTTCTGGAATGTTTCCTTTTCCCAACTGCTGTTTTGAGATCTCTCCACAGGTTCTCTATGGGATTTACATCTGCACTCATTGCTCAGTATTTTCCACTGCTTCGCATTAAACTATTTCTGGGTGTGTTTTGCTTTGGGTCATTGTCCGGCTGTTAGACCCATGACCTCTGATGGAGACCCAACTTTCTGACATTTGGCCCTACATTGAATCCTAGAATTCTTTGGTAGTCTTCAGATTTCATAATTGCCATGCACATGGTCAAGACATCCAGTGCCTAAAGGAGCAAAGCAACCTCAAAACATCAGTGAACCTCCACTATGTTTAACTGTATTCTTTTCTTTAAAGGCCTCATTTCTTTTTCTGAAAACAGTAAAATGGTGGGCTTTACAAAAAGCTGTAATTTTGTTTTGTCTGTCCACAGCAGATTCTCCCAAAAGGATTTGGATTTTGGCAAGCTCCAATCTGGCTTTTTATGTTTCTGTCAGCAGTGGGGACCTCCTGGGTCACCTACCATAGCATTCCTTTTCATTACATGGCGACGTATAGTGCAAGCTGACACAGTTGTTCCTTGCCTAAAGGTCAGCTTGAATTTGTCTGGAAATTGATCGAGGTTCTTTATCCACCATTCGAACAATCCTTTGTTGCAATCTTTAATCAATTTTTCTCTTTTGTCCGTGTCCAGGGAGATTAGCTACAGTGCCAGGGGCTGTAAACTTCTTGACAATGTTGCACACACTGGACAAAGGAACATTAAGATCTCTGGAGATGGACTTTAAGATTGTCCACACTTTTCCACATTTTTTTTTTCAAATCCTCAGACAAATCTTTGCTGTTCTTTCTCTTCTCCATGCTCTGTGTAGCACACAGACACAGAGACCTACAAGAGAGAGGTTGAGTCAATGTTTCACCATTTTAACCATTGGTTGCCGGTGTGATTTCTATATTGTCAGCACCTGTTAATTGATACAGGTGAGCTTATTTACAAATTACAGGAGCATCACAAATGCAATGCAATTATTTATTACAATTTTGAGAAGGTATAATTTTGGCCATGACTGTATGCGCCATACCTGGCCAATCCCTGTTTTTTTTTTTTTTAAATAGTTTTTATTAAGTTTCAGCATATAACAGAATACACAGTAGGCTATAACAATACAAAGCTGTTTGCGATATATATTGCCATTAAATGTATATTGTGATTATTATAAGTACCATTTGACAATAATCAATAAACAAACAAAAAGAAGAAAAAAAAAACAATATAATCAAACAAAACTATATAATATATATATTATATGATCCTCCAAAAGTTTCTGTTTCGAAACAAGGCGATTATCCTATCATGGCGATAAAGTCTTACATTTAAATTATCTATTCCCGGGGAGGCTAGGTGCCCACTCCCTACCCCACAGAGGGATCACACTGGGATCTCACTGTGACTACGGGGCTGGAGCGCGCCGCCCACCTCCCACTTGATCTTCACGCTAGAAGTCCAACCCTAATCGTTAATAATCCTAATGATCTTCATCATGACCTAAAATATGAAATAACATTTAACATGTTCAAACTTTCATTAGTTACTTTTTATACCAGACTTTCCAGCAATCCCAATTTCTATCGAAAAATTTGCAAGAGTTGTTCCTAATGGCTAGCATCCTCTCAAAATGATAATTAAGGTTCACTTGGGCTACTACTTCAGAAGGATTAGGGGAGAACCTACTTCTCCAATGTCTAGCTATCACTAGTTTAGCTGTGTTCATTAAATGAACCAACACAGTTCTAAATTGAGGTGAGTAATCATCTATTCCTAGAAGAAGGATAGCCAATGCCAGTTCAGGACCTTTTAAAATACCCGTAATTTCGGCTGCTATACTGAATATTTTCCTCCAATAACTAGAGAGGTTCCTGCAAGTCCAGAAAACATGAAAAATCGTACCTGGGTTGCCACAATCTCTCCAGCACATGGAGGAATATGTTGGGTACATCATGGCGAGTTGATGCGGTGTTCTGTACCACCTAGCCAAGACCTTTTGTGCTAGTTCCCAATGATTAATACAATGTGAGGAAAAATAAATGATTTTTAACATACTTGACCATTTGTCGGGGCCGAAAACCTGGCTTAGATCTTTTTCCCACACCCTTCATGGGAGGGGTTTTAACAAATTCTTGTTTTTGTAAAACAAACCTATACCTTTCCTTCTGTATTCAGGTGATGTGTAAAACTGCCAAAATGTTGGCTGGATACCCAAAAGGGGAGGGGGATGTTTGGTAAGAAAAGAAGCTAGTTGTCTATGTAGGTGTACACTGTTACTAGGGAGATCGTATTTTTTTTTTAATTTGTTGAATGGTATAAGAGTATCCCGTTCGAGCAATTCATCTATCCAGAGTAAACCTTTCTCTTTCCATTTGGTAAAGGAACTATACGGGAGGAGGGTGTTAAGTGTTTCCATTGGTATTCTAATTGTAGATACGGGAACCCCTTGATGTATATGAGTGGTTAAATATCTCCAAGCCAGTATCGACGCTTGTATGGTAGGAGATATCCCTTGAATATTGATTGGTTTCCAATTGTCAGCTATTAAAAGATGTCTTATGTTAGAGACCTTAGAGAAGGCCAGTTCTATGTTCACCCAGTGCGGTGCCTCTTGCGTTATAAACCCTTGTTTGAGTTGTGTTAGGAGACTGGCCCAATAATAATCTTTAATTTCCGGCAGCCCTATACCCCCTGCTTTCCTGTGCTGTATAAGGTGTATATGGGGGCATCTCGCTCTCTTTCCCTGCCACACGTAGTGTCTAATCAGTTTCTGAAGTTCATTGAGTTGCGCAGGTTTAATAGGGATTGGGATAGTTCTGAAAATATACAAGATTTTTGGGAGGGCTAACATTTTAAAAGCTGCAATCCTTCCTACCCAAGATACCTCCGTTTTCGAAATGCGCTGCAAGAGAGCCCGAATATCTTTTATTAGTGGTTTGATGTTTGCTTCCGTCAATTGTGAAACTGTGGCTGTGATTGTGGTCCCCAAATAGGAAATGGAATTATCTGCCCAACTATATGGGAATTGGCATTTTAAGTGTGTGCGAATATGCGGGTTTATGCCTAGATCAAGAATGACCGATTTGGTAAAGTTTACTTTGTAGTACGAAATATTGCTAAAGGTGCGGAGGACTTCGTGTGCGAACGGAAGCGACACCAGCGGGTTAGATAAAAGTAAGATGACATAATCCGCGAATAAATTGATGACATGTGAGGTTTGCTTAATTTTGAAGCCTGATATGTGAGGGTGTGAGCGAATAGTTTCCGCCAAAGGTTCCATCATCAGGTTAAAAATAGACGGGGAAAGCGGACACCCTTGGCGGGTTCCATTTGTGATCTTGAATTTTTTTGATAGTAACCCAGAAGTGAGAACCTGAGCTGATGGGGATGAGTATAGGGCCAGAACTGCCGATAAGATCTGGTCTCTAAAACCAAATTTGTGAAGCACTTTTTCCATATATCCCCAATGGATGCGGTCAAACGCCTTCTCTGCATCCAATGACAGGAGCAGAGAAGGCGTTCTTGTGGTTTCGGCTAAGTGTATAACGTTGATTAAACATCTTGTAGCGTCTGTGGCTTGGCGGCCTTTAGTGAAGCCTGTTTGGTCCTGATTTATTAGGGCAGGTAGAATGTCGTACAGTCTTGTGGCTAGTGTCTTAGCATAAAGCTTGATATCTGTATTTAGAAGAGATTTCGGACGAAAGTTGGCTGGTGTATCTGGAGTTTTCCCTGGTTTGGGCAATGTAATTATATAAGCTTTTAACATCTCCTCTGATACTTCACCGGTAGTCATTATTTTATTGAATAACGTTGTTAACTTAGGAAGGAGTATTCGTCTAAACACTTTATAATAAGCATTGGTTAGGCCATCCGGCCCAGGGGCTTTATCTGAGGGTGATGCTAAAATATTTTTTTCTATTTCCTCTGGGGTGAATGGGGAATTTAACAAAGCTAGCTGGCTTTCAGATAGCAACGGGAGCTTTAATTGGGATAGGAATTTTTCTATATCATCTAATGGGGGTTGAGGGGTATCTCGGTTTGCTTTTAGGTTGTAAAGTGCAGAGTAATAGTCCGCAAACGCATCCGCTATTTCTTGTGGGTTAAGTAGTTTAGCTGACGTATTGGGGTGAAATATGTGAAGTATGTTTGTTTTATTTCTTCTTTTTTTTCAACCTACTAGCTAGTAGCTTACTTGCTCTATTATTGTTAGCGTAGTAGTTTAATTTAAGCTTCCTCATATAGTAGTCATATTGGGTACTCAACATTTCTCTTAATTTGTTTCTTAGATCAGATAAAGCTGACGCTAAAGAGAGGGATGGGGATAACTGATTTTGCAATTCTAGTGTTTGAATTTTACGAGAATCTCCGATATGTTAGATGAATATTTTCTGTTCAGTTTGGCGTTAATTTTAATGAGAACGCCTCTTATGAACGCCTTGTGGGCGTTCCAATTAGTGAACGTATCAGTGGCCTCGTCTATATTAAAAGTAAAGTAGTTTTCAATGTTAAGGGAAATTTCCTTATGGAACTCTGGATCCTGTAAAACCCTATTGTTGCACCTCCATATACTGGATGTTGCAAAGGATCTCCCTACTTCTATTTGGATCGTAATTGGGGCGTGGTCCGACCATGTTATTCCCAGAATTTCAGAATTAGAGATCCATTGCAACATTGTTTTGTCAATCAAAAAAAGATCTATTCTTGAATAAGAATTATGTATAGGGGAGTAAAAGGTATATGATTTGTCGTTAGCGTTTTTACATCGCCACACATCAAAAAGCTCTTCCCTGACCAGGAGGTCCCTAAAAAGTGGGGATTGTCTCCTTGTCAGTGAAGTAGTGTCCATCTTACTATCCAGAACTGTGTTAAAATCCCCACAAATTATTATGTTCCCCTCTCGCACCTGGTTTACTTTATTTATAAGTTTCCTAATGAATTTAATTTGGTGCGAGTTTGGAACATAGACATTAGTTAAGGTTACAGGAAAATGATTGATAGTACACACTAAAATAATGAAGCGGCCTTGAGGATCAATCACCGATCGCTTTAGAACAAAGGATATCATGTCTCTTATAGCCAATAATACTCCTCTTTTTTTTGCTCGTAGTGAAGCATGGAAAATATTTGGGAAGTTGGGATGAGAGCATTTCGGAGTGGCCAACTCATGAAAATGGGTTTCCTGTACAGCCAAAATGTCTGCCTTAAGGGAAGTAGCTTCTCTCCACAATGATCTTCTCTTGACTGGGTGGTTTAGTCCTCTTGCATTAAGTGATACAACTTTAAGTTCCAAGAATATAAGGGGGTTGTATGCTGTCGATCACTGTCATCCAAGAAAATGAAATAAGAAGTGGAAATGTCTGGTAATGGTAAATAATGCAGGAATCGTTTGTCATCTTGTAAAGTTTGGAGTAAGGGAACATGGAGACACTGATACATTCCTTGTAATCGTACAGTATGCTCCTGACGAATCTGGGATGGAGGATCCATTGTGAAGGTACAAATTGAGTAAAAACTGCTATGCTCCCAACGGGGAACCTTAAAAGTGATGAGGTTAACAAAAAACTCAGGTAGAACAAAGAAGAATAACTAAGAAAGGTCCAAAGGACAGGCATCTGCTGCCTAGTACAACGGGGTCTTGGTACGGTGTTGTGTACCATAGAATTCCGTCCGCTGGGGGAATAAAACTTAGATGAATGAAGCACTGCAAACTCAGTCTAAGATCGGTCATTTATGTCTGTTTGATGTCTTACGGTGCGTCACGACCTTCCAATCTGAGGTTAGTTTCCCAGATGTGGTTCGCTGATGAGGGGGAGTGGGTACTTCTGGACTCTGTTCAGGAATCAGAATACGCCATTGGTTTAGGAGCTGGATCCCTTCTTCCATCGAGTTAACTGTGTGGTTGGAGCCTTGATGGAAAATGATAAGCTTAGCAGGATATTTCCATCTATAAACTACTTTGCTGTTTCTCAAAGCTTTTGTGAGCGTTGCCATGTTACGCCGTAGTTGAAGCGTATGCTGTGACAGGTCTGGTAACACTTGGATACCGGCGGCTTGTTCTGGAAGATTCTCCGCTCTGCGGAAAACCTCTAGAATTTTTTCTTTCACTAGGAAAAAATGTATTCGTAATAGCACGTCTCTGGGTATTTCCTGGGGAAGAAATGTAGGTTTTGGTACCCTGTGGATTCTATCGATCACAAGATCCGCAGGTGAGAGGGAGGGAACCACCACATGGAACAATTCCTGTACAAACTGTGGGAGTTGCTGTGCAGAAATGGACTCAGGGATTCCTCTAAGTTTTAGGTTGTTTCTGCGAGACCGATCTTCAAGGTCTGCCAGTTTGTTAAGAATTTTTGAGATCGTTTGTTGTTGTGCGGTGTGAGAATCCACCAAGGAGTTAAAAGATGTTGTGACATCACACATACGAGTTTCTACTTGGTGCACTCTGTCCCCAATATCTCTTATTTCTTCCCTGCATTGTTGTACACATGCTATCATGTCTGATTGAATGGACGAATGTAAAGAAAGCAACATCTCTTTCATGGTGCTGTCCAAAAGAGGTTGACCTGTGGTGGGGAATTGTGCCATAGGATCACTACCTGCTCCAGCATGTGGCTCCTGGCTAAGCATGCCGCTCACCTCCATTGCTATTGTGGGAGCTGAGGACCCTTGCTGAGTTGCAAAGTCCAGCCTGGGTTTAGATTTTACTGGGCTCCTTGTTTGAGGAGAATCGCCAGGGGAAGATGGTGTGCTGGAATCTGTGTGCTCCCCTGTGCCCAGCGCGCCCTTTGTGTGCTCTGATGGTTCCGCAGAGCTTACCTGCGTGATGTCGCCGTGTTTCGGAGCGGCGGGTCTGCCGTCGCCATGTTGTGGAGGGCCGCGCTGTGCCGCCGGGAAGAAATCCGGCAGTTTCGCCACTCGTGGCTGCTCGGGCTGCCTCTTCCCCATCCTGAGGCGAATGCCGGAATGATCCGCTGATGATCCGGTAAGCTGCCGCTCTTGGTGCTTCCTAATGCCGCCGTGCTAACAGCAATTCCCCCAGCGTCGGACGGAGCCTTCTCCTATGCGGCCATCTCGCTCAGCGGTCGCCACGCCCCCCTCCTGGCCAATCCCTGTTGAAGCTGGAAATCACTGTAATAGACACCACTACTCTAGTGATTGCCGCTAGCTTCTGGGTCCTGTGTCACTACTGTGCTGACCATTATTCTCCTTGCTGGAAAGAAAGCTATACCTGAAGCACTACAGTGCAAGGATCTCCCTGCTTCTGTTTTTTCATTCTGTTGATCTTTGCTTCCTTCAACATTTTTGTGTCTTGATCTTTCCTCACCAGTCAGTCACCAGATCATCATTCATCAAATGGGAAGCTCTGACAGAAGCAAGCTCTGCTCCCCTACAGAGATGGCCACCTCCAAATAGAGACACATTACAAGAAAGCACGGTAAGTCAGAATGTAGGCATATGGCTAAGTAAAAGTTATCATTCTGGCAAGCGCTCCAGGGGGTTAACAATTCTTGTGACATCTCTTTCCCTGTGTATGTGTCATGTCCCCTGTATTGGGAATAGATACCAGGGATGGTAGCCGCAGGATGGGCATTGGAGTGGTGGTGTAAGGACCAACGTTGAGATGTAATCTACTGTACATTGCCAGCAATCTATCCTTCTACAGGACCCGATCCTGGGTTCCACGTGTATAGATTGACAATCAGAGAGAGACTTTGCTTAAATCAGGGTATTACAGGGGGATGGCAGAACACAGCCAGTTGTAGCAAGCCCAATGTATTGCACAGTGTGGCGAGACTGTGTTATGTCCGAGGATGTTACGTTATTAAATATAAACAACCCCAAATTATATTATACAGTAAACACATTTCTTGGGAAAGAAGAAGAGGTGCCTGGTTTGAATTACTTATGAAAGAAACTAAGGGGGTTATTTATGAAAGTCAAAGCCACTTTGCACTACAAGTGCACAGTGCACTTGAAAAATTGCACTGAAATTGCACTTGGAAGCGCAGTCACTGTAGATACGAGGGGGACATACAAGAAAAATAAAAAACAGAATTTTAGCTTGCACATGATTGGATAATAAAATCAGCAGAGCTTCCCCTCAGATCTACAGCGACTGCACTTCCAAGTGCACTTTCAGTGCAATTTAAAGTGCACTTTTTAAAGTGTATTACTACATGGGGTATTCATGGTGCATTCAAAAGAACTGGGAGTTGGTAGCAAGACATGTTTATCTATCTGGGTTAAGGAGAAGAGTATCTATGCACTAATAAGTTTTACTAAGTTAACCCAAGTGTTTATGTATTTACAGTGAACATTCTGGTCTACCTGATGGTTGAGAAGCATAGGTGTGTAACAAAAAGGAGAAGCAGCCAGTAGACAAAGGAAGCATTCAGAGTGACAGGAGACAGGGGGTCCTGGTGGTGGTAGTGCAGCTTCATATTTCATGCACCTCCCTTAGTGCTAGGGTCTCCATATTGGAGCCCATGGCAGTACAGGATCTTCAAGGCTGGAATCACAAATGCACAAGGCCTTGTGAAATGAAGTATGTGGGCCTCCCTTAGTGTCTATGGGCTGGTCAAGGTAAAGATGCAGTGTGAAAATACAGGCTAGCGGGGTAAAGTGTGTGCTTTGTGCCACTTTCTCAAAATGTCTTTGTAGTCTTGTTGTGGGACAGGTACGAACAGACCTAGCTTCTGGCTGAAGAAGAGACACTGTCCTTCTATAAGTGTAAGTGGGGCTTTAAGTGGCAAGTGGTTGCTGTTCTGAAAGTGATAATGCCAAAACAAATGCAATCCAAAGTGGAATTCCAGGCTATTCCTAACTAAACCTAAACCTGCTCCCATCCCCATTCTAAATCCTATTCTAACTACCCTGTGGTGGGAAGATGCTTATACTTACCCATTCTGAGGGAACTCAGTCCTATCACATAATTGCCTCCCATCAGCAGCTTCAGGGGAAAGGTGGAACAGCCGACAGCAGATGCCCCATAGCAAGCCTAGGGATGATGTTAGCGGCCAGGCATCTCAGTCGTTGTTGGCAATCTCTCCTCTCCCCTGAAATTGGCAGCTGGGGAGATCATGATTCCCTGAAAATAGGTAAGTATAAGTACAGTGAGGGAAAAAGGTATAGATCCCCGGTTGATTTTGTACATTTGCCCACTGACAAAGAAATGATCGATTTATAATTTTAATAGCAGGTTTTAACAGTGAGAGACAGAATAACAAAAATATCCAGAAAACGCATTTCAAAAAAGTTATACATTGATTTGCATTTAAATTTGTGAAATACGTATTGATCAATCAGCAAGATTTCTGGCTCCCAGGTATCTTCTATGCAGATGACGAGTTGAGATTAGGAGCACTCTTTTAAAGGGACTGCTCTTAATCTCAGCTTGTTACCCGTAAAAAAGACACCTGTCTACAGAAGCAATCAATCAGTCAGATTCCAATCTCTCCAGCATGGCCAAGACCAAAGAGCTGTCCAAGGATGTCAGGGAAAAGATTGTAGACCTACACAAGGCTGGAATGGGTTACAAGACCATCGCCAAGCAGCTTGGTGAGAAGGTGACCACAGTTTGTGCGAAAATTTGTATTTGGAAGAAACACAAAATAATTGGCAATCTCCCTCAGTTTGACGCTCCATTTAAGAACGCACCTCATGGAGTTTCAATGATCATGGGAACAGTGAGGAATCAGCCCAGAACTACACTGACTCTTGTCAATGATCTCAAGGTAGCTGGGACCGTTGTCACCAAGAAAACACACTACGCCATAAAGGACTGATATCCTGCAGCGCTGGCAAGGTCCCCCTGCTCAAGAAAGCACATGTACAGGCCTGTCTGAAACTTGCTAATGAACATCTGAATGATTCAGAGGAAAACCGGGTGAAAGTGTTGTGGTCAGATGAGACCACAATCAAGCCCTTTGGCATGAACTCAACTTGTCATGTTTGGAGGAGGAAGGCTGCCTATGACCCCAAGAACTCCATCCCCACTGTCAAACATGGAGGTGGAAACATTATGCTTTGGGGGGTTTTTTCTGTTAAGGGGACAGGACAAATTCACTGCATCAAAGAGACGATGGACACGGCCATTTACCGTCAACTCTTGGGTGAGAACCTCCTTCCCTCAGTCAGGGCATAGAAAATGGGTCGTGGATGGGTATTCCAGCATGACAATGACCCAAAACACAAGGCCAAGACAACAAAGGAGTGGCTCAAGAAGCAGCACTTTAAGGTCCTGGAGTGGCCTAGCCAGTCTCCAGACCTTAATCCCATAGAAAATATGTGGAGGGAGCTGAAGTTTCGAGTTACCGAACGTCAGCTTCAAAACCTTAATGACTTTGAGAGGATCTGCAAAGAGGAGTGGGACAAAATCTACAAGAAACGTCTGACCTCTGATTGCCAAGAGTTTTGCTATCAAGTCATGTTTTGCAAAGAGGTCAAATACTTATTTCACTAATTAAAATGCAGATCAATTTAAAACATTTTTGAAATGCGTTTTTTTTCTGGATTTTTTTGTCGTTATTCTGTCTCTCACTGTTAAAATAAACCTACCATGAAAATTATAGACTGACCATTTCTTTGTCAGTGGACAAATGTACAAATTCGGCAGGGGATTAAATACTTTTTTCCCTTACTGTGTGTGCATTTCACAGGGTAATTAGAATAGGGTTTAGAAGGAGGTGGGAGCAGGTTTAAAGGGGTTGTAAAGGTAAATGTTTTTTCACCTTAATGCATTCTATGCATTAAAGTGAAAAAACATCTGACACTGCCGGCGCCCCGAGCCCCCCGTTTTACTTACCTCACCCCTCGAAAATCCCGCACTCGCCCCCACCATTCTTCTTCACCACTCAGCCTGGCCGCTGATTGGCTAGAGTGGATGGATGGAAAGCAGCGCAGCCATTGGCTCGCGCTGCTGTCAATCACATCCACTGACGCGGAGCGCCGGGGGGCGGGGCAGTGTGATACAGCGAGCGGCTATAGCCGCCGGCTGTATCACGGGAGCGCGTCCGCAGGTGCTTCTCCCCATGCGAGGGTGCTCGCATGAATGTGAGAAGTACTTGCGGGAGGAACCAGAGACAGCCGCCGAGGGACCCCAGAAGAGCAGGTTCGGGGCCACTCTGTGCAAAACGAGCTGCACAGTGGTGGTAAGTATAACATGTTTGTTATTAAAAAAAAAAAAAAAAATTTACTTTACAATCCCTTTAAGCTTAGTTAGAAATAGCCCGGAATTTTAAGAGTATAACTGAAATGCCTTGCATATCCCCAGTGTCCCTTAGCCCTTGTACACATGGTTGGACATTCCGACAACAAAATCTGTCGGATTTTGAAACTGGTGTTGCATACACACGGTCGGACAAAGTTGTCGGAAAATCCGATCGTGCAGAACGTGATCACGTTTTTTTGTTGCGTCGGGACTACGTTGCGGCAAGTAGCCAATAGCTTTGGTCTCGTAATTTGATCTGAGCATGCGTGGCACTTTGTCCGATCGGAATTCTCTACAAACGATCGGAAAAAGTCCGATTGGATTTTGTTGTCGGAAAATTTTATATCCAGCTCTCAAACTTTGTTGGTCGGACATTTCGACGGAAAAAGTCCGGTGGAGCCCATACACGATCAGATTATCCGACAACGCGGTCCGATCAGACATTTTCCGTCGGAATGTCCAACCGTGTGTACGGGGCTTAGAGGGTGATCCATTGAACCTCCCAACAAGTAATGAGGAATGATCAGCTGTAGGGAGACTACAGGCCATGCTGGTTATTCATCTTTTGCCTTCTGCCATTTTTTTGGCACATCTTCTAATTTTGATTTCCTCTTTAAGACTTTTCTTTACAGGCAGCATTCAAGTTACTATACCAGGATAGAGGCAATTTAAGATGAAGTCTTTCCAAATACAAGCATACAAAACAAATAATACCGTTGTCTACTCAGTTTTATTTGCTGCCTTCCTCTGGATTAGTAGCATGACAATTTGGCAGATGTTACATTCGATAAGCTTGTGTCTTTTTGTAACCTCATTAGTCTCGTATCACTGTTGCTGTACGTCACCAGATTTGTGTTTTTTCCCCAAAGACGTGTCGGCGTATCTCAACATGGCGTGGATGAGGTAAATCCACAAAGCATGAAGCAGCAAGTGAATGAGGGTCCGTGAAGAGCTGTCCCGATCCACATGACAAGCCTGTCACTCCTAAACCGATCAATGACAAGGTCTTGTGATTCCCAAAGTTGAGGTGACACTACTCTTGTCATGTTTGTCAATGATCTCCTGATATATCAGCCACTCTGAAATATTGTTCAGGATAATCACAGCATGAGGGTTTCCGAATCAACATTATGCTGAAATAGGGTTATTTCTGTAAATATGTAGCAAATGTGCACAAATTCATTATAAAGGCAAATGTTGAAATAAACTAAGGGGGTTATTTACGAAAGGCAAATCCACTTTGCACTGAAAGTGCACTTGGAAGTGCAGTCACTCTAAATCTAAGGGGTAGATCTGAAATGAGGGGAAGCTCTGCTGATTTTATCATCCAATCGTGTGCAAGCTAAAATGCTGTTTTTTTTAATTTTCCTTGCATGTCCCCCTGCGATCTACAGTGACTGCACTTCCAAGTGCACTTTCAGTGCAAAGTGGATTTTCCTTTAGTAAATAACCCCCTATGCCTGTGTAAAAACAAAAAGTGAATGTAAATTTATCTCACAGATCTGCAACAAAAAACAAGGAAATATTACGAATGGGTATCAATTTCAGCAGTAAACCAGAAAAGTTTTTCAAAGTATAGATTTATTGAAAGTGGCTTTAAAGGGTTATTAAACCCTGGTGATTTTTTTTTTTTTTTTAAATAACAAATATGTCATACTCCACTGTGCAGTTCATTTTGCACAGAGTGGCCCCGATCCTCCTCTTCTGTGGTACCTCAGTGGGGCTAGTAGCACCTTCCCGCATCCAGTGACCCGTCGGAGAAGCGCTCTCCTATGGGACACCCATGCGGGCTCACTCCCGAATCCTGCTTCTGATTCTATTGACACAGAAAGCAGGCTACGGGCCGACCTCCCCGGCGCCCAAGTCATTGGATTAGATTGACAGCAGCAGGAGCCAATGGCTGCGCTGCTATCAATCTATTCAATCAGAACATGAGACACCAGATAGAGCTGGTGTGCTCCCCCCGGGGAGAAGAAAACCAGGTTCAGGTAAGTAAAAAGGGGGCACTGGGGGGCTGCAGCACTACAAAAGGTTTTTCCCCTTAATGCATAGAATGCATTAACCTCCCTGGCGGTATGATTAGTTCTGGTTTTAGGTGCTGAAAGCGGTACAATTATTTTGCATGGAAATTTGGCATTTTATATTTTAGTCCTGTAATTCTTAGGAATAACTCTCTTAAATCTGTTCAAAAAAGAGTCTAGCAGACACCCCGGGTATGATAAAGTTTATAATATAATAAATAATAATAAAAATTATTCAATAATGTAATCAAATCCAAAAACACTGAAATTTCCTCATTTGCAGAATTGTCGCTGTCATTAGATTTAGTGTTTGATGACGAATTTCCCCACAAATCACTATCGCTCAATTCTGCAAGTGATTCTAATTTTCTAGTTGGTCTAAAATCACTTTTGACATAAAGGGACACTTTTTGGTTGCTGGACAATCTCCAAATTCCAGGCAGAAAAACAGTATTTATAATATAAAAGTGCATGCAGGGCACTGCACAGACCACTAGGGACAAAGGGGGTGTATATTTTTTTATTCAATACTGTATACTGTTTTTTTTATACAGTACTGTGTGTGTTTTGTGTGTTGTTACTTTTTTGAATTTGGCGCCGATCTCCGCTCTCGTGTGCCGTAACGTCGCAGGGAACGGAGCTCGGCGGCATTCGGGCACTGTGTGAATCGAGCGGAGGACGGCTCGATCACACAGCGCGGAGGACATCGCTGGATCCAGGGGACAAGGTAAGTAACTTCTCCCTGTGTCCTCCCTGTATCCAGCGATGCGATCCCAGGTCTGGCTCGGGGTTACCGTTTATGGTGCTGAAATCCCAACCCAAGCCAGACTCGGGATTACCGCTAGGGAGGTTAAGGTGAAAAACCACAAGGGTTTACAACCCTTTTAAAGCTGAACTCCAGGAACTAAGCCAGTTTGACTTGACTTTGAAAAATGTTCTGGATTACCAGGGGTTAATTCTAATGAGGTGCAAGCCACTTCCTGGACTTACAGCATCCCTTTCATTCATAATTGAATTTTTTACTGAGCACAGGGATCAAGGTTATTGCTATACTCCAATGCTGGACCTTCTAGTCTCAGCTCCAGCAGCTGCAGAGTCGCATGTAGCCACTTTTACAACTTCCACCCCACCTAATCACAGAAGGGTTGATTTACTAAAGGCAAATAAACTGCGCACTTTGCAAGTGCAGCTGCTCCAAAGCTTAGTAAATGAGGGAGAGCTCTGCTGACTTCCATCATCCAATCATGTGCAAGCAAAAATGTTGTTATTTTTATTCTTATATTTTCCTTGCATGCGATTGGGTATTCTTTGCAAAGTGAAGCTTTATCTCATTTGCCAAGATCTGGAACAACTGCACGTTGCAAAGCGCACATTTGCCTTGAGCAAATTAACCTCAGGCCGCGTACACACGGGCGGATTGTCTGCCCAACTAAGTTCGGCAGACAATCCGACAGACAGTCCGTTCAAAATTAGCATGAACGGACTTGACCACACACGATGAGCAGACAGTCCGCTGAAAGCGTGCGTGATGACGTGTACAGCACGTACGACGGGACTAGAAAAACGACGTCCTATACACTGCAATGCAACCTTCGGCCGTGTAAACCCTTTCTGAGCATGCGCCATACTTAGTCCGTCCAACTTGCCTACACACGAGCGGACTGTCCGCTGAAACCAAGTTTGGACGGACAAAACCAAGTTTGAACGGACTGTCTTACGGAAATTCCGTAAGACTTTGTTCGTCAGACTGTCCGCTGAAAAAGTCCGCTGAAGCCCACACACGAGCGGATTGTCCGCTGAAACACTGTTCAGCGGACTAAGTTGGGCAGACAGTCCGCCCGTGTGTACGCGGCCTTAGAGTGCTTTGGGGTTGATATACTAAAGGCAAATAGACTGTGCCTTTTACAAAGGGGCAGTTGTACTCTGCAAGAGCAGTTGCTTCAGAGCTTAGTAAATGAGCAGAAGCTCTGCCGACTCCCATCATCCAATCATTTGCAAGCAAAAATAGAGAAAGAGAGAAAAGCTAAAAATCTAACCAGACGTTGAGGCAAGTACACAATATAGAAGGACATGCTTTGTTCATTTTACATTTCAGAGGCTTACAACTATTTTAAAATCAAACTGACCTTAAACCATAATCATTTCCCTCCATTGAACGACTAGTTATTCTTGGATCAAGGTAGCCAAAAAATAATAAATGACATTGTAGCAAGATATAGTATGTAGCTAAATGATGAAAGGAGTAAAAACATCTATTCATCTCACAGATGTCACACCGCTATGATCAACATTCTGCTCAAGTGCCGTCCTTGACAAGTTCGGGGAAATGATCATTGTAGGGGACGGAAAATAAATGTGCCTGTCTTCCTATGATTGACTTGTCTGAAATCTGGTGCCATTGCAGATAATAGTACAGTACCCTGACTTCCAGCCTGTACTTACACCGCTGACAACCCTCCTTATGGTATCATTGGAGCCCTAAGCTCTAGTTCTATAGTAAGTAATTCTATACATTTTTATAAGAAATAAAACTATTCAGAGGCGTATTTACACCTTACATCTGTATCCATTATTTCCTTTTTATTGGCAATACTGAACAATAATTTTTTGCCCAAAAATGAAAAAAAGCGTTTTTTTTAACAATTGGTAACACACTACACTGCAAAGAACTGAAATCCTGCAGCGCCCGCCGCAAGGTCCCCCTATTTAAAAAAGCACATGTACATGCCCTGAATAATTCAGAGGAGAACTGGGTGAAGTGTTGTGGTCAGATGAGACCACATTCAAGCTCTTTGGCATCAGCTCAATGCGCTGTGTTTGGAGGAGGAGGAGGAATGCTGCCTACGACTCCAAGAACACCACCCCCCACCATCAAACATGGAGGTGGAAACATTATGCTTTGGGGGTGTTTTTCTGCTAAGGGGACAGGACTACTTCACTGCATCAAAGGGACGATGGATGCGGTCTTGTACCATCAAATCTTGGGTCAGGATGGATGGGTATTCCAGCATGACAACGACCTAAAACACATGGCCAAGGAAACAAAGGAGTGGCTCAAGAAGAGGCACATTAAGGTCCTGGAGTGGCCTAGCCAGTCTCCAGACCTTAATCCCATAGAAAATATGTGGAGGGGGCTGCAGATTTGAGTTACCAAACATCAGTCTTGAAACCACAATGACTTGGAGAGGATTTGCGAAGAGGAATGGGACAAAATCCCTCCTGAGATGTGTGCAAACATGGTGGCCAACTACAAGAAACGTCTGACCTCTGTGATCGCCAACAAAGGGTTTTCCCACAAGTCATGTTTTGCGAAGAGGTCGAATACTTGTAAAATTTTTGAAATGCGTTTTTCTGGATATTTTTGTTGTCTCTCCTTGTTAAAATAAACCTACCATAAAAATTATAGCCTGATCATTTCTTTGTCAGTGGGCAAACTTCCAAATTCAGCAGGGGATAAAATACTTATTTCCCCTCACTGTATACGGTATATAAAATGAAGAAAACGTAAGCCGTTCGTTCTACCTACAAGGTCAGATAACATTGCTACCTGACATTTGAAAAGGACACGAGACCCCCAACTGATCAACGAAAACTCATCTCATCATTGTTCTGTAGTCCAAAGGCAGAGGTCTTGTCTCTTTATACCTTTGATTAATTTGCAATGTCTTGTGAGCTGATAGAGATCCATTTATCATTGAGTTATAGATGCGGCTTCTATATCACTGGTATCATCAGCTTCAAAAGGCAGGCCTCCAAGGGCCCCGGGCTGTTCAATGTATACCGGATTCATTTGAAGATTAAAAACACAAAGATCTCAATCCTTGTTAATGACAAAACATTCACTAGAGCGGTGTACACCGTATAAAACGCACCTATTAATCACATTTCATTGACAGTTCTTCTATAATGTGTACACCGGGGCACAGCAGAGCAGAAGAGCTGGGGGAATACTTAGGTTAATTAGAGGGATCATTGTGTTTTCAAATATTCTAGGAAAGAAAATAGTTAAAAGAAAAATACACCATATACCTGAACTTTAATGGCACCCCAGTCTTAGTCCGTAGGGTTCAATATTGAGTTGGCCCACCATTTGCAGCTATAACAGCTTCGTCTGGGAAGGCTGTCCACAAGGTTTAGGAGTGTGTCTATGGGAATGTTTGACCATTCTTCCAGAAGCGCATTTGTGAGGTCAGGCACTGATGCTGGACAAGAAGGCCTGGCTCACAGTCTCCACTCTAATTCATAACAAAGGCGTTCTATCGGGTCAGTGCAGGCCAGTCGAGTTCCTCCACCCCAAACTTGATCATCCAACCTGGTTTCATCTGAAAGACTTCCTAAGGAGATTATCACCTGAGGAAGCCTTTTGGCAAAACCTGGGATGGGACCAATGGGGTCACCCTTTTTAGAAGTGATATATATCAGTGTAGTGCTCATTCCTGGAGGAGCTGCGGATGTATGGTTGCCCTAATTCTGGATGGCAACTACCCCTTCCAGCAATGCCACACCCTCTGACACACCAAGGCTGAGGAAGGGAATTTTATTTGGGCTACACACCCTACAAGGCAGCCTCTGCGCAAATATGGAAGAAATTTAAATAGAAAGCAATTTAATGCATTTTATTGTGCCACATCCAGTATTAAAGCTAAAAAAACAAAAAACCCTAGTGGTGGACTTTCTAGACACATAGAGAATAAAATAGCGTTTTAATACAAAAATATTTTATTAAATATATGGTATAAAATCTGATATAAAAAAGTATGAATCATGTAAAATAGGGAATGCATGTATGGCATTTACATCAATATACATACAATAGTACAAAATACTCTTGTACCCAACACGTTTGTAATGTATATATATATATATATATATATATATATATATATGTCAGACTATATATATATATATATATATATATATATATATATATTTTTTTTTTTTTTAACAAATATATTTTCGCATTATATGGTAATTTATTCATGCGGACTAGTAACACTAGTGAAATGTCCACTTGAGCTTGTGTTAAAGAAGAACTGCAGTCTGCTCACATAATTTGTAATAAAAGTGTCTGTGTAAATCCAGGAAGTGAACAGGCAGCAGCTTCAGCTGCCCACAGTTAAAATGGATGCAGCCAGACTCAGTGGAGGGAGATTTCTGCAGCATATTGGGCAAGTACAGAATCACAGTATATATAAAATAATATGCAAAGTGGTTGGAGGGAAGCTTCAGAATGGCAAAGATGCTTTTATTACAAATTATGTGAGCAGACTGCAGTTCCTCTTTAACACAAGGTAGAGGGAGATGAGTCATAGGAGAGCCAATGAGAGCTGCAGAGCTGACTCTCCTATGACTCATCTCCCTCTCCCTTCCTGGCAAACTCTCATGAGAGAGAGAGAGAGCTGTGTATGATGTCATAAGCCTAGGCCAATGACCAGACAAGAAACAGGAAGTGGGCTGTATTAGGTATTTGCTGCCATAAAAAAAAAAGTTTTACTATCCAAAGTTAAAACAACAACAAGGGCAGAAGATTTAATAGATGAAACAATGAAAAAATAACTGAAGTTCCACTTTAAGAGGCTCTTCTTTCTTTAATATGGGCATTAATGACAAAGAAAAAGATAGAGGCTCCTAATACTGAACTCCTTCTTATTCCCTTTACATGTTGTTACCATGTTTCATTGTCAGTAGCAGAACTGACAGCCAGAGACTGACAACCTATATTGCTATGGAAACACAACGGAGACAGACAACTGTACTTATAATACATTCTTTGCAATTCTCCTAAAAATGCTTACTTTTTATTAACCTCAACAGCTACTTGGAAAGGAATCAATGTTGTATTCAGTACATCGTTTACCTTTAACATGTTTGCTTTTCCACATTCCTTTGATTGTATTGCTTTGTGGTTTCTCCTTCTATGAGCTTTCTGCATGGCAGAGCGATCGACAGAACGTCCACAAGAAAATGGAATATACAAAAATCACGACAAAGAAAGGGGGTTCCCCTGAATGGACTTTTTAGGCAACTAATAGTATCATATCCACTATCTGGCCCCAGTATAATCTTCTGGCCGTTCTGCTGCCTTGGAGTGCAGGGAGACCTTTCCCCTTGAGGATATCAATTTTTAATCATGTTTAATTACTAATACAATTTACTGCTACTATATTATTTTTGTATATCTTCAAATTTTTGTCTGATTCCCCCCCCCCCCCCATCTCCGCCGTGTGTATGCCATCTCTGCCGTGTGTATGCCATCTCCGCCGTGTGTATGCCATCTCTGCCGTGTGAAGATAGTTATTAATGCTTGCGATAATCACAGGTAAAGCCCGGCATTCTTTCAGAATACCGCTACCCATCAGAAAATGCAACGGAAGTGACGTTGCGAACAAAAAATGCTTATTGCGCATGCGCTTTGCATTCCAACATGACTGCTGTGTGTTCCAATAGGTTTCCTAGTCTGACAGTAAATGAAGGCGGCAGCGGATATCTTGTTACACCCAGGTAAGTCTTCAATTTGACACTTATTTTAGCAGTAAACTCACCTATATACTGAAATAGACAATTTCACCAAGACCTTGTGAGGGTGTCGAAAAATGTCCCTCGGCGCATAATGACTATCAGTTTGGTGCTGAGCAGTGCGGGGTGTACCAAGATGGCCGTCGCCACCTTCTCACTGCAGTCTTGTCACTGCTTTTCAAATTCAACATCAAAACAAATTTAATTAGTTAACCTCCCTGGCGGTGATCCCGAGTCTGGCTCGGGCTGGGATTTCAGTACCACGAGCGGTAACCCCGAGCCAGACTTGGGATCATATCGCTGGATACAGGGAGAGGTTACTTACCTTGTCCCCTGGATCCAGCGATGTCCTCCGCGCTGTGTGAGCGAGCCGTCCTCCCCTCGATTCACACAGTGCCCGAGTGCAGCCAAGCTCCGTTCCCTGTGACGTTACGACGCACGGGAGCGGAGATCAGCGCCAAATTCAAAAAAGTAAAAACCCACAATACACCTATAGTACTCTAATCTTACAGATTACAGTACTGTATAAAAAAAAAATTACACACCCTCTTTGTCCCTAGTGGTCTGTCCAGTGCCCTGCATGTAGTTTTATATTATAAATACTGTTTTTTTCTGCCTGGAATTTGGAGATTGTCCATAGCAACCAAAAACTGTCCCTTTATGTCAAAAGTAATTTTAGACCAACTAGAAAACAGCGATAATAAATTATAATCACTTGGAGAATTGAGCGATAGCGATTTGTGGGGAAATTCGTCATCAAACACTGAATCTAATGACAGCGACAATTCTGCAAATGAGCAAATTTCAGTGTTTTTGGATTTGATTACATTATTGAATAATTTGTATTATTATTTATTATCATTATTTATTATATTATAAACTTTATCATACCCGGGATGTCTGCTAGACTCAGGTTTGAACAGATTTAAGAGAGTTATTCCTAAGAATTGCAGGCCTACAATATAAAACGTCAAATTTCCATGCAAAATAATTGTACCGCTTTCAGCACCTAAAATCCGAACTAATCATACCCCCAGGGAGGTTAAGGACTGGGTCTATTTTTCAGACTTTAGTTAAAATCTGTTTTTCTTTGCTAGAAAATTGCTTAGAACCCCCAAACATTATAGATATTATTTTCAGACACCCTAGAGAATAAAATGGTGGTCATTGCAATACTTTATGTCACACCGTATTTGTGAAGTGGTCTTACAAGCGCAATTTTTTGGGAAAAAATAAATTTTTTTCATTATAAAATAAGACAACAGTATAGTTAGCCCAATTTTTTTTTATATTGTGAAAGATGATATTACACCATGTAAATTGATACCACGTTTCAAAATTGCGCCCATTTGTGGAACTTTGACCCTTAAAAATCTCTATAGGCGACATTTAAAAGTTTCTACAGGTTTCCAGTTTTGAGTTACAGAAGAGATCTAGGGCGAGAATTATTGCTCTCACTCTAACAATCGTGGCGATACCTCACATGTGCGGTTTGAACACCGTTTTCATATGCGGGCACGACTTACGTATCAATTCACATTGCGTGCAAGCTCGTGGAACAGGGTGCTTTAAATGTTTTATATTTTACTTTTACACTGCCCTTTTAAAAAAATTTTAAATAATGTGCGTCACTTTTATTCCTATTACAAGGAATGTAAACATCCCTTGTAATAGAAAAAAGAATGACAGGATCTCTTAAATGTGAGATTTGGGGTCAAAAAGACCTCAGATCTCATATTTACGCTAAAGTGCAATAAATAAATAAATAAATGTATTTTTTCCCCTGTAAGACCATTGGGCGGAAGTGACGTTTGACGTTGCTTCTGTCATCCAATGTTATGGAGCCGAGCGGGGGCCATCTTTCCCTCACTCGGCATCGAGTCTCACAGGGGTTATGACGTAATCGCCTCCACCGTTACCGACGACTCCGTTAAGCGGCAGAGAGACGACCCGAGTGCGGCTGGAGGGGGGGCACCGCCCCCGATAAAAGAGATCTCTCAGCGAATCCACCAAGGAGACCACTTTTATCTAAAAGAGGACCTACGCCATTGAAGAGAATACCGGGGTTATGGCAGCTATCTACTGCCATAACAACGGTATTCCACTTCAACAGCCTACGTACAATGACGGCGGGCAGTCCACAAGTAGTTGAAGATACTGTATTTCAGTATATAAGGTGAGTTTACTGCTAAAATAAGTGTAAAATACAAGACTTTGCTGGGTAAAGCAAGGTGTCCACTGCCGCCTTGGTGTTCTGTCAGATTGAACGCACAGCGGCCATGTTGGAACAGAAGGTGCAGAAGGCATTTTTGGCTGGAACGTCACTTCCGTTGCACTTTCTGATGGGTAGCGGTATTCTGATAGAACACCAGCATGCTGGTTGTACACAAGTTGATTGATTGATCAACTTGGTACATCCAGCCTGCCCACGCACGGTGGGAATTGTGTATGGCCTGCTTAAAGCCCTAGTAGTTAGGGGAATCACATGGTAACTAAGGGGGCAACTATATGTGGTCGTCTCTAGATTTACCCTTGAAATTAAATTAAGAATTCACAAACACAAAATCCTGATTTACCCTTAAAATAAATTAAGAGCTCACAAACACATTTTTTATTATTTTTTTGGTAAATATTGTGCTGTACAGTAAGTATGTCACTGTAATACGGATGGAGACAGGATGGTGGCTTTATTTAGCTTACCTCAATCCTGACTCCATCCCTTAAATTAATAAACAATTCACTTTCCAAAATGTTAGGCTTATTTGGTAATCCACGGTTAGTAATGCCACGTACACACCATCAAATTGTCCGGCGACTTAGTCCGCCGGACCGCATTTCACCGGACAATCCGATCGTGTGTGGGCTTCAGCTGACTTTTTCAGCGTAAAGTCCGGTGGACTTAGAAAGTAGTGTTGCAGCCCATTCTTTCCGTCGGACTTGGGTTTCAGCGGACAATACGTTTGTGAGTATGCTAGTCCGGCGGACTAAGAATGACGCATGCTTAGAAGCAAGTACGAAAAGGAAGCTATTGGCTACTGGCTATTGAACTTCCTTTTTCTAGTTCCGTCGTACGTGCTGTACGTCATCGCGCTAGCAATCGCCGGACTTTCCGTGTGTCCGTGTGTGGCCAAGTCCGTTTGGTAGAAAGTCCGCCGGACTATCCGCCGGATTGTTTGCCGGACTAAGTACGCCGGACAATTCAATCGTGTGTACATGGCATAAGAGAGAGGGGTTTGTGTGTTTTTTTCTTTTTTCTTTCTTCTCCTCTTTTCTTTAGGAGGGGGAGGGGAGGGAGGGGTGGTTGTTGTTGGAGGACGAACGGTTGAGAAAGAACTTTAGAACTTAAGAAATTTGACCATATTTTGGAGGCTTTAAAATGTTTTATATAATGTTTATTCTAGGAATGATACACATGCTTGTGACTGTTATGCTATGTCCTTTTTTTTTATATAAAAATTTAATAAATAAGAGTTTAAACACATAAAATTGTAGTAAACAGCCGGCGATTTTTTATTTTTTTCTTCTAACCTGCGAGGCAAAGTTATAATGTGCTAGTAAGCATTGCATACTAGCCCATTATGTGAAATTTACCTTCGAACAAAGCTCTCCAGCAGTGCGCTGATACGGCTTTCATCTTCACCCGTCTTCCTTCCAGGTTCGCGAACTCCGAATGTGTGAGTGGCCGGAGCCGCGATTATGTCACTTCCGTTGTTTACGGCACAGGACTCTGTAGGTATTGCCTGGGTGGCCGTTCCTTCGGAGCACATGCACCGGCTACATATACAGTAAATATAATATAGTATAGTATAGTATACAGTATTATATAAATATAATATAGTATAATATATATTTACAGTACCTATAGGTAAGCCTTATTATAGGTACAATTAATGCATGGGAGTTTACTCCCACTTTAAGGTCTTGGCTTCCTGGATCTTGGAAAAAGCCCTGTTCATCTGCCTTATCCTTGCACAACTAGAGTGCCTGAGATAGTCATGGTACTATAGAGAGTGTTGTTACAGGGACTGACCTCATGGGGTAGTAGATTACTTTTTTCCCCCCAAAGACTCAAATGAGCCTCTCCAACAGCGGCGGCCCTTCTATTAAGGGCGCCCGGGCGCCGCCCCCTCTCTCCACATCACCCCCCTATATACAATGGATAGATTCATGCATAGCATGAATCTATCCACGGCCGCTGCGGCCACCCCCTATTCATGCGTCTGGCCCCTTTCAGGATGCTAGAGCACATGAATTACAGCTGCTGCTTTTTTTTTAAGTACCTGATTAGAGCCAGAAGCTCTAATAGGCTTCAAAATAGGGGGGAGCTCAGGTCAGAGAATGCGCGTAAAATCCCACCCAGGTGTGTTACAACAGAGAATGAATATTCGCTGTTGAAACACTGAACCACAATCCGGCCAATCAGAAGAGGATGTGAGACCCATTTTCCGACTGGCCGAAAAGAGAAGACTCCTGATTTGCCGTCGAGGAGGAGGAAGGAAACTGAAGCCACCGTGCAGAGCAGGAGAATGGGTGGCTGCCGCCACCGAGCAGGGGAAGCTGCCGGTGATGATGTAAGTGCTACCGACCTCCCTACTGGGGGGGGGGAGTTGGCATACTGTTTGCTGCCCTCCCAAACAAAAATTTCACTGGCCACAACTGCTCTCCAAACGCTTCCATCCAAGGGCAGATAATTGTGAATGAAGCCACGTAGTCAAGCTCTAAGGCTTCATTCACATGTTCCAGAAGGTGGTACATGTGAATTAAATCTAAGGGCTGGACTTCCTAGATCTGGGACCAAGCCCTGCCATATTCTTGCACAACTGGAGTGTCTCCTTGGTCAAAGGGGGCACTGTGTTATTATAGAAAGCGCAATGTTAGAGAGACTGACATCATGCTGACCTCGTGGTCTAGTAGATTGCTTTTTTTTTCTCCCCAAAGTCTCAAAAGAGCCTCTACAAATTCTTCCACCCAGGGGAGTGTTGTGATATTGCTGAACCGGAGTGACTCCATCTTTATAAGTTCATATAAGATTAACTTGGGTTAACCTGTTAGTTAGTTTAAACTCTGTATTTACAGACTGTAGTGGTTTTCCTATAACACATACATATAAGAAAATATAGCTTGCATAAGCAGTTTTATTGTGTACTGTCTAAATAAAGAAATTGTGTCTCAATATGTCTGGGCCACAGGACTCATGACTATGAGTCATGAAAGCAGATGGCATAATTAATGATATGCAATGATATGTAATGTACACCTATGTATTAACCACACCCATGTTCTATGCAATGATTGGCTAATAATAGCGCATATAAGTTGTAGACCCGCCCAGAATTAAACCAGATAAGCTCTGAACATTTTCCACATTTCACCAAACATTCCACCAAAGTCTCAAAAGAGCCTCTCCAAACTCTTCCATCCAGGGGGAAGTACTTGTGAATGAAGTCACGCAGTCAACCTCTAAGCCCCTGTACACACGGTCGGAGATTCTGCCAACCAAATCCGTCGGATTTTGTCCGTCAGATTTAGTCTGACGGATTGTGTCCGAAACTGTTGCATACACACGGTCGGACTAAGTTGTCGAAAAATCCGATCTTTCAGAACGTGATGACGTAATTTCGTTACGATGGGACTAGATTCAGGCTAGTAGCCAATATCTTTGATGTAGGAATTTGATCTGAGCATGCGTGGCACTTGGTCCAATCAAAATTCTCTACACATGGTCGGATTACGTCCGACCGGCCCAGTTGGTCGGGAAATATTTCCAACATGTTGGAAAATTGGGTCCGACGGAGATTCGGATGGAATCAGTCCGATGCATACCACACACAGTTGGATTATCTGACGACACGGTCCGATAAGATGCATTCCGACGGATTCTCCGACGTGTGTACGTGGCATAAGGCTTCATTTACATGTTCCAGAAGGTGGTACGTGTGAATTCAATCTAAGGGCTTGACTTCCTGAATCTGGGTCCAAGCCCTGCCATATCCATATCCACAATTGGAGTGTTTCATTGGTCAAAGCGGGCACTGTGTTATAATAGAAAGTGCACTGTTAGAGAGACTGATATCATGCTGACCTCGGTGGGGTAGTAGATTGTTTTTTTTTCTCCCCCAAAGACTCAAAAGAGCCTCTCCAAACTCTTCAATCCGGTCACATGCCATGGGGGGGGGGGGGGGGGGAGAGCGGAGATGACCATATGTGGAGACATTAAAATAAATGTCACAATCACAAAAATTTTTTTTTTTTTTTTTTTTCTTTTCTTTTCTTCTCTTTCTCGCACAAAGTATAAATAATGCACCAAAGGAAGGTTATAGAAAGAGAAAGGATAAACACAAAAATTTTCTCCTTTTTTTTTTTTTTTCTTTTTTTTTTTTTTTTCTTTCTCTCCTCCACAGAACATCCCCGCTCCAACAAACCCCCCCCCCCCTCTAGAGCCAACATATAATGTTATTATGGATATGTAAAAGAATGTATGAATGTGAAGATACTGGGGTATATGTGTAAACCCCAAATGTTTTAAGATTGAAAGTAATGGTTTGATGTATTTGTTATAAGAAAAATAATAAAGAAGATTTAAAACAAAAAAAAAATGCCACACACATTACATGCAGCACTTTATTCTACTGAAAACTTTTAAAAGTCACTCGTATTCTTTTCTTTCAGCCTAATGGAAATGTCTAATGCTCTCATGCTAATTGCACAGAAGAAAAAAAAAAAAAAACAATATAAAATTTTGTCAGATACAATCAATAACAATCCTCCCAGGATGTTCTTTTAAAATTCAATTTCTATCATGAAAATCTCTTCTTTACTTCATTCTCTCTGAAATCATTTGTCATGCAATCATTACAACTGAGCTAGTTTAGCCATTTCGCCTTTCAGAAGTTTTTCTAAAATGTCTTTATACTTGAAAAGCAATTTTAGTGCACCGTGTAACTGATCTAGTCAAAGATGGCGGGGGCTTCAATGTCTAAGTGGAATCATACATACAAAAGACGCATTGTTATTCCTGGTTTAGAAGAAAGTGATATTGTTAGTCAGAGATCTTTGAGTCATGCTTTGAAAATAATATTTTAAAGTGTTACTAAACCCAGGAGCCTGTATTAACCATATCTGGTCTCCACCAGTACACTGGGCATGGGGGTTGATTAACTAAAACTGGAGCAATCCGAATCTGGTGCAGCTGTGCATGGTAGCCAATCAGCTTCCAACGTCAGCTTGATCTATTAAAGTGGTTGTAAACCCTTACAAACCACTTTGACCTACAGGTAAGCCTAGATTAAGGCTTACCTGTAGGTCCAAGAAATATCTCCCAAACCTATACGGTTTAGGAGATATTTGTCCGAAGACAGCCACCGCTGTCTACGGCGCAGGTGTATACCTAGCAAATGACCCCAATGCATGCTTCCTACATCTCCACACATTATCAAAGCAAAAAAAACCTGGAATCCTTGGTTCTCCACTTTTGAAATGCCAGGTCTTGTATCTCATGTAACTGGAAGTCAGGCCTGACTCCTTCGATAGGCCAATGGATTAATTCAGTAACCAATAAAAAAGACTGTGGAGGACCTCACAATGTCTTGGCAACTTACAAAGAATTACGAAGACCTCTCATAGGCAATAAGATGGGGGGCCACCCCCTTTCCCTTCATTAACTGCCCTTCCTGCTATTCCCCCATCCTTCCCTTCACCCCCCCCCCCCTCTTTCTTTTTTCTCTCTCCTTAATCCCATTTTCTACTTCTAGTTCCTACTTGGGTCTTTTTTAAGCATAGCTCACAAAATTTTGAAAACTTTGTGTAAGGTTGCTGCATGTTTCCCCACAGGTGAACTTTCTTATAGTGTCATCTGCAGAGTTTTTGATTAAGGACAGTTTCTCAATAAGTATTGCATGATATATGATGCACGCTGTCAAAATGTACCTTATACATAATTTATCTGAGTGGTAATGTGGATTTTGTCTTGCTCACTGCATATGTTTTTGGATGTTTTTGTGCCTTATGCAAAAGAAGAATAAAAAAAAAGTGAAATATAAACTAAGCTTGTAAGTAGGTTGCCTACTGTAGGTATCTAGTTATGGCTGCCCTGGCCAGGGGGAAGGGGTTAAATCATTTACCGCCTTCCCCAGGCTTAGTTCACTGGCTTGTCTGGGTCTGGCCCACCTGTCTTGTATGTCTATAAAAGGAGAATGTGGGGCCGGGGAGTCCGGAGGGTCTCCAGTGAGTCAGAGAGTCTTCTGCTGAACTCTGCTTGGAGAATAGTAATATTGAGACCATGTAAAGGGTCTCCTGGGACTTGGAGTCTTCTCTGAAGAACGCTGTCTCATCGGGACACCATTGCATGGACTACCGCCATTCTGGATTCACCACTATTGGATTCTACCTGTGCAGATATGCTGGGGCAGCCACAGTTAGGGTTAGTTAGGGAAAGACTCTTTGCCTTTTTGAACTGTTAAACCGTTATGCTGAAGTATTATCAGTAAAGCCTTGGAAAGGTTATCCTGCCTGGTCTGAAGCCATTCTAAAGGGGTGTATGAAAGTACCTGGCACGCTACACATAGACATCTGAAGCTCGGGTCAGTAAAGCACATTTGAGTATGAAGTCAGTCTCTTCAGGAGTCAACATGGTATGGAGGAGAAGCAAGTAGTTTCCAAGGGTAATGAGAGACTAGTAACCAGTACAAGCATCCTGTCAAGATGCGTGGTACCTGTGCTAGGTGAGGTGTCCTCTGGTCGCTTCTCTGGGCTCCCAAGCGGACCATCTTCCATAGCAATGGGAGCAGATCAGCGTCACGGAAGCCCTCGCCTAGCCACCAGTTTCGAGAAAGCAAGAGGAATATAGTACAGCCATCAGAACCATGCTATGTTCACAATGGGGCCCCATTCTGTCACTGGGAGTGAGGTGGCAGAGATACACTGGATGGTTGGAGTTTCCCTCCTAAGTGCAACAGATACAGCCAAGGTGTGCATTGACATGAGAACAGAAGATTAACTGAAATCCAGTTATGCAATCAGTGTACATAGTGTACAGCCCATCTCCAAGTTGGAGGACTGTTTTAAGGTTGACTTTCCCTGAAAGCAATCCCTGCCTTGTCCTGGGCTATTGATGAGCACTACACAGCAAATGTACTGCAAGTGACCCCACCCACAATTGCCCAGTGTAGCCCAGAAGAACCCAGAAGGCTTATGGTCACGAGACACAGTCAACATCCACCTGCCCAAAAGCCAGCTAATCAATTTCCCTGCGTAAATCACCACCACAGCTCTGCTTGAGTGTAAGCACCTGGAGAGAGCCTCGATCAGGTGAAAGGTATTTCACAGTTTACAGTCATGGAACACAGTCTGGCATAGGCATGTGCACAGGGTGTGCCTGGTGTGCATGGGCACACTCTAATCACCTAATATGCATTAGCATTATCACTCTGTGTAGCAGTGGGGAGATGGCAAAGATCTCTCTCTTCCCGGCTCTGCCATAAGAGAAGTATTTACGCACTCCTCTTTCACTGTGCCAGCAGGGAGATCAATGTGCCAGGGCCATATATAGACACATACATGCATGAGTGTTTGAGCTTTGGGGTGCACACCCTAATGCAATAGGTTGCCCACACCTATGCAGTCTGGTTACCTCTATGCCCCCAGCTTGTGATTGGACAGTGAATGAGCAGCAGCACAGAGATAAGATCTGCTCAGTCTGCTCTCTTCTCCCATCCATGTCACCTGATTGGCTTCTAGTGTTGGCCATCTCTGCCCAGCCTACATTACAAAGTATGCAAAAGACAAGTTTCCAGGACTTTAGCTTACACAGGACTATTTTTTTTATTGCAACTACTGATTGGCCCAGTGTTATCCAAATGCTCCTTAAAACCCAGAAGTATTGGGGATTTTCTATGGCTCCCAAAGCCGAACAGAGACACTAGGAGTGGAAGAAAGGTCTACTTCTGGCAATGGCAGGTTTAAAGCAAACCTGTTGCTTCGCTCTATATTAGATTTTCTTTAAAACATCATTGCAAAGGGATATGCACATACACTGAGCAACTGTTATTAAGGCAATGACCAACAGTATTTCCTTGCAGAGAGGCCATTATTTTTTTCTGCTGGTTATTGCATATTGCATGTCATCATTGCCCTTTGCACTGCTTTATTGAATAAACTGTTTATATTATGCAAGCAACAAGCCTCCAAGGCAGAGAAAACCCACTGGAGTTTGTACTGCATATTTTTCCATAAGTATTTTAACTATATCAAACGTATGGCTCCCCCGAGGCACCTTAATCCTCTCCATTTATTAATAGTATGGGCTACATGTCTGTGAGTCAGAGCTGGCTAAGGAAATATGGGCCAATAAAAGTTTTACATTAAAATAATTTTCAATAAAGTAAAATGTAATTTAATAGAAATGGGAGGCACATCTCCAGTGAGCACTCATTTTTGCATAATTGCCAAAAAGGATGTATTTAAAGGCCGCCTCGTGGAAATATTGTAAATCAGAAGAAAATCATGAAAAGTCAACGAGATGGAGATAGAATAAAAAAAAATAATGAAAATTGAGAAGATCTTATGATTTCTAATATTACTGTAGGCTTTTTGTTTTTTCTGCAGATTTGCAAGAGGAGAGCACAATGCCAGCTAGAGTCACCAAAGGATGAGCATGACCAATGTTTATGCCTTTACACAACAACTGGCCAAGTAAAAACACTTATTTACGCTGGATTGATTGGCAACTAGATGGTATGAGCCATGCCTGGGTCTACATGACTGTGGAAGGTGTCCCAGCAACCATCTGATCTACATTTAGAATAAGCGGGGCCCCAAACATGGAATGCTTAATGGCCGCACAGTACTTGCCACAAGGAGTGATGCTCTGCTAGGGCTTTTTTATACTAAGCCTTCCTGTTACTGTACCACTAGAGTACAGTAAGGCATAGTATAAATGATAGAGTAAAGCTACAACCTCTGTTGGAAAGTAGAAAAAAGGTGTTGGAGACTGGATCCCCTTAAGTAACAACCTCTGTAGAAAAGTAGAACAAAGGCTTCGGGTGTTTGATCTCTCAAAGTTACTTCTCTGTAAAGAAGTAGAAAAAAGGTGTAGGGTGGTGGATCCCTTAAAGTTACAACCTCTGAAAAGAAATAGAAGAAAGGTGTGTGGCGCTGGATCTCTTAAAGAAGTACTTGTTCTTAGATCCTAATTAAGCATTGTAGAAGAGATCATTCTCCTTGGGTAGCTCTCCCAATGCTGGTGTCAGAAGGTTGATACTTCACTCATGGGCTGGGTCAGTATAAAGGAAAGCACTAAATACAGAACATATAAAGTGCAGATTCAGTTTTATTTAGACTCCTATTTTAAAAAATTCCAATGCATTTCGAGGGGGGGGGGGGGGGGGGGTTTTAAATGGACCACCTTGATCAGGGCTTGGTATGGTTGAACAAAGTATGCACCACACATATAAAATTGGAGGGATCCAGAGGAATAACTAGTATGATCTCTCCAGATGGTGCAGTCCAGTATAAACTTTGTTCAACACCTCACCCTCAAAAATTAGGGATGGTTTAAACACTCAAAATGCGTTGGAGTCCATACTCAAGATTGTTATGGCGGTGTGCCCTCTGGAGACAAATACCCATCTATGGGGTTGATTTACTAAAGGCAAAAAGACTTGTGCCCTTTGCAAAGTGCAGTTGCCCTCTGCTAGTGCAGTTTCTCTAGAGCTTAGTAAATGAGGTAAAGCTTAACTTTGCAAAAAATACCCAATCACATGCAAGGAAAATTGAAAAAAAAAACAGAGTTTTTGCTTGCACATGATTGGATGATGGAAGTCTGCAGAGCCTCTGCTCATTTACTAAGCTCTGGAGCAACTGCTCTTGCAGAGGGCAACTGCACTTTTCAAAGTGCACAGTTTATTTGTAACATAAGTAAATCAACTCCTATCTGTCATCCAAACAGAGAGTGAAGGGGAATCCAAAATTTCAAAGCTGTCATAGTAACAGGGTACAAGGGGAAATTTTGCAATGGGATAATCTGTTTGTCAAGAGATAATTTCCCCTCAACTTTGAGAGATTTTCATTCACTTGTTGTCTTTGGAGCAAAAGGTGAGAGGAAATCTACCCAACAGGACACAGAGACCAAGAAAAAGACAGGTATGTGCTCTATAAATAAATACCTTACTTTATCCAAAATGAAAAAAGTTTTCAATAGAGATGTTTTTGATAAACTTATAGGACTTAAGCACTTGATTGCATGTTAAAGTCTCCTGTGTAGAACTCCCATTCTTATATATTAATATAAAACACTAATTTAACCTCCCTGGCGGTATGATTATGTCAGATTTGTGATGCTGAAAGTGGTACAATTGTTTTGCATGGAAATCTGGCGTTTTATATTATAGGCCTGTAATTCTTAGGACCCTTAAATCAATAGTCTAGTAGATATCCCCGGTATGATTAAGTTAGAAACACAAAATTATAATATAATAACTATAAATAATAACAAATAATAATATAATAATAATACATTTTATTCAATACATTTTAGTCAATAATATAATCAAATCAAAAACACTGACATTTGTCCAAACAAGGGTGCAATATTCCTAGTCATATTGCTTCAGTAAACATCCCTGGTATGATAAATTTTGAAACATAGGACTGCACAAAGTCAGACGTCACAATAAGGACAATAGAAACTGGTTTCCTTTTGGATTTTCTTTCCACTGTCATCACGCTTCGAGCAGCAAACCACGCACATCCCTATGGGTTGTTTTCTAAATAGTGCAGTGCTGTGTCTCATTAAATAATGTGCATACAAAATTTATATTAAACATTTCATGATCAAAAAATAGTTTAAATAAAAACAAAAAAAACAAAAAGGTAAAAAAAAACAAAAACAAAAAAAACAGTTCATCTGTGTCAATGCTTCCAAAACAATCACCGCTGTGTGTGTTCGTCTTCAAAAGGTCCAACATCCAGTGGACACCTCAACCACCTAAAGTGCCTGCTCACCTCAAAGATGAATGTAAAAGCATAGACAAATCACTCCTCATGTCCACCACAATGGATCTCAGATGGTAATCCTACAGTCTCCAGACTGCTTCTCTGTGTGGGTAATTAGCGTCTGTATTGCCGTCAGACAAACCTTCCTTCACGTTCTCATAAGTGCTCAATCACGCTATTATTTCCGTAGGTTATAGACATGACTTTTTGTGACTTCTTCCTTTTCCCTTTTGGATACAGGAGTGATAGGAGCATGTGCGCTCCTGCTTCATCATAGCTGTTGGTTCCAGCATCCTGATTTTGGCTGTGATGCATTTCCCATCTCTGCCTGTCCACCTGCAAGGTGATTGATGTGGTCAGTCTCTGGGTGGAGACCAAACCTGATTTAAGCTAGCCAAGCCTGCAGTCTCAGGCTTGTGATAGCACTTGTAATACGTGTTGCAGGCTCCCCGTTTTTCCGGCCTGCTCTGCTAAATTCCCTCGTTGACGACCTCAGATTGGATATCGACAATTTTTTAAAATCTGCCTGTCTTTTGACTTTTCTAAACCTTGCCTACAGGGTGACAGTTTGAAATATTTGTGATTTTTACAACTGTCTGTAAATATCAGGGACCGAGTGTAAACCGGGCAATTACTTGATATGGGTTTTGTCCGTGTTTCCTGGTTGTGTTTAAATATCTATATCAATTGTCAATTGTTGTTTTTTAATAGGAGTTCTGTTATTTTTCAGGTTCTCAATAAAATGAAATACTACTCTGTCAGTACATTTTCCATATTTTGCCAGTAAAAAATGCTGTGGTAGGTTGGCAACACTGCTTGCCTGTCTGCTAACCTCAGGTACCTGTTTGCTTTGCTCAGTTTGTGCTTGCCCTGGTGTGGTAGCCAGGCACTATAGCATTGTGTATAAGACCTGGGGGTAACTGAGTACTGGTAGGCCTGCTTGCCTTATGGGAAAGAGGGTTGTGGGCATGGCCTGCTGCGGACTTAAGTCCCTAGCTCTGCACCACTGCTCAGATCCAGAGCAATTCATGGCAACTGTCCGGCCCCTGATCCAGCTACATGGAGGGGGTAAGGACTCAGGACCATCCCAGGCATGTACAAGAAGCGGTATAAGCTGCCTGCACCCCGCCGCCTCACTGATTATTTCAGCAACGCGGTTATGAACTCAGCCCCAGATGGCACCAGTGCTGGGAACAGAAGAAACACTCAGCCCCGCTCTCTGGCTGTGGACACACAGCACACCACATCCTCTTGGAGGATTTCCCTGCCACACTCTCCAGGGAGGACCCCAGAGATGACATGGACACCCTGCCCTCACCTAACACCCCTTCCTCAATGCAGGGCACAGACAGAGGTAAGAGGCTGCCATCCTCCCCTGCTCTCTCCCCAGCAAAGAGCCCCAACTCAAAAAACACCTCTGGGCGAATCTGTCAAGTGAAACTTCTGACACAGAACACATCCTGGCTTTAGCAGCCATCCCTGTGTCAGACGCCATGCTAAAATCCATGCTGTTGACCCTGCAAAACCAGTTGTCAATCTGTCAAATACATGACAGGGTGGATTGTTTGGAAGAAAGTGCTGATGTGCTAGAGGAAAACATGCATTACCATTCTAAAGCACATAATGAGCTGTTAGATGCACATTATCACCACGCATCAGAAATACACCACATTAAATTGAAATTGGCTGACTTAGAGGATCGCTCCAGGCAAAACAACATCAAATTTAGAGGGAAAAGGGGCTGCTATAGGCAAACACAGAAGCTAGTTATAGTGTCTGACCACCTGCATTGTGGTAAGCGTGAAAAGGGGCTATTTAATGTGGTTGTTTTACCTAACGGTTAGCTATGGTTAAGGCCCACATGGTTGAAATGCGTAGGTTTTTGTCATGCTGGATTTTAGCCTTATATGCCAATAAAGTTGCTATTCATCAGTAGATGTTTACTGTGGTGCCAACTTTTCATTTTGGAGATTTTTTTGTTAGACAGCAGCGGTTCTGAGTGTGCATTTGGCCTTTGGGGCGGATAGAAATGATTTACTTATCTTCACCCACTTTCCCCCCAAAAAATGAAATAATCTTTTTTTTTTTTGAGGGATTGAATGAGATCTGTTCATACATTTTAGCCTTAGAAGGATCTATGGACCAAAACAACAAAAAGAATGATCCTAATAAAAGCAAAGTTGCAATGCTAATACAACCAATATTAAATATACATTTATTGATCATCAAAAACAAGCTAGATATATGCAACAAAATATTCCTAACCATTTTTTTTTACCATGGTATAAAATCACTGTCGGAACACAAGAAAGTAAAGCAAAAAAAAAGATTTCTTGTAGTTTTCTTGTCTGTATAACCTGCCCTCAAAATGATACAAATTTGTCATCCTCTAAAACAGTAATTACTGTGTTTTTACAGCAAAGCAAAGCCGCTGCCGAGTCGAAGACACTTGAAACGCAATGCCGGGAGTGTAATAGACTAGAATTTAGGTTATTGGCTAACAGACTACCCTCCCTGCTAACTACTCCTTTAATGGGAGCTGAGTAATATGTACGCAGATGGCTACAGGCTGTCAGTGGATGTTAGAGATGAGATTAAAGATATCTGGAAGAAAGGCCATGGTAAGACCTAGTGGTAGATCATTAGATCTCATCTTCTATCTTCTGTATTCTCTGTAAATGTTTTTCCTTCCTTGGGGCCTATTTATAAGTGTTCTCATTTGCTTTGATGCCAAAACAGTCATATATTTACTGGAAAACAGGGTCAGTAAAAGTAATAGGAAAGTGTAGCAGTAAGTACTAGTTTACAGTGGTTTGAAGGAAACTTGTCCTGAGCGAAAAATTTAGGCTACCATTGCGGAAATAATAAAAACTCAAAATTCTGCGCGTATGGTGGAATAGTTGTTTAACAACACTGCAGCTGGACATTTTATGGACTCTTTTCTGTTTATGGTCACGATTTCATTACAGGACATTGTATGTTGTTTACTGGTCACTATTGATGTTTATAGGGTATTAATGACAGTACTAACAATTTTATTACACCCTATCAGTTTTATTATATTGGTCACTACTGATGTTTACAAGGTACGGATGATAGTAAACATGCTGCACTGGTTGATTTATATATTTTTTACCATTGCGGAAATGCTAATTTTCTGGCTGATCCAATGGCTTAGCTGTAGTGCCACCCCCCACCTTGGCATTTTTCGTATTTTGTTGCCTCACAACCTGGAATTAACATGGATTGTTTGAGGATTTGCATTATTTAATTTACAGAACATGCCCACAACTTTGAAGATTTTTTTTTTTTATTGTGAAGCAAACAACAAATAGGACAAAACAACAGAAAAAGTCAATGTGCATAACTATTCACCCCCCTAAAGTCAATACTTTGTAGAGCCACCTTTTGCGGCTATCACAGCTCCAAGTAACTTTGGCTAAGTCTCTATGAGCTTGCCACATCTTACCACTGGGATTTTTGCCCATTCCTCCTTGCAAAACTGCTCCAGCTCCTTCAAGTTGGATGGTTTGCGCTTGTGAGCAGCAATCTTTAAGTCTGACCACAGATTTTCTATTGGATTGAGGTCTGGGCTTTTACTAGGCCATTCCAACACATTTACATGTTTCCCCTTAAACCACTCTAGTGTTGCTTTAGCAGTGTGTTTGGGGTCATTGTCCTGCTGGAAGGTGAACCTCCGTCCTAGCCTCAAATCACACACAGAGTAGTACAGGTTTTGCTCAGAAATATCCCTGTATTTAGCACCATCCATCTTTCCCTCAACCCTGACTAGTTTCCCAGTCTCGACTGCTGAAAAACATCCCCACAGAATGATGCTGCCACCACCACCATCACTGCGGGGATGGTGTTCTTTGGGTGATATGTTAGGTTTGCACCAGACATAGTGTTTTCTTTGATGGCCAAAAAGTAAAATTTTAGTCTCATCAGACCAGAGCACCTTCCTCCATACATTTTGAGAGTCTCCCACATGCCTTTTTGCAAACTCAAAATGTGCCATTTTGTTTTTTGCTGAAAGTAATGGCTTTCTTCTTGCTACTCTGTCATAAAGCCCAACTCTATTGAGCGTATTGTATTGCTTATTGTTGTCCTATGTACAGATACTCCAGTCTCTGCTGTGGAACTCTGCAGCTCCTCCAGGGTTACCTTGGTTTTTGTGCTGCCTCTCTGATTAATGTCCTCCTTGCCCGGTCCATGAGTTTTGGTGTGCGGCCATCTCTTGGCAGGTTTGCTGTTGTGCCATGTTCTTTCCATTTGGCTATGATAGATTTGATGGGGCTCCTAGGGATCATTTAAGATTTGGATTTTTTTTTTATAACCTAATCCTGACTTGTACTTCTCAACAACATCGTCTCTTACTTGTTTGGAGAGTTCCTTGGTCTTCATGGCAGCGCTTGCTTAGTGATTCCTCTTGCTTAGGTGTTGCAGCCTCTGGGGCCTTTCAAAAAGGTGTGTATATGTAATGATAGATCACGTGACTCTTAGATTGCACACAGGCGGACATCATTTCACTAATTATGTGACTTCTAAAGGTAATTGGTTGCACCAGAGCTTTTTATGGGCTTCATAACAAAGGGGATGAATACATACTGTAGGGGATCAGAGGGGTAAATAGCTGGCTCAGAGGCAGTCCAGTAAAATAAAAGTGGCTTTTATTCAGCAAAACAGCAAAAAAAAAAAAAAAAACATAAGACCAGAGAGACTTGTCATATCACACGGATGTGCACACAGGTACAGCTCACAGTTCATCAGCACACAGGCTTAGAGGTAACAGTTCATGGCTCCAATCAGAGCTACAGTCTTTTTGTGGTTTAAGCTCATCCAGCAGGTACACCATCCAGCAATGGACATTTCCACACAGCGTGCTGCTGTGTCTCTCTCTCCTACTCAACAGCTCCACACTGACACTTTCAGCACACCTGACCATAAGCAGGTCTGAAAGGGAAGTACCTGCCTTCTTCAATTAACCCCCTTTTAACTCTGCCCCAGGCTGACCCTATACAATACGCACATGCCAATTAGCAGTTTTTTATTTCTGAAAAATAGTTTTATGTATATTTTAAACCAATTTTACTTTGCCAACTTAGACTATTGTGTACTGATCCATCACATATAATTCAGATCAAAAAAACCATAGAACTAAAGGCTGTAATGTAACAAAATACATAAAAAGCCAAGGGGGTGAATACTTTTGCAAGGCACTGTAAGTTTTGAGTCATTGACTCCCCCGACAAGTATGGAGATCAGGCCTGTTGCCTCCACTTTGGTTTGCTTCCATGTTTACTTCTGGTCAGTGGCTCAGAAAGTATTGAAGCCAGAGACAGCCAGTCACCTAGCAATTTTAAAAGGTCAGTGCCGGCAGTTTATAGATTCCTCCCATTACCCATTTGCTTTCATTTGCAGAGGCTTTTTGGAAGTGCCATATCTACAGTAGCAAGTTTTCAAAACTATTTCAGCCATGCTTGAAAGATCATTCTTGAAGCAGTGCCATTTAAATCCCATCTAGGAGTGCTGAATACTCTTGAGTGTACTGGCAGTAGCTATAAACTGTTAGCACGTTATCAGGCTCTCAGCAAGGTTGAGCAAAACTTGAAGCTTGCTCAAAGCATGGTATGATACCATCTGATAGATGCACCTCAAATCTGTTGAAAGTGCAAAATTTTCAAAATGTATTAAAGACATATTAAATAAATGTTACTATTAATTTATATTATTTGACATATATGAAATTGTCAAATATATTTTAGGTAAAAGTTCTGTCAATTGTTCAGTTTTCTGCTGTTGTAGAAATAAAATTGTATGTTTTTGTGTTTCATCTCTCCTATACCATTGCTTTACCTGCTTTTCATCTCTCCTACCAGTGGCGGAACTACCGCCATAGCAGCACATGCGGGCGCTATGGGGCCCACAGTCAAATGGGGCCCGGTGAGGACAGGCACTATGGCTCCGCGGGAGATAGCGGGCGGCTCCGCGGGTGGCCCGCGGGCAGTCCGCGGCTCCGCGGGTGGTCCGCGGGCGGCCCGCGGGTAGTCCGCGGCTCCGCGGGTGGACCGCGGGGCGGCTCCGCGGGTGAGAGCGGGCAGTCCGCGGGGGGCTCCGCGGGTCCGCGGGTGATAGTGGGAGGCAGATGAGAGTGGCCGGTCCGCTGGTGAGAGAGTGGGCGTGAGCGGGCTGGCCAATCAGGGAGCTGACGGGCGAGGGAGCATAGAGATGACATCATCTCTCGCCGCCCTCTCATCCCTGCAGTGCAGTTCCCCCCTCACTGTGCAGGCAGCCAGGAAGCAGAGAGATGACATTATCTCTCTGCTGCCTGACTGATAATCTGCTGCCTGACTCTGTGACACAGCAGGAAAGTGGCAGAGCAAGTGACAATCCATAATGTGTGGCAGGCGACGTGGCAAGTGACAACCCAGGACGTGGCAAGTGACAATCCGTAACGTGTGGCAGGTGACGTGGCAAGTGAAAATCCATGACGTGGCAAATGACAATCCATAATGTGTGGCAGGCAACGTGGCAAGTGACAACCAGGGACGTGGCAAGTGACAATCCGTAACGTGTGGCAGGTGACATGGCAAGTGACAACCTGGATGTGGCAAGTGACAATCCGTAACATGTGGCAGGTGACGTGGCAAGTGAAAATCCGTGACGTGACAAGGGACAATCCGTAATGTGTGGCAGGTGACGTGGCAAGTGACAACCCGGGACGTGCAAGTGACAATCCATAATGTGTGGCAAGTGACAATCTAGGATGTGGTAAGTGACAATCTGTAATGTGTGGCAATCTAGGACGTGGCAAGTGACAATCCGTAATGTGTGGCAGGTGACGTGGCAAGTGACAACCTGGATGTGGCAAGTGACAATCTGTAACATGTGGCAGGTGACGTGGCAAGTGAAAATCCGTGACGTGACAATCCGTAATGTGTGGCAGGTGACGTGGCAAGTGACAACCCGGGACGTGCAAGTGACAATCCATAATGTGTGGCAAGTGACAATCTAGGATGTGGTAAGTGACAATCTGTAATGTGTGGCAATCTAGGACGTGGCAAGTGACAATCCGTAATGTGTGGCAGGTGATGTGGCAAGTGACAACCTGGATGTGGCAAGTGACAATCCGTAACATGTGGCAGGTGACGTGGCAAGTGAAAATCCGTGATGTGACAAGTGACAATCCGTAATGTGTGGCAGGTGACGTGGCAAGTGACAATCCGTAATGTGTGGCAGGTGACGTGGCAAGTGACAACCCGAGACGTGGCAAGTGACAATCTAGGACATGGCAAGTGACAATCCGTAATGTGTGGCAGGTAATGTGGCAAGTGACAATCCGGGACTTGGCAAGTGGACAATCCGCAACATGTGGCAGGTGACATTCTGCAACGTGTGACAAGTGACAATCTGCATCTGGTGGCAGGCGATGTGGCAAGTGGACAATCTGCAATGTGTAGCAGGTGATGTGACAAGTGACAATCCTTAATGTGTGGCAAGTGACAATCCAGGACGTGGCAAGTTACAATCCATAATGTGTGGCAAGTGACGTGGCAAGTGACAATCCAGGACGTGGCATGTGACAATCCATAATGTGTGGCAAGTGACAATCCAGGACGTGGCACGTGACAATCCATAATGTGTGGCAGGTGACTTGGCAAGTGACAATCTGGGATGTGGCAAGTGGACAATCCGCAACATGTGGTAGGTGACATTCCGCAACGTTTGACAAGTTACAATCTGCATCTGGTGGCAGGCGATGATGGCAAGTGACACGCTCAGGGATCCCACTGATTTTGCATTATGGTGAGTTGAACTATTTCATTTTATATAACAGAACAGAAATTGGTTAAAAGGCCTGGAGGTCAGCAATGTGTTCCCTTCAGGGGCTGCATAGAGTATACTGCATACTTTGTTGTTCAAAATTAATATAAGCCATTGCCTGGGTACTGTGCCACATGGGTGTGGTAGTCTGTTGTTTAATGGCATTAGTTCATTTTTTTTGGTGGGGGGCCCATACAACATTTTGCTATGGGGCCCTGTGATTTCTAGTTACGCCCCTGTCTCCTACCGCACCTTTCCCCTCCTCTTCTCTTCCCTCCTCTCCCCTACCACCATCTCCTTCCCTCTCCTCTTCTTTTCTCTCCTCTCTTCTCTGTTCTCTTTCCCTCTGCTCTCCCCTCTACTATCCTACTTACCTCTCTTTTCCTCTGCTCTCCTCTCCTTCCCTCAGCTTCCTTTATTTTACTCTCCCCTTTCCTCAACCTCCCCTCCCTCTTCTCCTCTTCTCGCCTCTCCTTTCCTCTTCCTTATCCTTCTCTCTTCCCCCCTGATCATCTTCCCTCCTATCCTACGCTCCTCTTGCCTCCTCATCTCTTGTCTTCGCTCCCCTTCTCTTCGCTCTACTCATTCTGCCCTCACCACCCCTCCACTCCCACCATCTACTTCCCTCTTACTCCTCTACTTTTCTCTTCCCTTCCCCCTTCATCTGTCCTCTCTTTTCCTTGCCTATAGCTTCTCATCTCTTTTAGTTTCCTGCTTCTCCACATTCTGCCCCAACTCTCCTATCTCCACTGTTCATTCCCTCCCCGGTCGTCTCTCTTCTTCCTTTTGCTCTCCTCTTCTCCCTTCTTTTATTCTGCCACCTCCTCTCTACTCTCCTTTCCTCCTTTATAGCCTACACTTCTCTTCCCATTCTACTGTTTTATTCTTCTCATATGCTTTTCTCCCCACCCATTCTCTTTTCCTCTCTTCTCTGGTCTTGTTATCTTTCCCTCTTCTCTCAAACTTTATCTCCATCTATAACAAGGAAAGTGCATGGATTGGGATTTTTTTTTAGGCATTCCAGCTACTAAATTGTATAAAAATACAAAATGTCATCATCACATATAATACCCTTCCCCAAGCAGGACCTATCTTTGGTCTTATGCCGCGTACACACGGGCGGACTGTATGGCGTACTTAGTCCGTCAAAACACATTTCAGCGGACAGTCCGCTCGTGTGTGGGCTTCAGCGGACATTTTCAGCGTGCAGTCTGGCGTTCTAAGTATTTCAGATTTTTCGAAATTCTGTCCGTCATACTTTGGTTTCAGCGGACAATCCGCTCGTCAGTATGCTAGTTCGACGGACTAAGAATGGCGCATGCCCAGAAAGGATTTACACGGCGGAAGGGTGCTTTGCTGTGTATTGGACTTCCTATTTCTAGTCCCGTCGTACGTGCTGTACACGTCATCGCGCAAGCTTTCGACGGACTGTTTGTGCATCCGTGTGTGGTCAAATCCGTTCAGTCGAAAGTATGACGGACTGTCCGTCGGATTGTATGACGGACTAAGTATGCCATACAGTCCGCTCGTGTGTACGCGGCATTAAAGGCCCTAATGGAGCCACCATTTGAACCTTTATAAAATTGCTCACTAAAGGATCTTACTTTCAAAACATTGGTTGCAGTGAAAACTGCCAGGAGGGTCAGCGAAATGGAGGCCTTGTCAGTCAGACCCCCTATTTTTGTTGTATTTCCGGATCAGGTCGTTTTCAAAATGGATGCGGCATTCTTACCTATCGTGGCTTTGGAGTTTCATAGAAGCCAGGAGAAGGTTTTACCCACTTTTTTTCCCTAATACCTCAGGAGAAAGGGAGTTTAAATTTCACACATTTTAGATGTAAGGAGATGTATCCTGCAGTACTTGGAACTGACGAAAGCAGTAAGGAAATCAGATTCCTTGGTTGTTTTGTTTTCTGGGGCAGTAAAATCAGGGCTGGTGCAAGGATTTTTGACACCCTAGGCGAAACCTCATTTTGCCGCCCCCCCCCCCGCTCCACCCCTGACTTCACCCCTTTGTCCTGCCCATGTATACCCCACCTTTTTAATGAAGCACCCATCAAATGCAGCCCACCAGTGCCCATCAAATGCAGCCTCAGCAGCGCCCATCAATGCCACCTCACCAGCGCCCATCAATGCAGCCTCACCAGCGCTCATCAAAGCAGCCTCACCAGTGCCCATCAATGCAGCCTCGCCAGCACCCATCAATGCAACCTCGCCAGCGCCCATCAATGCAGCCTCGCCAGCGCCCATCAATGCAGCCTCGCCAGCGCCCATCAAAGCAGCCTCACCAGCGCTCATCAAAGCAGCCTCACCAGCGCCCATCAATGCAGCCTCACCAGCACCAATCAATGCAGCCTCACCAGCGCCCATCAATGTAGCCTCACCAGTGCACATCAATGCAGCCTACTTGTGCCCATCAATGAATGTTTGCTTGCTTCCATTCATTCAGGAGTTGGGACACAGACACAGTCCTCCGCCGCCACTGCGCCTCCAACGCTATGTACGAACTGAGCGGTGGCTGCCTGCTGATGCTGAGACTTAGTTGCTTGTTGCAAAGAGAACAGAGTAGTAACACCAGTGGCCAGGCGCCCCTAGGCAGCAGTGCGCACTAGGCGGCTTCCTAGTTTGCCTAGTGGTAGCACTGGCCCTGATGGGCAGACTGGTTGTACAGAATTTGAAAGATCAACTGACTTCAGTACAACCAGCGTGTCTTTTTTTTTTTTGACGATCACTGCTGGCTGCTATAGCTGCCAGCAGTGATCACTGTATTCTGATGGCTCGGAAACCTTCACCTAAGAGCACACACCCACACACGGCTCTTACGGAAGCTTGATAAATCAAATGCCAGGCTTCCCTAGCATTACACCTGTGCAGCTGCGACTAAGTCTGGGCACAAGCCAGCACAGGCTCCTAGAGATGCAGCATGGTGCCTAGTAACAGGAGAGCTGGGATATGACGTTATTTACATCGTATCCCTGCCACTCCTAAACCTGCTTCACTGCTGCACCAGGCCCACAGTGCCCTTAATCTGACCCTGGGGACTGGTGCACTGGCCTTTACAGAGAGAGAGAGACTTCTCAACATTGCTTCCACAGAGAAAATGCAATATGGAGCGATTTCTCTCTCTGTGTGGGCAATGTAAAGCGATTTCTCTCTTTCGATGTGCTTGCAATGTGGAGCGATTTCTCTCTCTGTGCGGGAAATGTGAAGCGATTTCTCTCTCTGTGTGGGCAATGTAAAGCGATTTCTCTCTCTCTGTGCGGGCAATGTAAAGCGATTTCTCTCTCTCTGTGTGGGCAATGTAAAGCGATTTCTCTCTCTCTGTGTGGGCAATGTAAAGCGATTTCTCTCTCTCTGTGTGGGCAATGTAAAGCGATTTCTCTCTCTCTGTGCGGGCAATGTAAAGCGATTTCTCTCTCTCTATGCGGGCAATGTAAAGCGATTTCTCTCTCTCTGTGTGGGCAATGTAAAGCGATTTCTCTCTCTCTGTGCGGGCAATGTAAAGCGATTTCTCTCTCTGTGTGGGCAATGCAAAGCGATTTCTCTCTCTGTGTGGGCAACGTGAAGCGATTTCTCTCTCTGTGTGGGCAACGTGAAGCGATTTTTCTCTCTCTGTGTGGGCAACGTGAAGCGATTTTTCTCTCTCTGTGTGGGCAATGTGAAGGGATTTCTCTTTCTCTCTGTGTGGGCAATGTGAAGCGATTTCTCTCTCTCTCTGTGTGGGCAATGTCAAGCGATTTCTCTCTCTGTGCGAGCAACGTGAAGCGATTTCTCTCTGTGTGTGCAATGTGAAGCGATTTCTCTGTGTGGGCAATGTGAAGCGATTTTTCTGTGCGGGCAATGTGAAGCGATTTCTCTCTCTGTGCGGGCAACGTGAAGCGATTTCTCTCTCTGTGTGGGCAATGTGAAGCGATTTCTCTGTGTGGGCAATGTGAAGCGATTTCTCTGTGTGGGCAATGTGAAGCGATTTTTCTGTGCGGGCAATGTGAAGCGATTTCTCTCTCTGTGTGGGCAATGTAAAGCGATTTCTCTCTCTGTGTGGGCAATGTGAAGCGATTTCTCTCTCTGTGCGGGCAATGTGAAGCGATTTCTCTCTCTGTGCAGGCAACGTGGAGCTATTTCTCTCTCTGTGCAGGCAACGTGGAGCTATTTCTCTCTCTGTGCAGGCAACGTGGAGCTAATTTGGTGGTTAAATGGGCTACTTGACTGGACTTGCCCCCCAGGCCTAAGGCTACCAGCCCTCCCCTGCCACCAGCGCCCTTCAATGCAGCCTCACCAGGGCCCAGCAATACTGCTTCACCAGCGCCCATCAATGTTGCTTCACCAGTGCCCATCAATGCCGCTTCCCCAGTGCCCATCAATACTGCTTCACCAGCGCCCATCAATACTGCTTCACCAGCGCCCATCAATACTGCTTCACCAGCGCCCATCAATACTGCTTCACCAGCGCCCATCAATACTGCTTCACCAGCGCCCATCAATATCGCTTCACCAGCGCCCATCAATACTGCTTCACCAGCGCCCATCAATACTGCTTCACCAGCGCCCATCAATACTGCTTCACCAGCGCCCATCAATATCGTTTCACCAGCGCCCATCAATATCGCTTCACCAGCGCCCATCAATACTGCTTCACCAGCGCCCATCAATGCTGCTTCACCAGCGCCCATCAATACTGCTTCACCAGCGCCCATCAATATCGTTTCACCAGCACCCATCAATATCGTTTCACCAGCGCCCATCAATATCGTTTCACCAGCGCCCATCAATACCTCCTCACCAGCGTCCATCAATACCTCCTCACCAGCGCCCATCAATACCTCCTCACCAGCGCCCATCAATACCTCTTCACCAGCGCTCAACAATGCCGCCTCACCAGCGCCCACCAATGCCCATGAATACTGCTTCACCAGCGCTCAACAATTCCGCCACACCAGAGCGCATCAAAGCCACTTCACCAGCGTGCATAAATTACAGACTTGGGGGAACATTTGGCAGATCAGTCAACAGTCAATATAATAGATATATATACACTCACATTTTAAAATTACATTTCATGGTCATCACATTCACATAATGTCATTCACATTAAGGCCCCTTTCACACTGGGGTGGTGCGGGCTTCAGCAGCAAAGCGCCGCTATTTTTAGCGGAGCTTTACTGTTGTTTTAGCGGCGTATGCGGGGGTTAAAACTGCCCCGCTAGCGGCCGAAAAAGTGTTAAAACCGCCCGCAAAGCGCTGCTGCAGTGGCGCTTTGCCAGTGGTATAGCCACGCTGCCACATTGATTTAGATGGAGTGAAAGGGGCGTTTTTTTTCAGGCGCTATTTTTAGCGCTCTAGCGCCTGAAAAATGCCCCAGTGTGAAAGGGGTGTAACAGAGAGAAAGCAACAGTTTTTTACTTACCTCACGGTCACACCAGTAAGGCTGCTTTCACACTGGGGCGGGAGCGGCGTCGGCGGTAAAGCGCCACTATTTTTAACGGCGCTTTACCGTCGTTTTAGCGGCGGTCTGCGGGCGCTAGCGGGGTGGTTTTAACCCCCGCTAGCGGCCGAAAAAGGGTTAAACCCGCCCACAAAGCGCCGCTGCAGCGGCGCTTTGCCGGCGGTATTGCCGCGGTGTCCCATTGATTTCAATGGGTAGGAGCGGTTTAGGAGCGGTGAATACACCGCTCCTTCACCGCTCCAAAGATGCGGCTAGCAGGACTTTTTTCACCGTCCTGCCAGCGCATCGCTCCAGTGTGAAAGCCCTCCGGCTTTCACACTGGAGTTAAAGGGACCGTTTTTTTTCAGGCGCTACACAGGCGCTATTTTTAGCGCTGTAACGCCTGAATACCGCCCCAGTGTGAAAGCAGCCTAACACCTGTTGCTGGCACCAACTCCACTGTATTTGCTACTAATTGCTAATTAGTAATAGTAATTGCTAGCTTGTGTACCTGCCTCGTGTGGTGCGGTGCCTCTTCTCTTCCTGTTCCAGGCTGCACGTAGCTGATGCTGTATCCCATGATGCATGCATGCTGCCTCTGCCTGCATCCATCCATGATCCATCCTTCGTTCCAGGAACTTCCAGGAGAGCGTGGGGGCGGGGCCAGGGGCTCCGCCTCCATGCTATCAAAGCCTTCACAGAGGACTTACAGAGAGCGGAGGGGCGGAGCGGCTGCTACTGTGCCTGTGTGTGAGTCACACAGACAGACTGATCATCATTGCTAATGTCCATGTCCCTCTCCCAGACCGTCGGACTGACAGGTGGGGGTGGGGGGCGGGAGGGGGAGCGGCTGCAGTGTGCCTGCCTGTGTGTGAGTGAGTGTGGCATAACTGAGGCTGACAGCGTCTGACAGAGAGCGGAGGGGAGGAGGGGAGGAGGGGGGCGGCTTGCCTGAGACACTGAGAGGCGGTGCGGTGCCCTATAGAGGTCTGAACAGTGAGGAGGATTACTTTGGAAAGCCAGAGCGCGGCGAGGGGGAGGGCGGATGGCGCCGCTGCTTGACAAGTTGACATGGCACGGACAGCAAGGAGGACATTGTGCAGGCAGCCAGGAATAAACTAACCAGCGGCCGGGCGCCCTAGGCGGCAGTGCGCCCTAGGCGATTGCCTAGTCCGCCTAGTGGTAGCGCCGGCCCTGAGTAAAATCTATTGCCAGATGGCTCAGGGTAACCATTGGCCAGGCTTATATGTTAACAGGAAAAGAAGTTCCTGTTGGTATAAAAGCACACTATACTAGGGCTATGGCAGCTTCTCAAATGGAAAAGGCTGGAGTGCGGCCAGAGCAAATTTGCAAAGCAGCAATGGGGGCCAGTTTCGCCACCTTTGTAAAACATTACAGGGCGGACCTGGTGTCGGCAAATGAGCAAGCCTTTGGGCTAAAGGGTGAGACTACAGCTGGTAGTAGTGGTAAGTGCTTGTCTATCCTCTCATTGTGGCTGTCCTGAAAGACGGTGAGGGAAAATTAAAGTTACCCTTACCGGTAACATCTTTTGCGGTAATCTTTCAGGACAGCATTAGTTACCCACCTGAATAAATGGGAGGTCTTGAGGAAGACCTCAACACAGGCACAGTAGTAATATGTGATGGTATGTTATTAATGTGTTCTTGTGTCTCCCCAGCTAGCTGGAGATGCTCTTAGAAAAAACTGGGGTCCGGCAGGGGGAAGTGGAGTTTTGTGGGCTAGCGCGGTTTCCTAGGAGGGGGAGGAGCCAGGGTCTCTCATTGTGCCTGCCCTAAAAGACGTTACAGGTAAGCGTAACTTTAATTCACTCCCTGGTCATCTCTCGCCTCGACTACTGCAACTCCCTCCTCATTGAATTAGCTTTACATAGACTATCCCTCCTTCAGTCCATAATGAATGCCGCTGCCATACTCATCCACCTTACCAGCCATTCAGTGTCCTCCACCCCTCTCTGCCAATCCCTCCACTGGCTTCCACTCACCCAACGAATAAAATTCAAAGTACTAACAATAATTTACAAAGCCATCCATAACTCTGCCCCTAGTTATATCACTAACCTAGTCCCAAAATACCAACCAAGCTGCTCTCTTTGGACATCCCAAGACCTCCTGCTCTCTAGCTCCCTTGTCACCTCCTCCCATGCTCACCTCCAGGTTTTCTCCAGAGCTTCTCCCACCCTTTGGAACTCCCTACCCCAATCTGTCCGACTGTTGTCACGGTCCCTACCGTGTATTTTGGACAGCCAGGTGTAGTCACGCCTCAAGTGGCTCTGGGTGGTATTGAACTCATGACTGCCAGTAGTTGTTCCCGTTACCTTACCTCTGAGCCACACCTCAGTTCTATTCTGCCTGCTTTCCAGCCATGTCTAGTTTTGCATTAGTACTGTGGGCAATTCTGTTTGTACCTTTCACTCTTGGATCAGCTGTGGCAGGTTACCTAATCAGCTAGGGTATAAAACACTGCCTCACTCTGAGGGCTTTGTCAGTTCATTGTCTCTTGTTGCCAAAGGTTCCTGAGTTCCAAGACTGACCCCGGCTACCGACCCTGGCTTGTATATCGTTTATTCTGTCTTCTGGAATCCCTGACTATGGCTTTACCTGGACAATCCTTTGGCAAATTCCTGTCAAGCCCCCGTGCACAGATTCACAGCCCAGGTAGCTTATCTGTTTGTTACTGTGGGCTGTGTTTATTTGCAAGGGTGAGCCTACATCTCTGCAACATGGACTCCAATCTAGGTAAGCCCTTACAACTGTCCCCTAATCTATCCATCTTTAGACGATCCCTGAAAACCCTTCTCTTCAAAGAAGCCTACTCTCCTTCTAATTAACACTGTTTTACTTCCTTCATCACCTCACCCCACCACAGCTATTACCTTTTGTATCAATTGACCCTTCCTTTTTAGACTGTAAGCTCTAACAAGCAGGGCCCTCTGATTCCTCTTGTACCAATTTGTAAGGTAACTGTAATGTCTGCCCTCATGTTGTAAAGTGCTGCGCAAATTGTTGGCGCTATATAAAACCTGTATAATAATAATAATAATACCAAAATATTAAACATATCATAAGTAGCTGCTAAAACAGTTAGAAATTACAACACACAAATTTATCTTACTGACGCATTTCAAGATAATGTCTTCTTTAAAGGAACAGAGATGGCACAAAAGAATCCAATCACATAACACTGCTGATAAAAACACATTGCACTAGAGGGATGCACCACCACTACCATGGAGCAAGCCCAAAGACATCTCACTTGACAGAATCCCCAGATGCCATTCTTTATAGATGTTGAAGCTGTTTGACCACAAAAATAACCCACTTGGATGAATTATGGGAGCTTGAAAAATTTGGAAAAAGTGGCACGGATTAGTGCTCAAAGATGAGCACAATAAACACAGCTACATCTACACTACATTGTCAAAAGTATCAGGACGCCTGCCTTAACACACACATGAACTTTAATAGCATCCCAGTCTTAGTCTGCAGGGTTCAATATTGCGTTGCCCCACCCTTTGCAGCTATAACAGCTTCAACTGTTCTGGAAAAGCCACAAGGTTTAGGAGTGTGTCTATGGGAATTTTAACCATTCTTCCAGAAGCATTTGTGAGGTCTTTATGGACCTTGCTTTGTGCACTGGTCCAAATCATTTGGTGGTGGGTGGATTATGGTGTGGGGTTGTTATTCAGGGGTTGGGCTGGGCCCCTTTGTTCCAGTGAAGGGAACTCTTGAGGTGTCAGCATACCAAGATGTTTTGGACAATTTCACGCTCCCAACTTTGTGAGAACAGTTTGGGGATGACCCCTTCCTGTTCCAACATGACTGTACACCAGTGCACAAACAGGTCCATAAAGACATGGATGAGCGAGTTTGGGGTGGAGTTGGAGGTAGGTGCCCCAATCATTTTCAGAATATAGTGTTTGCTCTGTTCTCTTCTTTCTCAATAGTTTTTGTCCTCTTTCCTTCTCTCCATCTGTTTCTGTCCTCCTCTTCCTTTCGTTTTCTTCTTTCTTCCTCCTCTGTTATCTCTTACATTTTCTCCTTTCCTCCTTCTCTAACAAACTTTTCTTAGCCCTTGTACATGCGATGTTGCATACACACGGTCGGACTAAGTTGTCGGAAAATCCGATTGTACATAACGTGATGACGTTATTTCGTTACGACGGGACTACGTTCAGGCTAGTAGCCAATAGCTTTGGTCTAGGAATTTGATCTGAGCATGCGTGGCACTTTGTCCATCGGAGTAGGCTACACATGATCGGAGTATGTCCAATCGGAGCATTTTGTCTGAAAATTTTACCAGCAAGTTGGAAAACTTGGTCCGTCGGATATTCCGACGGAAACAGTCCGATGCAGACCACACACAGTCGGAATATCCGACAAAACGGTCCAATAGGAAACATTCCGTCGGAATCTCCGACCGTGTGTACAAGGGCTTATAGTTATCATGTTATTCCCTTGTCATGTATTTCTTGGCAATATCCCAATGCCATTGTTCACCAATCACTGCTATTGTACATGGACTGTAAGTCTTCAGACTTGGATTCATCATATAATTTTTTTTTATCATCTTTTAAAAAGACCATTCATAAAATGTACGATATAAAAGAATCTTCTTAAAACCTCAGAATGATTTTTTTCTGTGATAACGTTTAATAGCTACAACCAAACCACTCCAAATCTGTCTGTGGCTCTATTGTTAATCATTTTCCTTGTAGCTTTGCAACAAATTAAATATGTTCTTGGATATCAGACTTCCTTTATGTGGTCAGCGATACCTGTTTAGAAATCACATCTCATTTCCTTTCTAGCTGAATACCGCAAACAAATCATATCCTACTCCCTTGTATCAACAAGTTTTTGGAAAGCACCCATAGTAATCAACATAAAAGAGTCGTATATAAACAAAGCTTACGTGACACCCACTGAATGCATGTATGTTACTTTGTATACACGGGGGCCTGATTTTCCATTGAAATTAATGAAGTCAATACATGTTTTTAAACTTTACGGCGCAGCATGACATCACAATACCGGGCAACATGGAAGTCAACGATTCCTTAGAAGCTAGCAGAGACACAAGTTGACTTTTACAGACTGCACACCTAGGTGGTGCTAGGCCATGACTTCACAGCTCCAAATTTAACTAGAAGGTCTAGGCCAGCCTTCGTTTTTTTCCAATGCTCACTCATCGGAACAAATTCTTCAACATGGCTAGGTAATCAAATAATGATTAAAAACAAACACGAGGAAGCTGTCACTGTTCCTTGTTTTGGGAAGAAAAATTTCAAAGTTTATTAGCTTTAAACAAATTAGACTCATTTGCTGGGCTGGTCACCAGGGATATAAAAACGAAGAGGCTGTCTGGAGATGTTCAGATACTCTCAAGGCTGGAAGCTGATCTGCTCTACAAAGGAGTAAGTACTGAATACGATGTTTAGTCGTTTGTTGGCTTGATGATGGTTTTTGGATCTATCTTAAACTTTATCTATATTCTAATTATTTGGAAGTTTTAAAACCCTTTCAGGTTTGTATTGCCTTTTCGGTCTTTACTGGGAGATCTTTATTTTTCCCAATGGCCCAAGTTTTGGGGAAATCCAGCATTTTACAATTGTCCTCCAATGGAGACACATGTTCCAATGACAACTGTACAAAATCAGATGTCCACTCACTCCAAAAGTTTCCTTTCATTTTCTGTTGTGTCCCCAAAAGGTTTTTAAAAACATTGTGAGGTTTTTAATGCTTTCTCTGTCTCCACTGGATGATTCACACCCTCTGTCCTGATGGTGCAAATTGTTGGGAAATCCAACATTTTACAGTTGTTCTCCAATAGAGACATCTGTGCCAATGACAACTGTCCAAGAGTAGATGTCCACTCACTTCAAAGATTTCCTCTCATTCCTTGTAGTGTGCCCAAAAAGTGAAAAGGTTTTTTTTTTAAACTTTGTCAACTTTTTAATGCTTTCTCTGGCTTCACTGGAAGAGTCACACTCTCTGTCCTGATGGCCCAAAATGTTGGGAAATCCAACATCTTATAGTTGTCCTTTAATGGAGACACCTGTCCCAAGAACAATTGTTCAAAAGAAGATGGCCATTCCCTTTGAAGGTTTCCTTTCATTTCCTGTTGTGCCCCAAAAGGTTTTTAAAACCTCTGTCAGGTTTTTATTGCTTTCTCTGTCACCACTGGATATTCACACTCTCTATTTTTCCTGATGTCCCAAAATGTTGGGAAATCCAACATTTTACAGTTGTCCTCCAATGGAGACACCTGTCCCAATGACAACTGTCCAATAGAATATGTCCACTCACTTTGAAGGTTTCCTTTCTTTTCCTGTTGTGTCCCCAAAAGTTTTTTAAACACTTTGTCAGGTTTTTATTGCTTTGTCTCCACTGGAAGATTCACACTCTCTGTCCCGATGGCCCAAAATTTTGGGAAATCCAACATTTTACAGTTTTTCTCCAATAGAGACACCTGTGACTAGTGATGGCCGAACGGTTCGCCCGGCGGTCGTTTCGCGGCGAATTTCCGACATTCGCGGTCCGCACGTTCGAACGCCTTTTTCCGTCGTTCGCCGCGGCGGACTTACGTGTTTAATGTATACAAGAACTTTAACCTTTGGTGACACGTTTATCATGTGATACAGGACAGCCAATTGAGACATGACAGCACATGGACACTTGTACATTCCCCCTAACCTATAAATACACCCGATCCGGTGGCCATTTTACATTCTTTCTTCTGTTAAGATAGGGACAGGTTCCTGTGTGGAGTAGGGAGAGATAAACCACTAGCTATTTGGTACACAAAAGTTCTTTTCAGGACTGGTATAGGTGTTAGGTGTTGATAGGTTTGCTGTGCTGCTGATTCTTGCAGCAGCCTGAGTGTCTTTTGTTAGTTTAGAGAAAGGGAAAGGACGGTGTATGCTACAGGGACAGCCAGATTAGTCTTTCATCATCATCATCATCATCATCATCATTAGCTGTTACTATCAAGGTCCACAAAAGAGCTGTTCCAGTAACCACTAATCGTTCTCTTTTTTTGCCAATTTGTATAGGGACAGGAAGGAAGCAGTGTTGTCAGGCAGTGAGGGTAATTTTAAAGACTTGCTGTTATTATTAGTTCCACAAAGGTTCTTTTCAGGACTGGTATCAGTGGTACAGTAATAGGCTTGTACATGTATAATATTCTTTCTTCCAAATATAGAAAGGATATTATACTTGACTGCTGCCCTTCTGCTGCAGTCTGCTAAACATTCACAACTCACTTGTTCCACAAAAGTTCTTATAAGGACTGGTAACTTGGTATAGGGTGCTACGGTACATAGGCTTGAGTGCGGTACAGTCTGCTGTTCTGTAAGGACCGCTATCGGTCCACAATAGATAGGGTTGACGTGCACCACTGCTGACCGCTGCCCTATACTGCAGCAGTCCTTCAGCGGTATAGGGACTGACGTACAGTCTGCTAATCACTAACACACAACCTGCTTGTTCCACAAAAGTTCTTATAAGGACTGGTAACTTGGTATAGGGTGCTACGGTACATAGGCTTGAGTGCGGTACAGTCTGCTGTTCTGTAAGGACCGCTATCGGTCCACAATAGATAGGGTTGACGTGCACCACTGCTGACCGCTGCCCTATACTGCAGCAGTCCTTCAGCGGTATAGGGACTGACGTACAGTCTGCTAAACACTAATACACAACCTGCTTGGTCCACAAAAGTTCTTATAAGGACTGGTAACTTGGTATAGGGTGCTACGGTACATAGGCTTGAGTGCGGTACAGTCTGCTGTTCTGTAAGGACCGCTATCGGTCCACAATAGATAGGGTTGACGTGCACCACTGCTGACCGCTGCCCTATACTGCAGCAGTCCTTCAGCGGTATAGGGACTGACGTACAGTCTGCTAAACACTAATACACAACCTGCTTGGTCCACAAAAGTTCTTATAAGGACTGGTAACTTGGTATAGGGTGCTACGGTACATAGGCTTGAGTGCGGTACAGTCTGCTGTTCTGTAAGGACCGCTATCGGTCCACAATAGATAGGGTTGACGTGCACCACTGCTGACCGCTCACCTATACTGCAGCAGTCCTTCAGCGGTATAGGGACTGACGTACAGTCTGCTAATCACTAACACACAACCTGCTTGTTCCACAAAAGTTCTTATAAGGACTGGTAACTTGGTATAGGGTGCTACGGTACATAGGCTTGAGTGCGGTACAGTCTGCTGTTCTGTAAGGACCGCTATCGGTCCACAATAGATAGGGTTGACGTGCACCACTGCTGACCGCTGCCCTATACTGCAGCAGTCCTTCAGCGGTATAGGGACTGACGTACAGTCTGCTAATCACTAACACACAACCTGCTTGTTCCACAAAAGTTCTTATAAGGACTGGTAACTTGGTATAGGGTGCTACGGTACATAGGCTTGAGTGCGGTACAGTCTGCTGTTCTGTAAGGACCGCTATCGGTCCACAATAGATAGGGTTGACGTGCACCACTGCTGACCGCTGCCCTATACTGCAGCAGTCCTTCAGCGGTATAGGGACTGACGTACAGTCTGCTAAACACTAATACACAACCTGCTTGGTCCACAAAAGTTCTTATAAGGACTGGTAACTTGGTATAGGGTGCTACGGTACATAGGCTTGAGTGCGGTACAGTCTGCTGTTCTGTAAGGACCGCTATCGGTCCACAATAGATAGGGTTGACGTGCACCACTGCTGACCGCTCACCTATACTGCAGCAGTCCTTCAGCGGTATAGGGACTGACGTACAGTCTGCTAATCACTAACACACAACCTGCTTGTTCCACAAAAGTTCTTATAAGGACTGGTAACTTGGTATAGGGTGCTACGGTACATAGGCTTGAGTGCGGTACAGTCTGCTGTTCTGTAAGGACCGCTATCGGTCCACAATAGATAGGGTTGACGTGCACCACTGCTGACCGCTGCCCTATACTGCAGCAGTCCTTCAGCGGTATAGGGACTGACGTACAGTCTGCTAATCACTAACACACAACCTGCTTGTTCCACAAAAGTTCTTATAAGGACTGGTAACTTGGTATAGGGTGCTACGGTACATAGGCTTGAGTGCGGTACAGTCTGCTGTTCTGTAAGGACCGCTATCGGTCCACAATAGATAGGGTTGACGTGCACCACTGCTGACCGCTGCCCTATACTGCAGCAGTCCTTCAGCGGTATAGGGACTGACGTACAGTCTGCTAAACACTAATACACAACCTGCTTGGTCCACAAAAGTTCTTATAAGGACTGGTAACTTGGTATAGGGTGCTACGGTACATAGGCTTGAGTGCGGTACAGTCTGCTGTTCTGTAAGGACCGCTATCGGTCCACAATAGATAGGGTTGACGTGCACCACTGCTGACCGCTCACCTATACTGCAGCAGTCCTTCAGCGGTATAGGGACTGACGTACAGTCTGCTAATCACTAACACACAACCTGCTTGTTCCACAAAAGTTCTTATAAGGACTGGTAACTTGGTATAGGGTGCTACGGTACATAGGCTTGAGTGCGGTACAGTCTGCTGTTCTGTAAGGACCGCTATCGGTCCACAATAGATAGGGTTGACGTGCACCACTGCTGACCGCTCACCTATACTGCAGCAGTCCTTCAGCGGTATAGGGACTGACGTACAGTCTGCTAATCACTAACACACAACCTGCTTGTTCCACAAAAGTTCTTATAAGGACTGGTAACTTGGTATAGGGTGCTACGGTACATAGGCTTGAGTGCGGTACAGTCTGCTGTTCTGTAAGGACCGCTATCGGTCCACAATAGATAGGGTTGACGTGCACCACTGCTGACCGCTGCCCTATACTGCAGCAGTCCTTCAGCGGTATAGGGACTGACGTACAGTCTGCTAAACACTAATACACAACCTGCTTGGTCCACAAAAGTTCTTATAAGGACTGGTAACTTGGTATAGGGTGCTACGGTACATAGGCTTGAGTGCGGTACAGTCTGCTGTTCTGTAAGGACCGCTATCGGTCCACAATAGATAGGGTTGACGTGCACCACTGCTGACCGCTGCCCTATACTGCAGCAGTCCTTCAGCGGTATAGGGACTGACGTACAGTCTGCTAAACACTAATACACAACCTGCTTGGTCCACAAAAGTTCTTATAAGGACTGGTAACTTGGTATAGGGTGCTACGGTACATAGGCTTGAGTGCGGTACAGTCTGCTGTTCTGTAAGGACCGCTATAGGTCCACAATAGATAGGGTTGACGTGCACCACTGCTGACCGCTCACCTATACTGCAGCAGTCCTTCAGCGGTATAGGGACTAAGAGTTTTGTCACAGGGTCATTTAAAAAATGACATGCAGAGGAAGAGGCAGGCCCTTCCGCAGGGGTGGTAGGGGTAGGGCAGGAGCAACAGGCTTGAGCCAAAGTGGGAAGTTGCAGAAGGTGCGTTCAATTACTTTAAAGGATGCACCAGACTTGGTTGAGTGGCTCGCTCAGCCTTACTCTTCTGCACCCTCCTCATCCTCTCGATCTGCACCCTCTTCTTCACTCTCTGCTATGTGCACCCCCAAAGACACTACCACCAACAACACGACCACCACCACCACCACCACATACCTTCCGCTTGAGTCACTGGAATTATTTTCCGATCCATATCAAGAGGACATTTCTGATGCGCAGCCACTCTTGGTATTGGATCAGGAAGAGGAGGTAGCAACAAGCGCTACTCAGCAGTCTGACGCCAGTACCCAGATCAGCCCAAGGAGGAGGTTGGTCCCCGGTGTTGCTGCCTACTCTACTTATAGCGGTGGGGAAGGTGACGTTGATGATGACGTGTCTAGTGATGTCACGTGGGTGCCCACAAGAGAGGAAGAGGAGGGGAGTTCAGAGGGAGATATGGACCAGCAGATAGGGAGGAGAAGCAGCAATGACTTACATTGCACAGCAGGGACAAAGCAGACTGCAAATGTATCAGGAGCGAGTCATCGACCATGTACGGTCACATCTGGCGCTCCCAGGACACCGGCACATGGCTCCGCAGTGTGGGCTTTTTTTAACGTGTCCGCTGCTGACAATAGCGTTGCCATCTGCAATCTTTGCAGTCAACGCGTTAGTCGCGGTAAGCCCAATACTCACCTAGGGACGACCGCCTTAAGAAGGCACATGAGCAGCCATCACCGAGCCCAGTGGGAGCAACGGAACACACAAAGCCACACTGCAGGCTCTCACCGTCCAGCCTCGTCTTCTACTTCTCCTTCTCCTCTCTCCTCACAATTGTCCTCCACTCCACCTTCCATCACGCCAAGCTCACATTTTTCTGCAAAAAGGCAGGCTTCCGTGGGCCTAATGTTTGAGCGTAAAAAAATGATGACGCCGGATAACCCTCTTGCCCAACGGTTGGCGGCTGGCTTGTCAGAACTCATAGCCCGCCAACTACTGCCATATAAACTGGTGGACTCGGAGGCCTTTCGCAAATTTGTGGCCATTGGAACACCACAATGGAAGGTCCCAGGAAGGAAGTATTTCTCAGAGAAGGGCATCCCAGAGCTATATGGCCATGTTCAGCGGCAAGTGAATGTATCTCTGGCACACAGTGTCGGTGCCAAGATACATCTGACCACAGACACGTGGTCTAGCAAACACGGGCAGGGAAGGTATATCAGTTTTACTGCCCACTGGGTGAACCTTCTGACGGCCGTCAAGCATGTAACCCGTGGCACCCGTGTAGATTTGGTTTTACCGCCACGGATTGCATGCAGGCCTGACTCTTCTTCTCCTCCTCCTACTCCATCCTCCTCCCTCTCCTCCTCAGCTGCCTCCTCCTTTTCCGCTGCTAGCGTCTCTTCCACTGCACCGCCCAAGCTCCCCAGAACCTATTCCACATGCCAGGTGAGACGTTGCCATGCCGTGCTGCGTCTGTTGTGCCTGGAAGCAAAGAGCCACACTGGCCCGGCACTCCTTTCAGCTTTGCGTTCACAGGCAGATGAGTGGCTAACACCGCTCAATTTGACAGTTGGTAAAGTGGTGTGTGACAACGGTGCCAATCTGCTTAGCGCATTGAAACAGGGCAAAATCACGCACGTGCCGTGCATGGCACACGTCTTAAACTTGGTCGTGCAGCGATTCCTTGTCAAATACCCTGGGGTCCAGGACATCTTGCGGCAGGCAAGGAAAATCTCGGCCCATTTCAGAAGATCTTACACGGCCATGGCTCGCCTTGCTGACATTCAGCGGCGACACCATCTGCCGGTCAGACGTCTTATTTGCGATTGCCCGACGCGATGGAACTCAACCTTCTATATGCTTGATAGGCTGCTCCAGCAGAAACGTGCAGTTAACGTCTACCTGTATGAACTCTGCGAAAGAAACGGTTCTGGGGAGCTGGGTTTTTTTTCACCGCGCCAGTGGCTGCTCATGCGCGACACATGCAGACTTCTGCGGCCATTTGAGGAGATCACCAAACTGGTCAGTCGCAGCCATGGCGCCATCAGTGACATGGTACCTTATGCCTTCTTTCTGGAGCGTGCATTGCGTCGTGTCATTGATCAGGCTGTGGAGGAGCAGGAGCGGGAAGATGAGGAAGTCGCAATGCTGGATGAATTCCCAGGGGGGGCTACTCTATCTGAGACAAGTCAACAACAGGAGTCTGATGAGGAGTCAGAGGAGGATGGTGCCGGGGCGGATGAGCAGGAGCAAGAAGAGCATGCTTTAAACCTTTCTGGGATCCCTGTTGTGCGAGGATGGGGAGAGGAGAATGAAGAGGACGACATTATCCTGGATGATGAGCAGGAGCCAGGCCACCACACCGCTTCCACTTTAGTGCAAATGGGGGCCTTCATGCTCCAGTGTTTTAATAGGGACCCCCGTATAAAAAGCATGAGGGTCAAGGACCAGTACTGGGTGGCAACGTACTTAGACCCCCGGTACAAACACAAAATGGCGGAAATGTTACCGCCGTCGCAGAGGGCTGTCAGAATGCAGCACTTCCAGGCCTTGCTTCGAGAAATGCTGCATTCTGCTTTTGCGTGCGCTGGCAGAGGAGCAATTCCCACTCCCAGAGAAGGATTTGCGGGTACCAATCCAACAGCGCCTGCAAGAAGAGGCCGGTTTGAAGATGTGTTGGTGACTTCGGATATGAGGTCATTCTTTCAGCCGACCCATCGACAGGTGTCATCCGGATCCAGCATCAGGGAACGCCTAGACCGTCAGGTGTCCGACTACATTGGGTTAACGGCCGATGTGGACGCTCTGAGGAGTGATGAACCCCTAGACTACTGGGTGGGCAGGCTTGACCTCTGGCCAGAGCTTGCCCAATTTGCAATCGAACTGTTGGCTTGCCCCTCATCCAGTGTCCTGTCCGAAAGGACGTTCAGCGCAGCAGGGGGGATTGTGACCGATAAGCGTACTCGCCTAGCTCACCACAGTGTTAACTACCTCACATTTCTAAAAATGAATGAGGCATGGATCTCGGAGGAATTCAACACATGTGATCAGTAGACCATGTATATGTCTATAAACAATTTTTGGAATCAAGCACACAGACCTTCTTAATTCATTTGGCTCACTTCCCTGACCCAAAAAAGCACACCGTACTATATGCCCCTACCCTCCTCTTTGAAGAGGTTGAGCGGTGTCATATTTCTACTGGGGCTGCTTATTATGAGGGGTTCCCACCATCCCTGTGCTGTGCTGACTTCCTCCTGGGTGTTCTTATTATGAGGGGCTCCCACCATCCCTGTGCTGTGCTGACTTCCTCCTGGGGGTTCTTATTATGAGGGGATCACACCATCCCTGTGCTGTGCTGACTTCCTCCTGGGGCTGCTTACGGTGCTGCTGTCAGCGCTGTATGTCACGGAGCTGCTGTCAGCGCTGTATGTCACGGAGCTGCTGTCAGCGCTGTATGTCACGGAGCTGCTGTCAGCGCTGTATGTCACGGAGCTGCTGTCAGCGCTGTATGTCACGGAGCTGCTGTCAGCGCTGTATGTCACGGAGCTGCTGTCAGCGCTGTATGTCACGGAGCTGCTGTCAGCGCTGTATGTCACGGAGCTGCTGTCAGCGCTGTATGTCACGGTGCTGCTGTCAGCGCTGTATGTCACGGAGCTGCTGTCAGCGCTGTATGTCACGGAGCTGCTGTCAGCGCTGTATGTCACGGAGCTGCTGTCAGCGCTGTATGTCACGGAGCTGCTGTCAGCGCTGTATGTCACGGAGCTGCTGTCAGCGCTGTATGTCACGGTGCTGCTGTCAGCGCTGTATGTCACGGAGCTGCTGTCAGCGCTGTATGTCACGGAGCTGCTGTCAGCGCTGTATGTCACGGAGCTGCTGTCAGCGCTGTATGTCACGGAGCTGCTGTCAGCGCTGTATGTCACGGAGCTGCTGTCAGCGCTGTATGTCACGGAGCTGCTGTCAGCGCTGTATGTCACGGTGCTGATGTCAGTGCTCTGTATTACGGTGCTGCTGTCAGTGCTCTGTATCTCCTGCACCCTCTTGTTTGCCTACCCTGGTCCCTGACCTTCCCTCTCCTCCATTGCCTTCATTAGCTCCATAGTCCTGAATTGTCAGAACAATTTCCCAAATAAAAAAAAAATGCTTGTAGTTATCGATCCCAAATTCACCTCATACATGTATTATGCTATTGTCCAGGTGGTGGGACTACGTGCTACCCCCTAATAATTACCCCGTGGCCGCAAATTCGACCTAAAGGTTTGCGAAATTCGCCTCCCATTGAAGTCAATGGAGCCCGCGGCGAACGGTCGTTTTCGCGAATGTTTGTGTCCGTTCGCGTTTCGCGTTCGCGAAACGTCCCGTCGGAAGTTCGTCCATCACTACCTGTGACAATGACAAGTGTCCAGGAGTAGATGTCCACTCACTTTAAAGATTTACAATCATATCCTGTTGTGTCCTCAAAAGGTGTTTAAAAACATTTTCATGTTTATATTGCTTTCTATGTCTTCACTGGAAGATTCACACTCTGTTTTTTCACAATGGTCCAAAATGTTGGGAAATCCAACATTTTACAGTTGTTCTCCAATAGAGACACCAGTGCTAATGACAATTGTCCAGGAGTAGATGTCCACTCACTTCAAATATTTCCTCTCATTTCCTGTTGTGTCCCCAAAAGGTGAAATCTCTACAATGGAACAAGGAAAAAAAATTAAAAATGTGTTGAGTTTTTAACCATTCCCTATGCTATCCATTTTTTTTTTTTCAAGATTTGGCTGCATATAGCTTTAAACTGATCCTGGCAGGAATTTGGTATCTTCAGTGACAGCTTATTTGAATTGCAAGCTCTGTGTTCTAATCCTGGGTTTACTAATTAGCGAGAAAGATAAGATTTCCCAACAAGGAAAAAAAAACAGGTCAACTATAACAGCTCACACATTTCTGTACTCATACTTTCACTTTACGTATCACATGGTTGTAGAAAAGACTGAAATAATGTAGGAAACATTTTTACTTTCTACCCTCAGTGAACTTCTAACTTCCTGGGCTATCTGCTTGTGCTGTACTGTTATCTGGTGCACTGTTCTCACTTTCTACATAGGGTTGAAGGTTCTCCCTAAGTTTGATGGTCTTCCTCCAAGTACTGGAGTTTACTAATTATTCCCAAGATACAGGATTAACGTATTTGGCTTAGGAACAGATTGGCACTGAAGGGTGTGTGACTGCGGAAGTGTTAGACTGTGAGCTCCTTTGGGGACAGAGGCTGATGTCATTGGTTCTACGCACTGTGTAAAGAGCTGTGTAATAACTGGCACTATATAAGTACGACAGATAAATAAATAACCACAACCGTTCTGCTTTTAAGGAGCGACGCTGCTACCCCTGGGAAAGAGAAGAAAAGGATTCCAATATGAACCTCATAGTAGCATGTCTAGTGTTCTTCCTCTCTACGACACAGTTACTGGCGGAGGATATGGAGTGGACCGAAGGCAGCTTATGGCCAGAAAGTGAATTAAATCAGGTAAGACTGCTGGGATACTTCTATGGACATCTGAGTGTAAAGGTCTGTCCGTTATTTGATGACGAGAGTGTTGTTTAACTTACAATTGTAAGTTTTACTTCAGGCAGATATAACAGACACATATGAATGCAGCGCCTTACATTGCATGACATCAATCAATGTATTTTTGATATGTAACTGAAGTCGCCAGAATTTGACTTGGTGTCATCCTCTGTATAGCAGAGCTCAGATTGGGGCAGGGAGAAGCAGCAAAGGCATCAATCAGCTGTGCTTCAGTGCTTCTGTGTTAATAGGAGGAGAGATCAGAGTGACAGAGAGATGAGCTCATCAGTCTGCTGCTTCTCCTTTCACTGTCCAGTCACAGCCTAGGGGGAGGCACAAGATCTGTATGTATTACTGAACTGCAGCAGGCAAAAATCAATTCCTCTGCCCTACAGGATACAGCTGTGCCATGTAGCAGAGTGGTATAAATCTCTGAATCTAAGGGACAGAAATACAAATCATTTGGCAGGTAGACCAGAGTTCAATGCCTAAAACACACTACTCAGATGTGAACCGACCCTTAGTCATGCAATCTGCAAGATCATGAAAGCCTTAGTTCACCATTGTATTTGTGACCTTCATAGTTATGTTTAGTTACCTTTTATTCCACTATGACACCGTTTCTCACATTGCAAAGTCCTTCTAGCCCTGTCCACATTCCCAAAAGGACAATATTAATCAGTTTAGTAAATCCATCATAATGCATCTTGAATTTATCAAAGTCCCTAGAGACAGTATCCTGGGTAACAGACCTATGTACACCACTTACAAGAGAAGAATGTATTTTTTTTATTCATACTTACCTAGCTAGATGCAGCATCAATCCGATGCTGCACCTGTCCCGCGCTGGCTCTAACCCTGGGAACCCAGTTCTTATGGCTCCGTGAGCAGAGAGCTGGTGACTGTCAGTAACCAACTCTCTGCTCTGCCCTGCCCCGCGCTCTCCGAGTGGTTGGTTCAGGCAGTGCCTTATTAATAGCATTATAGGCCCCTGGGCAATACAGTGCACTGGGGCCCTGTCTACACAATCACGCCCGAAAATAAAAATGCAAATTATATTTATTGGTACTTACAACAAAATCAGTGTTTAAACATTAACACAACGTTTGGACAATATAACACGAGCTTGAAAAGCAAGAAATGGAAAAACAAGAAATTACAGATTGAAATGGGATGGGATGGGATGATTGATCCAGTAGGGGTGTCAGGGTCTCTCATCTGAGCTTGCTTAGCAGACTCAATGCTCAGCAGCAGCAGGACAGGTCCTCCTTCTCCACAACTTCCTCCAGTCCTGGGGGGTGGGTGATGATGTTACTTCTGGCCGGGCGTCACATCTACTCCACAGTACTGTTACTGTACCTACCACCAGCCAGCCACGCAACGTGGTGTTTTTACACAGTGTCCAGCCAAGCAGAGGCACTGGGGCAGGCAAAATATCCTGGATTCTGATGGGAGTCATAGCATGTGGTAGGCTGGCTGCGCTGCCCTCCTGAGACTGACTCCACCTCCTGGGGGCAGAGAGCTTGAGCACGCAGCCACCACCCCGGAATACAACTCCCATAAACCACAACGGCAGCCATCACGCAATGTCACCTGACAGACTACCACTCAATAATGAGTCATTCAGCGATCAGCGGGCAGACACTCAGACAGCCGTGGCGTGGTGCCAGCCGGCGGCCATTGTTTCGGTTTTACAAAAACAGTACAGCACTTAATTTGGGGGTGCACAAGTAAAATTGGGGGGGGTCATGGCCCCATCAGGCCCCACGCTGGTGATGCCATTGCACAGCACTGGCACAACGCAGCAACAAACTTTATGAAATGCTTGGCTCATACGAAAAGACGGCCCTGGGTTCAGGCTTTCAGCGGCTCGCAGAAAGGCTGAGCTGGGTGCCAGTCCAATTTTCTGGGCAGATCCCAATCATATGGGCATGATGCTTCACGAGCTTGGACCGGCTCTGTGACATTAGCCAGCAGTGGGCTTCAGCCCACTGTCTGCTGAAAACAGGGCACAGGAGTGCAGAACGAACTGCACTCCTGTTATCCATGGGAGAATTACAGCCAAATGAGCTTTGGCTGTACGTCTCCTTTAAATCTCCTTTAGAACCAAATCTCTTGTTATATGGAGGCCATATTCTGTGTCAGCTCCTGTATAGCTGTATGCTGAGCCAACAAAGGGGAAGTTGCCACAGCCTCTTCTCTAAGGCACACCAGCTCAGTTTTCTTTGTCACCACTAGAGTGGTCTCCCTATCCTCTTGTACCCAGGCCAACGCTTCCCTCACCAAAAGGTGAGGGAAGGTTGGGACTTCACCCATCCTTGCAGGACCCACCACATGGGGCCAGCACTCACCTCTCCTATGAATTGGTCCCATGATAGCTTGTTCAGAGCACCCATATCAGCACACTCCTGAAGGTCCTTTTTTTAGCTGCTTCCATAATTTCTGCAGGGCTACAACAAATTGATTAAGGCTTTTACCCTCTTGCTGTATGCAAATGAAAAATCTGCATCTTAGCTCAGTCAGAATAACATTCTCCTCAAATAGGCCTTCTAGCAGTACCACTATTTGCTCCAAGCTAGCGCGTTCCTCCTCTGGCAGTACCATGATAGCTTGGTGGGCATCATCCTCCAGTGAATTAATAGCTTACTCTGCATCAGCTTGGTGGGCATTTAGTAGAGCCATACTGCACTTTCCAGTTCCAAGACATAGGATCCATTGAGCGTTAGGGCTAGCACTAAAGCTGCTCCTAAGGGTGCCATAGTGGTCCCTAGACACCTGTCCAAGCCAGTCGATGTATGAGGCATACACTGCTGACTATAACGAGTTGTGGGTGGTGCCAGTTGATTGCCACCAAAGATGGCATCAAGGCACACAGAGACCAAGTAAAGTAGCACCATTGTAATTTGGTTAACTAGAAGTAACAAATAACATGTGAAGGGCAGCAGCAACGTACTTAACAGTCCAAAACAATATAGCATAAGAGTCTTGATAACACAGGAGACTTACGTACAACAGTTCTCAGCAGCGTTGCAGTACTTTAACACAGTCCCAAGACTTGAGGTGCCACATTAATAATGCTCACCCTACCAGAGAAGCATCTGAGTGAAGGGGGTGGCTGATAGGCAGAACAGCGGTGCTGCCACACTTAGCAGACCGATAGCAAGATCTTTGTCCCAGATAGTGGAGCCAGTAGCCCTGTTGTGTCCCTCTTCAACAGAAACCTTTCCCTCCCAGTGGAGATCCTGTCCCTTCATTATCCACTTCGCAAATGCACACCAACTACATTGGAACAGTGCTATTTATTAGCATTCCCATTTTTTAAGATGGCTGCCATCTTGCAACTTCCAATCAGACAGCTGCTTCCCTGATGACACCTATTGAGGCTTCAGAGGAACAACGCTCCTCTCATCCTCCATTCCCGCTATACAGCAGTCAACAAAACAGTGCCACCTACAGAGAGGAGGATAAACTGCACTTGTCTGCACGGGGCCATCTCCTGGGATTGTCTGGTGTTGGCATAAACTGTCAGAAATGACTCATGCAGATAGCAGAGGAAGGAGGCATGAGAAATCACACTAAGTGCTTTGGATTAAGGCAAACACACACTATAGCAGGATATGGTTTGTAAATGTTCCATTTCACAGGTTTATAGCCACTTTAACCCCTAAAAGCCTTTCACTATGGGTCGCAGCATGGCCCCATTCACTTGCAAGGGTCACGTTTGGTAGGTGGTGCTGCCTGAGGAACGCGAAAGGGGGTTTAAAGTGGTTGTAAACCCTTACAACCAACTTTGACCTACAGGTAAGCCTAGATTAAGGCTTACCTGTAGGTCCAAGAAATATACACGGTTTAGGAGATATTTGCCGAAAGACAGGCATCACTGTCTACGGCGCATGCACCGTAGACAGCGGAACGCAGGCACACTGAGCGCGCCGCAGTTAGCGGCGATATGCCGCGAGTGGCGGCTCCCGTGCGCATGCGCGGGAGTAACGTCATTGCGGCTCCGACAAATGACAGAGCTGGAGCAGCGAGACCCACCAAGAAGATGGATGCTCCGGACTACAAGGGACAGTGGTGACTTCGCTGGCTCCTGTGTCAGGTAAGTGACACATAATGGACTACTATGCGATACCTTTGCATGGAATCAAAGATTTAAATCTTGCTGCGGCTGTGAAGCAAAGCATATTCACTGCAACATGGGTACAACCCCATCCACTGCCTCTGCCACTTACCCACTTGCAGACCACCCATAGTACATTTACTGTGGCAGGGTGGCTGCTCTGTTCCAGATCATGTACCTGATCAAGTCATCTAACAAGCCCGGGTCTGGGGTGTGTGCACATGCTTCTGGCAACCCAGCCCAGCGGTGGATACCATGGACTCGATGTCCACTGGCTTCCATTGATTACACAGAACACAGGCAGAAGACAATCTGCCTTAGTAAACTAGGAAGATTGTCGTTCCGTCAGAAGGGAAGGTATTGATTTTGTGATCCTGCAAGGCAGGAACACAGATCTTTGCCTTCCCCTAGTCAAAGCACCTCCCACACAGTCAGTAAACCCAACCTAGGCACACAATTAATGCTTTGATCGTTCCTGATGTGTCTTTAGTACAGTGGCAGTGCATATTTGTAGCACTGATCACTGTACTAGTGTCACTGGTCCACAAAAAGTGTCAAAAGTGTCAGTTAGTGTCCGATTTGTCTGGCGCAATATTGCAGTCCCACTATAAGTTGCTGATTTAAAAAAAAAAATAATATCCCATATGTAGACGCTATAACTTTTTGTGCAAACCAATCAATATACGCTTACTGGGATCTTTTTGGTCAAAAATATATAGCAGAATACAAAATTGGCCTAAATTGATGAAGAAATTAGATTTTTTACATTTTTGTACAGGGTACGTTTAGTAGAAAGTAAAAAATATTGTTTTATTTTTCAAAATTGTTGCTTTTTTTTGTTTATAGCGCAAAAAATAAATAAAAAAGAGGTGATCAAATACCATCAAAAGAAAGCTCTATTTGTGGGGGAAAAATTTTATTTGGGTACAGCGCCACACGATTGCGCACTTGTTAGTTAACCGCCTGACCAGAGCACTTTTTGCGATTTGGCCCTGCGTCGCTTTAACTGAAAATTGCGCAACCATGCGACGCTGCACCCAAACAAAATTGACGTCCTTTTTTTCCCAAAATTAGAGCTTTCTTGATCACTTCTGCGGCTTTTATTTTTTGCGCTATTAACAAAAAAAGGCCGTCAATTTTGAAAAAACTGCAATATTTTTTACTTTTTGCTATAAAAAATATCCCCCAAAAATATATAAAAAAAAATGTTTTCTTCAGTTTGGGCCGATATTTATTCTTCTACATATTTTTGGTAAAAATAAATCGCAATAAGCGTATATTGATTGGTTTGCGCAAAAGTTAGAGCGTCTACAAAATATGGCATTTTTATTATATATATATATATTTTTTTTTACTAGTAATGGTGGCGATCTGCGATTTTTATCGGGACTGTGACATTATGGTGGACACATCGGACAATTTTGACACATTTTTGTGACCATTGTCATTTATACAGCGATCGGTGCTCTAAAAATGCATTGATTACTGTAAAAATGTCACTGGCAGGAAAGGGGTTAACACTAGGGGACGATCAAGGGGTTAAGTGTGTTCCCTAGTGTGTGTTCTAACTGAAGAGGGGAGGGGACTGTGCAGGGGAGATGACAGATCGCTGTTCATACTCTGTATGAACAGGTGATCTGTCTCTTCTCCCTTCAGAGAACCGGAAACTGTGTGTTTACATGCACAGATCCCGGTTCTCCGTGTGCCCCTAGCGGGAGCCCGGCAGTGGTCGCGACAGCCGGGCACTCGCTTCGGCTCCGTGGGCAAGCAGGACAGGGCTCCATGTGCCCCTAATGGCCACAAGGCAAAACGACGTTACATAACATCGTTTCGCCCAGCCGTACCATTCTGCCGCAGTATGAACTGTGGTGGCTGGTCAGAAAGTGGTTAAAGTACGCAGTGCCGTATAGCATAAAATGGCCTGGTTATGAAGGGGGGTAAATCTTCCGGATGGCAGTGGTTAAGGGGGAGCAGAAAATAAAAAGATATATATAAAAAGAAGTTCCTTGATGGCCACATGTCCAAATCCAAATGCAGTCACATATCAAATATGGAAAAACAGGATAAAAAACTAACGCGTTTCACGCCTTGTTCTGGCGCTTATTCATAGCTAAGGATAGAGAAATCAAAGATATAAATAATAGCCTAAAAAGTGTCTATGGGATGAACAGCCAATCAGACATCACAAAATTAATTTATTATTCCTGTTCATCCCATAGACACTTTTTAGGCTATTATTTATAACTGTGGTTTCGCTCTCTATCCTTAGCTATGAATAAGCGCCAGAACAAGGCGTGAAACGCGTTAGTTTTTAATCCTGTTTTTCCATATTTGATAAGTGACTGCATTTGAATTTTATCGACCAATAAAGATGCCATTTCTCTGACGTGCGGCCATCCAGGAACTTCTTTTTTATTTTCTACGCTGTGCAGAGCCAGCCCCTGAGTGTCTCATGAGGGATATATACGTGTGTGGTGAGAGGCTGGAGCGGTAATCGCTTTTTGGTTAAGGAGGAGTAGTAGGGGAAACAGTTAAAAAGTACCTCAACCATGTGTTTTTTGTTTGTTTTTTTACCACCCCCCAACCACAAGTGTAAAGGAATCCTTATCTAACTTGATGCCATTGAGAGACAAAGGAAGAAAAGCAAAAAGGTGGGCAAAGGCTGATGATAATGAAGTCTTGATTACCATGAAGAACGGGTTGAAGAAGATGCAATTGACAGGAATTATCTGGAGACCGGGATGAGTAGGAGAGGCTGGATGAGGAATCCATTAAGCCTAAATGAGGCTAATGTTTATTTCATCTCGCGGCGCTCTCTGCCTAAGCAGAATATACTTGAATTAAACTCATTCTGTTATGCGCTGGGAATTATCACAATAGAAGAAAGGAATTTAAAGAAACGTTTCTTTTCCCCCGTGACATGTGAGGTTGAGCAGTTCTCAGAAAATGCTGTGAGACGCGTGGAAGTGCTTTGTGATCGCAGCCGCCCCTCCCGCATGTGTTGACAAATTAGAATTCATTTTCATTAACACGATGGACCGAATTGCTGGTAATCTGTAAGTGTTTGTTTAAGCCCTTGTACACACGGTAGGACATTCCGACAACAAAATCCATCGGATTTTGTCCGACGGATTTGTTGTCGGAAAATCCGATCGTTCATAACGCAATGACGTTATTTGGGAAAATGTTATAGCCCAGCTCTTAAACTTTGTCGGTCGGATATTCCGACGGAAACAGTCCGATGGAGCCCACACACGGTCGGATTATCTGACAACACGGTCCGATCGGACATTTTCCGTCGGAATGTCCGACTGTGTGTACAAGGGCTTACAGGGTTCCTGCCAGTCTGTACAAATTTTAATATATCACTTTCAGACAAGCAAAAAAATAGATATTTGCCAATGTCAATAAATAGCTAATATTAAAGCCCAATTCCAGAATTATGTTTTTACTTACCCCAACCCACAAGGGTTGAATGGTCATTAACCACTTAACCCCCCAGACCATTTGGCTGGCCAAAGACCAGAGCGTTTTTTTTTTTTGCGATTCGGCACTGCGTCGCTTTAACTGACAATTGCGCGGTCGTGCGACGTGGCTCCCAAACAAAACTGACATCCTTTTTTTCCCACTAATATAGCTTTCTTTTGGTGGTATTTGATCACCTCTGCTATTTATATTTTTTGCGCTATAAACAAAAAAAGGCGACGAAAAAAAACCGCATAACTTTTTTACTTTTTGCTATAATAAATATCCCCAAAAAATACATTTTTTTCCTCAGTTTAGGCCGATTCAGTTACGTATTCTTCTACATATTTTTGGTAAAAAAAACGCAATAAGCGTTGCCAAAAGTTGTAGTGTCTACAAAATAGGGGATCGTTTTATGGCATCCCGATTAAAGGATCGTTTTATGGCATTTTTATTGATAATTTTTTTTTTTTACTAGTAATGGCGGCGATCAGCAAATTTTTATCGTGACTGCGACATTATGGCGCGATTTTGGGGACATTCAGATTTATACAGCGATCAGTGCAATTAAAAATGCACTGATTACTGTGTAAATGTGACTGGCAGTGAAGCGGTTAAGCTCTAGGTGGTGCTGTAGGGGTTAAGTGTGTCCTAGGGAGTGATTCTAACTGTGGGGGGGAGGGGTTGTGTGTGACATGACACTGATCACCGCTCCCGATTAAAGGGAGCTGTGATCAGTGTCATTAGGCAGAACGCGGGAGATGCTTGTTTACATTAGCATTTCCCTGCTCTTCCTCTCTGTGAGACGATCGTGGGTATCTCCGCGGACATCGAGTCCACGGGACCGGCGATCACACTCACGGAGCTCCCGGCGGGCCCGCAAACAGCCTCTTAAAGAGCAACGTACAGGTACGTTAATCTGCACGAGGAGGTCGAGAAGCGGTTAAAGTGTTACTAATCCCAGGACCCTGCATTCACTACAGTACACAAAACATGGAAATGCAATTATTTTGGTAAATATAAACTGCTAAATACCTTTTCTCATCAGCAGTATATAGCAGTCTTGTGACTTCTATCAGTGTCTGGTTAAAGCTTGTAGGAGGAGTTTTCATCCTCTCACTGTCCTATGAGGCTGCAGGACCCCTGACCTTCTGTCTGGACAGTGCTGATTGGCCCTGTGCTGTTCACATGCACCCTCCCAAGAGGAAGAATAAAAAACCTCTCTAGCAATACACACCAACCTGAGCATGTGCAGTTTGCCCCCAAGGCTCTGTTCTATCAGCAGATAGATTGGGGACAGTGGACAAAGGGGAGGATCAGAGAAGACAGGATCAAACAGCCTTTTACACAATGCAGAGGATTAACCCCTTAGGTTCCACAGTGAGTATAACAAGCATGATTTACTGCATATACAGACTGATTTCACTGTTGTGGGTTTAGTAAAACTTTAAGGTAACAAGCCTGAAGCCTTTACAACCACTCTAATGTTATTATTATATTAATGTAGCAAGGTCCCAGGTCTCCTTTAGTCAAATGAGAACCTCCAGAGCCAGGGACAGCTGACATTCTTCTGTATAGAGTAGGTTGCAAGACATGGTGGGTGTAGTGCAGGATAGATTCATGGGCGCAAGACACATTGTGAATGCAAAGCGATTTATTTTCTCTCAAGCAGAATGTTGGGAGAGAGGGTTAGGGCCAGGACACCCTTAGGTACAGTAAGTGCCGCCAATATTGTGTTTTCAGCGCTATCCTGTCGCGCTGGTTCCCGTCGACAGGCTTCTCTAACCAGCGCGATCCCATCACGCTGGTTCTCGCGCTGGCTGCAAAAGGAAAATGTAATTTTCCTATAGTAGCGAGCAAGTAGGGACATTGGCGATAATGTCGCCTCACTAATGAAACCGGCATGCCTTCGGGGGCATACCAGGCCCTTAGGTCTGGTAGAGATTTTAAGGGGAATCCCCTATGCTGAAAAAATCTGCGTGGGGGTCCCCCCAAAATCCATACCTGACCCCTATCCGAGCACGCAGCCCGGCCGGTCAGGAAAGGGGGGTGGGGATGGCCGAGCGCCCCCCCTCTCCTGAGCCGTACCAGGCCGCGTGCCCTCAACATTGGGGGGTGGGTGCTTTGGAGGCAGGGGGCGCCCTGCGCCCCCCCACCCCAAAGCACCTCGTCCCCATGTTGATGAGGACAAGGGCCTCTTCCCGACAACCCTGGCCGTTGGTTGTGGGGGTCTGCGGGCAGGGGGCTTATTAGAATCCGGGAGCCCCCTTTAAGAAGGGGGCGCCCAGATACTGGCCCCCCACCCTTTGTGAATAAGTATTGGGGTACCATGTACCCCTACCCATTCATCTGGGGGAAAAAAAAGTAAATAAAACACAACACAAGGTTTCAAAATAATTTATTGCACAGCTCCAGTGGTCTTCCATCTTGGGGGAGTCTTCTCGCCACCGCCCGGTGGTCTTCTTCCGACTTCAGGGGTCTTGTCCCCCTCTTCGGTTCTTCTTGGGGGCGTGTCCTATGCCTGCATACTTTTGCTGATAGGTGTCCCTCATTCCCATCTCAAAAAGTTGGGAAGTGTGAATTATGTAAGTATGCAATAGAAATCATTTCTGAAGTTAGTTTTTAATAACAATCATTATTTCAATCAGAATTTGAACAAAGCAGTAAGCACATAAGTGTCACCATTGAACATTCGTAAATACAGTTTCAAGTGCAGATTGAACCCAAAAGAAAACGATGGAAAATGAAGGTATAGGCGCTCGGTATTGCGTTGAATTTTCTATTGTTATATGTAGGCTGCATACACATAATTTGCATCCGGCTTCAGATCCAGAATATATTATATATGAATACAACACAAAAGCACACCGCCCATTAATCGACTATTATCAGAACACAATTCCGGCAGCCCGCGCTGTTGTCTGCAGTGGTGGGATCTCTTGGCATTGTTCCAGAGAAGTTAATTGTGGCTGACACGGTAAATGTGATAAAGTTGATCTCACAAAGGCTGCGATAAATAAAGAGCTTCTCACCGTGACTGAATAGACGGCCGTACAGTGACAAGAGAAGAATAAGCCATTACCGCATGTAATTGTCAATGTGAATCACAAATCTGCGACTTTCCTCTTACAAAAGCTTTAGAGATATTGTCAACGTGCCAGCGATCATGGGTTAGTAACAGACCAGGCTGAGCTGGAATTCCGAAAAATCTTAAACTTTCACTAGCCAAACAGTTCACACCAGCCATTCTCCACCAGGATTCTCTGGACACATTGGGGGTTATTTACTAAAGGAGAATCCACTTTGAAAGTGCACTTGGAAGTAAAGTCGCTGTAGATCCAAGGGGGACATGTAAGGAAAATAAAAAACAGCCTTTTAACTTGCACATGATTGGATGATAAAATTAGCAGAGCTTCCCCTCATTTCAGATCTACCCCTTAGATTTAGAGCGACTGCACTTCCAAGGGCACTTGCAGTGCAAAGTGGATTTGCCTTTCGTAAATAACCCCCATAGCAATCTTCCAGAGGTTGTTAAGGGGAGCTGTGGCCGATTGACCTCCCATCTAGACATGTGTGGTTCGTTTAGTTCCAAATTTAAAATTTTGACAAATTTTTCGCAATTCAGAAATTCGGACGTTTCTAAATTTCTGAATTACAATAGTAAAGAATTCAAACGAATCTGAAATAACGAAACAAAATTTGAATCAAATTCGAAATGTTTTCTAATTCAAATTGTTTTCGAACCTGATTTGAATTCGAAGTTCTGAATAAGATAAAATAGAATAGAAAATAAAGGAACAAAATAGAAAAGAATTTAATAGAATAAAAAAAAGAAAAGAATAAAAAAAAAAAAAAGAAACAAATAGAATATAAAAGCATAGAAAACAATAAAATAGAAAATAAAGGAATAGAATAGAAAATAAATAAATTGAATAGAATAGAATAGAAAATAAAGTAATAGAATAGAAAATAAAGGAATAGAACAGAATAGAATAAAGTCACAATGTGACTTTGCAAACACTTTAACTACTTCCTGCCCACCGTATGCAGAATGACGGCCGGGAAGTGGCTCTGTTATCCTGACTGAGCCTCCTATGATGTCCAGCAGGATAACATGCCAGCGAGCACCCGTGGGGGTAAGTAGCGCGGCGATCACGGGCGCGGCATGTCAGTGTGACGCATCGCATCTCCTATCGTGATAAGAAGCCTCTGTCAGAGGCTTCTTACCACGTGATCAGCTGTGACCAATCATAGCTGATCATCGTGTGAACCAGGAAGTACCAGTAAACATAATTTCTTGGTTCGCACTGACAGGGAGAGCCAATCGGAGGCTCTCCCGCTCTCCCTGTCAGAGGGGGGGTCTGTGCCGATAATCAGCACATTGATTACCAGCACAGCCCCTTCAGATGTGCCACAACACCTTTTAAAATGTTCCCATAAGCTATCAGTCAGTGCCCCATAAAAACACAGCTTATAGTGCCCATCAAAGTGCCAATCAGTGCCCATGTCAGTGCTAATCAGTGCCCACCACAGTGCCAGTCAATCCCCATCTCAGTGCCCAGCAGTAAAACCTGTCAGTACCTCAACATCAGTGTTGGTCATCAGTGCCACTTGTCAGTGCTAATCAGTACCGCCTATCTGCCAATCAATGCCATCTCTCAGTGCCCATCACAGCTGCCTGTCAGTGCCCATCAGTGCCACCAGTCAGCGCCCATTAGTGTCACCAGTCAGTGCCCATCAGTGCCCCCTATCAGTGCCCATCAGTGCTGCATATCAGTGCTGCCTATTGGTGCCCATCAGTGCTACATATTAGTGCCGCCTATCAGTCCCCATCAATTCTATATATCAGTGCCACCTTATCAGTGCCAACTCATCAGAGCCCATCAGTGTTGCCTCATCAGTGCCCATCAGTGAAACAGAAAACAACATTTTATAACCGAAACAAAGAAAAACTTTATTTTTTCAAAAATGTTGTTCTTTTTTTAGTTTGGTTAGCAAAAAATAAAAACCGCAGAGGTGATCAAATACCACCAAAAGAAAGCTCTATTTATGGGAACAAAGCGATAAAAATTTTGTTCGGGGACAGATCTGCCCCCCTCCCCCCTTCCTTCTTGAGTTGAGAAATGCTGTGTAAATTCTGGACTTTGAACAACTGTAGAGAAGAGAGGGCTGCAGATGAACAGGTACAACTTATGTAGGAGGGTTTGTTCCATCTCTGTGTCTCACCTGAGGCCAGTCACTACACTGGGTATATAGTATGTGAGGTTTAGATGGTGGAGTTGGGAACCTTTAGCATTCACTATTTACTTATCTATTTGTTTTCAAGGGCCTGACCCCTTTAAGACATTATCTTTTGTATCTTTGCTTCAATTTTAGATAGATCTAGATGAACCAATATACAGATATCGTCTGAGATTCGCACGAAAACCCAAACCAAATCATTTTTACGGAACCATGGGCAAAAGGAATACTGGTGACATGGGTAAGGAGCAGGCTTTTAATATATTTGTGTTAAAAGGATAATTAGTGTAATATCCCATTTCCAGTGGTGGCTGCTGGTGTTTTTTTGGGGGGAGGAGGATGGCAAGCAATACACCCACCCACACCCCCTTCCCGGTCGGCCTGGCAAATCAAAGCCCCCCCCCCCCGTCAGCGGTCAGTCGGGGCCCCGCACTTACCCCATCTCGCGGGCAGCGTGGCTCCTCTCCGGGCTGCAGGTGGCTGCTTTTTAAGATTCCTGCCTCCTCTGTGCATCTCCTTCCTCCTCCTCCTGGTGGCCAATCGGATCAGATCTCCTTTTAGTCAATCGGGTGATGGGTCATGACCCACTTCCTGATTAGCCGGGAGGAGAATCAGTGTTACAGTAGCGAATATTCATTCGGGTCTAAACGGACCTCTGATGCCTCATATTTGAGACAGGGAACGGGACTGAGGACAGAGATTCCCCAGTCCCTTTCTCTGCAGCCTCAGCTGCACAGGACAGTGAATCAATAGGAAGTGCTCTTGAGGCTTCCTGGTCAATATCAAACTGAAGCATAGTGAACACAATTTACTATCCTTCCTTGGTGAACGGACACAGTGAGTGATCGGGACAAATCCCTCACTGTATTCAGGAAAGGAAGGGGCTGATAAATAGAACATATTTACTGCCCGACCCCCCTCCCCCCACCCTCACTCTCCATCCTGAAACATTCCCCAGTGTGCCCTCAGCAGCTGCTGACAGGAGAGGAGAGGAGGGAAGTTGGAAATGCTGCAGGGGACGGGGGCACACAGGGAGGCCCAGACAATGGCAGGGAGGAGGGGGACGCAGATACCAATCCCCCTGCAGTGCAGCCGGATGAAGAAAAAGGAGCAGAAGCCGGCAGAGCTGCAGGGGGAGCCACAAGAGTTGGCAATAAGTCAATACAGCCATTGCTCCTGCTCAGCAGGTGCCCGGGCCCCCCTTTTGAACTGATGGGGCCCAGTACAGGAGGGTTGGCTGTACTGCCTTATCAGCAGCCCTGATCTGAGTATGACTTGGAATTAGCCTTGTACACACAATCGGACATTCCGACCACAAAATCCGTCTGATTTTTTCCGGATTTTGTCCGAAACATGTCTTGTATACACACAGTCGGACAAAGTTGTCGGAAAATCCGATCGTTTAGAAAGAGGTGACGTTCATTGCGTACGGCGGGACTACGTAGAGGCTAGTAGCCAATAGCTTTGGTCTCTTAATTTAACCTGAGCATGCGTGGCACTTTGTCCGTCGGAATTCTCTACAACGGATTGGAAAAAGTTTGATCGGATTTTGTTGTCGGAAAATTTTAGATCCAGCTCTCAAACTTTTTCCGTAGGGATTTCCAACGGAAAAAGTCCGATAGAGCCCACACACGATCGGATTTTCCGACAACATAATCCGATCTGACTTTTTCTGTCGGAAAGTCTGACCGTGTGTACGGGGCATTACAGTTATACCTGGTTGGACATAAACAAAAATCCTTTGGCAGGTAAAACAGCTCCCAGATATGTGTTTCATTTGTGTATTGGACTGTTTTTCTGGAGGTCAGCTTAAAAATAAATAAATAAAAGTGACCAGCTAACCATTATCATTTTCCTTTAACTGATTAGATTCCATTCTTCATCCCTCACTGCCTATATTTTCTTGTGCAAAAAAAACTTGTACTATAGTTACTGCTGTTATTCATATGTAACATATTTTTTCCCTTTTCAGAATTTAAACGGTCATCTCCAAAAAGTAAGTAAACACTTAAAGTGTTACTACACACACACACGCACGCACGCACGCACGCACGCACGCACGCACGCACACAAACACACACACACACACACACACACACACACACACTGTTTAAGTTGCATTGCCCTTTCTTTTTCTGTATGTGGATGGTGGCATTGTCATACTTTTAATAAATAACAGCAGTGCCCTTTTCCCAATTGATATACAGCTGTCACATGACCCAGCTCTCTCCCAGCCTGTCTGCAGGGAAACATAAGCAGGAGGAGCTTCTAGTCCTCTGCTGCTGGTCGCATGCTCAAAATAAACAAAAACAGCCTTTGGAATACAGAGTAAACATGAACAATTAATATCAACAAACAGTTTGTTTTTTTCTAAAGGTTTTTAATGCAATCAAAAGGTTTACAGTACAAAATGATATGAGACTGATGCCCTGCACACACGGTCAGACTTTCTGATGGAAAATGTGGGATCAGACTGTGCTGTCGGAAATTCCGGTCGTGTGTTGGACTTTTTCCGTCTGAATTTTCAACACACGAAGTTTGAGAGCAGGATCTAAAATTTTCCGATAACAAAATCCAATCGCTTAAATTCCGATTGTGTGTAGACAATTCCGACGGACAAAGTGCCACGCATGCTCAGAATAAATTACGAGATGAAAGCTATTGGCTACTGGCCTCTTTATAGTCCCGTCATACATGTTGTACATCACCGCCTTCTGAACGATCGGATTTTCTGACAACTTTGTGCGACCGTATGAATGCAAGACAAGTTTGTGGCATAATCCGTCAGAAAAAATTTGACAGATTTTGTCGTCGGAATGTCCGACCGTGTGTACAGGGCATAAGAGCCGGTTCACACAGGGGCAACACGACTTGCAGTGCGACTTACAGAGGCGACCTGCACACGACTTCTTGCAAAATGACTTCTGTATAGAAGTCAATTCAAGTCGCCTGAACTCGCCCCAAAAGTAGTACAGGAACCTTTTTCTAAGTCGGAGCGACTTGATTCGCTCCTATTAGAACGGTTCCGTAGTACAGAATGGAACGTGACTTGTCAAGTGGCTTAGTCACCTAACAAGTCGCCCCTGTGTGAACCGAGTCTTAGATCTACACATCAAGATATCTTTTGACATACATAATAAAACACATATCCATTGAATAGTGTCAATGTCTGCTGTTAAACAGGAAGGAATAAAGTCTATATGAGCTAATCATTGATATGGCGTTTCAAACATGACTGAAACCATAAAAGGTAAAAACATCAACAAAAGCCAAAAATAAAAGCAAAAAAAAAACAGAAAAAATAATAAAAAGAACAAAACATTAACTCATACTTGAAGACAAAATAACAACCAAGGGTTCCACTTAGCGTCATATATAGGGATAGAGCCATTCAGGGTATGAAATATTTTTTCTGATAACATAATTTGATCAACTCGAGAGATAACTTGTGAGAATGGGACTGTATTAGACTTCTAGTTAAGTGCAATTACCCAATGTACCGCAACACAAATCGTGTGTACTAGTTTCATTAGAGGTTTCGGGGTATCTGAGAGTTTTTTTAAAAAAAGACAGTGAGTATGTGTCAGAGCCATCGGTCTCCCCGCTAGTTTGTCAATCAGCCCCAGGGCCTCTCTCCGGGTAGGTTGTAGAGTCTCACAGTTCCAGAACACATGCAAAAAGGGAACCCAGGTGGGCACATCCTCTAAAGCAGGAAGAGGAGGACTGTGAGTATATTTTACCCAGACGCGAAGGGGTGTAGTACCAGCGAGTACCGTAAGAACATAGGTGTCCGTTTATGAAGAAGTGAACAGCGATCATCCAGAGGATCACCACTGGTCTCAGTCCATAAACGGTTTATGAACCAGAGATAATTGGGGGGAGAACAAGTTTGAACATGTTCTCCTGCCGATCATCTCCGCACACGGAGAATCCTCATTGACTGACACAGAAACGGGCAGTTTATGAAGCTACGATCTCAGCGCTTCACTGGCGATCGGTGTCAGAATTTACACTCCCTGATTCACAAGCTCAGAGGTGGAGAATTGGGGAGTGAAGAGGGAATCTGGGGGGAACTAAGGGGGAAAGAGGAAGATTATTAACTCCCCAAGACAGTTATCATGTCCTCCTGTCCTATTTATGTGTATACAATGTTTAATGTGTGTGTATATATATATATAATGTGTGTGTGTATGTATATATATATATATATATATATATATATATATATATATATATATATATATATATATATATATATATGTATATATATATATATATATATATATATATATATATATATATATATATGTATATATAACATGTTTGTGTGTGTGTGTGTGTATATATATATATATACAGTGCCTTGCGAAAGTATTCGGCCCCCTTGAACTTTCCAACCTTTTGCCACATTTCAGGCTTCAAACATAAAGATATAAAATTTGTATTTTTTGTTAAGAATCACCAACAAGTGGGACACAATTGTGAAGTGGAACGAAATCTATTGGATTTTTGAAACCTTTTTAACTAATAAAAAGATGAAAAGTGGGGTGTGCAAAATTATTCGGCCCCCTTGCGTTAATACTTTGTAGAGCCACCTTTTGCTGCAAATACAGCTGCAAGTCGCTTGGGGTATGTCTCTATCAGTTTTGCACATCGAGAGACTGAAATTCTTGCCCATTCTTCCTTGCAAAACAGCTCGAGCTCAGTGAGGTTGGATGGAGAGCGTTTGTGAACAGCAGTTTTCAGCTCTTTCCACAGATTCTCGATTGGATTCAGGTCTGGACTTTGACTTGGCCATTCTAACACCTGGATACGTTTATTTGTGAACCATTCCTTTGTAGATTTTGCTGTATGTTTGGGATCATTGTCTTGTTGGAAGATAAATCTCCGTCTCAGTTTCAGGTCTTTTGCAGACTCCAACAGGTTTTCATCCAGAATGGTCCTGTATTTGGCTGCATCCATCTTCCCCTCAATTTTTAACCATCTTTCCTGTCCCTGCTGAAGAAAAGCCATGATGCTGCCACCACCATTTTTTGCATTGCGGGCAAAAAGTTCGATTTTGGTTTCATCTGACCAGAGCACCTTCTTACACATGTTTGGTGTGTCTCCCAGGTGGCTTGTGGCAAACTTTAGACAAGACTTTTTATGGATATCTTTGAGAAATGGCTTTCTTCTTGCCACTCTTCCATAAAGGCCAGATTTGTGCAGTGTACGACTGATTGTTGTCCTATGGACAGACTCTCCCACCTCAGCTGCAGTTCTCTGCAGTTCATCCAGAGTGATCATGGGCCTCTTGGCTGCATCTCTGATCAGTCTTCTCCTTGTCTGAGCTGAAAGTTTAGAGGGACGGCCAGGTCTTGGTAGATTTGCAGTGGTCTGATACTCCTTTCATTTCAAAATGATCGCTTGCACAGTGCTCCTTGGGATGTTTAAAGCTTGGGAAATCTTTTTGTATCCAAATCCGACTTTAAACTTCTCCACAACAGTATTACGGACCTGCCTGGTGTGTTCCTTGGTCTTCATGATGCTCCCTGCGCATTCAACAGAACCCTGAGACTATCACAGAGCAGGTGCATTTATACAGAGACTTGATTACACACAGGTGGATTCTATTTATCACCATCAGTCATTTAGGACAACATTGGATCATTCAGAGATCCTCGCTGAACTTCTGGAGTGAGTTTGCTGCACTGAAAGTAAAGGGGCCAAATAATTTTGCACGCACCACTTTTCAGTTTTTTATTTGCTAAAAAAGTTTAAAATATCCAATAGATTTCGTTCCACTTCACAATTGTGTCCCACTTGTTGGTGATTCTTCACAAAAAATTTACATTTTATATCTTTATGTTTGAAGCCTGAAATGTGGCAAAAGGTATATATGTATATATTATGTAGGGGGACTTTTTATTTTATTAGCATTAACCACGCCGTCTGTCTGTGTATTGAGCAGTGATAATTTATCACCGCTTAATAAACTGACACCTTGGTCTTTCTGTGAATTTCTGGTGTTGTAATCTCGTAAAGTCTCGCAGGATTCCAGTATCAGGGGCCGTTCTCCACTGTTTGAAGCATTTGTAGATCACTTCACTCCTCCGAATGAGAAGCAATCTACAAAGCTTCATAAACTGGCATCCAGAGGAGAACGATCTCCTCTGAGAATGTCAGAGAATGAAGCAGTGACATTTTTTCACTGCTTCATAAACAGAAACTTTAGTGCATTTGCACATATTCTGCCAGTTAGCCTCCCAGTCAAGATCATCATTACCCAAGTTTAATTCCTGTTCCCACTGGGACCTATATTTCAGTAGGGGGTCGTCTCCCACCGATTCTAGTGATTTATACAGCCCTGAGATTAATGCCGTGTACACACGAGTGAAATGTCAGACAAAAAAATGTCAGACACGAGCTTTTCATCGTATATTACGACTGTGTGTATGCCCCATCTGACTTTTTACATCTCAAATTCTGACGGACCTTGAAATAGAACGTTCTAAATATTTCAGACGGAACCAATTCCTATCGTCTGTATGCTGTTCCGATGTACCAAAAAAGATGCATGCTCTGAAGCAAGTACGAGACGGAAACTATTGGCTACTGGCTATTGAACTTCCTTTTTCTAGTCCCATCATACGTGTTGTACGTCACCGCACTGCCCGAGGGCCCCGGGCCACTAGGGGGCCCCATTAGGGTTGCCAGCCTCAGTAAAACCAGGGACAGTATGTAAAAATCAGTGTTTTTTTTACATCTGCCTCTGAAATGTCCCTTACCGACATACTTTTGGTCTAAAAATCCCGAGATTATAGCTGCCCCACCTCTCCAGTACCTTCTCAGCCAATAGAAACATGTCTGTGTATACTGTGTGTACATGTATGTGTATACTGTGTGATTGTATACTGTGTGGCCCTATAATGTCTGATTGCCTGGGGGCACCATAATCTCCTATTGCCTGGGGGACCCCATGAGTCCGCCCCTGCATAGGGAGGAAATGCTCAGGGTAGAAATACACTGAAAATTGAGCATGTGAAGAAGCTGCCAACACTGCTCTGCAAAATCCCTGCTCTGCAAAAATAACGATTTTCAACTAATACAAAAGAGATGATAGCGAATATAACGAATGAATTCGACATGATTCGGTAATTCGTTAAAGATCTAAAGAAACAAAAGGTCAACTCCAAGTAAATCTTACAGTCCAATCAGCTGATTGATTTTGTGCTGGAGGTTGGATTACTGGCAAAGTGCATTCCTGAGAAGTGAGTGAGAAGGGTTTTGTATTGTATTTGAGCCGAGGAGAAGAGATATTGTCATTGTGTGTGTTAAAAGATTCAATAAACAAACGACTTTCCAAACTACGAATCATTATCATGAATATATATACAGTACATACATAAATATCGAATTTCAACTAATATGAAAGAAATTATAGCGGATATAACTAATGAATTCGACATGATTCAAAATTCAGTATAATGAATATCGACACTCTACAGAAATAACAAATTATCTGAAAACAAATTAATGTAACATAACCAATATAACAGAGCGAAATTATGTATTTTGCGAATGACAACGAACCGAAACTAAACGAAATGTTCCGTTGTGCACAAGTCTAGTGTTTATCGTATTTATAAATGATATTTTTGCATAAAAACTTTTTTTTATTTAACCCTTTTGCTAAATGGTAACATTTAAACTCCTTTAAATCTTTTTGATTAAATTTTCCCATTTGGCAGAGAAAGGTTAATTTAGCTTGTTATCATGCCAAAAGGTAGATATGAGCATGGAGGGGAGGGGAGGGGAGGGGGGGGCGGATGGATAGGTCAGTTCCCAGATTAATAACAAGGCTAATCATAGACCTGGCCCAGGATGTTTGAACTGAACACATGGCCCGAGTCGTGATTAACAGATGCAGAGCGGGGAGAGCTGGTGCTGGAGACACAACAGCTGTTTATAATGAAGATGAGATACTGTATAGGGCAGGAAATGGCACCCTGGCACACAAACACAAAAGCTTAAACTCTTTCAACAGTTTACATCAGAAAGAAAGGTTTTGTAACATGCGTTTGTAGATATATGTGAAGCCACAATGCCATCGCAGGGACATGTCTCTAAAGTATGGTACAGTAAAACCTTGGATTGCGAGCATAATTTGTTCCAGAAACATGCTTGTAATCCAAAGCACTTGTACATCAAAGCGAATTTCCCCATAAGAAATTATGGAAAACAAAGATGATTTGTTCCACAACCATTTATTTATAGGTCTTTCAGTTAATAGTCAACGTAAAACGATTCTAGCACTGTGATGGGTTGTGTAACCATAAAATGTCCTAATGGAAGCCTCCACAAGGGGATTAGAAGCAAAATCCAGCAGGAACTACAGAATATAAAAGAGAAGAGAGGCCCCTCTAAGTCTAGCAATATGGTTACATTTAATGAAGGCGGGTGGTCTATGTCAGGCATATCCAAAGTCCGGCCCGTGGGCCAATCGTTTTTGAGTGGCCTGCCTGGTTATTTTGACATATATATCTTTTGTGGCCCCAACGATCTCCCAGCACCGGGGCCACAAAAGGCATATATGCTGGCTGCCTTGGAGGGGACAGGGAGGAGGCGCGATGAGTGCCCTACACACAGAGGTATTTACTGTTTACACGGCAGCCTATGTAATAGGAAGTCCCATCTATGGCGCTGCCATTGGACGACTGTTCTGTCCATCAAATGAGGCGGGACTTTCTATTAATAAGGCCGCCGAGAAAACATGAGTTTTTCCTGTATGTAATCTTTTGGTGCTCGTCCCGTCCCCTCTTTGTCCCCTCCGAGGCTGCAGATGGATGGGCATCAATCAGGCTGCACTGATGGCAATGGTGAGTCTGCATTCCTGGCAGTGGTGAGTGCTGCATTCCTGGCAATGGTGGGTGCTGCATTCCTGGCAGTGGTGGGTACTGCATTCCTGGCAGTGGTGGGTCCTGCATTCCTGGCAATACTGGGTCCTGCATTCCTGGCAATACTGGGTGCTGAATTCCTGACAATGGTGGGTGCTGCATTCCTGGCAGTGGTGGGTGCTGCATTCCTGGCAGTGGTGGGTGCTGCATTCCTGGCAGTGGTGGGTGCTGCATTCCTGGCAGTGGTGGGTGCTGCATTCCTGGCAATGGTGGGTGCTGCATTCCAGGCAATGGTGGGTGCTGCATTCCTGCCAATGTTGTGTGCTGCATTCCTGGCAGTGGTGGGTGCTGCATTCCTGGCAATGGTGGGTGCTGCATTCCTGGCAGTGGTGGGTACTGCATTCCTGGCAGTGGTGGGTGCTGCATTCCTGGCAATACTGGGTGCTGCATTCCTGGCAATGGTCAGTGCTGAATTCCTGACAGTGGTGGGTGCTGCATTCCTGGCAGTGGTGGGTGTTGCATTCCTGGCAGTGGTGGGTTCTGCTCGCGGGAGCGTGCTGACCTGCCGCAGTATAATGGTCGGCAAGTGGTTAAATGTCTTCTTTACAGGGAACTCCTGATTGTATAATTTTCTTTTAAATGTTTATTCGCAAACTTTATAAATGTATACATTTAAGTAAACATTTTATACAAGTAATGAAACATTTTTTAAATTAAAATCAGGTATGAATGTTGAATAAACAAAAATTATCAACACCATTATATCTCCACTGTAAAATTCAGGTCACTCAAGTCAATGCACATCACACATCTAAAAAACAGCCGGCCCAAAAGATGTTCTTTCATTTCCATCAAATAATAATTGATCCTTGTTTTCTGTCTCAGGGCACAAATTGGATTCTTTTGTTGGGCTGATGGGCAAAAGAGCATTAGGTTCTGGTAAGTACTGCTATGAATTTTAAAACATTTATCTATATATAAGTACATGTTTAGAAAGGAAGCACCTGAAGAATTACAATTTTAAAAAGAGGTTTCTTCTTAATTGCAAAATCAAGATCAAAGTCAAATCCCCATTCCAAACAATAAAATCTAATTTTCCTATGATATTCAGATACTCAAAAACATATTCATAAATAATCAGAAATATTCAGAAATACTACAGATCGGATAGTATACACAGTGCATCCGGAAAGTATTCACAGCACTTCACCTTTTCCACATTTTGTTATGTTACAGCTTTTTTCCAAAATGGATTCAATTCATTATTTTCCTCAAAATTCTCCAAACAATACCCCATAATGACAATGTGATCGAAGTTTGTTTGAAATCTTTGCAAATTTATAAAAAATTAAAAAAAAAAAAAATCCCATGCACATAAGTATTCAGAGCCTTTGCTCAATACTTTGTTGAAGCACCTTTGGCATCAATAACAGCCTCAAGTCTTTTTGATGCTACAAGTGTTGGGACATCTATTTTTGAGCAGTTTCTCCCATTCTTCCTTGCCAGACCTCTCAAGCTCCATCAGGTTGGATGGGGATCGTCGGTACAGAGCCATTTTCCGATCTCTCCAGAGATGTTCAATCATGTTCAAGTCTGGGCTCTGGCTGGGCCACTCAAGGACATTCACAGAGTTGTCCCGTAAACACTCCTTTGTTATCTTGGCTGTGTTCTTAGGGTTGTTGCCCTGTTGGAAGAAGAACCTTCACCCCAGTCTGAGGTTCAGAGCGCGTTGGAGAAGGTTTCCATCAAGAATGTTTTTGTACATTGCTGCATTCATCTTTCCCTCGATCCTGACGAGTCTCCCAGCTCCTGCAAACATCCCCACAGCATGATGCTGCCACCACCATGCAGTAGGGATGGTATTGTTCAGGTGATGAGCATTGCCTGGTTTCCTCCAGACATGACGCTTGCCATTCAGGCCAAAGAGTTCAATCTTTGTTTCATCAGACCAGAGAATTTTGTTTCTGGCCACTCTACCATACAGGCCTGATTGGTGGAGTGCTGCAGAGATGGTTGTTCTTTTGGAAAGTTCTCCTCTCTCCACAGAAAAACACCGGAGCTCTGTCAGAGGGACCATCGGTTCTTGGTCACCTCCCTTACTAAGGCCCTTCTCCCCCAATCACTCATTTTGGCGGGGTGGCCCACTCTAGGAAGTTTCTTCCATTTATGGATAATGGAGGCCACTGTGCTCATTTGGACCTTCAATGCTGCATACATTTTTCTATACCCTTCCCCAGATCTGTGCCTTGACACAATCCTGCCTCAGAGGTCTACAGACAATTCCTTGGACCTCATGGCTTGGTTTGTGCTCTGACATGCACTGTTAACTGTGGTACCTTCTATAGACAGGTGTTTGCCTTTCCTAATCATGTCCAATCAACTGAATTGACCACAAGCGGACTCCAATCAAGTTGTAGAAACATCTTAAGGATGATCCGTGGAAACAGGATGCACCTGAGCTCAATTTTGAGAGTCATGGCAAAGGCTGTGAATACTTATGTACATAGGATTTTTTAGTTTTTTAGTTTTAATACATTTTCAAAGATTTCAAACTTCTTTCACGTTGTCATTATGGGGTATTATTTGTAGAATTTTGAGGCAAATAATGAATTGAATCCATTGTGGAATAAGGCTGTAATATAACAACATGTTGAAAAAGTGAAGTGCTGTGTATACTTTCTGGATGCACTGTACATCTTTTACAGAACCTCCCCCACCACCAAAAAAAAAAAAAAAAAAAAAAATGCAATGCAATGGTAAAGAAACTCATCTGTATACCAGCATTGTTTTTTTCCTCAACAAAAATGGAGTTACACTTTAAGTTGACTTAAACTTTGATGCTGTGTACTGCTGTCCCCAGGCTGTTCTCTATCATAGGATGCTAAGAAACTCTGAGTAAAGGTTACATGTGATTAAAGTGGTTGTAAACCCTTACAAACCACTTTGACCTACAGGTAAGCCTAGATTAAGGCTTACCTGTAGGTACAAGAAATATCTCCTAAACCTATACGGTTTAGGAGATATTTACCTGAAGACAGCCATCGCTGGCGCACTGGGCAAGCTGAAGATCGCGGCGATATGCCGTGAGTGTCGGCTCCCGTGCGCATGCGCGGGAGTGACGTCATCGCTGCTCCGGCAAATCACAGCGCCGGAGCAGCGAGATCCACCAAGAAGATGGACGCTCTGAACTACAGGGGACAGCGGTGACTTCGCTGGCTCCTGTGTCAGGTAAGTGACACATAATGGGCTACTATGCGATGCATAGTAGTCCATTATGCTTTACCTTTGCAGGGAATCAAAGAGGAAGTAAACCCATCAGGGTTTACTTCCTCTTTAAAGCTCTAGGCTTCCTCCGGCGGCCAGCACCCAACCAGAGCTGTGGAACCTTGCCAGCAACCATGTGACCCAACCACTTGAGGAGCAGCTGTCAGTCATTACATTACTTTAGTACAGATTTTATTAGCCAATTATGTTATAGGACTCTTAAGTTTAGATTTTTTACAATTGAAACTATGGCTATAGATTAATAGAGCACCCACGGATTCTCTTAATCTTAAGTCTGTAATGACATCACTCAGTCACCTCTGATGTCATCCCTTAATGGAAAGTGGAACCTGTCAATCAAGCAAAACTTTATGTTTTACCCAATAACCTCAACAGTAGAAGAATACTGTTAATGGCTTGCTGATTTATGAGAAGAATGTGGGTGGATTCCCCTTAATAATAGTATCTATATCAACTGACGTCACATCTATTAAAACTACAAGTAAGCTATAAAATGTATCTAAGTGAAAAAAACTATGGATTTAAAAGTTGAATTTACTGCTAGATAGATTTCTTTTACATTGATTAAAACAATAACCAGAATACATAAACTATCCCTGAGCTTTGAGAGCCTTCTGTTACTCATCCACTTAGAAAAATGAAGCTTTGTGAGGTCAAATAAAAAGTATTTTATTTTATCTAAACTGTGCATCTTAAAGTAAACTTGTCAGTTTTTTTTTTTTTAAAACCACTTCTCAAACAGGCCATAGTCAAAAGATGTCTTAACGTTATTATAATGAATGTCATGCCCCGATTGATTTATTTGTTGCGGTCACTACCAATTAAATGACCCCATGGCTTCTTAAAGGACTTGCGTGCAAGGTTTTTGAAGTTCACATGGGAATGTAAACCAACAAGGGTGCATAGATCTATTTTGACACTTCCAAAGCCAAAAGGTGCTATCGGTTTTCCAGACCCAATAAAATTCCATAAGGCAGTGCATTTATCTAGAATACTTGACTGGTGCGCCCAAAAAAAACAAAGAACAATGGGTGCATTTAGAACAGTGACCGTGGGTATCCAGTAAGCTGGACTCCCCTGGATTCCAGGGGATGTCATTCCAATAGAGGCCAGTCAACACTCTTTAGCGCGTACCACCCTTACGGTGGCAGGATAGGTTTTTAAACATACTTACCTTTCACCTTCTCTGAGTCCCCTAATCTCAATTTTGGGTAATCCATTTTTTCAATCTGGACTGAACGATCTCCAATTTGATATACTTATTTGTCGGGACTCCTTCCATTTGATTCATTTTTGTCAAGAAAATCGGCTCATGACAAGCCATGAAATTGTTAGTCATTTCACCCACAGTTGGGACTTCCTCCACTGTGCTCAGCTGGGTGGATATCTCCATACTATCCCAGAGAAATGTTCTGAGATAAGTGACCTGACCACGTTCGAACAGACCTGCCTTGCCGGGAAGCCAGTGAGATGTTCACTATCACATCTGTACTCCTTGCTGATAACGGCCAATGCGCCACATGATCTTCCTTTTCTTCAACAATGGGAAAGAGATCTATAAATCAACTTCATGAAACTCAAAAAGAGAATTTTATTATTTGCTCCTAAGGCCTCAGTAGTGAGCAGATATCAAGACGTAGGGTATAAACTCCTTACAAGATGGTACCAAACTCCATCAGTACTACATCATAGGTTTCCTCAGACCCCAGATGTCTGTTGGCGTTGTTGGAAGTTGGAGGGTACCCTATTTCACATTTTTTGGGATTGTCCGATGTTGAATGACTTCTGAGATATGGTTGAATGGACGATTAAAGAGCTAATGGGTGTGTCTCTTGAAAGGATGCCTGTAGCATATTTACTCCATGATACACCCGTATCCAGTAAAAGTTATAAAAACTCAATGTTAAAACATCTTTTAACGGCTGAAAAATCATGTATACCTGCATTTTGGAAAAGTCCAGTTGCGCCGACTAAAACAGTGTATTGCTAGAATTATGGGAATCCAGGAAATGGAAGATCTCACAATGTCAATGAAAGAACAGAGTGAGAAATGTTGGAGGACTTGGACTCCCTATTGCTTGTTTAAAGATCTGTTCCCTCTATAATCAGAGGGATAATATTCAAGAGGGTAGGGCAAAACACAGGAGAGATACCACCAGGGGGGTGGGGTTTTTTTTGGTTTTGTTTTGAATGGTGGTAGTTTTTTTTAACGACTTAAAGACCAGCCGCCGCAATTACACTGCGGCAGGTTGGCTCTCCTGGGCGAATCGCCATCATGATACGTCGGCCACTTTAAGACCACTAGGGTGCCCGCTGCATGATGCTGGAGCTGATGTGCATGGCCAGCAGCCGCGATGTCCGCCGCCCACCTGCCTTTGGTCGTGAGAGAGACAGAATAGGGATCTGACAATGTAAACAGACAGATCCCCGTTCTGTCAGGGGAGGACAGACAGATCTGCTGTTCCTAGTGATTACTAGTGATTACTACACTGTCCCCATAGTTAGAAACACATCCCCAGGGAACACTTAACCACTTGATCCCCCCTAGTGTTAACCCCTTCCCTGCCTGTGACATTTATACAGTAATCAGTGGCTATTTTTAGCTCTGATCGCTGTATAAATGGCACTGATCCCAAAAGTGTCCGATCTGTCGGCTGCAATGTCGCAGTCCTGATAAAAATCACAAAAGTGAGTACACCCCTCACATTTTTGTAAATATTTTATTTTATCTTTTCATGTGACAACACTGAAGAAATGACACTTTGCTACAATGTAAAGTAGTGAATGTACAGCTTGTCCCTTCAAAATAACTCAACACACTGCCATTAATGTCTAAACCGCTGGCAACATAAGTGAGTACACCCCTAAGTGAAAATGTCCAAATAAAAGTAATCCAAAAAAAAAGGAAAAGTGTAAAAATATTTTTTTTTAAAGCGACCCAGTCCCGTTGTGCTCGCTCACAGTGGTGAACCTATATGCAGGTCACACCCAAATATGTAAACACAGTGTTCAAACCACACCTATGAGATATTGTTGCTAATGTCTGAGTGAGAGCAATAATTCTAGCACTAGACCAAATCTGTGGCTCTAAACCTGTAACCTATAGACATTTTAAAGCGTCACCTGTGGAGATTTTTAAGTACTATAGTTTGCCACCATTCCACTAGTGTACGCAATTTTAAAGCAAGACATGCTGGGTATTTATTTACTCAGTGTAACAACCCCATTTTATGTTTTACAAAAAAATTGGGTTACATATTGCTTTTTTTATTATTATTCATTAAAGTGTTTTTTTTCCCAAAAAATTTTGTTTCAAAAAACGTTGTGCAAATACGTGTGACATGAAAAATTGCAACAGTCGCCCTTTTATATATATATATATATATATATATATATATATATATATATATATATATAACGTTTGGGGGTTCTAAGTTATTTTCTAGCAAAAAAAAACACAGATATTTACATATATGAGAGAAGTGTCAGAAATGGCCCGTTTGGCAATTGGTTAAACTTTCAAAAGGAAAAGTCATGCCTGGGAGCAAGGACCTCACTTACTTATTAACAGAGACAACAAGAAAAGCCCCTCATTGTTGTAAAATGTAAAAGTTGTAGACTTTAATTTGTTAATATTTCTAAACATAAATTCAGTTTTTTCATCAAGACAATCCACCTTTTGGGAGAAATTCTCTTTTTCTACAGAAATAAAATACATCGATCGATATTATGCACATCACAGTAAAAATAGCAGCAAGCCCATGAATTACACTTTTTGACTTCAATATTCATGGCAAAGTCTCCGAGGTCGAAGACTAACACAGATTAATGGTCTGAGTTCTAGAGGGGTCATTCAAGCTTAACCCTTTTAATCTTATGCCCTCCATAGATTTGTTTTCCATCATATGTCAGGTGTTTGACTCCCCTGCGGCAAATCCAGATGTTAATGAAGAAGCAGCTTAACCTGTCATGCTTATTACTACTAACCATGCCCCAGTGCTACCATGCATCGATCCAGTGTATTATTTCACATTGTTATGCATTCACGGGCTTAACTAATTATGACCATTTAAGGGTAATTCCACCTAAAGTAGGTCTAAACCCAATTACTAAAAATGCATATAGGTTTTAACATGTTAATGTAATTTCAAAAGTATTTAGAAAATACCTGGTGATCCTGCCATGAAGGTCATTGTTCGGATAATGCCTGTTATTGCTAGGAGCATCTTGTACAGTATGCTCCTGTGCTGCCCATCCCCACCTCCGGGAAGCCCACTTCAGCCACTGTCTCTCTTTAGCCTGGATCACATGCCCTGCTTTGCACGTGGTGCCCCCTTGACTCTGAAAAAGCTTCCCTATTACTGAGTAGCAATCAATGTGAGCCACTTTGCCTCTTCTGTCGTCATTGGCTGCAGCAATTAATGCACCCTATTTAAGCATCCCAAGTCCACTGCTCTGGGCTTGTGATAGTTCTGCCAACACTGACTACAATCAATGTTTCTGAAATTCTCAGTTCTGACCCTACATAGCCTGTTCCTGGAATACTATCCTGTCTGCTGCCTGCCCCAACCTCATCCTGTCCCTGGAATACTCTATAGTTTGCTGCCTGCCCTGACATCAGCCTGTTCCTGAATTATGCTTACTGTCTGTTGCTAGACTGACTGTCTCTTGATTGCTATTGCTACCTGCCCTGATCTCTGCCCATCCCTGAATTACCCCTACTGCCTGCCCTGACCACTGCCTGTCCCTTGATAATGCTTTTTATATGCTGCTTGCACTGACCTCTGCCTGCCCCTTTATTATCCTTATTGCCCTTCCTGACCTCTGTCTGTCTCTTGATAATGTTTACTATCTACCGCCTGCCTTGATTTTGGCCTGATCCTGGATTATGCAACTGACTGCCCTCAGCCTTGGCTTCTGCCTCCCTCTGGATATCGCTATGGGCTACTCACCCGCTGAATCATTGCCTCTTCTAAGAAGCATATGTACCTCTTTTTATATTTTTGCTCTTCCTTTAGTACCATTGGCCAAAAATTATAGCATTCTGTGTTTGGTCCTGGGGGCAACCAAATAGGCTGCTATAGGTAAATCGACATTAGCCAGCCATAGTCTTTGACGACTGTATTGGGGGCAAACATTACAGTTCTAGGATGACAACTGTCTCCTAACTGTGCCCCTGCATTGTCACCATGTCACATGCTCCCCTGGTGTAGACTGCACAGCATGATTAACCTGAGGCACATTCCACAAGCATGGTCCACCATTGTCACCATCAGGAAGCCAATCCTGGAGAAATGGCACGAAGACAAGAAGTGGCTAAAAAAAGGTTGGAGGACATCAACATTACTGAGATAACAAACAGGATGAAAAAAGTTTAAAAAGAGACAGTTGTTTAAGCATTCAACTAAGTTTTAGCCATTTGGGGTTTCAAAAATCACCTTAGCTGTGTCAAAGTACAGAGGATAATGTATGGTAATCCTTAGCAGGTTTCAATAGTTGTGTGGATATGGGTCTCTGCTATACACCAGGCCTTGAACATCTATCTAAAGTCAAGTGCTCCCAACCTGGGACTAGTCCGGCCTCCACCATCAGATATTACAGCCGCCACTGACTCCTGAGACTTTCTCAAAGAGTTGTTGAAAAACATGAGCAGGACTTAGTTGTGTGGACAGGGCATAGCTCCAAGGTGGTCACTGATCCTTTGTGTTTTCGGACCCTGGGAACTTGTTCATAAAAAAACATGACAATTAACAGACTATTGTAAGGGGTGGTAGACTTTGTCTGAAACCTTTGCTTAAAGAAATGCAGGGGCTGCTATTTCTTCTTTTAAAAATTGCTAGTTGCCTGGCTGCCATGTTGGACTAATGGCTCCAATACTAACAGCTTCAATAAGTGACCAACACAGAGCAAGCAGGCATATACATACATATTGTGGGCCAATGTCCCTTTAATACCACCTTGACTAATATTTGTTTCATGATTAGACAACTCTCTAAACCACAGTGCCAAACCTACAACTTTTCTAATCCAGGCATAACTAGTTCTGAATCCATTATATGCCAAAGGATGCTAAAATGACAAAATGAATCTGGCACGACCATGTAATTCCCCCTCTAAAATAATATCGCCTTGTCCATATCAGGAGCAGAATAAGCAGACAAGGGAGAAGAAATTGCTAAACAGGACCATTAAAACCTTTCTTCTCTCCTGAATGATCCATTACGAGGGAAAAATACATTAACAATGCATTTTGTACGGCAGGACAATTTTTCTCGTTAATGTCCTTTGATATCTTGCTTAAAGCCTATTCGGTGCATATAATGCCTAGACCAAAGCCTAAAAGGAGCAAAATCCCATTCCTTAAAATTACTAAAGACTTGGCTGCTGGAGAGCCTTCACTACTATCACTAGCTCTTAATGTAGAATATTCCCGGTCTTGAAAGGAAGCCAACTTTTGTCAATATGGAACTCTGATCCTGGGGGGGTGGAAGAGACACCTGTTGTCTATAACAAGCCTTTGAAAAATTTAACTTCTATGGCGACCAAAAAAACAAAACCCAAACAAAGTCCTATTGAGTTAAGGATTACCTACGAAACACAATAACATGCCTCTGAAGTGTATGCAACTCATTATCTCCCTCCAGAGCCTAAATTGATAATTAATAACAGAAGTAAGTTACGTGCCAACAGGAACGGTACACCTTTTGTTTGGAGTCTACAATTTAACTCAAGTTCACCTTCCTTGGAACTTGTTGTAGTCTTTTTATTGAAAGGGCTCACAAATTCCTGGGGGAATGTTATTTATGCATGAGGGATTCTATTTTGATGTCATCATTATCTAGGGAATAAAGAAATGAAAAAAAAAAGATTGGCAAATTGGAAAGGCATTTGGGCTACATATATTATCGACATAATTGTTTTCTATTATACACTATATTGTCAAAAGTATTAGGACACCTGCCTTTACACACACATGAACTTTAATGGCATCCCAGTCTTAGCCCTTGTACACACGATCAGAGAATCCGTCGGAATGTGTCCTATCGGACCGTGTTGTCGGATAATTCGACTGTGTGTGGTATGCATCGGACTGTTTCCGTCGGAATATCCGTCGGACTAAATTTTCAAACTTGCTGGAAATATTTTCCGACAAACTGGTCCGATAGGACATACTCCGATCATGTGTAGAGAATTCTGATCGGACAAAGTGCCACGCATGCTCAGATCAAATTCCTACATCAAAGCTATTGGCTACTAGTCTGAACGTAGTCCCATTGTAACAAAATTACGTCATCACGTTCTGAAAGATCGGATTTTCGACAACTTTGTCCGACAGTGTGTATGCAACAGTTTTGGACAAAATCCGACGGACAAGATCCGTCGGACAAAATCCGACTTGGTTGTAGAAATGTCCGACCGTGTGTACAAGGGCTTAGTCCGTAGGATTCAATATTGAGCTGGCCCACCCATTGCAGCTATAACAGCTTCAACTCTTCTGGGAAGGCTGCCCGCAAGGTTTAGCAGTGTATCCATGGGAAAGTTGGACCATTTTTACAGAAGCACATTGTTACTGATGTTGGACGTGAAGGTCTGGCTTGCAGTTTGCATTCTAATTCATTCCAAAGGTGTTCTATTGGGTTGAGGTCAGGACTCTGCAGGCCAGTCAAGTTCCTCCACCCCAAACTCGCTCATCCTTGTCTTTATGGACCTTGCTTTGTGCACTGGTCCAAATCATTTGGGGGATCATTTGCACTTCTAAGAATGGTCAAAAATTCCCATAGACACACTCCTAAACCTTGTGGACAGCCTTACCAGAAGAGTTAAAGCTGTTATAGCTGCAAAGGGTGGGCCAACTCAATATTTAACCCTACGGACTAAGACTGGGATGCCATTAAAGTTCATGTGCATGTAAAGACAGGTGTCACAATACTTTTGACAATATAGTGTACATGTATTATAAGCCAAATCAAAAGCATCAAATATTCAAAAGGCCACATTAATGGGCCTATTCATTTTATTTTTGCTTTTTTTTTACTATTTCACCCTGTTATCTCTATATATAAAAAAAGATCTCTATATATAAAAAAAGAAAAGCTACTGTATTTCTTTTATTGGTAGATCTTTGGATACCACATTCTGGTAATTGTAAAGGACAGAATCACATCAAAAATTCCTAGCCCCAAACCTATTCTCATTTAAATGGCGCCACCCCGTTTCCAAATGAGGTCCCTACTTACCTTTTTCCAGAGGTGGCGGCCTCCTGGTTTCTTGTTCCAGGAATCTTGTCCTGCTCTGCCTGCATCTGCACACTAACTCGCCCTAGACTTGAACAGGCCCTACCCATACCGTTGAATTTAAGCCCCATTCAAGTCTATAGCAAGATGCTACACAGATGTGGGACAAGATTTCTGCAGTGAGGCCGTAAACAACACAGGAGGCTGACGCAGTCATAAAGAGGTAAGTAGGCACCTCAGTTTTGGGGGGTTAGTTTAGAATAAGTTAGGAGGATAGGGAGGACGGCTGGGGGTTTTCATTTTAACTCCCTAAAGCAGCCTTTCTCAACCTTTTCAACACAGAGGAACCCTTGAAATAGTTCTCCAGTCTCAGGGAACCCCCTGCTACAAATTAGAACTCTACAACTCATGATACATTAGTGTGATGGTCAGTGGGAAGAATGGTCCTTACACTTGTGATCATTGGGAAGAATTACCTCCTTACAGATAGCTAAAAAGATCAATGGTGTCGGTGGGAACTTATCTGGGAGGCAGAAATTTCCCAATGCTGAAGGAACCCCTACAACCTCTGGAGGAACCCTGGTTGAGAATTCCTGCCCTAAAGATTTGAATGGGGCCTTACTTTAACGTTACGGGTACAGTCCATTCAAGTGGGAAGTTACTGTGCAGGATTGAGCAGCAAGGAACAACATTTCTTCAATGAGGTCATGAACATCACAGGAGGCCGCCATTGTTAGGAAGCGGTAAGTAGGCAGCTGAGTGGGGAGGGTTTAGCATAGATTAGGATGGGTGGCTATACCTTTGGGGTGATTTATCTGGGGGCTACACTTTTGGGTTGATATCGCTACATTTCTGCCATAATTACCAGCAGTTAGGTGCAATAAAGTAAAATAAAAATTTTAGAAAAAAAAAAAAACACAACAAACAGTAAAAGCTTTTCAAAATGGATTTACATGTCGAACTTCAATCACAAATCCCAGAAACAAGAGTCTTATTCCTCCATATGCTACATTTTACTAAGGCGCGCATGCACTGAAGGGGAAAGGTCCACTTAAGCATTTTCAAGATAAAATAATATATTTAGCCTTTCACAACCCTTTCAATGACTTTTAGGAATACGAAGATCTGGATTCTTCCTGAATTGCTTCAATGTTGACCGGATCACGATTTTGTTTTTCAGACTCCCAAGAAAGCAGCAATGAAATGTATTTCATCAGAAGGCGTAGATAAATTATCTCTCGCTGTAATGAGTTATGGTTCGTTGGCTGGAAAGTCTTTTCTTCTCTTTCAGTGGCTAATTCAATGAAATTAGCCAAATGTATATTCAATAAAGTATTTATACAACTGACAGCGTGAAGCGTTTTTCTGAAAAGTTGTGTAGCGATACCCCCCCCCCCCCCCCCCATAGGGGCTGCTGGTTATTGTGGTCTGTCTCTCATTCTGCACAGCCAGGCACACAAATCTTTAACAAGACAGAAAGGGACTTTGGGGTGAACCAACCCCCGGGACTTTAAACGTGTCTTTAAACAAAGTAGATGGGTATTAAAAAATATCCATAAAAATATATTTTATTGCACAAATTTATAATAGACAACAAGTTAAAAATACATATCCAGATCAGATGTTATACACAGAAGAAAAATGGATGGAAGCGAAGACTAGCATTTTACATATACCACTCAACATGTTTCGCTCATCTGAGCTTCCTCAGGAGTTTAAGTACATTTTATGGTAGGCTAGGAATAGTAATAATTAAGAAATGGATAAGAATTCATAGCAAGTCAGAAAGTATAACAACAAATATAAAAAAAAAAAAAAAAATATATATATATATATATATATATATATATATATATATATATATATATATATATATATATATATATATATATATACATCATATACATATATACAAAGAAACAACAACAACCAAATTGTCACAAAAATATATAATACATACGTCAGGGAAGTAATCACCAAGCAAACCAATTAGGGAAAATAGTAAAGTAAAGGCAGCACAAAAACACCCGCAACACAGTGCAAATAAATTCCTCCAGGGCTCCCAGCAGGGGAGACCCCACTGATGTTGCACTGACGTTTTTTAAGTCTTGCTGGTTTTATTATTATCATTACTGTTGTTGCTTCGTATTCACTTCTGTGGCAATACTGGTAAGCCTCCATGTGGACGTATGTATTATATATTTTTGTGACAATTTGGTTATTGTTATGTTTCTTTGTATATATGTATATGACAATATATTTTTTATATTTTTTGGCACCGCATCCCAAATACAAAAACAAGACAGAAAGTCCCTTTCTGTCTTGTTTTTGTATTTGGGATATGGTGTCCAGTTTGGTGTTTCTGCCCTCATCATTGATTATTGCACACAAATCTTCAGGCATTCAGTAGTCAAGAAGCAGTTCTTGCACTTTGTTTTTATGTTTTTATTAACTTGGATGGGGATGGAGTAGATATGGGATGCCCACTTGATTGAAGAACAACTTTTCAGGGACAAACTATATACACCTCCAGTATCTCCAGTATATACATCTTCCTCACTTCACCTCCAGCTCATTCACTTAGTCGCAAACTATCTCTTTCAGGACCAGCTAGCACTGTGTGTAAGGCCTGACACTTGTTCAGGCCTTGCCAGGTCTAAAGCAAATGACCTTTGCAGGCAGGGACCGTGGGCCTCTTTAGTGTAGCAAAAATGGTGGCAGTCCTAGTGCTAGCTGTCTCACCTGGCTACTGATCCCAGCACCACCTTTTCAGGCCCTGCCAGCCTTCCTGACCATAGCTGCCTCTTTTAACTGCCCCTGCTACCACAGTCCTCCTTACTGGCTCTGCACCCATCCCAGGCTGCTTGTACCCAGTCCTCTCAGGTGTGTCTCCCAGTCCTCCTGACTGTGTGTCACTCACCAGCTCTCTTGGCTGTTCCTCCTGTTCCTAGAGACTTGACCGGCAGTGTTCTCCTGCTGCCCTCTCCCTGCTCGCAGTGCCTCTTGTCCAGGACACCTCTGTGTGTCTTGAGAGGGTCCTGTCCACACCCAAGCCCAGTCCCAAGGTCCCCCCCAGACTGGGTAACTCCCTCAAAGTCCCAGACAGCCTAACACTCCATCTCCAGCTTCCACTCGATCACAACTCCTCCCCAGCTGGGCTGACCCTGAGTCAGTGGCGTAGTGTGGGTTGTCAGCGCCGGGGCAAGGCAAGTAATTTGCGCCCCTAACATGTGGACTTTTAGGACTCCCCGAGTCCTGTCCCTTCCCTTCCTACAATAGTACTAACCAATCTGATTCCTATACTGACCACTATACTGCACGGACCACTATACTGTCCACTGCACTATACTGACCACAATACTGTCCACTACACAACACTGATCACTATAGTGTCCATTACATTACACTGACTACTATACTGTCCACTATACTGACCACTACACTATACTGTCCACTATACTGATCACTACACTATATTGTCCACTACACTATACTGCCAAATATACTGACCACTACACTATACTGTCCACTATACTGATCACTACACTATATTGTCCACTACACTATACTGCCAACTATACTGACCACTACACTATACTGTCCACTACACTACATAAAAAAAAAAAAAAAAAAAAAGAGTCATTGGCGCACAAACGAATATTTCCTTTGTTCAAAACGGTTATCCATGTATTAAGATACTCGTTATTTAACACGATGTCCAATTGTTGGTATCAATGTGCAGCTGTTAGACCACTTTGGACTTGGTGGAAAACGATAAAAAATCAAAAATCAAAAAACAGCGCAACAAAGAGACTTGTGATATGGTGTAAGAAAACACATAAAAAACATTTATTAAATATGAAGAAAACAATGGCAAAGACATCTGATCCTCCTGGGATCTTAAAAGCATAAAAATCATCAGTCATTAATCATAAAAAGATATGTAAACTGACAGATGTTTTGTGACGAATTACCCCTGCAGTCTTTGTTTGTGACTTTAAGATGATAAAAAAAGCTGCACTGCCACTACACTGACTACTATACTGTCCACGATACTGTCCACTACACTGACCACTATACTGTCCACGATACTGTCCACTACACTATACTGTCCACTATACTGACCACTACACTGACCACTATACTGCCCACTACACTACGCTGTCCAGTATACTGACCACTACACTATTCTGTCCACTACACTGACCACTATACTACACTGACCACTATACTGTCTACTACACTGACCATTATACTGTCCACGATACTGTCTGCTACACTGACCACAATACTGTCCACTACACTATACTGTCCACTATACTGACCACTACACTACACTGACCACTATACTGCCCACTACACTACACTGACCACTACACTACACTGACCACTATACTGTCCACTACACTATACTGTCCAGTATACTGACCACTACACTATACTGTCCAGTATACTGACCACTACACTACCCTGACCACTATACTGTCCACTACACTACACTGACCACTATACTGTCCACTATACTACACTGACCACTATACTATACTGACCACTATACTGTCCACTGCACTACACTGACCACTATACTGTCCACTACACTATACTGTCCACTACACTATCCTACCTACAGTATTCCTATACTAACCACTACACAAGCTGCTCTTCCACTCTCTCTCTGGCTGCTCCCTCTCCCCAGACCGTGTCCAATGCCCCCCCCCCCCCCCCCCACCAGTGAGCCTCACCTTCTCTTCTTTGTTCTCCATCGGTCCGGAGGGGAGGAGGAGGAGAAGACAGCGGCGTCTCCCACTCATGATTTCTTGTCTCCCCCGCGCTCTGCCATGTTCAGACTCTGGCGCCCTGTAATTGGGTGCATGGGGTCATGTGCGGCGGCGGGGCTGACCTGTTAACGTTGCTCCTGGAGTCCCGTCTCCGCACATGACCCCATTCGCCCAATCACAGAGTGCCAGAGACTGAATATGTGCAGAGGTGGGACTCCTGGATAGGCCAGCCCCCCAATCGCACATGACCCCATACGCTCAATCACAGGGCGCCGGAGACTGAACATGGCAACCAGAGCGTGGGGACAAAGTAAATTTAGGAGGAGGCAGCCAGAATTTTGCCCCCCTAAATGTTGCACCCGGGGCCACTGCCCCCTCCGCACCCCCCACGCTATGCCACTGTCCTGAGTATTTGAGGAGGCCTGCCAACCCAAGTTTGAGAGTGGTCAGGGCCCTCAGAATACTCCAGGCAGCCCCACCTCACCTCTCCTTCTTTCTTTCTTGAAGATTCTGGTATGTTCTGGAAACAAGTGGGAGGTCTTAGTGATGTTGCCTGTGAGTCATCCAGCTCTCCCTGGATCTCTGCCAACCCAGGAAACAAAACAAGCAGACTTTGCTGTCAGCCAAGCCTGCATAAATTTGCCTACTCTGACAAAAATCCAACCTTTCCACCTAGCACAACTAGAGGGTGCTACAGTTGAATTAAAAAAAAAAAAATCAAACAAGAAAAATAGACAATTGGAGTAAATTCGAAAGCACAAAAATGCCATATAGATTGTATTGTTATGTGTTATTCTGTATGTTTATACACATGTAGCTCTATCTCCGTAGGAGCTGCTGATTAGGATAGGTATTCTGTTCTTTGCCTCAACCTTTTCCAAAATCCTCAGCCCCTCTAGCACACCAGGTTGAATATACAAACATACAATATCACAGGAAATCTTAGTACCCAATAGCAGTACTATATAAAAAATTAGACAAGCATAAAATGGATTACCAATGGTAATAACACAATTTAACATACAAAATTATTAACAGTGAGGACTAGTCATCAGATGACATCTGGTGTGCAGATCAGGATAAACAGTAGCAAGGCCATCTCAAGTGCAGCAGTGAGCAATAGTAAATCCACGGAGTGCTGGAACTATACTGCCAGAGCTCATTTATGGTGGTGATACTAGTCCTAGACTGATTTGGTATGCACTGCCCAAAAGAAAGTGAAGACAATAGAGGAGAGGGACATAGGGAAGCAAAGGGGACTTTCATAATAATTATTACAGGAGGGGCAGTCCTATGAGATGTTATTCTGACAGCTATTACTGGGGCCCTTTAAGAGTGTTGGTGCACTTAATGACAGTTCCAGTAAACCTGTATGCAGTATAGGTACGGTATAGTCTCGGCACAGGTGCAAGGTAGACAGGGGAGGGTTGGCACCCTCCCCTGGGGGCAAGTCCAGTCAAGTGGCCCATTGTACCACTGAATCAGCTCACCATCCATGCCCACCGGGTTTTATAACGGATATTGATGTTATGAAGCAAGACAAATATGACATGGCATCTTGGCAAAGAGCCGATGACGTGGCTCTTTACCCATGTGATCAGCTGTGTCCAATAACAGCCAATCACATATAAATGCAGAAGTGCCGTTTATCAGCTCACCTCACACCGACAGAGTATAAGGAGAGGAGCACCGATCAACGGCATCACCTCACACGGAAGACGTGTAAAGGTAATCAGGGCACTGATCATCAGTGCAGCTTTAGCAGTGCCCAGCAAGTGACGCCAGTCTGTGCCCATGAGTGACACCAATCAGTGCCCATCAGTGCTACCCATCATTGCCATCCATCAGTGCCCAACAGTAGTGCCCATCAGTGCCTCCTATCAGTGCCACCCATTAGTGCCCATCATTACCACCCCTCAGTGCCCAACAGTACCGCCCCTTAAGTGCTACCCATCATTCACATCCATCAGTGCCACCTATCAGTGCCACCTATCAATGCTGCCGATCATTACCCATCAGTGCCACCTATCAATGCCCATCAGTGCCACCTAACAGTGCTCATCAGTGCCACCTATTAGTGCCCATCAGTGCTGCGTAATAGTGCCGATCAGTGCCACCTATCAGTGCTCACCGGTCCCACCTAGCAGTGCCCTTCAGTGAAGGAAAAAAATTACTTATTTACAAAAGAAAAACTTTATTTTTATTTTTTTAATTCTGTATTTTTTAGATTTTTTAGCAAAAAATAAAACCCCAGTGGTGATTAAATACCACCAAAAGAAACCTCTATTTGTCTGAAAAAAAAATGATAAAAATGTCATATGAGTTCACAGAATGTGACTGCCGACTTTAAAATTTCCTGCCCGCACATCCCCTTCACAGCACACAGGGGCTGCATCCAGTGTGGGCGAGCACAGGGAGAGAGGGGTGAGAGGAGGCAGAGCAGATCCGTCCTCCCATTTGTGTAGAGGAGGGGGGAGTTCTGTGCTCTCTAAGAACGGAACACACACGCTCTCAGTCCTGTAACAGATACAGCCAACATCCCTGTCACAGGACACATCGCCGGCTCGCAGCTGCAGCACGGGATGGAGGGATCACCTTGTTCTTTCACTGCTCCTCAGCCGCTAATCCAGCCCTGTTAACCCCACAAGCATGCGTGCGCCAGAGCCGCCGAGCAGTAGCACTCAGCCAGCTACAGAATTGCACATGCGCAGTTATGAGCTGGCAGCACAGCGTCCCTTTTACAGGGAATCTGAGCGGCCCAGGGGGAAATAGCCACTCTGCCCCCTGGCCCAATCCGCCCCTGAAGGTAGATGTGGTTCAGATGCGGTAAAGGTTCAGTAAAGTTTGAGGTATAGGGTTTGGTATAGGTGTAGTCTAGGCTAGGTTTAGAATAAGTGCAATATAGAGAGCATTATGGGTGCAATATTCATTGGGTAAACTTGGAGTCCTACTCTCAGTGGCTCAGTCCCTGCTAGCAGTATCAGCAATGGGCGAATAGCCCTCTCACCAGTCCCCGGGATGCTATGCTGACCTCTCGCTGTAGCAGGGGCCCCCTTGGTCTCTCACCAAAGGCCTCCGGTGATCGGTGGTGGAAAGCAAAGGGTGAGTAGATGCTCAAATCCCCATGTGGAAGCGGTGCAGGTGCTGAGCTTTAGATAGTGCTGCACTGCCCACAGGTGTCTCCACTTCTAGTCCCAGGCTCAGGTCTCCTGATGTGAATATTCAGACAGAGGTGCTCTCTCTCTTTAACTATATTGGCACCAAGAGAAAGAACTTTCCTAAACAGTTTAATAAAAAATTATTTCTCCACACATGCTACTGCACAGTGCATATTGGGATATGTAGTGTAAGGAGTCCAATGGCCCATTATATGACTGCTGCCTTAAAGAGGAAGTAAACCTTCTGGAAAAAATAAAACAAACACCCTGCAAGACAAAGGCATAATGAGCTTGTATGCATAGCATATTAGCTCATTATAAATTACTTAACTGAGATCGAAGCCCCTGCAGTGTTCCTCGTTCCTCTCCTCTGTTGCCACCATATCTCCTGGGGGGACTTACAGGTATATGATGTCACTCCTGCGCATGCGCACAGGAGCCGCCACTAACGGCATGATCACCATTAGAAACAGCACGCTCAGTGCACCTCCACGAAGTTGTCTATGGCACATGCGCTGTAGACAACGGTGCCTGTCTTTTGCAAATATTTCCTAAACCGTGTAGGTTTAGGAGATATTTCTTGAACCTACAGGTAAGCCTTAATCTAGGCTTAACTGTAGGTAAAAGTGGTCTGTAAGGGTTTACAGCCACTATAAACTACAACTTTCAGGTCTCTTAGCACTCTGCATAGAAGTCTATGAGCTTTCTTGGCTTTAGCTGTCCCCCTGCTGGACGGAGGAAAAAGATGCAGCATAACATCAGTATCTCAGTAGAGGGAGAGAAGAATAAAAGGCAATGTCTCCTTCTCCATATTACTTTAGCCCAGCATCTGTCTGTTTTACTGTAAATGAAATTGAACAGCAGAAGCTCAGATTAAACACACAGCTAAATGATTCAAAGGAAAGATACCCCATGATACTTCCTATCACAGCTCCCACAGCTGTTGCTGAGCCAAGGAGGGAGAGAGCTGAGAGAGCCGCTGCTTTTGTTCACATTGCTGGATCTAGATCAGGCTCGGGTAGGTATAAGGTGGTGCTGCCCTTATACCTACCTGAGCCTGATCTAGATCCAGCAATGTGAACAAAAGCAGCGGCTCTCTCAGCTCTCTCCCTCCTAGTGCTTGTTATTTGCAGTCATGTACACTGCTCTATGCACACTACAAATACCATCGTCCATAGTCTATATCGAGTGCAAGCAACAGAGGGTAGCTACCTTTCTACATACAGTGGGATCGTTGAAAACAAATATAGCTATCCTTTAAGGATGGAGGAGGCTGAGAGCAAAAGAAGGGACTTTTTTTGTGTTAAATATTTACTTACAGTAGCTATAAATAATAGGAAAAGCGCTTTTAGGAATATAAAAACGAAGGAACACTTTCATTGTTTAAATGTTACTAAGAATCTAACAGAATACGTAAAAAGGAAATAAAGGTTGCAAAAATTCAAAATGAACAACAGATTGCAAAAGATAGTAGGACAAACCTCAAAAAATTCTTTAAAAATGAATAGTAAAAAGGTCAGGTCTGAGCATATAGATCCTTTACAAAGTAATCCAGAGTTGTTGACTGGAGACAAAGAGAAGGCAAATTTAGTAAATACCTTCTTCAGCTCTGTGTATACAAAGGAGCATGAAGGATTTCTTGTCTATAATGGGGTGCTATTGGCACAGCCCCAAATTATCCACAATGGCTCAAAAGAGATATGGTCCAGAAATATTTTGATAGAATAAAGGTGGATAAAGCACCTGGACCAGATGGCATCCACCTACAGATCCTACAAGAATTGAGCTCTGTCATTTCAAAGCCATTGTTTCTCATTTTTAGGCGCTCTTTAATGACTGAAATAGTACCACTGGATTGGCATAAGGCTGATGTGGTGCCTATATTTAAAAAGGATCAAAGTCTTTAACTATAGACCTGTTAGTTTAACTTCTATAGTCAGGAAGATACTGGAGAGTTTAATAAAAGATCACATAGATGAGTTCTTGCTGGAAAAGTAATATTTTAAGCGACAGATAGCATGGATTCATGAAAGACAGAAGTTGTCAAACAAACCTGATTTCTTTTTATGAGGAGGAAAGTAAAACCTTGGACAGAGGGGTGGCTGTGGACGTAGTATATTTAGATTTTGCCAAAGCGTTTGATACAGTTCCGCACACGCGGCTTATGTGTAAGGTAAAGTCTACAGGCTTGCAAAGATCAGTTTGTAAATGGATAGAAAACTGGCTAAAAGACAGAATTCAGAGAGCAGTGGTTAATGATCCTTACTTCAAATGTACTAGTATAGTGGTGTAACCCAAGGTTCAGTGCTGGGATCCTTATTTTTTAATATGTTTATAAATGATATTGGATCTGGGATTAAAAGTACCATTTCAGACTTTGCAGATGACACCAAAGCTATGCATAACCTCCTTACAGGATGTCTCCAATTTATAAGCCAACCTCAATGCCCTAATTAATTGGGCAACTGTGTGGTAGATGAAGTTTAATGTTAATAAATGTAAAGTTATCGGGGCTGAGAATATACATGCATCATAAATACTAGGGGTAATACAACTGGGGGAGCCAATAGTGGAGAAGGATGTGGGGGTTCTGGTAGATCACAAGCTTAATAATAGCATGCAATGCAAAGCCAACTTTGCCAAAGCAAGCAAAATCCTTTCTTGTATTAAGAGAGGTATGGACTCCAGAGAGAGAGATATCATTTTGCTCCTGTACAAATCATTAGTAAGACCTCATCTGGAATATGCAGTTCAGTTTTGGGCACCAGTTCACAAAAAGGATATCGGGGAACTGGAGAAAGTGCAGAGAAGGGCAACCAAACTGATAAGAGGCATGGAGGAGCTCAGCTATGAGGAAAGATTAGAGGAACTGAATTTATTCTCTCTTAAGAAGAGGAGGATAAGGAGGGGGGGGGGGGGGATGATCAACATGTACTAATATATAAGGGGTCCATATAGTGAACTTGGTATTGAGTTATTCACTTTAAGGTCAAGGGAGCTCTTTTTACGTCTGTAGGAAAAGAGATTTAACCACTTCCCGACCAGCCGTCGCAGTTATGCTGTGGCAGGTTGGCTCTCCTGCACGAGCTGTATGTCTGCTCTTTTAGCACGGGTGCAGCGTGTCCCCGATGCACGTGCCCGGTGGGTGAGTTGACCTCTTGGCACCCACGAACGCTCGTGACAGAGCGAGAACCCAGGTTCTGTCAGGGGAGAGGAGACAGATCGTGTGTTCCTACCAAGTAGAAACAATGATCTCTCACCTCCTCTAGTCAGCCACATTCCTCCCACAGTTAGAACACACATAGGGAACACATTTAACCACTTGATCGCCCCCCCAGTGTTAACCCCTTCCCTGCCAGTTACATTTATACAGTAATCAGTAGCTATTTATACCACGGATAGCTCTATAAATGTCAATGGTCCCAAAAAAGTGTCAAAACTGTACAATTTGTCCATCACAATGTCTCAATTCTGATAAAAATTGCAGATCACCGCCATTACTAGTAAAAAAAATAATAATAAAAATGCCATAAATCTATCCCCTATTTTGTAGACGCATAAACCTTTGTGCAAAACCAATCAATATATGCTTATTGAGATTTGTTTTTACCAAAAATATGTACAAGAATACATATTGGCCTAAACTGATGAAGACATTTTTTTTTTCATTTTTTTTTTTTTGGGGGGGGGGATATTTATTAGAGCAAAAAGTACAAGATATTGGGGGTTATTTACGAAAGGAAAATCCACTTTGCACTGAAAGTGCACTTGGAAGTGCAGTCGCTGTAAATCTGAGGGGTAGATCTGAAATGAGTGGAAGCTCTGCTGATTTTATCATCCAATCATGTGCAAGCTAAAATGCTGTTTTTTATTTTCCTTGCATGTCCCTCTCGGATCTACAGGGACTTTACTTCCAAGTGCACTTGCAGTGCAAAGTAAATCACCCCCATTGTGTTTTTTTTCAAAATTGTCACTATTTTTTTGTTTATAAAACGCAGAGGTGATCAAATACCACCAAAATAAAGCTCTATTTGTGGGGAAAAAAAGGTGGTAAAATCTTCCGGGGCTGAAGCGTTTAAAGCAACGCAGTGCCGTACCGCAAAAAATGGCCTGGTCAGGAAGGGGGCAAATCCTTCTGGGGCTGAAGTGGTTAATCGCCAATTACAGAAAGATTTCTTCACAGTAAGAGCCGTGAAATGTGGAATAGACTCCCTCAAGTGCTGGTTCTGTCCAGATCAGTAGATTGCTTTAAAAAAGACCTGTATTCTTTCTTAAATATACATAATATAATCGGATACCAACATGTATAGCTAAAGTTAATCCAGAGAATATCTGATTGCCTTTCTGGGGTCGGGTAGGATTTTTGTTTCCGCCTGCTGGAGCAAATTGGATTTGCTGTTTTTTTTTTCCTTCCTCTGGATCAAGTGCAGGTAAAGGATTGTGTATATAGGTAAGGGACTTTTGCGGCACCAAATATTAGAAGAAAAATAAGAAAAGGTGTTCTAAAAAAATATACAAATTTATTTCATATACATTACACAAAATATAAAAAATAGTCAAACATTTAATACAATTCCCTATGGTCTATAATTGACACCTATTGCCTAAACGCAGGTGACATTCTCTTTAAGGACCAAAAGAGGTTCCATCAAGAAAAACGCATCAAAGTTACAAGTTATTAATAAATTAATTAATAACTTGTAACTTTGATGTATTTTTCTTGTGTATTGATTTTTCTTTTTTCTTTTTATGTATAGTTTAAAGAGTAAAATATTTGCTGTTCTGTGATATGAATATCTCTACTCCCGTGTTCCTGAAGAAGCTGATCATGGCGAAACATGTTGAACGTACTGGGATGGAACCTCTTTTGGTATTTTGTGTAATGTATATGAAATAAATTTGTATATTTTTTTTAGAACACCTTTTCTTATTTTTCTTCAAATATTTGGTGCTGCAAAAGCGGAAAATTCTATACTCACCTTTCCGTAATTTTCCTTTCCTGACGCATCTTCATGGCACCACACACTGGGTTGTGACTCCGCCCCCACAACCTGACAGGATTGGTTAACTATAAATTTGAAGGGGAGACCTCCCGCTGCATTCTCTGTAACTATCATCATAAATTAAACAAACGGGAGGGATTTGTGTGGTGCCATGAAGATGCGTCAGGAAAGGAAAATTACGGAAAGGTGAGTATAGAATTTTCCGCTTTCCTGACGCCTTCATGGCAGCACACACTGGGAAATAACTCGCCAGACGGGTGGGTAAATGCAAAATATATTTAATTCCTATAATGCCGAAGAGTTGGCTCTAATAACAGATCTACCAAACTCTGCCAAGGACAAAAGGGCAGAGTTCACTCTATAGTGAGAAATGAAGGTATGTTCAGAAGACCATGTAGCTGCCCTACAAATCGTCTCCGGAGAAACTCTGCAATATGCCGCCCAGGAAGTAGCCACTGCCCTAGTAGAATGAGCCCTGACGTCTTCTGGAATCGCCAAATGTTGCGTAGAATATGCCTTTTTAATGGCCCTCACCAACCAGGTCGCAATAGTGCGTGAGGAAGCTGGCATTCCGCGTCTAGTTCCATGAGGAATAACAAAGAGAGAGTCCGTTTTCCTAACAGAGGTTGTAGCTGACAGGTAGTTGGTGATGGTGGATTTAATGTCCAGCGGATGAGGATATCCCTGATCATCAGTGAAGGATGGAAGGACAATATCTTGGTTATAGTGAAAGGAAGAAGCCACTTTGGGTATAAAACGATCTGAGGGTCTAAGAACTACCCTGTCTGGAAAGAAAACCAGATAAGGCTCCGAAATAACCAAGGCTTGAATTTCCGACACTCTTTTGGCTGATGTTATGGCAATTAGAAAGGCAAGCTTCAAGGTCAGGTCCCATAGTGAAATAGATTCCACAGGAATAAATGGTGGACTAGAAAAAGCGTGGAGAACTACCGATAGATCCCATGTCGGAAACATAGGCTTCCTAGGAGGCTTTATCTTCAGACTAGCCTTAAGAAATTGGATGACCAGGGGATGAAAAGCCCATTTTGTGCCTGTTTTAGCCGAGAGAGCCGAAACCTGCACCTTGAGGGTGCTTGAACTGAGGCCTTTGCTAATCCCTGACTGAAGAAACTCCAGGATTTGAGGTGGTCCCGGAGCAAGAGGGTTCCAACCTCTTTCTTGGGCCATAAGGCAGAACTTTTCCCAAATTCTAGAATAGATGGAATTCGTGGAAACTTTCCTAGCCTGCATTAAAGTAGAAATGACCTCCTGGGAGCAGCCTTGCGCCTTCAACCTAGACCTTTCAACTTCCAGGCCATCAAATGTAACCTCTCGGGAGCAGGATGAAGAAACTGCCCCTGTGAGAGAAGGTTTGGTTCTAGTGGCAGAGCAATTGGTGGCTGGACACTGAGTTGAAGAAGAGTCGTAAACCACGGCCTCCTCGGCCAGAACGGAATTATTGCGATCACTGTTACTGAAGACCTCCGAAGTCTGGACAGGAACCTCGCAATTAGAGGAGTAGGCGGGAATATATACCCCAACTTGAAGCTCCATTGATGTGTCAGGCAGTCTATTCCTTCGGCTGACGGAAACGGATTCCTCGACAGGAACCTGCGACATTTGGTGTTCAAGGGAGTAGCTGCTAGATCTATCTCCGGTGTCCCCCAGGTTCCCGTCAGGAAAGAAAAAATTTGAGGACTCAAAGACCACTCGTTGTTGGACAACGGCTTCCGACTCAGATAGTCGGCCAATGCATTCTGTGTTGCTGGAACATATACTGCTCTCAAGTCTGCTAGGTGAACTTGGGCCCATTCCAAAATGGGACGAACTTCTTCCATCAAGGTGACACTTCTTGTACCTCCTTGTCTCTGCACATAAGATACTGCCACCTTGTTGTCCATCCTGATAAGCACGCTCTTCCCTGAAAGCAGAGATGTGAATGCCGTTAGGGCATGGAAGGCTGCCCTGAGTTCCAGAATATTGGAAACTACCCCTAAGGCTTGGAACTGCCACTGGCCCTGGACTGCTAGATCCTGGTAGTGTCCTCCCCAGCCGCTCTGGCAGGCGTCCGAAGTCACCACTTCTGGGTCTGGAGGGACTATTGGCTTGAATCTCTCTAAATTGCTCTGGTGTGTCCACCACCATACTGACCGTTTCACCGGCTTGGAAATGACAATGGTCTGATGCATGGACACTCCATTCCACTGCCTGAGAAAGGAGATTTGTAGGATCCTCATGTGCCATTGGGACCATTGCACCATGGGTATGGTGGCCGACATGGATCCCAGCACGCTTAGACAGGCCCTGGCTGAAAGATGACTTGCTGACAGCAGTCTCCGCATCTTTTGAATTAGGAGCTGAATCTTTGCCTGTGGTAACTGAACTCTGTTCTGTTTGGTGTCCAGATGTGCCCCTAGAAACACCATCTTCTGTGTAGGTTGTAAACTGCTTTTTTCGAAGTTGACGATCCACCCGAAGTTGTGGAGAGTTGAAAGAAGAATTTCCCGATGCTGAAGTAATAGCTCTTGACTTTTTGCTAACAGCAGGATGTCGTCTAAATAATGGTGAATCCGAAGACCTTTCCCTCTCAGGAACGCTACTAACGGTAGAAGAGTTTTGGTAAAAGTCCTGGGAGCCGACGAAATGCCGAATGGAAGGCATCGAAACTGGAAATGGGAATGATTGATGGAGAACCGAAGAAATTTCTGAAAGGCCGGATGTATTGGGATGTGAAGATAGGCGTCCGACAAATCTACGGACAGCATCCAATCGCTCAGATTTATTGCCAGAAGTATGGACTGGAGACTCTCCATTTTGAAGGCTTCTATTTTGATGTTCTTGTTGAGCTTTTTGAGATCCAGTACTGGACGAAAATTTCCTGTTCTCTTCCTTACCAAAAATAACGGGGAGTAGAAACCTCTCCCTCTTTGTGTTGATGGAACCTCTACAATAGCCCCCTTCTGTTTTAAATCCGCTACATATTCTATCAGGAGGCTTTTCCTGAATAGTGTGGAAGGCAGTCTGGTAGGCTGAAAGTGGTTGCCTGGAAACCCGTTGATGAATTCCCACTTGTGCCCATACCTGATTGTGGACAGTGCCCAATTGTCCTGTATATGTGCTGTCCAGATCTGAATAAACCCTCTTAGCCTGGCGCCCACCTGGGCTGGGTGAGCGGGCAAACTTTCAAAAGGATTTTGGATGCTCCCCTGCGGGCGTAGCCTTGGTCTTTTGCATTCTCAGAAAAGAAGGCTTGGTATTCTTCCAATCCCTCCTGAATTCTCTGCCGGGACGATAGGATCTGGACTCTCTATACTTGTCCGGAAGATTTCGCCTGAAAGAAGGCCCTTTGTGAGCTTTGGGTCTTCTGTCGGAGGGAATCAGGCCAGATTTCCCTCCTGTGACCTTGGAAATAGCCGAATCCAGTTTGGCTCCAAAGAGACTAGAACCATCGTAAGGGATCTTACACCAATTTATTTTAGAGGCTGTATCGGCCATCCATGGCTTCAGCCATAGGGCCCTTCTAGCTGTTACCGATGCCAACATTGTTCTGGCCGAGGATCTTATGATGTCCACTGAGGCCTCTGCTACAAAGTCGCCTGCCAATCTGATCTCTTGCAAGGAAGAGACTAATTTCTCCATTTCTGCACCTTCTAGCAGATCCTTCTCCAATTTAGTAGCCCATCCAGAAATAGCTCTTGCAACTGCCGCTGTAGTAATAGCCGGTCTGCAGGAGCCCCCTGCCATGGAATACGCTTTCTTTAGCTCCAAGTCCATTTTACGGTCCAATACGTCTTTAAAAGAGACCGCATCTTCAATGGGTAAAGTGACATGACGGGCCAGGCGCATCAGGGAGGAATCCACTATGGGAGCATTAATCAGAGGTTTAACCTTTGATTCGTCCAGCGGATACATCTTCGCTAATCTGTTCGCTATGCTGGGTCGCTTGTCTGATTCCCACTCATCTTTAATAAGATCTCCGAGTTCCTCAATAAATGGGAAGGACTCTGGTCGTCTTTTTAAATTGGGAAAGTACTTGCGGGTCTTCTGAGGTTCTGGAATAATATCCTCCCAGCCGATAGCCTCCTTGACCGATTTTGCAAATGGTTCCACCAAAGAAAAATCAAATCCTGCAGACATCTCCTGGTCGTCATTATCTGAGGATGATTCTGAGGCTTGGGAATGATATGTGTGCGCCGTGGATGTGCTAGGGCCTGCCACCTCCATAGCAGGTGCTGTTGCCAAAATAGATTCACGCACTGATTCCCTTATGAGGTCAGTCGCAATTCTGGCGTCTGCTTCCTTCTCTTTAGTTGCTTCATTGAAGCAAGAGCGACAGGCAAGCTTCTCCGGAAGGGCCGGTGCACCACATATCCAGCAGGCGTTAGCTGCGGGTCTGGTGCGATGGCTGTGATGAGAGGAAGGAGACCTGTGATCCGAGCGGCTATGCCGAGTGCGACCGTGGTGGGAGCGACCATGTCTCTGACGAGATGAGGACCTGGAGCGACTTCTGTGCGATCTCCTACTGGAAGTGCGACTTGAGCCTCTTCCATGCCTGGAACTTGCTCCCCTTGATCTGGTAGGGCTGCAAGAAAAGCAGCATCTTTAGCAGTCGGCACTCTTTTTCCCCTTCAATACTCACCTACGACTTGTAGAGCCTCTTACCTTTCCAGCTGTCGATGGTCTGCGTGGGCAGTGGACTCCATGAAAAAAGGTAGACAGAGTAGGCTGAAGGAAGAAGAAAAGAATTTTCCTTGCGATACCGATAATAAACAAATAATTAAAAAACATACATTTTTTTTTATTTTTTTTAAAGAATTTTTTTTTTTTTTTTTTTTTTTTTTTTTGAAAACCTGTCCCTTTAAAAATTTTAGCATCTGCAAAACAGGAGGAGTATATACACACAAAGAACTATGCAGCCACAGTAGAAAAATAAGGAATATTCTTACCTTATCCAGCTGATAACCGAAATACAGGGCAGTAATTTGCAAACAGCAGCATGCAGAAGCATACAGCTGTGATTTTAAAAACGGCGCCATAACGGCGCCGAATGACGCTCCGCGCATGCGCAGAACGGCTCGAGGATGCCGGCGCCATCTTGGAAGAGGGAAAAACCCTCTCTTCGGAAAGAAAAACAACCAGATGCCAACAGACATGCGCAGAGCGGCGAGGACACTAGCGGCGGCCATGACAGCTGTCCTGGAGGACAGCAAGACCCAGCCACTCCTGCAAGAAAGGTAAGATAGGAGAATGTACTTTAAGCAGACAAACGAACAGGATATATAAAAAGGGAGCCCACTGCATAATAAAGGCTTATTTAAAGCCTATAAAAAAATCCATGAGAAGTCCCCTGAGACCACCAGAACGGGGATTCCCTCCATAGAGCTCATTTAGAGACTGTACAGGAGGGACTTCCAAACAGGAGAGGCTTGAACCTGCTGGGGTGAGGCGGTAAGAGGCTTATTCATCTGTAGGTATCTTTGAAACTCGAACGCTCCAACCTGTCAGGTGAGGATAAAAAAGAGAATGCAGCGGGAGGTCTCCCCTTCAAATTTATAGTTAACCAATCCTGTCAGGTTGTGGGGGCGGAGTCACAACCCAGTGTGTGCTGCCATGAAGGCGTCAGGAAAGTCCCTTACCTCCAAACTTTTTTTTTTTTATATTTCCTTTTGGGATGCTGGTACCAGTATTGTATATTATTTGAACAGATCCCTGTCGGAGTACTTTTTTCAATTGTGTATATAGGATTGTATGATCCCCCCCGCCCCCTTTTATTGGTTGAACTAGATGGACATGTGACTTTTTTCAACTAGACTAACTATGTAAATTGAAAATATTAAAAATAAATACATTTTTTTAGAGTTTAGTGTCACTTGAAATATGCTCCATGGCCAAAAGTATGTAGACACCTGACCATCCCACCAATATGAGCTGTTAATGGCCATTTTCATTATTAAGAAGCTGCCCTTCCCTTTGTTGCTATAAGTGCCTCTGCTCTTCAGATTTATGTGTATCTGTGGGACTTTGTGTCTATAAAGCCAAAAAAAATATATTGTGAGGTCAAATACTGATGTTGGATGAGAAGACCTGGACCAATAATTCATAGTCCATCTCAGGAGCCAGCAAGAGGAGGTGGTTACATTCCTACATATAGTGGGACCATGGTGAACAAACGTAGCCACCCTCCAAAAGGAAGTCAGATCACAGCAGCAAAATAAAAATAAAATATTGGAGATTCGGAGGCGGCTAAGAGCAATATTACATTAGTGTCCCATCATTGGTATCAGTGGGAGGAATAGTGCCCCATTATTGGTATCAGTGGGAGGAACGGTGCCCCATCATCGGTAACAGTGGAAGGAATAGTGCCTCATTATTGGTATCAGTGGAAGGAATACTGCCCCATCATTGGTATTAGTAGGGGGAATCTTGCCCCGTCATTTTTATCAGTTGGAGGAATAGTGACCCTGACCCATCAGTTGTATCAGTGGGAGGAATAGTGCCCCAGCAATATAGTTAAAGAGGAAGTAAACCCTGATGAATTTACTTCCTCTTTCATTCCCTGCAAAGGCAAAGCATAATGGACTACTATGCATCGCATAGTAGTCCATTATGTGTCACTTACCTGACACAGGAGCCAGCAGTCCGGCGCATCCATCTTCTTGGTGGGTCTCGCTGCTCCACCGCTGTCATTCAGGGAAGCCGCAATGACGTCACTACCGCGCATGCGCGCGGGAGCCGCCACACGCGGCATCTTCGTCGTTGACGGTGCCGCGCTCAGTGCGCCTGCGCGCCGCTGTCTACGGCAAATATCTCCTAAACCGTGTAGGTTTAGGAGATATTTCTTGGACCTACAGGCAAGCCTTAATCTAGGCTTACCTGTAGGTCAAAGTGTGTTGTAAGGGTTTACATCCACTTTAAGAATACCTACCTGAATAGAATTAGTTTTTTTAACCAGAGTTTAGTGTTACTTTAAAGGTAATTAATAAATAACATCCACGTACTATAGAAATAGTAACCAAATCTCAGGATCAAAAATCAAAAATATAAAAAGAATTTGATGCGATGGTAAGAAAAGCCGTTTTATATTGTCCTGCCTGCAAAGGATTTGTCCCTTTTCAGAAGTTATTTAATACAAATCTTCTAGTAGTCTTTTTCATCCAGTTTATACAGAACATTAGGTCATCTTGTATCCTTGAGCTACAAAGATCTCCACATTTAGAATCTCTAAATATATGAAATTTTCCATCTTTGTGTTTGCAGAGACTACGGATGTCTCCAACAGGTACACATTACATCAAATGACAGGTATTAACCTAAACAGCGGTGCGCTGGGACAAAGTGCGTCGCGCTTCCAAAGAAAAATGCAAGGCGCCTTCAAGTGAACGTATCATCTTTTCAGTTATTTTTATATTTATTTATACAAGAGATGAGCTTCATGTCAGTAACGTCATTGATGTGTGTTTTGTGTGATTTTTTAAAAACCTTGTTTTTCTGTAAAGTTTGTAATTTTTTTCTTTCTTTTACCAGCCCATGTGTGGTTGGCAAAAACAAAACACTGTATTTCAACCAAAAAGTGCCTATTAGTCCCTTCCCCTACCCCAGGTACAAGAACCCTGGCAGGGGCAAGACACACTCACTTCAACCTAACCAAAAGGCCCAGCGGACCTAGGGTTGCCACCTGTCCAGGATTCACCAGGACAGTTCAGGTTTGGAATCATGCGTCTGGGTTTCAGACTGCCTGAAACCCGGACACATTATTTAGACTGGACTATGGCCTCCCAGCAGGGTTGCTGGCTGCAGTTGTCTAAGCTGAAAGTGTCTGTTACACTCTTTCACACTGCCCAAAGCCAGCACTAACGACCCCCAGAAACACACACACAGATGGGAGAGGCGAGAAGGCTCGATCAGCACCTCTTCCCCCCACCCCTACCCCTCTGGGTCTGCCCACACTCCAATCCCTGGTGTTGTGCATCAGAAAAGTTTGAATTCAGCAGCCTCACATACATCTGGATGAGAGGTGCTGATTGTCAAGGGGTGAGTGAGCTCACCATCCCTCCCTGTCTGTGACTGAAGTAGCCCCCCTTCTCTCTCCTGCCTCTGAGGGAGTACACAAAGGTAAATCAGGGTTCTCAGAGCACCCCTTACATCAGATTTCCCCTTTAAACCAGAGGCCACAGTGTTCCCCCTTACATCAGATTTCCCCTTTAAACCAGAGGCCACAGTGTTCCCCCTTACATAAGATTTCCCCTTTAAACCAGAAGCCACAGTGTCCCCCCTTACATTAGAGTCCTCTCCATACATCAGAGCTCTCAGTGTTCCCCCTTACATCAGGATTCCCAGAGCATCCCTTATGTTAGAGTCCCCAGAGTTCTCCCTTACATCAGAGTCTGCAGAGTCCCACCTTACAGTGAAAGGGAACTCTGCGAGTTCAGATGTAAAAAGGGGAACTCTGTGGGCTCTGGTGTAAAGGGGGACTCTTGTTATTAGCTTCATATGATTAGAAATGTCATTTCGTAGCAAAATATATGTATAGTTTATACTATAAAAAAAAAAATTGGCGTGCTCCTCTTAAGTGTTCGGGTTTGACTTGAACAAAAGGTGGCAACCCTAAGCGGACCCCACTCCTCACAATCATCTGAAACCAACGAGTACTAATTGGGGGGCTCTCCCAAAGAAAGACCCCCCAAAGCAGAAGAGATGGTAACCTAATATCCACACATCTTTTCCTTAGACTTTAGGGTAGGCACCAAGATCAACACCCTACAATCTTGAGTAGAAAAAAAACAACAAAGAAAATAAAGTTTGTATTTATACACATAGAGGCAGCCATATTTGTTTATCACCCACTCAGATGCTTTGTGATGCTTAGAGCAGTAGTCTTCAAACGTATTGGGACAAGGGGCCAGTAAGAGCCCCCAAAACCTTCCGGGCTAAACGGTCAAAAAAGTTTATGCTCACACCATAAAAGTAAGCAATTACAAAATATGTAAAGTATATAAATACAAAACATGTATTGACATTTTGAAAGGCTCTGGATGGGGCTGGGTGTCACTATGGGGGGGGGGTTTTGGGGTAGACCGAAAGGTACTGCAGGGGTAGGGAGCACTTTGGGACACTGTTGAAGGCATTAGCTAGAGGCATTGAGGGGGCTGTGGACACTCTGGAAGCACATCAGGTGCTGTCCAGATTAGGAACTTTTAGGAGGCCTGTGGGCATTGTGAGAAGTTGGCACTGTGGGCCACTATGGAAGGTTGGATTACACTATGACAGCTAGGAGGCACTGTGGGAGGTAAGGGGATCTTCAGCTGGTTGGAGGCCTGGGAGGAGGGAGGCCACAGCCTAGCAGTGGTTGAGCTTTACAGTTCCTTCTTTCAGAGCAGGTTTATGTGGGTGATTTACTAAAAGAGTAGAGACTGTTCACATAGAAAATAAAGTTGTGTTTACTTAAAAAAAAAAATGCTTGCTTACAGTTGAATGAGTGAATTGAATGCAGCTTCACCTTACTCACTACAGAACTGCCTCTACTTATTTAGTAATCAACCTCCAACTGACTCTAAACTGACTAAAAACAACACCATCTTGTATATATTGTACATTCTTCCAGCTCTACGTGTGATCCTTTGGTTTCAATACTGCTTAAAGGCTAATTCTATATTTTGAACCATGTTCCATGTTACATCCACATTTGGGGTATAACATGAAACAGGGGAATATTCCCCAGCCCCTCACACCCAATTCCCCCATACCCGTTCACTCACCTGAACTGCATGGTGGTTCTACCCATAGAATTCCATTTAATTTTAGATTTGGCATAGTGCCCCATCGTTGGTGTTAGTGGAAGGAATAGTGCCCCATCATTGGTATCGGCGGTAGAAATGTGCACTATAATTGGTATTAGTGGGGGGATGAGTTTCCCATCATTGGTGTCAGTGAGAGGAATAGTGTCCCATCATTGGTGTCAGTGGAAGTAATAGTGACTCATCATTGGTGTCAGTGAGAGGAATAGTGCCCCATCATTGGTAACAGTGGGAGGAATAGTGCTCCATTATTGGTATCAGTGGAAGGAATACTGCCCCATCATTGCTATTAGTGGGGGGAATCTTGCCCCATCATTTTTATCAGTTGGAGGAAACGTGACCCATCAGTTGTATCAGTGGGAGGAATAGTGCCACATCATTGGTATCAATGGAAGGAATAGTGCCCCATCATTGGTATTAGTGAAAAGAATGGCGCCCTACCATTGGTGTCAGTGGAAGTAATAGTGACTCGTCATTGGTATCAGTGGGAGGAACAGTGCCCCATCATTGGTAACAGTGGGAGGAATAGTGCCCCATTATTGGTATCAGTGGAAGGAATACTGCCCCATCATTGCTATTAGTGGTGGGAATCTTGCCCCATAATTTTTATCAGTTGGAGGAATAGTGACCCATCAGTGTTATTAGTGGAAGGAATAGTGCCCCACCATTGGTATCTGTGGGAGGAATAATGACCCATCATTGGTATCAGTGGGAGGAATAGTGCCACATCATTGGTATCAATGGAAGGAATATAGCACTCCATCATTGGTATCAGTGGAATGAATAGTGCCCCATCATTGGTATCAGTGGGGAGATGAGTGTCCCATCATTGGTATCAGGGGAAGAAATAGTGTCCCATCATTGGTATCAATGGAAGGAATAGCACTCCATCATTGGTATCAGTGGAAGGAATATAGCACTCCATCATTGGTATCAGTGGAATGAGTAGTGCCCCATCATTGGTATCAGTGGGGAGATGAATGTCCCATCATTGGTATCAGTGGAAGTAATAGTGACTCATCATTAGTATCGGTGGGAGGAATAGTGCCCCATCATTGGTAACAATGTGAGGAATAGTGCTCCATCATTGGTAACAGTGTGAAGAATAGTGCCCCATCATTGGTAACAGTGGGAGGAATAGTGCCCCATCATTGGTAACAGTGTGAAGAATAGTGCCCCATCATTGGTAACAGTGGGAGGAATGGTGCCCCTTGTTGATGTCAGTGGGAGAATTAGTACCCCAGGGGCTGGATAGAGGCATACAAAGTGTTGCATATGACCTGTGCCCAGCAGGCTGCAGTTTGGAAATCATGGTTTACAGTATTGAAGCCAGGGAATCAACATGACAGTCAGAAGTAGAATAGTAATTGTGCACTTCTCTCCGCACATGATCCCTTTAATTTCCTAAACAGGCTTCTCTGAATGCGTTATTTTCTCGTTTACTAAATTCAGCTCTAATTTGTCCAAAAACAATGCCCAAATTGAACATTGAACTATGTAAATCTATAATTCTAAAGGAAGGTATTTAAATCAGCACTTTGTCTGGAGATTAAACCGCTCGGCTTTGGTCTTGTACCGCTGTCGTTATCTTGCTCCTTCCAACAGAAAATAATTGTTTGTTTAAGAAGTTAATTACGAAATCCAGTGCAGGCAGATCCTCATAATGCCCATAATAAATGACCCATTGTGTGCGGAATACATTATAATCCATCACCGTATTAAAGCAAAGGCGAACTGACAACTGTGGATGAGCAGTCAAAGGGAGAATGGAGCAGGAATACTGTGCCGCAATCTCCTTGTTCTGCTAATTTTTTTACTCATGCACGATATTAAGATATATTCACGTCTATACATCATATTTAACCACCTACCGTCTGGGTCAATTCTAACATTTCTCACATACATGTAAAAATCTGCATTTTTTTTTTTTTTGCTAGCAAATTACTTAGAACCACCAAACATTATATATTTTCTGAAAGCAAAGGCTCCGTGGAATAAAATGACGGGTGTTGTAATTTTTTATATCATATGATATTTGTGCAGCAGTTTAATAAATGCAAATTTTCAGGAAAAAAAAACTTTTTTTTAATATATATATAATCTTTATTTATTTATTTATTTTACAATCAGTTGACAAACATAACTGACAAACATTAAAACTACCCCATACAAATCCCCCAATACAACCACCGTTCACATATAAAAAAAAATGGGGGGGGGAGAGGGGGGTCCCTGAATCTTTTAGTAGTGCAACATAATAATATTCCTGAAATCCCAATAGCAAAAGAGTTTCATATCAGGAAAAAAATGGGGGGGGGGGGGTGTCACCTCCCTTTAACCACTTCAGCCCTGGGCCATTTGGCTGGCCAAAGACCAGAGCGTTTTTTGCGATGCGACACTGCGTCGCTTTAACTGACAATTGAGCGATCGTGCTCCCAAACAAAATTGATGTCCTTTTTTTCCCCCACAAATAGAGCTTTCTTTTGGTGGTATGTGATCACCTCTGCGGTTTTTATTTTTTGCGCTATAAACAAAAAAAGAGCGACAACTTCAAAAATGCACTGATTACTGTGTAAATGTGACTGGCAGTGCAGGGGTTAACCACTAGGGGGGCACTGAAGGCGTTAAGTGCGTCCTAGGTAGTGATTCTAACTGTGGGGGAGATGGGCTACATATAACATGACACTGATTACCGCTCCCGATCACAGGGAGCTTTGATCAGTGTCCTGTCACTAGGAAGAAGGGGGAAATGCCTGTTTACATTAGCATTTCCCTGTTCTTCCTCTCTGTGAGATGATCGCAGGTATCCCATGGACATTGAGTCCGCGGGACTCAGGATCACACTCACGGAGCTCGCGGTGCCACAATGCTGTGTCTTAAAGGGCAACATACAGGTGCGTTAATATGCCCGTATGTGCCCTCCTGCTGACGTATATTGGCGTGAGCCGGTCGGCAAGGGGTTAATGGAGAAGGGAACTGTAAACTCCTGTTTGCTGTACCAAAATTAATCCATGGTTCCCATATAGCATGAAACTCTTCCAATCTATTGGTACAGACCCATTTCTCATCTTCTATGATTTTGTTGACCTGTTTCACCCAATGTTCTATAGTAGGTGCTTATGGCTTTTCCAATAGACCGGAATTAGCCCTTTAGCTGCATCCAACAGATATGGAACTATACTCTTCTTATATGCCCTGATTTACAGATCAAATTCCTGAGCTCGGCCCAAAATGGTCTAATCTTAGGGCATTCCCACCAGATGTGGATATGAGAGCCTTGTTGCCCGCAGTCCCGCCAACATCTATTTGAGAGTGAGGGGTATGTGACGCCAGGATCTTTGGGACCTTGTACCACCTAGACAGAAGTTTATAATCTGTCTCCTGTATTTTAGTACTTACGAAGAGGTATGTACCAGTCTTAACATATTCAGCTTCCGTACGTCTGTGAAGTGATGGTCTAACTCTGTTTCCCACTCCCCAAAAAATTGAAGGCCTGTGGTGACACTGCATCTATTCAGCAATTTATAAGAGATAGAGAGCAGCAAACAACTATCTGTTGGCTGTTTATGCCATAGAGATTCAAAATCAGAGAGAGAGGTTCCGTCTTTCTAATCCTGTCAGGAAAGGACCTGCTGGTGGCACTGTGGCTCCCAGATCCATAGGATGCAGTTCCAGTGTCCACCAGCATGTGTCTCCCGACAGGCGCACTATACAAGGAATGAGGCTGCACTTGATATGGGCTGCTGGGGGTATATAAGCATGCATTTAACTGAGGTCCAGTGCTTTGGTATTTTTCCTGCAAGCCATGATCCTGCCTGAGTCCAATCCATTCCTGATCCTGTACCCTGATCCAGAGACCTGTCCCCTGGAACCTGCTTCTTGCTTCCACTAACTGGCTTCCTGCTCCCAATTCCTGGCTTCCTGTTCCACTTGTCTCTTGTCCCTGTCCTGTTTTGCTCATGTGTGTTCCCCCCACTTGTATATAGATAGGTTATTATATGGGGTTTTGGCTGTGTTACATTTACTTTCCACCCCTTTGCTTATTATTTACTGGTAAATAAATATATTTTCACTTATTCATCTGGTCCTGATTCCTTTAGGTGCAACCAACTGATCTGATCACCCCTGCTGGATTCCTGCATGTGGTATCCCTGACAAATCCCCTGTAGGTGAACAGTACAGAAATGCTGTAGTTGCTGATACCTCCAGGTATCTATTGAAAACTCACCATATTCCTCTCTAAGGTCCCTCAACGGGCGCAATCTCCCATTCTGAATAAGCTTGAGACAACAGTCCCATCAGTCACACAAGATTTAAAGAAAGGTAATGACTCACGTGGGGGAAACCAACAAAAGCCACCCAATGGTAATAATGGAGAGATTTTTGATGATAGGGCTTCTTGTTTGTTGACTGAATCTTCAGTGAAACGTCAAGGTGTAGGTAGTAAGAAAAGAAGTAGTTTTGGAAAGCCCTCTATATAGGTGTGGAACCCATGGAGCTTGTGCTAAATCAAAGCCCGCCAATTTCTTTTCTAGTATCACCCAGTCCTTTTCAGTAGTGTGGTCTCCAACTAAGAATTCTGGTTCAGGCAATGGCTCCATAATTATTTCTCAAGTTGGAGAGACTTAATCCCCCATCCAGTTTAGACCATGTGAGAATATGATATGCAAGTCTTGATTTAGTCTTTCACCATACAAAGTCAGTAAAAATCCGCCAAACATTAACAAAAAATGAATTTTTAAGTTGAATAAGGCTTTTGGGAGCACCCCCATCTTTAAAGTTTTAACTGTTCCTAACCAGGAGAAGGTAGCTCTATCCTGATCTGCCTGATCTCCCTAAATTTTTCGGAGGAGTGGAATATAATTTTTTTCATATAGCTTTGATAAATCTGCCATCAAACTAATTCCTAGACACTTAATACATTGTTTATTCCGTATGAAAGAAAAAGACTGCCTAAGGGAATCCTCTATAATTTGGTGTATATTTAACGGCAAGATATCGGATTTATTATAATTTATTTTAGAATTCAACATAACTCCAAATACCTTTAAGTCTGCCATTAAATTAAAAACAAAGAATTACCGCTCTAAGGTAATGACTTCTCCCAAAACAGCTGTCTCCACAATCCCACAGGGTGCTGGCTCTGTTTGCAACAGGAACTGCAGTAGAAAAGATGTATCTGGATAGCCGCACTCCAAATTATTCAACTTTATTTCAAAAATGTAATGTCAAGCTATGACTAAGCACCGTTTTCGGTGTGAAACATGTCAGCGGCTGTGCAGTTAGTCTGTTTACCAGCCTAGATGCTATGATTTTAATTACATTTTTGAAATAAAGTTGAATAATTTGGAGTGCGGCTATCCAGCTACATCTTTTCTACTTCTGCCATTAAATTAGGTAACGTTATTGATGATTCAGAAATAAAAAATAGAATATTGTCCGCATAAGCGGGAAGTTTATGTTTTGAAACGCCCACTTTAAAACCATGGATTTTGGGGTTTTCTCTTATTTTGCATAACAGTGCCTCTAAGCCCTTGTACACACGGTCGGACATTCCGACAACAAAATCCATCTGCTTTTGTCCGAAACTTGTGTTGCATACACAAGGTCGGCCAAAGTTGTCGGAAAATCTGATCGTTCAGAATGTGGTGACGTTATTTCGTTACGACGGGACTACGTTCAGGCTAGTAGCCAATAGCTTTGGTCTAGGAATTTGATCTGAGCATGCGTGGCACTTTGTCCAATCAGAATTCTCTACAAACCATAGGACAAAGTCCCATCGGACCATGTTGTCAGAAAATTTTATAGCCCAGCTCTAAAACTTTGTCGGTCGGATATTCAGATGGAAACAGTCCGATGGAGCCCACACATGGTCAGATTATCCGACAACACGGTCCGATCGGACATTTTCTGTCTAAATGTCCGACCGTGTGTACAAGGGCTAAGACCAGTGTGAATAGCAGCGTCGACAATGTTCTTTATCTCAAAAGGGGGGGGGGGGGAAAGACACCATTGACCTTCACCCTGACCAAGGGTTTTTTCGTACAGGGCCATAATCCAGCCTAACATTTTTGGACCCAGGCCCACGGCGACCAGGACTTCCTCAAGAAATACCCAGTCTTCCCTGTCAAATGCTTTCTCGGCATCTGTGGACAGGAGTAGACTAGGCATTTTAGTTTAGTAGCCCAGTGGATCAGATGCAGGGCTATTATTAGTTTATCTCTGGCTTCCCTGCCCTTGATAAACCCGAGCTGATCAGAGTTTATCAAGGACAATAAATAAGGTTGCAACCTAGAGGCCAGTACCTTTGCTAATGTTTTAATATATAGATTTAAAAGAGATATTGGACAGTAGCTCGTACATAATGTAGGTTCCTTGCCCTCTTTAGGGATTACTGTTACATAAGTCATAAAAACCTCTGGTAAAATATCATTGTGTTTGGTCTGTGAATTTAAATAATCCTGTATATGTTGGAGTAGAAGCTGTGAAAATTTTCTATACTATGTTCTATTAAATCCGTCTGGTCCAGAGCTCTTCCCTTTAAGTAGGTTCTTAATAATATTTTCCAGTTCTTCCTGAGTGATTGGTTTCTCACAGGAAGCAACTTGGTCAGGAGATAGTTTTGGATATTTTATCTCTGCTAAATAGCTCTTAATCCTCTCTCTATATTTTAAAGAAGCATGTGATGATCTATCTAGATATAAGCCGTAAAGATTGCAGTTAAATTCCCGGAACAGCCCAGCTATTTTGGATGATTGAAAAACCTGGTGTCCATTTCGCGACGCAAGCCTATGAACATGGAACTTTTGCTTTCTCTTTCTCAAAGCCAACATTTTCCCATGTTTGTTGCAATGTTCAGAGAACCTATGAGCCCAGAACCTTAATATTTTCTTAACCTCCTGGTCCGAACACCAACAATCTATTGCATACCTCATTGAGTTGGTTCTCGATTTCAGAAGATTAGAAGCATTTATGTAAGTTTTCCATATACTGTATACCTGAAAGCAAACACCATATTTACTCAGATTTTGGTTTCTTAAGCCTCGGACTTTGTGAAATCAGAACGTTGTCTGTGTCGTTTATCTCAAAGTATGTTGAAATTGCCTCAGTGACTGCCGCCAAGGCCTTTGGGTCATCCAAGATGTTGTCTTTCATGCGCCAGATCTATTCCCTCTCCGTCGTATCAGGAGGTCTAATCGCAGTTGGGATCGGAGCATGATTCAACAGCGTAATCTGTTCGATAGCTGCTCCTTTTAGCAGATCTAAGTAAAACTGATCCAATCATAGCAAATACATTCTAGAATACATCTTGTGAACCTTAGAATAATAACTATAGTTCTTTGTAGATGCATTAAGCAGTCTCCAGCAGTGAAATTATTTTACTGCATAGCCTTGCAAAAACACTTTAAGGCCACCTGGGATAGTGCTGACTGATATATCTAGCTTTGGGTTGGGACCCAAATTCTATTACTGTTAAAAAAAAAAAAATACACTTTAATGAAAAACACAATGTAATATCCAATTTTTGGTAAAAATTAAAAAGATGATGTTACACCAAGTTTAAAGATACCTAATATGTCCTGCTTTAAAAAATTTTGTATGTCTTGGAGGGGGTGATGCATGACTGTCCATGACGAGTGAGGGGACATTTGGGGCCTCCTAGTGTCCCTGTATCTCACCATAGTCACCCACACCTGGCGGGCACTAGGACCCACCCAGCCGGTTTGGGTCCTGGTACACACATGCGTTGGGTTGGAGCATGCGCGGTGAGATAGTGGCCGGGCCTGGGGATGTCGGACGATCCCGGTAAGGACACACAAACAGAAGGGAGAGAAGCGCCATTCCCCCAGGCGCTCTGAGGAAGATGTTTGTCTCCTCTTATCTCTCTCCCCTCTTCTCCCACAGCATCGGAGACCAAGGAATGGAATCTATACACTGGGGGAGAATCTCTGGGGGAATATAGGATGGAAAAGGACCTGGGGATCCTAGTTGATGATAGGCTCAGCAATCACATGCAATGCCAAGCTTCTGCTTACAAAGCAAACAGAATATTGACATGCAAAAAAAATGGGATCAACTCCACAGATAAAACGATAATTCTCCCGCTCTACAAGACTCTGGTCTGGCCTCACCTGGAATACGCTGTCCAGTTTTAGGCACCAGTTTTCAGGAAGGATGTACTGGAAATGGAACAAGTACAAAGAAGGGCAACAAAGCTGATAAAGGGTCTGGAGGATATTAGTTATGAGGAAAGGATGTGAGCACTGAACTTATTCTATCTGGAGAAGAGACGCTTGAGAGGGGATATGATTTCAATACACAAATACTGTACTGGTTACCCTACAATAGGGATAAAACATTTTGGCAAAAGGGAGTTTAACAAGACACGTGGCCACTCATTAAAATTAGAAGAAAAGAGGTTTAACTTTAAACTACGTAAAGAGTTCTTTACTGTAAGGCTTCATGCACACGAGACGCAGATGCAATCTCTGCTGGACACATGTTTTTAAAAGCTGAAACCGGCGTTTAGAAACGCGCGTTTTACCGCGTTTTACCGCGTTTGCGTCTAGAAGCGTTTAGTTAAGCTAACATCATAGACCCTCCCCATCTCAAAAAACAGTATTATTAACTATTTCAGCAATTTTGTGAGACCAGAGTGAGTAGCAGCAGCTGTGAGAGCTGCAGTGTACTTGTATTTAGCGTGTCACTTGCCACGGCACCTGCCACAAGTTGTGGATTGTCCACTTGCCACGTGACTTGCCACATCACCTGCCACGTCACTTGCCACGTCATCTGCCACAAGTTGTGGATTGTCCAACTGCCACGTCACCTGCCACAAGTTGTGGATTGTCCACTTGCCACGTGACTTGCCACATCACCTGCCACGTCACTTGCCACGTCACCTGCCACAAGTTTTGGATTATCCACTTGCCACGTCACTTGCCACGTCACTTGCCACAAGTTGGGGATTGTCCACTTGGCACATCACCTGCCACGTCACCTGCCACAAGTTGTGGATTGTCCACTTGCCATGTCACCTGCCACGTCACCTGCCACAAGTTTTGGATTGTCCACTTGCCACGTCACTTGCCACGTCAGCTGCCACGTCACTTGCCACAAGATGTGGATTGTCCACTTGGCACATCACCTGCCACGTCACTTGCCACATCACCTGCCACGTTACCTGCCACAAGTTGTGGATTGTCCACTTGCCACGTCACCAGCCACATCACCTGCCACAAGTTGTGGATTTTCCACTTGCCACATCACTTTCCACGTCACCTGCCACGTCACCTGCCACAAGTTGTGGATTGTCCACTTGCCACGTCCCCTGCCACGTCACCTGCCACAAGTGGATTGTACACTTGCCACATCACTTGCCACATCATCTGCCACAAGTTGTGGATTGTCCACTTGCCACGTCACTTGCCACATCACCTGACACAAGTTGTGGATTGTCCACTTGCCATGTCACTTGCCACATCCCCTGCCACAAGTGGATTGTCCACTTGCCACGTCACTTGCCACGTCCCCTGCCACAAGTGGATTGTCCACTTGCCACGTCACTTGCCACGTCACCTGCCACAAGTTATGGATTGTCCACTTGCCACGTCACATGCCAGTCACCTGCCACAAGTTGTGGATTTTCCAGTTGCCACGTCACCTGCCAGGTCTCTTGCCGCGTCACCTGCCAGGTCACTTGCCACGTCACCTGCCACAAGTTGTGTATTGTCCACGTTCCACGTCACTTGCCACTTCACCTGCCACGTCACTTGCCACAAGTTGTGGATTGTCCACTTGCCACGTCACTTGCCACCTGCCATGTCACTTGCCACAAGTTGTGGATTGTCCACTTGCCACATCACTTACCACCTGCCATGTCACTTGCCACAAGTTGTGGATTGTCCACTTGCCACGTCACTTGCCACCTGCCATGTCACTTGCCACAAGTTGTGGATTGTCCACTTGCAATTGCAATTGTTTAAAATATTTTTCTAATGGTTTTTCATCATTTGCAATCATTTTTGAGATTTTTAATGTAAAAAAAAAGGTCACCTTTAAAAACGCTTATAAACGAAAACGCGGCAAAACGCGGTAGCAGCGTTTTGCCGCGTTTTACCGCGTTTTGCCGCGTTTTGCGTCTGAAACGTGGAAACTTTTGCGTCTGAACTCATTTTTTTGCTTCTGGAAAAAACTGCATAAAAACTGCAAAAAACGAGACTGTGTGCATGGACACATAGGATAACATTGAATGAGTTCAGGAGCAGTTGAAAAAAGTGTCCAACTGCCTCTGAACACGCGTTTAACTGCGTCTCGTGTGCATGAGGCCTAAGAGAGGCAAGGCAAATTCCCTTCCACAGGCGGTGGTCTCAGCAGGGGGCATCGATAGTTTCAAGAAACTATTAAATAAGCACCTGAACGAACACAACATACAGGGATATACAATGTAATACTGACATATAATCACACACACAGGTTGAACTTGGTGGACTTGTGTCTTTTTTCAACCTCACCTATTATTTAACTATGTAACTATGTGTCCAATTGGGAATATTTCATTTCGCTTCTTTTCCCATAGCCAAAATGGGATTTGTGCAGCAGGGAAACGGCTATGAAACCGCAAGGTTTCACTACTGGTTTTCCTTAGTGGAGATGGTAGCACCCCGACAGCGTAATGAAAAATTGAATGGAGTGAAGACGCCACTGGATTCATGAACAGGTAAGTGTCCTAATATTAAAAGTCAGTAGCTACAGTATTTGTAGCTACTAAATAAATAACAAATAATAGTGCGCTGAATCCCAAATGTATACTTATCAGTAAACTCCAATATATATGTGAATACAATAATGACCAGTTATATAAATAGTTATGTGCAAAAGTCCACATGCATAAATAGATGTGAGCATTGATTCTTAATTGTTGACAAAAACATGAATATCATTCACTCCGTTATCTGTGACACTCTCTGTAGGATATATATGTGCTAAAGATGATCACCACCACCTCTGTGTGCAATGTCTGCCCACCTCAAAGAAAATAACGCTTTCAGTGACAATCCAAAAAAGTCATCCAGATCAGGTAAGGACTTCAGCTAATAATTCCAGGTTTCCAGGTTCAGTTTCTCAAAGCAAATAAAAAATCATCATCGTGAAAGATTGAATTTCATGAAAGATTGAAAAAATTCCTTGCTTTAATTAAAATGAATTCTTAAAGAGGAATGGGTTTACTTCCTCTTTCATTCCCTGCAAAGGTAAAGCATAATGGACTACTGTGCATCGCATAGTAGTCCAATATGTGTCACTTACCTGACACAGGAGCCAGCAATGTCACCGCTGTCCCCTGTAGTCCGGCGCATCCATCTTCTTGGTGGGTCTCGCTGCTCCGGCGCTGTCATTTGGCGAAGCCGCAATGACGTCACTCCCGCGCATGCGCACGGGAGCCGACACGCGCGGCAGCTCCGTCGTTGAGAATGCCGCGCTCAGTGCGCCTGCGCGCCGCTGTCTACAGCGCATGCGCGGTAGACAGCGGTGCCTGTTTTTGGGCAAATATCTCCTAAACCGTGTAGGTTTAGGAGATATTTCTTGGACCTACAGGTAAGCCTTAATCTAGGCTTACCTGTAGGTCAAAGTGGTTTGTAAGGGTTTACAACCACTTTGAACAGAAGCACTCAAATTTTGATAGTGATAAAAATGCCTCAAAGTTATTGCTTTGATATTATTTTTTTGGTTGAATAATAATGATTTGATTTGGTATATTTTCTATATTTTTGGATGCACGGAATGCACTTTTTGGTGAAGTTCTATTGGCAGATACCATGTCTAATTTTATTTGTTTTATTTTTTTAATGCACATTCAAAAAATTGTGGAGAATAATACTTGGCTATGTGTTTTACTTCAAATGACAGTTTGGGAGTAGGCAGTTACATTTAAAAAAATACAATGCAAACTTGACATGGGAAACCAACATAGTTGTATCTTTGATCTTAAAAACTACGGGATAATGGTGTTGTGCTAACATACCCAAATAAAAAAAAACAAACAAAAAAACATAATAATAAGATTTTTGGTATCCCTAGAAAAAAAAGCCTTTGAAAATTAATTTGCAATAACTCCATCAGTATCACCAGCAAAGCAGCTTCATTATTATCCCATTAAAGAAGAAGAGAATTGTGTGCTGCATTTCCAGATTTATTCTCCATTACGAACGATAGTTTACAAGATCGACCGCTTCCGGCTCGTCCTTGCTTCCGAGCATGCGTGTTTGTACTTTGGACTTTTGTCCGACAGACTTGTGTACACACACTCGGAGAATCCGACAACAGACATTTGTGCACGGAAAATTTTAAAACCTGCCATCCAACATTTGTCTGCGAAAAAATCCAACAATTGTCCGATGAAGCGTACACATGGTCGGATTTTCCACCAACAGCCTGTCATCGAACATTTCACGTCGGAAAATCCGATCGTGTGTATGAGGCTTAACTCCTATGTAAGCTGAAGAAAAAAAAGGTTATGCCCAGTTTTGCATTACTTTCGGTACAGCCTTCATAGCTATTATATCGTGTTTCTTCTAACTGATGTTTTTACAATGGCTTTGCCTGGTCACCATCTTCCGCTTCATTAGGTAAAGACACGATTCTGCTTCCTATTCTTTGTTTCCCCTGATTAAACTCCTGCTCTATGATTTATAAGGGTCGTTTGAAGAAGTGGAAACTCTCCATATTGAAATAATTAAAAATTGTCCAGTTTTTCAGTTTTTAGCTTCCTCTGTTCACTTTTGAGCTTTTGACATCCAATTCCACTCCACTGATTACAGCTAAAGCAGAACTCTAGACACACTGAAACAGAAATAACAATCACGAAACTAATTCGAATTTTTAAAGCCCAGTGGAACTTTAGAGTAGCATTAGGGCTTGTTCACACTGCAGCGATGCCAGACATTGTGATTCGCACCGCACTGCTGTGAAGATCACATGTGATGTGTGTGCGATGCGAATTCAGCCATACATATCGTCCAAACTCGTGCAGGACCCTTTTTTTTTTTTGTCCAAACCAGAATCAGATCACATGGGTGTTCATATCCGATTCCTTTCTGAAAAAAGTTGGCACTGTGATATGCGAACCGATCTGGAGGTGTCATTAACTTTGTAGTGACACTCCCAGCAGTTTGCATAGGGCAGTGTGCACTGCCTGAGAGTCAGGCGCAAATCGGGAACCCGCACTGCATTCGCAGGGTTTTTGCATCGCACCAGTGAGCACCGAGCCTAAAACCCAAAAATAAAAATGTATTATATTGCAGCTTACCAATCATTAGATGATTAGGATTTTTTCCCCTCTGTTTTCACCCGGTGATTTGGCCAGTAACACACCTCCTGTATTATGCCTCATACACACAGTCGGAAATTCCAACGGAAAAAGTCCGATTGGATTATGTTGTCGGAAAATTTGATTGTGTGTGGGCTCTATCGGACTTTTTCCGTCAGAAAAAGCTTGAGAGCTGGATCTAAAATTTTTAGACAACAAAATCCGATTGGACTTTTTCTGATCGTGTGTAGAGAATTCCGACGCACAAATGTGCCACGCCTACTCAGAAAAAATTTGGAGATGAAAGCTATTGGCTACTGGCCTCTACGTTGTCCCATCGTACGTTTTCGACGTCACCTCGTTCTGAACGTTCGGATTTTCCGACAACTTTGTGCGACCGTGTGTATGCAAGACAAGTTTTGGCCAAAATCCGTCGGAAAAAATCTGACGGATTTTGTGGTCGGAATGTCCGACCGTGTGTACAGGAGCATCACTACAGGGGATATAGCAAACAGAAGCAATGTCAGTCTGGGGGCAGTGGAATTTCCCATACACGGGCCAAACTATCAGTCGAAATCAGCCTAATGCCGCGTACACACGACCGGCTTTCCATCAGAATAAACTTTGATGGTTTTTCCGAGGGAGTTCCAACAGTTCCGCCGAAACGGACTTGCCTACACACGATCACACCAAAGTCCGATCGTTTAGAACGCAGTGACGTACAACACGTAGACGGGACTAGAAAAAGGAAGTTCAATAGCCAGTAGCCAATAGCTGCCCTTGCGCCATTTTTGGACCGTCGAAAAGCGTACAGACGGACGGTTTTCCCTGATAGGAATTGATTCCTGTTCTATTTCTATGTCCGTCAGAAAAGTCCACTGAACCCCACACACCATCGTAATTTCCAATGAAATGACTCCGACTGACTTTTTTCTGCTGGAACGCCCGACCATGTGTACGCGGCATTACAGTTGTAACCGGATGACTTTCAGTCTGTGTGTATCCCTGCTTGTCCTACAGAAGCCAATCTAATGACTGGCTTCAGTCGACCAATCCTTATGTCACCCTTGTCTAGGTGGAATCTGAGAAAGATAAAGAATGTATAAACCCAACATTTCATATTGCTGATACCATGAAAAAGTAACCTATTCTCTTTCTATTGCTTCCTTTATGTAAAGTCCCCGGAGTTCCTGCCAGTCCCTCTGCTTTCCTATCAAAAATTGATCACACTAAGCAGGAGAGCACAGCGTGGTCAGTTCTCTAGCTATGCTTGGAACTCCGCCTGCTCTATTCCACTGATCATACTTGTCCTAACACACCCCCTGCTCATCCATTCACTGGAAAGTTCAGTGCTCTGCTGCTTCTCCTCCCCCAACTCTTATGGAGCTGTGAATAGAGGGTATGTGATCACTTATAAAAAAGGGAAAAAAATATTTATAATGTATTTATATAACTATACACAAATATTTAGCTTTTCAAGTCTATTTTAAACATAATAGATTGTTTTACAAGGTGAGGGGTTACAATCACTTTAACCACTTCAGCCCCGGAAGGATGTACCCCCTTCGATGACCGGAGCACTTTTTGCGATTCGTCACTGTGTCACTTTAACTGACAATTGCGCGGTCGTGCGACATTGCACCCAAACAAAATTGACATCCTTTTTTTTCCCACAAATAGAGCTTTCTTTTGCTGGTATTTGATCATCTCTGCGTTTTTGATTTTTTGCACTATAAACAAAAAAAGAGTGACAATTTTGAAAAAAAGCAATATTTTTAACTTTTTGCTATAATAAATATCCCCCAAAAATATATAAAAATATATTTTTTTCCTCAGTTTAGGCCGATACGTATTCTTCTACATATTTTTGGTAAAAAAAAAACAAAAAAACGCAATAAGCGTATATTGATTGGTTTCAGTAAAATGTATAGCGTCTACAAAATAGGGGATAGATTTATGGCATTTTCATTTTTTTTTATTAGTAATGGCGGCGATCTGCGATTTTTATCGGGACTGCGACATTATGACGGACAGATTGGACACTTTTGACACTATTTTGGGACCGTTGTCATTTATACAGCGATCAGTGATATAACAATGCAATGATTACTGTGTAAATTACACTGGCAGGGAAGGGGTTAACCACTAGTGGTTGATGAAGGGGTTAAGTGTGTCCTAGGGAGTGATTCTAACTGTAGGGGGGGTGGGCTACAACACACATGACAGCGATCACTGGTCCCGATGACAGGGAACTGTGATCTCTGTCACATCACTAGGCAGAATGGGTAAATGCTTTGTTTACAAAAGCATCTCCCCGTTCTACCTCTCCGTGACACGATCGCGGGCAACCGGCGGACATCAAGCCCACGGGACCCGCAGTCACAGCCACAGAGAACGCGCCGGGTGCGTGCCCGCAGTGCCACTTCTTAAAAGGGACATACCTGTACACCCTTTTGCCCACCAGTGCCATTCTGCCGACGTATATTGGCATGCGCTGGTCGGGAAGTGGTTAAAGTGAAACTATAGAAATCATTTATAGTGTATCTAAAATCAAAACTTTTTTTTTTATATTTGAACTAGTAAAGAATGGTTAAAACCTTTATACCCCATGTCAAGTCTTTGCATTCTGTTTGTGTTTATGAGGGAATACTTTCTTTGTGGGACGTTGTGCATTTGCAACTCATTAATAATGCCTAATTTATATGTTTATGGCGTCCACTTAAACAGTTTTATTTTCTCAAGCCCTTATTAAAGCGGAACTTAAAGGTATCTGAGCACCTCAAACCAAAAACCTATTTAATTTTTTATTGTTTTATTTATTTTTTCAGCGCAAACACATCCATAAGACATGTGCAGAACAAAAAAAATTGTTTTGTTTCATTTCGTTATTTGCATAAATTTGTTTTCAGAATTTGTTTCATTTATTCGAATTTGAATCGATTCAAATTTTTCAAATTTCATTCGAATTGCATTTGAATCGAGTTTATTCTATTTGAAATTTAAATGATGGAAAATGGTTATATTCTTTCTATTCCATTTATTCTATTGTTTTTTTCGATTTAATGTTTTCTTTTCTATTGCGTTCTTTTCTTTTCTATTATATTCTACTATATTCTTCTGGAAATTTGAATTTAGACTAGAATACATTTAGAATAGACTAAATTCGAATGTATTCTATTCTAAATTCAAATTTCCGAAAACGGTTATAGTGTTATATTCTTTCTATTCTATTTTATTATTTACTATTATTTATTCTATTCTATATTTTTTTCTATTCTATTATTTTATTTTCTATTCTATTCTTTTCTATTTTATTCTATTATTTTACTATTCTATTTGAATTTATTCTATTCGAAAATCTAATTTCAGAAGATGGTTATAGAAGATGGTTATATTCTATTCTATTTTCATTCTTTTCTATTCCTTTAGTTTCTATTCTATTTGATTTATTCTGTTCTTTTATTTTCTACTCGATCTTGTTTTGTTTTACCCAATTCTTTTTTTTTTCTATTCTATTTTTCTATATTCTTTCATTTAGTCTTCTGTTTTGTTTTACTCTATTATATTATATTCTTTTATTTTCTATTATATTCTAATATATTATTTTATATTATATTCCTTTATTTTCTAAAATTTCATCCAAAAAGTTTAAAACAAGTAAATATAAAATACCCTCCTATCTATTTACTAATGCTAGCAGCATAAGGATTAAAAAATCATCCAAAATGTTGATTGGTTTAATTTCATTACTATTGTAATTCGGAAGTTTGAATACATGCGAATTTCTGAATAACCAAACAATTTGTCCGAATTTCAATTAGAAACTAAACGAACCTCACATGTCTTTCATCCATCCATTGAGATGTCCATTTTAAAAACACCTACTTGGCATTTCTAGCCTTGGCCATCTTGAGTAAGGCAGATGATTGATGTAGCTTTTACTTCCTGCCCTCCTCTGCCCTTAGCTCAGGCATGCAGCCAGGAGGGGGCGTGCTTAGCTAAGAAAGACCCTCCTCCTCTCCTTTTTGCCTAGGCCAAAAACCAGGACGCAATTGTAGAAATGTCAAAAGTTTAAAACAAGTAAATATAAAATACCTTTCTATCTATTTACTAATGCTAGCAGCATAAGGATTAAAAATAGTCAATGTTGATTGAGAGAGCAAAGTTGTACTTTAATGAGGCAAATTTGCAGGCCCTAAAATGTGTTGCCTCTATGAAGAGTCTGGAATAAAGTCAACTTGTATCGGGTCTAGGCTCTTCAATTAGACTGACTAATTCCTAAAACAACCCAAGGTGGTCGCAGAAACTCTACGGTGTGCAGAAGTTGCCAGTCTAGTATTCAGATGCTATATATGCAGCCGCGGACTGACCATTGGGGCACTCGGGCACTGCTCGAGGGCACCATGCCACTAGGGGGCCCCATCAGGGTTGCCAGCCTCAATAAAACCAGGGACAGTATGTAAAAATCTGTGTTTTTTTAAAAAATCCCAAGATTATAGCTGCCTGTCCAGTACCTTTTCAGTGTGTGTATGTGTATTCTGTGTGTATACTTTGTGTCTGTATGTGTATACTCTATGTGTGTGTATACTGTGTGGCCCCATAATCTTCTATTGCCCGGGGGCCCCATAATCTTGTATTGCCCGGGGGCGCAATAATCTTCTATTGCCCGGGGGCCCCATAATCTTCTATTGCCCGGGGGCCCCATAATCTCCTATTGCTGGGGGCCCCATGAGTTGTCAGTCCGCCCCTGTGTATATGTACACCCTCACCATGCTATTGGATAATAACCATAATATAAAAATAATCATACAAAGAAACCTCAGGGTTCCAGTGCCATTCATCCTGTTTGCCTAGCAATAATAGCCTGGCGGTCATTCTACTTGTTCTATACTCTATTCACAATGTAAAATTGGCTGTAGATATTCTTTGGGTTAGATTGCTTCTACAACTTGATCCCTCTGAGAAGCTTGCTTGTGCATAGTACTTAGACATAAAAGCTCCCCCATTCGCCATTCGACACAACAAATTCACAATGAACGAGCCGCAAACCAAAAGAAATGTTGCAAAATCTCTTTTTTTTATTCAAAGTGCCACTATCAGAAAAAACATCTGTACTATGAAATGAAGACTTTGGATTCACATTCAGGACAAAAAAAAAAGGATAAAAGAAAAATAAACATGCTGCAATGATACCAATTTATTCCAAATAACAAAGGTACAACATATTTTATTTTCATGTGTCAACATTGAAACAACATTTGCATTTCTGTCACTCACTGACGACCATGGAAATGGCTTATTTCATTGGGTATTCCCGCAGGAGAAGAGCCACAATTCAAGAGACTGTTGCTTCCGGCCAAAAAAAAATGTGTCCCTAATAGGTGGTAGGGTTTACTGAAAGGAGACTTCCTTCCCAATATGTTTTATAGAAAAATATATCACTTCCGTATGTGCTTTAATGCCCCCTCCCCCAGCATATGCTTAACTTTTTAACTATTTAAGTGTTGGGGCAAAGATATATACCCCTACGTGTGGGTATTGGGGGGGGGGGGTATGTGACTCAATATCCTTCCTCTCATGTGACAGCATTGGTGCTTGGTGATTGGTCTAACGCTGTCACCTGGGATTGGGAAAAGTCCTCTGCCCTGTATATGCTCTGTCTAGAGCAATTTGGCGTTTAAACATTCTTTTTGTTCCCAATGGTTCAAAAGAGGGGCATGGGAGGAAAGGGAAGTATGTGCGTCTGAGGAGGAGGTATATTAACTGAACATGTTTCTTTCCCTTGCATAAACAAAGCTCAAGTTCACATTAAACCAAGTTGGGTGGCCCAAGGCAAGAGTTTTAATCTGATGTACCTCCATGCCCCCTATTTTAGCAGGTTCTCCGTTCTTCTTGCAGTCCACAAGCTTGTGTGTCAAGAGGTAAACGCTCCTGTCTGACACACCATAGGTAAGATGGCTACAAAAGAATTAAAGGAGAAAGCAGACAGTAGGGGAGCATGGAAGAAACCCAGACTATCTTATCTTGTGTAATTTAACTAAAAGAAAAATCTTTGAGTAGACTTGTTCCTTTAAGAGGTAGACAACCTATGGCAACCTACTTATATCTTGAAACAGTTCCATCATAGTTTACAATGATAGCCTACAGAAGCTCTACCCCTACATAGCACTAAAGGGAATAATACCCCATCTTACTTTAACCAGCCCAAAAAATAACTTTGAGTGGAGTGTTCCTTTAAGGAGTAGACAACCTGTGACAAAACCAACTTATAGAGTAAAAGAGTTCCATCAAATATCACAATGGCAGTCTACAGAAACTCTACTCCTACAGAGCACTAAAGGGAATATTACCCCATCTTACTTCAACCAACCCAACAAAAAAAAAAAAACTTTGAGTGGAGTGTCCCTTGGGTAGAGAACCTGTGACAACCCACTTATAGATTAAAAGAATTCCATCAAATATCACAGAGGCAGTCTACAGAAACTTTACCCCTAAAGAGCACTAAAGGGAATATTACCCCATCTTAAATCAACCAACCTAAATAAGAAAAAAAAAACCTTTGGAAAGTCTGTCGCTTTAAGGAGTAGACAACCTTGTAAACTGAATACAGTTCTATCATACTACACATTGAAAGTCTACAGAAACTCTACCCCTACAGAGCAATCATATTGCCTCATTCATCTACGGTAGCCCACCCCAGAAACGTTCACCTCTTGTACATAGTTTGAAAACCACAGCACACGTATGTAACAAGTATCATTGCCACACTATTAAAAATAATAAATTTATTGAATATACAAGCTAAAACAATCAATCTTAAAATAAATAGATATTCATTTTACACTGGATATAGTATATTACACTTCATCTTCTGTCTTAGTGAATGAAGCCTGGCCAATGCAACCGGGGAGGATAATTCATTTGCGTCTTCTTTCATAGTTATGTATCGTGTTTCTTTCTGCTGATCCTAAGAGGGGAAAATATAAATAATTTTAAAAAACAGCATCAACATATTAATGCAAAATATAGTTATTATTGTCTAAAATACATTGTATAAGTGCTCCACTGTGATATTTTGTTAAGAAGGAACAATTCACAATTGGGCTTTTGAAGGAACCTGACTATTTAGCTCATATAAGACAAAATGATAGGTTTTGCCATACAGCGGCCAATACAGGCAGGAGAAACTTACCTTCTCCATGCTCTTCCGCCATCTTGATCTGCCACCATATTACCCTAATGGTTTTGTGCAAATTTTGACTTTGTGAAATTCAAAGTTCTTACAGTGTCCAGTAAGATCCTTTATTGTACCCCAAAAAAAGTTTAACAATTTATTGAAAAAGACTTTAATCTTGATAATTAGCACTTTGGAATCACAAAAACTGTTGTTATTGCTTAAAGGAGAAGTATAGCCAAAGCTATTTCTTCTCCTATGAATCACTAGAGAAGTTTGTTCTGCACTCCTGTGATCCATTTTCTGCTGGCAGCAGGCTGACGTCACAGAGCTGCTGCAGACTCTGAAGGGATCACGACCATATGATCGGGGTCCACCCAGAAGCTTGGACCAGCACCTGGCTCAGCCTCTTAATGATCCACTGGAATCCTGAGCCAGCCCTTCCTGCCCCCTCCCCAGCTCAGCACTCCAGTGAGGGGGCAGAGCAGAGAGCCAGAGACTGACAGTTCCCGCCTCTCTGCCCGAAGAATGCTGACAAACTGAGCGATCAGCTGTCTCTGATCGCTCCCTTCCCAGTGTAGAGTCAGAAGGGGGACAGATGCAGCATTAGATCAACAACTGCTTTCAAAATACCCCAACACCTAGTAAAGAAGCATCGTACTTCCTAATTAGATATCTTATCATATACATCAGCCATTCTCAACCAGGGTTCCGTGGAACCCTGGGGTTCCTCCAGAGGTTGCTAGGGGTTCCTTGAGCTGTGGCTGATGAACCACCTGATGCCTAAAGATTTCAAGGTTCGGCACCACTTAGCAAAGCCAGCAGCATGACACCAAATATCTTTTAGCTGTCTTTAAGGGTGGCAATCTAAACACCACTTTAAGGGGGACATTCTTCCTATTGACCACCAGTATAAGGAGCATCGTTCCTATTGATCCCTGATGATTTGGTTTTAGTAAGGGTTCCTTGAGACATGAAAATTATTTTTGGGGTTCCTCTAGGGTTAAAAGGTTGAGAAAGCCTGATATACATGTTTCAAAGGATTTAGGGCAAGGAGTTTGCCTTCCAGAATATGAATAAATTAGTAAGGGGGTCCAATGGCAAAGGTAATCTCAAAGCTCAACAACGGTTATGATAAAATAAAATTATAAATGGGATGTTTACGAGCAGACGTTTAATTCATTTTAGAACTTTTATTGACCATGCTAGGACATTTGAGAACACATCCTGAAGGATCCTTTTCATTTACTAACAAACAAGCAATTAGTGGTGCACAGTGCTTAGAAACTCTTAATGAGAAAAAAATATATATTTTATGTGGACCAGCTTGTTTTTTTTTTTATCTATAATTACATCTATATGACATTTACATATATATTTCCCAACCCCAGGCTGCCGGAGTTGGTAATCCTGTAGGTATGGGCCCCCCTCACAATGAGCTGCCCCCCGAAGAAAGATGCTTCTGTGAAGGAGCTTGCCTTCTGCCTGACTGTACCTTTGTGGCCACCATACTGTGCTTAGTCCTGGAATATAATTTTGTAATTAGATACTTTGTATACCATTTTGTTGCTATCATGTACATTTTACTACAACTTTGTATGTACATTACATAATATATGTTTGTATATTTTTACTACATCTTTACAATGGATCACTCATCATTGCTACATCAGAACTGTAAGTGGCATGCTAACTTTATTCCCTAATTCATTAATTTATTATTTTAACTTAATCATTTTTAATTTAATAAACAAAAGACCGCTCCAAAAATAGATGGTGTGTAAGTCAATGCTCTGCTTTGAGCACTCCAAAAAATAAAAATGAATAAAAATAAATACCTACAGAAGAATTATAAACCCCAAAATACTACCAATGAATCCAAAGCGCCCTTTTTTTAAAGGGAAACCTTGCAGCAAAGAAACACAAGTTTAACCTAAAATAAAGTAAATTAAAAATGTTCTCGCAAAAATAGATAAAAACTCCAAAATCCCAAACCCTGAAACAAAAGCCCTAGATACAATGAACCAGAGGCTGATTGCGGACCATGCAATCAGAAATAAAGTACCATTTCCTACCTGACCCTAATCTTTCCCTATGTATTTTCTCAGTTTCCTCCATGCTTTCCCAACAGCAGATTCCAAAACACTGATTATCTACAGTAGCTGCTTTGTGCCCCAAACTATTTTTTTAGTTAGGGGACTAGCTCAGTTCAAAGGCCATGCAGCAATGCAATGTATTATTGTTTTTGTTTTGTTTTTTTAATCCTGGGTGAATCTGCACATAAATTCACCAGGATTGTAAATTTTGAACCCACAGGATTCACGTCAAACCCATGGTAGCAGTGAGATTGATTTACTAAAACTGGAGAGTGCAAAATCTGGTGCGGATGTGCATGGTAGCCAATCAGCTTCTAACTTCAGATTGTTCAATGAAGCTTTTACAAAAAAAATAACTAAACTGGAAGCCAATTCAGTTCTATGCAGAACTGTACCCGATTTTGCACTCTACAGGTTTAGAAAATCAACCCCAGTGAACCTCAACCTCAACCTCTTTTTGGAATTTTGGATTGATTGAGTAATGGTTAATATATATTTTTTAACTGTCTTATTACCATTGTGAAAAATTTTCTTTACTTCTTGTGCCAAAGAACGGAACAGAACGGGAGAGGAAATCTCTCCAAAATGAGAGGAAATCCCCTCTAAGCCTTTGTACACACGGTCGGACATTCCGATGGACAATGTCCGATAGGACCGTGTTGTTGGATAATCCGACAGTGTGTGGTCTCCATCGGACTGTTTCCGTCGGAGACGGACCAAGTTTTCCAGCTGGGCTATAAAATTTTCCGACAACATGATCCAATCGGACTTTGTCCGATCATGTGTAGAGAATTCCGATCGGACAAAGTGCCACGCATGCTCAGATCAAATTCCTAGACCAAAGCTATTGGCTACTAGCCTGAACGTAGTCCCGTCATAATGAAATAACGTCATCACGTTAAGTAAGATCGGATTTTATGACAACTTTGTCCGACTGTGTGTATGCAACAGTTTCGGACAAAATCCGTCAGACAAAATCCGACGGATTTGGTTATCGGAATGTCCGACCGTGTGTACAAGGGCTAAGACAGCTGTCACTGCAACAGCTGTCTTTATTCCAAGATTTCCCCTGACTTCCTGACTTCTGATGACAGCTGTAATATTTTGAATTTCCAATCCAATCTTGTGGGGACAAAGGAATAAAAACAAACCTTTCCCACATTCAGAAAAAAAAAGAAAAAAGTTTTGCCTTGAGTTGAGCTTGAAATGCCAAATATCTCAATTTTAGTACAGTCGTAAGTACCTGTATAAATATACTATCTATCTATGTGAATATATATATATATATATATATATATATATATATATATTATAGCAGGCGCTATTGTTTTTGTAAAGTTAAGTTGCCTGAAGCCACAGTTGGGCTTCCGGATTATTTCTCTAAATTTCTACTTTCAGTACCAGTCCAGCTGGTTTGCGCCGGGTTCTCCTTGACCGCAGGTGTCCCTGTCACCGCTGGCAAGAGTAGAAACGCAGTCTTGGTGGATGCGTTGAATGCCACTTATCTCTTGAAACCAACCCAGTGGTAGTGGTTTCCTGCTGTGCATTCTGGGGGGTGGTATTTAAGGTACCGAGGCCTTGTTGGCGGGGGGAGTTAGTTTCTGCCGTTTGGTTCTGGTGGTCCTCCTGACCCAACCTAAAGGGCCCTCCTGGCCTGGGGTGTGGAACTATGCATCCTGTGTTTCGGGACTGGTTGGCCCGAGGCGACGCAACTGAAGGAATAGGCCCAAGTGAATTTCAGGGCCTACTGATCCAGGGATGGCCCGGTGCCATCTCATCAGAAGGGAGAGGCCCAGCAACTGAAGAAGCCCAGGGGAGGATTCTTTCAGGAGAAGACCGTGCTCAAGGCTGGTTTCTCTGAAGGAGCCTGGAGACTAAGTTGAAGGATACAACCTAGATCAACACTCATATGGTATCGCCGTATCGGCTGAGAGAAACTGGTGCCATATGTCAGTTCTTTAAATTTATCCACATCCCTCAGTAACGCTCAAGTGTATCTCACAAGTTTGTGGCAGAGACTTTACCGAGCATCCCATCGGCTGCTAGGCCTAGTGAGAGAGGTCTATCCGATGGTTGTTGAATCTTCTCTGGATTCTCTTGATACTTTCACCCTGCAATTTAAGTGCCTGAACTCACCCCTAACCCTCTACCCTCTAGTAAGAGACTTTGTTCTTCTAAATAAATAACCCAAAAGAGGATTCGGTGGCAGTTTCAACATTCTTTGGGCCATCTGTCTTGGATCCCCAAGACAGAGAAGCAAGCAGGTGAGGTAACTTAATTGACTCTATTGTTTGTTTGGATTAGGATAGTTGGTTAAAGCGGAGTTCTACGTAAAAGTGGAACTTCTGCTCATTTGTCTCCTCTCCCCCTCCGGTGCCACAATTGGCACCTTTCGGGGGGGGGGGGGGGGAGAGGATACCTGTCCGGGAGTCCGGGCTGTGGCCTGAGAGATCACCGCGGGGCTCCCTCCTCCTCTCCCTGTCGCTGGACCAGTAGCAGAGAGGAGCGGGGTCTTGCGCATGCGCAATAGGGTTCCTTGCATAAAGCTGCAAGGCTACACTGCCGGGTTCCCTTACCCACAATGGTGGCGGCAGCCCCCGACAGCTGATGGAAACAGGACTCCAGGACAGGTAAGTGTCCTATTGTTAAAAGCCAGCAGCTGCAGTATGTGCAGGCTTTTAATTATAATTTTTTTTGGGGCAGAACTCCGCTTTAAAAAGTATCAACTTACAGGCGGCGCTGATTGTATACACTTGATTTCAATATAAATTTGCTAATGAAATATCTTTTCACATGACTGCACTTTCCTTTTTGTTTACGGATCGATTAATAGGAGGTGGCAGCATGTCCACGCAAAAACTAGCAAAAACAACAATTTTGCGATGTGCTTTCATTCTCTTGATGACAAACACATTAACCTAGAAAATGAAGAAGCCGGCTCGATGCCAGATTATGTTTGTAAGTGACGTTAATCATCCCACTGCTGACATTTTTTTTTCCTTAATGACATACAGTATGCAACTTCCCTTCCTAGCAATAAGCATTAAAACTCGACATCAAACACCCAAACTTTGCAGTATTAACCGGCTCGTCAGCAAAAACCTCCCCTGCGGTCATTGAGCAATTTGTCATCATTTGAGTTGAAGCTTTAAAAAAAAAAAAAAAACTCGCTCCCTTGGGGTCCCTAATTAAGCAGGGTTTGATCAGTAATGTACAAGCTGAACGTACTTAAAGGGAAGAAAAAAGGCATCAAAATAAATCAGGGTGCATTATTAATTACATGAAGCCTGACATGCTCCTAAGATGACCCCTTTCAGTAGATCTTTGCCTTCAGAGGCCTTAGGCCTTCACTGAGTAAACAGCACCCTTGATCATCAGCGTATGATCGTTAAGGAAATGGTGATGATATTCATTCATGGTGAATAGAGAAGAATGGTGGCTTTCTGAACACAGACACCTACCTCTTGTTGTAAAAATAAGTAAAAGATGGCTTCAGCTCCTGTTCTCCACCTGTAGAGAACTCCTGAGACGGGTTTTGCCCTTTTTCTCTGACGAGTTTTGCCCTTTTTCTCTGACGGGTTTTGCCCTTTTTGGGGGCACTTGAGCGGGACTATTTCCATTGTTTTGGGCTGTTCTGTCAAGCACCTTGATTTATTATAAGAGATAGATAAAAGCAATTGTTGCTAGCAAGGATCAAATCCCAGCTTTACGCCTGGGACCATCTGCAGATGTTCCTCCTCCTCTCCTCTGAAGTGCGCTTACTATAGACACGGGAGGTGAAGAAGGAGATGGAGAGAGGGAGCCATACGGCCTCTTTTCCTGTTTCATTTAAAACACAAGGCACAGCTTCCCTGGCTGGGCTGCTAAGTCCCTCTACTGCTGCTTGTCTTCCTAGCAGATCTCTAAAAGTTTACAGAGGATGCTGTGACTTCTCTGCCTTCCAGCATGGAGCTTCTAGGACATCCTTATGATTAATGACAACATCTCTGGGGATCCAGCAGTAGCATGCTTGAGAACAGCTCTGATCCGAGTTGATTCTTCGCATTTTATTTACGGTAGGACAGGGATTTGCAATTAGCGGACCTCCAGCTGTTGCAGAACTACAAGTCCCATGAGGCATAGCAAGACTCTGATAGCCACAAGCATGACTCCAAGAGGCAGAGGCATGATAGAACTTGTAGTTTTGCAACAGTTAGAGGTTCACTAATTGCATATCCCTGCTTTAGGATAACAAGGCAACTTCACTCTGTAAAGTTACATATTCCTGATCCCTGCACTCTGTAATCTGCATGTTCTTGACCCTTGAATGCTATACAGTACATAGTCTTGACCCCTGCACTCTGTACTTTATATACTCCTGGCCCTTGCACTCTGTACTTTACATATTACTGACCCCTGCACTCTGTACATTATGTATTGGTGACCCCCGTACTCTGTAAGTTATATATTATCAACCCCTGCACTCTGCACATTACATATTCCTGACCCCTGCACTCTGCACATTACATATTCCTGACCCCTGCACTCTGTACATTACATATTCCTGACCACTGCACTCTGCATTTTACATATTCCTGGCCCCTGCACTCTGTACATTACCTATTCTTGACCCCTGCACTCTGTATATTATGTATTCCTGACCTCTGCACTCTATACATTATGTATTCCTGACCCCCATACTCTGTAAGTTACATATTAATGATCCCTGCAGTCTGTACATTACATATTCCTCACCACTGCACTCTGTAAGTTACATACTACTGACCCGTGCACTCTGTAAATTACAAATTTCTGACCATTGCACTCTGTATGTTACATATTTCTGCCCCCTTCACTGTGTACATTACAAATTCCTGACCCTTGCACTCTGTTATATAATCCTAAACCCTGTATTTTGTACGTTATATACTCCTCACACCTAAACTGTGTACATTACATACTTCTGACCCCTGCAATCTGTAGCTAGGAATGCTGCCCACGCCACTTCTTTTTTTTCCTCTGAGTTGCTTTTCTTGAGGAAAGGGGTCCAACTTATGATCTTGAACATAGTCTTATTGCATTCAGAAAAGGTCCCTGTAATACCCAATAAGATTAATGGCCTACCATGACCCAACATGGCCCCGGTATGACCAAACATGGCCCCGGTATGACCCAACATGGCCCCGGTATGACCCAACATGGCCCCGGTATGACCCAACACGGCCCCGGTATGACGCAACATGGCCCCGGTATGACCCAACATGACCCAACATGGCCCTGGTATGACCCAACATAGCCCATGGATTCAATTACATTTCTGTCTTAGTTACAAAAAGTAACGGTTGCAGCAAGATGAAAACAAAATGTATAAGACTCATTTCACTATGCAATAATGAATGTGTTTCTTTGTCATAACAGTTTTCACTCTCCCCTGACTGTTCTATGAGGGTGTATGACCCCTGAACCTCTGTCTGGACAGTGCTGAATGGCCCTGTGCTGATCACTTGCACCCCCCCCCCCCCCCAAAAACTCTCTGGCAATACACACCAAACTGAGCATGTGCAGAGTGTCTCCAAGGGCTCTGTTCTCTGTTCTGATTCCCAGGCTTTGCATACCTGCTGTGCCCATCATGAGGTGATCCCACCATCTCGTTGAATCGTTTATGTATTTTCTATTATGGCGAAGTTATCAGGAGGAGCCTGAACACACAAAAGTGGAAACTCAACACTGCCAGTTGGATAGGAAGAAACTCAGGAATTAGGTAAGGGAGTTTTCAATGTTTGATTATCCAAGACACATAAGAAGCCAGGGGCTGACTTAGCCCACTAGATTCCACCTAGAACAATATTATATTTTGTGCAAGGATTGACTCTTGAATGATATTTTCTTCTGTCCTTTACACAAAGCCTTAATTGTTTACTGCAGAGGAAATGTCAGAAAGTCAACTATTAGTACAGAAAATTTTTGATTGGGGGTCATGTATGCCTCTTAATATGTCTATCCAACTGCCTTAATATATAAACAAAACATAAATAAATAAATAAATAAAAAAGAATAAATTGTATTTATTTTAGAGTTTGTAAGTCTTTTTTAACTTTTGAAGAAAATTTTATAGATGATCAAGGTCTAAGTTAAAAAAAAAAAAAACTTTTTCGCATTAGCACAAATTATAAGTTTCAGTCTGGGACATTCACAATTAGTATTTCCTATAAATGATACAAGGGAGGAATACATACCAGACAATAAAGATCTTTTGCCCATTAGTCCATAAAAGGAATCTGATTTATACCCTGAAAAAATATACATTTGAAGTTTGGCGTTTTTATTCATGTCAAGGAATGGATATAATAAATATAGTGTTGTACTTTACTGTGTAACAATTAACTCATTGGGGGGGGGGGGGTTCCTAAAACTGGAGAGAGCAAAATCTGGTGCGCCTGTATATGGTAACCAATCAGCTTCCAGGTTTTATTGTTAAAGCCGAAAATTAAACAAGCTGAAGTTAGAAGTTGATTGGCTACCATGCACAGCTGTACCAGAGTCTGAGTGTTCCAGTTTTATCAATATAATAATAGCAGAAGCACGTGTAGACCTATATAGAGTGTTCTAATTGATTTAATAAAAAAAAAAAAAAAAAAAAGATTCTCCAACTACTATATGATGTTTGAGAACTTTGTAATTTTAAAAACATTTTATTTTGTTCAGAGGCCATATGAGTCTTATGCCCTGTACACACGGTTGGACTTTCCGCCGGAAAATGTGTGCTCGGACTGTGTTGTCGGAAATTCCGATCGTGTGTGGGCTCCATCTGACTTTTCCATCAGAATTTCCGACACCCAAAGGTTGAGATCTGGATCTAAAATTTTCCGACAACAAAATCCGATCTTTTAAATCCCAATCGGGTATATACGATTCCGACGCACAAAGTGCCACGCATGCTCAGAGTAAATTACAAGACGAAAGCTATTGGCTGCTGGTCTCTTTATTGTCCCGTTGTACGTGGTTTACGGCACCTCATTCTGAACGATTCTATTTTCCGGCAGCTTTGTGCGACCGTGTGTATGCAAGACAAAACCCTTCGGAAAAAATCTGACGGATTTTGTCGTCGGAATGTCCGACCGTGTGTACAGGGCATTAGAAAACATTAAGCTTCATGTCAAAGTTTGTGATCTAAATAAGCACACTATTAACATATTATTAGCAATAAAGGTGTCCAAACACAAATATTCTGTTAAATTACTGTATATAAAGAGCCAATTGCTAAAATCTCCGATACGCTTTAACATGTTAATGTCATTTCAAAAGTCTTTTTGAATATTTTAAAATCTAAAGCCTACATAAAAATAATACCTGGTAATCCTGCCATGAAGGTTCAGGCATTTCCTTTTACAAGCTGACACACTCCATCCCAGTTGAGCGCCTGTTTTGTATCGCTTGTCTTACATGTTTCTGATAAGGGCAACAAATAGCCATTTTGACACGTGTCTCAATTAAAAATGTACCCTCACTGCATATTCTGGTGACAACTGTAAAATTTGGGATTTCCCATCACTTTATGCCTTGGTGACAATTAGTAACAAGCTAAGGTTCGGGTCTGTAACGGCTCCCCTAATATAAAGGGGGTTAACGCCGTTTGCGATGTTCCCTCTTCTGGACACACATCCACTCGCTACCAATATCCACAGCTAAACGACCCTTTCCTATAGGAGCCGATCCCTCTGGCAAAAAGACGAGACGCACTCTGTCCCTTCTGTAGTAGGAATGAATTTATTAAAAGCCAACATTGTAACTTTTATACACAATTCAAGGCACATGCTTTACCATGAACAAGAGCCCAGCTCCACCCACACATCCCAAGACGTCTGCTAGGCTTCAAACGATCCCACCCAATACACATCTTTTCACAAGGGTTAGCAGCCAGTCTGTCTGCCACTTTACAATACACACAAGGACAGACTTAAATGAACAATGGAAATGCAAAACAACTTAATTCCTCACAGCAATGACACTTAACCCCCACATACAATATACATCCAAGTTATATACAATGTATTATACAGCCTTGAATATGGCTATCACAGACCATATCGGGGGTTTCTTTTATTCACCCTGTGTCCAAAGTGACCCCACTGTCACAGGGTCCAACTGAGTTCAGCTGGAACTCTCCCAAGATAGCAAGCCACCACCCCAATGAGTTGTGATCAGGGAATTTCCTGCCCCTCAGCCTCATGTATCAAAGAGGCAGGGAAGCTGGTGATATTATAACCCTAATATGACCACATCACTGCCCCTTTCTGGAATTTCCCCAGTTTCAAACAATTGGGCTGGTGGTCTGCTATCATGTTAACAATTCCCCACAGGTTCAGGCTGAACTGAGTTTTGGCCAAAGCTTAGCTCATTACTAATTGTCACCAAGACATAAATTTTAAAGTTGTCACCAGAAACAGGCAGTACAGTAGTGTAGTGGTTAGCACTCTCACCTAGCAGTAAAAAGGGTCGCTGGTTCGAATCCCAACCACAACACTACCTGCCTGGAGTTTGCATGTTCTCCCTGTGCCTGCATGGGTTTTCTCCGGGTACTCCGGTTTCCTCCTACCCTCCAAAGACATGCAGGTAGGCTAATTGGCTTCTGTCCAAAATTGGCCCTAGTATATGAATGGGGACCTTGGATTGTGGGCTCCTTGAGGGTAGGGACTGATGTGAGTGTGCAATGTACAGGGATAGGGGCAATTGTAGACACTCACTCAGGTTGAACTGGATGGACTGGTGTCTTTATTCAACCTTACTAACTATGAAACTATGCAACATGCAGTGAGGGTACATTTTCAATTGTGGCACCTGTTACTGCTGTCTAAAAGGAGATTTGTTGGAAGTTTTGGTGCATCTCTGGGACAGAAAGAGAAATTTGTCCAAAGGGACACAAACAGAAACACGTTTTAATCTCTCTATCCAAATCTAAAAGAAAAAAAAGGTTGACATTTTACGTTCATGAACAGTCATGGTCAAAAGTGAGAGCGGTCAAATAGCCAGTTCACTTGAAATATATTTTCCTCCTATTTATGTATAAAAATTACACCAGTCCCCCACAGATGTTCACAATCTAATGTTCTATACAAATACTGATGCTAATAAACCTGTTAGCATGGTGTTGGATTTCAGGAGAACCTACAGGAAAAGCCAAGCAGAGACATGGAGAGAAGATCCAAAGATAATGTTGCTGATGGACAACTTTGCACCTTCTCCAGCTAGATAACTACAGCTACAGGAAGATACTAATAGGAATAAAACCTTTTAAAGTGCTATGATTGCATTCTAGCTATCATTGTATGTGGACACCTTTATACTAAAAATACAATTACAAAAATGTTAGCATTACAATTTTGATTATAATCACAATACGTCTTTGCTCAGGGCAGGGGGCTGATTAAAGAACACTGGGCATAACAAACAAATGAAAAGACATATGGTAGAGAGTTCATACAAGGGTATAACATAGAAATTATCTGTGATTTATTAAATCAACCATACTACCTAGAGTGACTATGTAAAGGCATAATAAGTTAGTTTTCATGTGTGATCTTGTAAGATAACTGCCAACTGGTCAATGTACCATGGGCTCAGAAGATACAACTTTATGTAGCATGTGTGTATGGAAAGGTGACCTCAATCCGCCATTGGCTGGGAACCACAGATTTATAAATGTTATTCTGGGCTTGGGTGGCTTGGGAGACAGAACTGCATGGGCCTTGGGCATAGTAGCACACTGCCTGTACCATGCTGTGGTCACTGGAAAATAGGCTTATGGAATAAAATTCATATCTAACCAACTATGTAGATTTGGCCTCTTGCAGAAAAGTATGGTGTCTATCTTAAAAAAAAAAATTGTTGCCAAATCTGGGAAATAATGAATAATATGAATTATATGAACCAGTAAAATCAAATAAACAATTACAGAGACGTTGTGTAGAATAAACATAATACCAGGCAATTACAACACAAAATGAGACACTGCTGTTCTCGTGATGTGAGCTCCTATATGTAATTTCCTGTACAGGACTAATGGTTGACCATGACCACCATGTCCAATAGATAACCTGAGGACCTCTAATACCCAAAGACCATTCCAAGTAGCTAGAACCATGAGTTTGTTGATGTTATAGGGCAGGGATGGTGAACCTTGGCACCCCAGATGTTTTGGAACTACATTTCCCATGATGCTCATGCACTCTGCAGTGTAGTTAAGTATCACAGGAAATGTAGTTCCAAAACACATGGGGTGCGAAGGTTCGCCATCACTACTATAAGGAGTTCAACAGGAACCAATGTTTAACTGCCAGTACATGGCAATTATAAAAAAAAAAAGTAGGGCATTTCCTATTTCTTTGCATTTGAGCCTGTGATGCATTGCAATCATAACTTGTGGGTTGTGGGTGCAATGCTCCGGCTCCTGCAGACTAACCCCTCCATCACCAAGGTATGGACCTTTAGTTACCAAGTGGACTACAATTGCACTGACCTTATTGAGCTCCAGCACCAGTCTCTCTATCACAGTTTCTTCATTCACAGATTTCTGTGAATGGATGATGGTGCAGTGCGGGCACACCTAGAGGCAGATGTGCCAAATGCAAATATTGACTGGAGATGGTGGGGAGAAGAACCCCCAGATTCTGAAAATGGTGAGTCAAGTGTAGTTTGGGGGTGGGAGGGCTGCAGACTTGTGACCATGTTAGGTTAAACCCTATATATGGGAGTAACATGAAACATGGGATGAAAGATAGACTTTTAAGATGTATCTGGAATTTGCTTTCCTAAGTCCATTTAATCATTTGCAAATATTTCTGAGCCCTGGCAGGGAGGGGGTCGTGGTTGCCCCAGAAACACACTGGATATGGTTTTCTGAATAATTAAAGCAGTTTCAAATTTATTTATTTTTTTATATGGTCCTTTTTTTTTTTTGTTTATGCTCTGGGTACCTATTGAAGGGCAGTATGCTTGTGACCTGCCTAACCAGAACCAGTGAACTCTCTAAATAACTGTCTTTTACCTTTACTGACCTGTTTGAATACATATTGAAACCCCAATTATATTTAAAGCACTTTATACTAATGGAGTGATTAACATGATTACATTCTCCTTCTGATCCCAAATATGTATGTGGGATCAGAAGGAGAATGTAATCATGCTAATAGTCATTCCGCTACTACTACACATGACTTCAAATGTATATATATTGTGTGTGTGTGTGTGTGTATATATAGATAGATATATATCTATCGATATATACACACATAATATATATAGATGTGTGTGTACTGAGATATAGGTGAACTTTTCATATTTTCTGTCTACAAATATTATCACCTTAAAAATCCCAAAATTCTTTTTTTTTTTTTGTATAAGTATTCTATGTCATTGGTTGAATATCTGATTGCTGAAAAGATGGCTACTATTGTAATTCTGTAAAGTGTAGTGGACATGACAATATATGGACATGGAAATATATAGTAAACTTTGCAGACCAGTAACATTTAGGCCGGGTTCACACTGATGTGGCCGCAGCTCACAGCTGGGGTCCAGTGCGTCCCTGTTCTCCGTTTCAGTGGCGAATCAGGTCTGAATTTTTGCCTGTATTCGGACCTGAAATGGAGCCAAAGATGCACCGGATCCTTTTCCAGTGTGCACCGCGGCCGCCCCATTGAGAGCCGCTCACAGTCTCCTGTTATGCAAATTGAATGCGGGGAAACTCACATCCAATTCGCATAAGTGTGAACCCAGCCTTAGGAAGATATGTACAAATAGACTACATGATTAATGAATGTATTATGTCTACTTTAGGCATGCACATTAATACAAAAACAAAAATCATATTTAGGCAGATTTGTTTTTTTTTTACTTATTTTTTGCTCATTTCATTTTTTGATTTGTTGCTGGTTTTCTTAAAGGGAATGTATAGTCTTTTCATTTTTTTCCATTAACATGTATGTGATCACACATTAAGGCAAATATTCAGTAAGCAATGTGTTACTGCTTTTTAAAATGATTCCTTTTATATATAATTTGTAATTCTCCAAGTATATGGTGTAGTCATATTTGCTTATTCTCCATAAACAGTAAAGGGCATCTCTTGCTCCTTTGTGTTGCTATACAATGGGGAGTTGATTTACTAAAGGTAAATAGACTGTGCACTCTGCAAGTGCAGTTGCTCCAGAGCTTAGTAAAAGAGTGGAATCTCTGATGATTTACATCATCCAATCATGTGCAAGCAAAAATTATTTTTTTTTTCTATTTTCCTTGCATGTGATTGGGTATTCTTTGCAACGTTCAGCTTTATCTCATTTACTACGCTCTGGAGTAACTGCAATTGCAAGGTGCACAGTCTATTTGTCTTTGGTAATCTACCCCGATGGCTTTGCTTTACTGCTGCTTCTTAAGAAAATTGCACTAAGCTATTAACAGCTCCCTCTAGTGGCTATGATTTTTTCTTTCAATTTAATTTTCCATTTTCTGAATGGTGCAAGAACAAGAAATATCCTTAGATCGAAATTACTATTACATTATACTACTTAGATATTCTATATAAAATAAATAGAAAAAAAAAATAATAATATAATTAACATACACTAAGTATACTACAAGTGCCAAATATTATAATTTCAACAAAGCATATTACTAACAAATGTAACCAATAATTGCCATCCAGATCAGACAGCAAACCATATAAACCCCATTAACCCATTATCTTTAACCACTTCCATGCCGCTCCATAGTCAAAAGATGGCTACAGCATGGCTTTATTGTTGTGGTAGGGCGTCCATAGATGTCCACCCAGAACACGCATTCCTTGTGCCTCCTGGAGCGCACATCAGGCACGCTCTGTGATCCTTTGTACACAGCTGATCGCGGATCAAGGTAAAGGACCAATCACAGAAACCCTTTACCATGTAATCAGCCATGTCCAATCACAGCTGACCACATGTAAACAAACTTGCCGCTTATTGGAATTCCTTTCCTCGTCCACTGTCACAGCCTGAGTAAAGGAGAGCCAATAACCGGCAAGTGTGACAGGGAAATTTACACTGATAATCAAGGCACTGATTGTCAGTGCAGCCCCAACAGTGCTAATCAGTGCCCATAAGTGCAGCCTATAAGTGCCCATCAGTGCCACCTATCAATGTCCATCAGTGCAGTCTTATTAGTGCCCCCTCATCAGTGCCTATTAGTGCAGGTTATCAGTGCACTTACCTGTCCAGGCATCCAGCGATGTCAGAACCCAAGCTGATTCTTCAATTGCAGGCGCCGGCATTTAAGTAAAGGAAAGCAGTAGTGAAGCCTTTTGGCTTCACTGCCGGTTTCCTACTGCACATGTACAAGTCCCGCTGCGCTATGTGAACTGCCCCACAGTCTTCTGGGACCTTCTGGGATCTGTGAAGTAATATTTTCCCCTGCTGTTGCAAATTGGATCATGCTTTGCTGGGGCTTTTCGCCTTCCTCTGGATCAACTGTGAGTGAAGAATTGTGTATATGGGATTGTATGATATACAGGCATACCCCACTTTTAAGTGCACAATGGGGTTTATTTACTAAAGCTGGAAAGTGCAAAATCAGGCTCACTTCTGCATAGAAACCAATGAGCTTCCAGGTTTTTTTTACCAAAGCTTAATTGAACAAGCTGGGGTTAGAAGCTCATTGGTTTCTATGCAGAAGTGAGCCTGATTTTGCACTTTCCAGCTTTAGTAAATAAACCCCATTGTGTACTTAAAAGTTTGGTATGCCTATATATAATTTTTTTTTTTTTTTTGGCTGAACTCAATGAACTTGTGTATTTTTTCAGCCTGACTAACTATGTAACTATGTGTGTCTCAGAACTACGGGAGGGAAGGAAGAGGGGTCAGACATACTTGTAGATCGCAGTGGTGATCTGAGGTGGAAATGAGAGGGGGTACCTTTCCCCCATTATGAGAACGATGAGTTAAGTTTAAGATTACCCAGACTAAAATTAAATCAGCATTAATGTAAGACTCTAGATATCTAAATATGAACATAATTGTATCTCCACCAGAGTGCAGTCTATGAATTGTTTCCACCTCTTAAAAAATTGTTGAATTGTTGATCTGATTTGAGAGTTAAATACTTTTAGCTTTTCAATATATACTTTTTTTTCATATCTGTTATTTATTCTGCCACCATAGGAATAGCCATTCTGTAAATTCCTTTTTTTTAATGCAATAACACAAACTTGAAAGACGAGCTTGTAAAAAAAAAAAAAAAAAAAAAGAAGCCAAAGCCATATAACAAGGTAAGCAGAGCAGTAATAACTCAGTGGGGTTTATTTACTAAAGGAAAATCCACTTTGCACTGAAAGTGCGCTTGGAAGTAAAGTCGCTGTAGATCCGAGGCGGCCATGCAAGGAAAATAAAAAACAGCATTTTAGCTTGCACATGTTTGGATGATAAAATCAGCAGAGCTTCCCCTCATTTCAGATCTACCCCTTAGATTTAGAGCGACTGCACTTCCAAGTGCATTTTCAGTGCAAAGTGGATTTGCCATTCGTAAATAACCCCTTGTATGTGCTTACTGAAAATCTACTATACATTCCCCTTTAACATGCAATCGATATCTGTGTCGTTTCATTAATAAATTTTAAGCAAGCACTGATTTTGTTCTATACTCTACACCACCGATGTTCCAACTTACGTTTGCGGGATATCGGACCAAATCCTACAAGGAGAACAAAAAACAAGAGTGTGCAGCCAACACATCTTTCTGTGTATAATGAGCATTTGATGCACTGTGCTCCAAAGAGGCATTGCTTCATACTGCAAATAATTCAATTCTACTGTAGGGGAACCCCGCATCCAATTTGCACTAATGTCAACCCAGCCTTAAAGTGTTACTAAATCCAGGGCCCTGCATTCACCATATTTGGTCTCCCACAGTACACAGGACATGGAAATGCAATTATTTTAGTAAATAATAAACTGCTAAACACCTTTTCTCATTAGAGGTATATAGCAATCTTATGACTTCCATCAGTGTCTGGTTAAAGTTTGTAGGAGGAGTTTTCATTCTCTTCTGACTGTCCTGGGAGGCTGCAGGACCCCTGACCCTCTGTGTGGACAGTGCTGATTGGCCCTGTGCTGATTACATGCACTCTCCCAAGAAAAAAAAATCTCTCTAGCAATACATACCAAACTGAGCATGTGCAGCTTGTCCCCAAGCTCTGTACTATCAGGAAATTATTAGGGGGCAGTGGAAAAAGGGGAAGATCAGAGATGACACAGGATTAACCCCTTAGGTTCCACAATGAGTATAACAGACATGCTTTACTGCATATATAGACTGATTTTACTGTTGTGGGTTTAGTAACACTTTAATGCTAGGAGCGTTTCAGTGGAAATTTTTTACATTCTATGAAAGATCCACCGTGAGCACCCTTTAGTTCACTGCTGCGGGTATTGAGTAAAAATTGTGTCATTTCAGTTAAACCGGCCATAGACAGTTGGAATTTTGACCAGTTCAACAGGGACTGGCTGCGATTCTAACCATATATGGGCAGGCTGAGTGTACCCAAGTTGATCCATCCATCGCCTTGGGTACAACCAGCATGTTGGTTTCTAGGATGTGATTTTTGCCAGTGGGCTATAGTCACTAGCGATAATCACTTTGTTCTTCCAGCAGAAACAGTTCCTCATGCCCTGGAAGAACACAATAGCTCCATGGAGGGGGTGCCCTCATCAGTACTAACTGTGCCAATGAGGGAATCAATCGTTTTTCTTTCCTGAAACCATGGGTTGCAGAAAATCATGTCATCCATGGCCGACTATTGGGTCATGCCTGGCCACAAGCTAATCTAAAGAAAATATCAGGCTTGTGGTGGGTATGGCTGATTTGTTAATTGATAGACAAGAGGAAGAGGTACTCAGAAGTGAGGGAGGAAGCTCAGTATAGCAACAGCAGTTCTCAAGCAGTCAAAGAGCAGGGAGGAGGTGGGGAGGTGACACATGAAGATTTGTAGGATTAGGGTTGTCACCCTTCCAGGGCTAGGAAGCTATCTAGAGCATATGAACTATGTGGATGATATGCATACTACTTAAAGCGGACCTCCACCCTGAAGTGGAAGTTCCGCTCATCTGATCCCAAAGGTGATTTTTATTTATGGGTAGAGCCTAATGGGCTAGGCAGCTCTTGGCTTTTTCTAGGTCTTGGATACACCATCAATGAGATCAGTGCTTGATTAAATTCTGTAGAGACCCCTAGGCAGTTGAAACCTTGGGACCCCCCTCACAGGTTTCTGAAGGTTTCTCATGCTCGCCCTTTAGTGGGATAACATTGAACTAAGTAGTGCGCATGTTGGCCGCTAGATGGAGATGACCATCACTACTGTACATTACCAGTCATAGGTTGCACCAACATTTTTTACAAACTGACAGCTGAAAGAAGATGAGCTTATAAGAGACAAATTGTGATGTGAACCTGAAGTCTATGGTGTATGTACTTTAAGTTGTGATTGGGTACATTACATTAATACAGTATTTTCTTCATAGAGTCTTTAATGTAAAGTTTCTTTTCTTTGAGTTGATTCATATCTTTTGTAAACAATTTAAGAAAGCTTCAGTGAAACATTCTTTCAATATCAAATCAATGTGAATTTGATCTGTTGTCATTGGGTCCTTAAATGGCATAGGGGCCCAAAGGTCAGTGCTTACTCTGCCTATTTGGTAATCTGGTATGAAATGAGATTTCCCTGTCATAATTCCAAACTCTACTCATGCCCAATTACACAGCAATCACGTGATTGGGAGCTCCTCCCATTTCCTGACTGTAAACGGTGACCAGGATTTGACAGCTGGGTCAGATTGCTGTGAGCACACTGTTAGAACAGAACAACGTAGCATCCTGGATGCACATGCTCAGCACTTGGCCATAAGACCCCTTTCACACCACACCTCCCATAGCGTCGGCGGTAAAACTCCGCTATTTTTAGCGGCGTTTTACAGCCGGATTTGCGGCGCATTTCGGCCGCTAGCGGGTCGCTTTAACCCCGCGCTAGCGGCCGCGAAAGGGTTAAAACCGCCGGCAATACGCCGCAATAGCATTACAGCGCTGCCCCATTGATTTCAATGGGGAGCAGCGGTGGAGGAGCGTAAAACACACCGCTCCAAAGAAGCTGCTGGCAGGACTTTTTTCTGATGTCCTGCCAGCGCACCGCTGTAGTGTGAAAGCCCTGAGGGCTTTCACACTACACACAATGGTGCAACTTCTTTAGGGCGGATTGCAGGCGCTATTTCTAATGCTATAGCACCTGCAAAACGCCCTGGTGTGAAAGGGGTGTTAAGGCCCACTCGCCCTTCTGCTAAACATATGCTGTTAATCCTATCAATGGGCTTTCCTATAAACATGGTGTTCTTGTTAAAGCGGGAGTCCGCCGGGACTCCGCGTTTTTTTTTTTTAAAAAGCCAGCAGCTACAAATACTGCAGCTGCTGACTTTTAAAATAGTGGCACTTACATGTCCAGCGCGCCCGCGATGTCGGCACCCGAAGCCGATCTCTCGATCGTCTCTCGGGTGCTGCCGCCGCCATCTTGGGTATGGGAATCAGGAAGTGGAGCCTTTCGGCTTCATTTCCCGGTTCCCTACTGCGCATGCGCGAGTCGCGCTGCGCAATAAGGATGGACCCGCTGCCTCTGGGATCTGTGTGTTTCCCAGCAGGCAGCGGGGGACTTTCGGAAAGGGGCGGAATCTACGCCCCTTTCCACAGAGAGCTATCCCGGAAGTGGGTGCAGATACCTGTACTGTACAGGTACCTGCACCCCCCCCCCCTGAAAGGTGCCAATTGTGGCGCCGGAGGGGGGGAGGAATCCAATGAGCGGAAGGTCCACTTTAGGGTGGACCTCCGCTTTAAGATAAAATCAAAATGTAAATAAAATTGCTTAAAGTGACATTAAACATACTTCTTCTAAAATAATCCATAAACATCCACTAATTAATGGCCCTGTAATCTACTGCCCACTGATCTATGCGCACTACAAATCCCATAGTCCATAATCCATCATCTATAGTCCATCTCAGGAGTGAGCAAGCGAGTGTGTCCTCATTCCTAAATACAGTGGGATCATGGAGAATGAATGTAGTCACCCTCAAACAGGAAGTCAGATCACAGCAGCAAAATAAAAGGAATTTGGAGAATTGGAGGAAGCTGAAAGCAATAGAAGGAATTTTTTGTTAATATTTAGCATATGGACACCTGGCCATCCCACCCTACTGATATGAGCTTGTTGGATAATCCATTCCAAAACCATGGGTATTATCATTATTAAAGAGTTGTGAAGGAGCCTCCACTTTGTGTCCGTACAGCCAAAAGAACATTTGTGTTGTCAGATATTGATGTTGGATTAGAAGACATGGCTCAATATTGGAATTCCCAAGTCATCCCAAAGGTATTCAGGAGGATTGAGGTAAGGGCTCTGTGGAGGATGCTCACGTTCCTTCACACCAAGCTCATCAAACCATGTCTTTATGGAACTGGCTTTGTACACAGGGTACAGTTACGGTGAAACAGAAAAAAATCATCCACCAAAGTAAGAAAAGCCAGACCAAATGATAAAAGAGTCCAAATGAATTTATTGCAACATGCTATGGGGGCCAGAAAACATTCCCCATTCATCAGGGTTTTGACTTAAATAAGAGACTTGAATGGACTGAAAAAGGAGCTTTGTATGAATATATGTTGGGAAGTTAATTGCTGAATTTTAGGAGTTATTACTACAGCATCTGTGTGTGAGCAATCAAGATAGTGGATCTAAAAATGACCTTCTCCAAACTGTTACCACAAGGTTGAAAGTTCACAATGATCTTTTTAACACAAAAAGAACCCTGGAAATAACTTTCTAGTTTCAGGGAACCCCTTCTAAAAATTAATATATCTACAATTCATGATACATTAATGTGATGGTCAGTGGGAAGAATGCACCTTACATTTGTAGTCTTTGGGAATTATTACCCCCTTAGCTAAAATGATCTTGGTGTTAGTGGGGACTTATCTGAGAGGCATAAACTGCTTCATTGCTCAAGGAACCCCTAGCAACCTCTGGAGGAACCTTCGCGTTTCATGGAACCCTGGTTTAGAAATCCTGGTCTAAAATATCTTTGTATATTATAGTATTAACAGCACCCCTCACTGGAGACATCTGAACTCAGTCACTTAGAGGGTTGCCAACATATTTTTGGTCATATAGTGTATACCCAAGTTCTACTTAGATCTGACTGGCAAGACTTCTGGGATAGAATGGAAAATGCCAAATGCTGAAAACAGGTGAATATAGAGAGAGGACAGGGAGTATGGTGATGCATGACACAGATAAAGGACAGAGCACACAGAAGTGGGACAAGGGGTCTTTAATGTTTCACAATATCATCAACTTACTTTTGCGAGACATCTGTCCAAATCCTAGAAAAAAATATAAATGAAGAAAAACATTAGATAATAAACCAGAAGCTACCGTATAAGCAATTGCAAAAATTTACTTTCTACGAGCGTGCTAGCTGTGTGCTGTCAACATAAAGACTGAGCTGAAACACACTCAGATCCATATCTCTGTTCAAAACCAGCCTCTCCTGCACATAGACAAACTGGGTGCCAGCCATTACAGTCCATCTCCATTCTTCATTGAAAATAGGAAAAAATTTCAGCAGCACTCCAATGAACTCTTCTTGCAGTATTTTTAATAATCAGTAAATTGCCTGCATATGGTGATGTCTCCAAACCAAAACCAACCCTTCTTGATGTATTTCACAACCCTTGGCATGCTCAATAGGATAGGGGAAGTGCCCTTGTGAGCAAGCCAAGAGTGATGAAATGCATTAAGGAAGGTTGGTTTTCTGTTGGAGACATCACTGTATGCAGTCAATTCACTGATTATTAAAAATACTGCAAAAAGAGCTCATTGGAGTACGGCTGATATTGTTTTCTATTTACACACACCAAACTCTCACAGACAGCTTTTGGTCCAGGCTACAGATTGGAAGTCAGTGGGACCAGCTTCTGATCATGTGATCACTCTGGCATTGGCCACATGATTGCTGATCCTTCCCACCCATGGGTGATTCAAACTGTTTAAAGTGAAGATGGGGCAGATGAGGAGGGGTTATCCTAACTCCAGTATCAACTTATTTCATTGTTATCTGCAATTAAGGACCTAAGGTCAAGTAACTGCAATCCAGGCCAGTGGTTCAAGCTTACATTAAAGCTAAACTTTTAGCACAAAATGTTCATTAAAATATATTCCTGAAAAGTCAGAGGATATAAATTCACCTTGTGTGCACCAAACCCAGATATCACAAAATAAAGGACAAAGTCCCCCATTCACTCTGATGGTATTACTCTTGACCTTGTTTTCTCCCATCTTTGTACCCCCTACAACCTCGCCAACACCCCCTTTCCTCTCTCTGACCCCCAACCTCATCACTTTCATAATGTCCTTGCCTCCAACCACCTGTCCCTCCAAGAAGAAAACGATTACTCGCAGAAACCTTTGCCACTTTAATTCTTCTCTTTTCTATTCTGCAACTGACCACCTCTATGACAAAATCTCAGCCCTGTTTTCCCATGACATGGCCACTTCTGTCTAAAACAGCTCTTCTTCTATCCTATGCTCCCTCATTCACATCTTCAATCTCTCCCTCTCTACTGGTACCTTCCTCTCCCCTCCAAAACATGCCCTGATCACCCCCAAATGTAAAAAACCCTCACTGGACCCCACCAGCCTGAACAACTTAAGACCTATCTCCTTCCTCCCGTCTGCGTGAAAACTTTTAGAACGCTTAGTCTACACTTGTCTGAGCTCCTACTTCACTGACAACAACCTTCTTGATCCCTTACAGTCCGGATCTCACTTACTGCACTTCATTGAAATTGCCCTACTGAAACTCACTAATGATCTACTAACTGCTAAAACCAATGGACACTACTCTATACTCATACTACTAAACCTCTCTGCAGCCTTTGATACTATTGACCATCCCCTCCGTCTCAAAAAACTCCACTCTCTTGGTCTTCAAGATTCTGTTCTCTATTAGTTCTCCTACTTATCACAGACCTCCCTCAATGTTATTTATAACTCTGTTTCCTTCTCTCCTCTTCCTCTTTCTGTAAGGGTACCTCAAGGTTCTGTCCTTAAACCCCTCATCTTTTCCATTTACACCTACTCCCTTGGTCAATAAATAAACTCCCATGGCTTCCAGTACCATCTCTATGCTGATGACACACAAATCTATCTCTCTACTCCTCAACTCACTCCTTCAGTCTCCTCTCGCATTACTGACTTACTAACTGACATATCAGCATGGATGTCACACAACTTCCTCAGACTCAATCTTTCTAAAACTGAGCTCATAATTTTTCCTCCAGCCCATGCCCCCTCCCATGACTTCACCAAGATCAATAAAACAACCATTAGTCTTGCCCCTCATGCCAGGGTGCTAGGTATAATCCTGGACTCTGACCTGTCCTTTCAGCCCCAAATCTAATCGCTGTCCAAATCTTGCAGACTTCACCTCCATAACACCTCCAAATTATGCCCCTTTCTAACCATTGAAACCACTAAGCAACTTATTCGCTCCCTCGTTATCTCTTGCCTTGACTATTGTAACCCCCTCCTCATTGGCCTACCTCTCCGCAAGCTATCAGTCTACCATGAATGCCTCTGCCAGACTCATCCACCATACCTACCGCTCAATGTCTGCCGCCCCCTCTGCCAATCTGTCCACTGGCTTCCCATTACCCAACAAATACAATTCAAGACACTAATAATAACATACAAAGCCATTTACAAATCTGCCCCCAGCTACATCACCAATATTGTCTCCAAATATCACCCAAACCGACCTCTCCACTCCTTTCAAGACCTACTACTCTCTAGCTCCCTTGTTTCCTCCTCCCATGCTCCTGTCCAGAACGTCTCTGGAGCCTCTCCCATCCTCTGGAACTCACTATCCCAATCTGTCCAGTTGTCTCCTACTCTGCCAACTTTTAAACAACCCCTGAAAACTCATCTCTCAGGGAGGCCTATACTATCCTGCCTTCAGCTCACAACATAATCTTCTACTTCCCTCATCAGTTCATCCCTCACAGTTACTACCTTTTGTTTCACCAACCCCTCCCTTTTACCTTTTTAGCTCTCAAGAGCAGGGCCCTCCTAAACCTCTTGTATTGAATTGTATTGTTGCTGTATTATCTCCCTTTATATTGTGTAAAGCACTGTGTAAACTGTTGGCACTACATAAATCCTCTATAATAATATAAAAGTAGCGATGACATCATCACTGTGCTTTACATAGCCTGTGCAGAGAGCAGAGCTGTGGGAGGGACCCAACAGGCTCCACCCACTACAGGCTGCCTGCAGAAAACTGCAGGAGGGGGCGGAGACAAGACGAGTCACCCTGAACAAGGAGAGAGAGCAGCAGTGAGCGGTCTTTATTACAGGAAGCTCCTGCACAGAGGGAAATTCTCACACTGGATTACTACACAGATCTGGAAAAAATACACAAAGCACAGCAAGATTCAAAGAAGAATACACAGGGCTCTTCTATATAGACAATATTTTCTTATCCCAAAGTTCAGCTTTCAGCTAAAACATAGCTTTTAATAGAGTAGCAAAGGGTTACAGCCCATATCAGGCTTCAATTGTGTGTGTCCCCACTGGGAACAGTTACTCCTTTTTTTTTGTCTTGATGCTCATTTTCACCAAAACAAAATAGGGGGGTGATTGAGATTTACTAAAACTGGAGTACTCAAAATCTGCTGCAGCTGTGCATGGTTCCCTCCTCCTCCCTTTTCCAAGTAATAGACTGACTCTAGACTGCACCATCCTCTGTTAACACTTTCCTGGGAGGACTGGAAGTTCAGAGAAGCAGCACTGAGAGAACAGAAGTCGGGAGAGCTGAAAGTTGTAAACTGCTGGGGTAGAAATATTACCAAATATTTTTACATGGGAATGTTCGTTTTATTGTGCTCAATGTGTTAAGCTAAAAAAAATGCTAAGGGTTTAATATTATTTTAAGCTTGCGAAGTCTACCCAATCTTCTGATAACATGCAAAGAAACAGGTTGTCCTGAATACCGCCCTGGAAAGCAGCACAAAGCTTTCACTTCTTTTGCTTTCTCACTGCAATGTTCAGTCACTAGGAGTGAAAGAAACACCCAGATACAGAGGAGCATGCAATTCATTCCCCTTCCCCTGAAGTGATGATTGGCTCAGCACTATCACATGGGAGTGAAAAGAAAGTCTATATGCCTGTACAAGCTTGGACTAAAGCAATGTGTAGCTTGCATAGGTATCGCGTCTGCACCCAGATGACGTTCCTCATTGGACGAATCGTGTAGGGTGGAGCCAGGGATCAAATGTCACAATGCTACAGATGCTGACCGCGGCCATCTTGTGGGTTGGAAACATCTCATTTTATACCTTATGATGTATAATATATGCTTTTATATGCTTTTTTTTATCGTTTTAAATGTGAGTACTCTGGAATTCTCTTAGGAATAAATAATACACTGATTTGATATACTGCACCATGAGGAGTAATTTTCTCTTATTTCAATGCATGAACCTGTGGATTCACTACCTGTGAGGGCTATACAAGATCCAGCTGACTGTTGTCTTGGTGGAGATATGACCAGCCTGTGGATATTTTGCCTGTTTGACCACCTATAATCTATTGGTCCACTATTTGGAATAAGAGGCCCGGTGTGTTGATGTTCAGTGTAGGATAACATAATTCACTCTAAAGAAGTAAACACTACCTCGAAAATACACATTAATGACGGGTCTGTGCCATATTTAACAATTGGGGAGCCTGACCCAGAGCAGAGAACAAAGTGCATGTGAAGTGCTTGTGTGTTTATGAGCCCTGAAATTTAAAATGGTGCAACAGATTCCATTGCTTGCATTTCTCCACCCATGATCAAGAAAACTTTCCACCCATATGTAATGAGTACATCTTTATGTTAGAAGTGGCTTTTATCAGATGTAGAGATTTTTGGCATGTTGGAAATTTCTGCTATCAATGAACATTCTAATTGAAAATTAGTTTAGCATGGCTTGTGGAGATTTATTGCAGTGTACACACGATCAGAATTTCGGCCAGCAAAAGACCAATGAGAGCTTTTCATCTGAAAATGTGACAGTGTGTATGCTCCATTTAGGAATTTAGCTGGCCGAGTTCCCGCCAGAAAAAATTTGAGAGCATGTTCTCAATTTTTCAGACGGAAAAACTTTCTATCGGAAATTCCGTTCGTATGTATGCAATTCCGATGCGCAAAAACTCACGCATGCTCAGATTCAACTAGGAGATGGAAGCTATTGGCTACTGGGTATTGAAGTTCCTTTTTCTAGTCCCGTCGTACGTGTTGTACGTCACCACGTTCTTCACGGTCAGAATTTAGTGTAACCGTATGTATGCAAGACAGCTTGAACGAAATCCCGTCGAAAAAACCATCAGAGCTTTTTCCAACCAAAATTCTGATCGTGTGTACATGGCACAAGGGGGCACAAATCTAACAAGCTTAAAAAAAAAACTGCTCATCTACAGCTACTCAACAATAAATAAATGTAAAAAAAAAAAATTATAGTAAGCATAGTAACCAATCAGCTTCTAACTTCAGGTTGTTCAATACATTTTTGAAAATAAGACCTGATTGGTTTCTATGTAAAGCTGTACCAGATGTTGCACTCTCCAGTTTTAGTAAATCAACCCTATGGGGTGTAGGTACATTCCTTTGTTTTTGCCTTATGCCGCGTACACACGGTCGAACTGTTTGACGTACTTAGTCCGTTGAAACACATTTCAGCGGACAATCCGCTCGTGTGTGGGCTTCAGCGGACTTTTTCAGCGTGCAGTCCGGAGTACTAAGAATTTCGGATTTTCCAAAAATCTGTCCGTCGTACTTTGGTTTCAGCGGACAATACGGTCGTCAGTATGCTAGTTCGACGGACTAAGAATGGCGCATGCCCAGAAAGGATTTACACGGCGGAAGGGTGCTTTGCTGTGTCTTGGACTTCCTATTTCTAGTCCCGTCGTACGTGCCGTACACGTCATCACGCAAGCTTTCGACTGACTGTTTGTGTATCCGTGTGTGGTCAAGTCCGTTCAGTGGAAACTACGACGGATTGTCCGTCGGATTGTATGACGGACTAAGTACGCCATACAATCCGCTCGTGTGTACGCGGCATTAGACTTGATTTGACTTTCATTTGGTGCATGCTTCTCAGTGACTCAGACACAGCCAGGCAGCTAGCGTTTTCAAAAAGAGGCCAGCAATGGTGGCCCCCGAATATCTCATACATTTAAAAAAGTAAATGAATAAATAAAACAAAGGGCAATCTTACCATTATTCCTTTTTCCCATTAACCCATAGAATCTGTCTGGACTTGGTTTCCTTGCGATCCTTTGTAGAAAATTTTCAAACACGGGGAGGTCCTCCTAAAATTGACCAAAAAACATGCTTGTTATATCCTGGTGGTTCTGAGCACAATACAATTGTTAGAGTGCTAATACAATGCCAAATATCTGAGATATCCATACAAAGAAAAAAAAAATGAATGTTGGCAGGCACTATAGAAAGCTTCAGTTCTGACTCTAGTTGAATTCCAATCTAATGTCCACTCTAGTACTAAATTGGGTCAGTTTGGGGGGCTGTGTCGGGTGCTTGTTTAACCACTTGACCACTGGGCGCTTAAATCCCCTTCCTAACCAGACCAATTTTCAGCTTTCGGTGCTATCACAATTTGAATGACAATTACTCAGTTATGCCACACTGTACCCATATGAAATGTTTTTTTTTTCTTTTTTTCACACAAATAGAGCTTTCTTTTGGTGGTATTTAATCACCGCTGTTTTGTTTTTGTTTTTTTTGCGCTATGAAACAAAAAAGACTGAAAATTTGGTAAAAAAATAAAAAAATCTTTGTTTCTGTTAAAATATATTGCAGAGTATTGGTAGAGTATTTCATACCCTGTTTCCCCGAAAATAAGACCTACCGTGATTGTCGTGATGGCTGCAATATAAGCCCTACCCCCCAAATAAGCCCTACCCTGTTTCCCCGAAAATAAGCCCTACCCTGAAAATAAGGCCTCCAAGGACTTTAACTAGGGCTTATTTGGGGGGTAGGGCTTATATTGCAGCCATCACCGACAATCATGCTAGGTCTTATTTTCGGGGGAAACAGGGTAGTATTGTAGAGTATTGGCAGAGTATTGCATACTATTGCAGAGTATTGAATAGTATTGCATAGTACTGGCAGAATATGGGCACTGAGCAGCGCTGTGGGCTGGATCTGTAGTGCCCACAGCGCTGCAAACGATCTCTCCCTCTCTCCTCTCACACTGTACCGATCAGTACAGAGAGCAGGGGGAGGAAACGGTGGGATGACATGACGCCGGTTTGTTTACAAGTGATGCTTCATCATTTGACAGAGCGATCACGTGGTAAGCGGATGCTATCAGCGGGCATTTACTGTAATCTGTGATGTTCCAGATCCCCTGGACCCGGCGGTCACGGATGTTCCCTGGTGCGCGCCCCAGGGCATTCTGTGAGGATGTCCCACGGACGTCCACCCAGAATCGGCTATGGCCCGGTCGGCATGTGCTTAAACACAGATGCGGTATATGCGATAGGAAATGCGAGTAAAGGCCTGCCCAGAGTTGGGTCTGGACTTCAGCAGCTCTCAGCTCTCCTGTGAAGGTTAACAGAAAACTGTGAAGGTAGGCATATGGGACTGCCATTGTTGAGTTGGATTTTAAAGTCGCCACGTCATGGCTTCATTGCCAATGAATCACTGACCTGGAATAAGCGCAAAGGACAAGAGTTCAAACTTTTCAGACTTCATTGACTGCATGCAGGTTCTACAAGAGTAATGCACTATAGAATAAGTATGATAGCAGTGGGAACTTTGCCTTTTAAAAAACAAAAAACAAGCATGTCAGCCTTGCAATCAATGGCACGTCACATATACTGTATCTCAGTTTCGTCACACAATTGGGTGGGATTAGGGCGCACTCTCTGCTCCCCGAGCCCATCCTATTTTGAAGCCTATGGCTCTAATAAGGTGCTTCATAAATTACCACCCCCTCCTGCCCCCGCCATAGGAATCCAGGGAGGTGGAGGTGGGGGTGGCACCCGTGCGCCCACAGTGCACGGGCCGCCACTGCCTGCTATGTACGTTTATGGATTCAGGCAGTGAGGCTTGGGAGCATGCCTGCATGAGTACAAGTGTCTAGCCGGAGGAGGGTACTCCAATGGCAGGAAGGGCCAGGAGTGCCGGTGGGGAACCTCAGGAGAGGAGGATCTAGGCTGCAAAACCACAAAGCAGGTAAGTATAACATGCTTATAACACAAAGTAAATAAAGGTTTAGGCTCAGTTTGGTTTAATTGAGATATTTAAAAGGAGTCCGGTGTGGCTTCGTTCACCGATCCAGATGCGATTCAGGTGCGAATTTTTACTTGAAATCGCACCTAAACCGTAATGAAAAATGTACGGGGCTCTTTTTAAAAACGGACTCGGGCCAGCCTGGACATATGTGAACTGACTCCATAATCCAGTTCAAAACGCGGCTGATTCGCATAGATGTGAACTGAGCCTGAGAATCACTTTAAATATAAATAATTCATCCCACAGTGCTTATACAAGATCAAGTTGTAAAGCTTTGCCTCCAAACATCTGCTTCCTACAAGTATAATATATTTAATGAACGGAAGTGCTCTCAGTCTCAGTAAACAGTCTAGAGTAATGCAAAACCTCTTCACAGTCCATATATATTGTATGACCGTAATACAAAATCACATTACACATAATTGCAATGATAGTAATATTTACACCAACTGCAATCCGCACATTACAAGCAGAAAAACACATTATACAGAAAGTCCAGCGGTGGAAGTGTGCGGGTAGTACAGTATAATGGAGATAAATAGTGCACAGTTACAAGGAGGTAGGAGGTGAAAACGGCTCAGGAAGACCTCAAAGGAATAACTCCGCTTTTAACTCAATTTTCCGTAATCCATCTCACATAATGTCCCCTTTTACTGTAAGATTTGAGTCATCAAAGAACAGGTCCCTGATGATAATAGAGCAAGAATCTACATTTTCAGTCTCAAAGTATAATTCCACTTTTGTTAAGAAAAAAAAAACAACCCTGGATGACCAATGGACATTGCAAGGATTTTAACATTTTGGGGCATATTCTTACCCTTTCCTGTTCTGAAGAAATAGCTGTTTGTATGACCATGTCCCTTCCAAACTAATTCTGAATGGGAGGATCTGGTTCATTATAATCACCTAATGCACTCTTAAGCCTCATACACACGATTGGATTTTTGTACAAAGGGCGTCTGCCGTGAACTTGTATTGCATACACACGGCAGGACTTTTTCAGCCAACTTTCAAATCATGCGGTTTTTCTGCTCTTTACCGCCACCTTTGGTCAACTTCTGTATTGTTATCTGATCTTTTGCATCGGTTGTGTGCCTGTGTGTTTGTACTTTGTACAAAAGTCCTATGGTTTTCTGTACACACGATTGGACTTTGCTCCATTGGACTTTTGTTGCCCGAAAGATTGTCCGTTCGCACAGCCAATAAAAGTGCGATGAAAATCGAAAAAGTTTGTCCGATGGAGTGTACACATGGTCGGATGTTGCCTTAAAACAGCTAATTTGCATGTTAGTTGTCAAAAAGTCTGATCGTGTGTATGGGCCTTTATGCCTCGTACACACGGTCGGATTTTCCGACGGAAAATGTTCGTTGGGAGCTTTTTGTCGGAGTGTGTGTAGGCTCCATCGGACATTGTCCATCGAAATTTCCGTCACACGAAATTTGACATCTGGATCTCAAATTTTCCGATAACAAAATCTGTTATGGAAAAGCAGAAAAGTAACAGCGCTACGACTAAGGCTTTTGCCGAAATGCGTCAGCTTTATTGTTTTATTGTCACTCTGATGTACCAATAAACGGCACTTCAAGGATTACATCGTTGCCGACTTTTCTTACTATTGTAACAAAATCTGTTGTCGGAAATTCCGATCGTTTGTACCTCAATTTCGGCGCACAAAGTTCCACGCATGCTCGGAATTAAGCAGAAGAGCCGCACTGGCTATTGAACTTCATTTTCCTCAGCTCGTCGTACATGTTGTACGTCACCGCGTTCTTGACGTTCGGAATTTCCGACCAACTTTGTGTGACTGTGTGTATGCAAGACAAGTGTGAGCCAACATCCATCGGGAAAAAAAACATGGATTTTGTTGTCATGAGAAAAGTTGCAGTGCCATTTAGAAGAATTTAACCCTTCGGGGGGTTTTCACCACAAATATTATACCTATTCCAGATGATGCCTTCAATTTCAGGAAATAACATTTGTTCTGATTTACGTATTGCATTGCATTGTATATTTTTCAGCCCCTGCCTGAAATGGAAGGGCCATTTTTAATTACAATAGATTACAAAAGTAGAATATGCTGCATTTTTTTCTGCAAGAAACTGCACTGGCATGTGGCAAAATGTAGAGAAACGCATCAAAAATGTTGTGAAATGCATTACAGCAAAAAACAAAACAAAAATAAAACAGGAAACTTTGGGAAAAATAAATAAATAATAAGAGAAAAATGTACTGGAACGCATTGCAAATGTATCAAAAATGCGCAAGCAGAAATGCATCTGGACTGCACTTCTATGGTGTGAACTAGACCTTAGGGCTGATATCCAGACACAAATAAAATAACAAGAAAAAAATAAAGCTTACCCTTTTGGTGCTCACATAACTTATATCCGCTGTCATAGACTCATATCCAGCTCTTGGTCTCTAGTCATGACTGAGAGCTGGCAAGATGGGCCCATTTGACAGCCAATCACAATAGACACGTGATTGGGAATTCCATCCCATCCCTGAGGTGTAAGGACACTGGGCACTAAGAATGGTCAAAAATGGTTAGGTATAATCTTATTTTCTATACTGTGTGGGGGTGTGGGGGACTGATGAAAAGGAAACTTTGATGGGGACTGTAATGTAAGGAGGGACTATGTTGTAAGGGGAACTCTGATGGAGACCCTGATGTAAATGAGGACACTTATGTAAGGGGAATCTGATGGGGGCTCCAATGTAAGGCTCACTATCATGGGGATCCTCATGTAAGGGGGATTCTCATAGGTATGCCCCGTACACACGATTGGAAATTCCGCCAGCAAAAGTCCGATGAGAGCTTTTGGTCAGAAAATGTGATCCTGTATACGCTCCATCAGACTTTTGCTGGCGGAATTTCGTCCAGCAAACGATTGAGAGCATGTTCTCAATTTTTCGGTCGGAAAAAGTTCCAATCGGAAATTACGATCGTCTGTACAAATTCCAACGTGCAAAATTCCTACGCATGCTCGGAAACAATTCGACGCATTCTTGGAAGCATTGAACTTAATTTTCTCGGCTCATCGTAGTGTTGTACGTCACTGCGTTCTTGACAGGCGAAAGTTCCGAGAACTTTTGAGTGACCGTGTGTATTCAAGACAGCTTGAGCGGAATTCCGTCTGAATTCTGTCAGAAAAAACATCAGAGTTTTTTCCGACCAAAATTCCGATCGTGTGTACGCGGCATAAGGCCATATGGGGATCCTGATGTAACGAAGACTCTGTTGGAGGACTCTGATGGTGACCCTGATGTAAGGGGCACTCTGATAGGGACCCTGATGTAAGGGGGAATCTGATGCAAGAGGGTTTCTGATGGGGATCCTAATGTATGGAGGACTCTGATGATGACCTTGATGTATAGGGATCCTCTAATGGGGACCCAGATGTAAGGGGGGACTTTCAATTAGGAACCTAATGTAAAGGGGGACCTTAATGTAAAGGGGAGTCTAATGGGGACCCTGATGTAAGGGGGACTCTGATGGGGACCCTGATGTAAGGGGGAATCTGATGCAAGAGGGTTTCTGATGGGGATCCTAATGTATGGAGGACTCTGATGATGACCTTGATGTATAGGGATCCTCTAATGGGGACCCAGATGTAAGGGGGGACTTTCAATTAGGAACCTAATGTAAAGGGGGACCTTAATGTAAAGGGGAGTCTAATGGGGACCCTGATGTAAGGGGGACTCTGATGGGGACCCTGATGTATGGGTGACTTTTTATAAAATTTGCAATGTGTCCCTGATACTGGTAAGTTTGGAGCCCCCCCTCCGATTATAGGATATGTTCTAAAGGGCTCCTGAAATATTTATATAGATATCTGTGCACAATATTGACAAATCTTATAGATAACAATGGATACAGATGTAATAATTCATTAATGCAAATTAATAATTACAGCTTTAATAATTCATTAAAGGATCAGTCCACCCAATTGTGATATTTTGTATTATAGGTGGAGCCTGGTGGGCTGGCTCTTCCTGTTACATTATCCGTCATTTGGAGTCATCCAAAAGAAATGGTGGGAACCCCTCATAATGGGTCAATGGGTTTGCAGACCTAGGAATGTAATGCAGAGATCTCACCAATAGAGACCCCAAGAGATAGAAGACACTGTCAGGTGGAATGTCTCTCTAGTTTTCAATATGTTTCGGTGGACCAACCCATTGATGGTGAATGAGCCACCATCACTGCAGGGAAAAGGGGAAATTTGTTTCCCAATGAAACAAGGTGGCCTAGGGTGGAACTAGCCTCTCCGCGATGCTACATGTGTTTGGACTAGACTGGAAAATCTAGACCTTCAACTCTGAGGTGGGCTCTATCGGACTTGCTGAAGCTTCTAATGCACATTGTGAGAAGCTCACAGCATGCAGTGCAATCAGAGTAAGCCATTTCAGTACAGAAGAGGAACCTGTACAACTAAGCAAGACTGAAGGGAAGGCTAGAGGTCAGCTTTTCCTAACTGACTCATGTATACACAGACGTTAATCTTTCTATGTAATGTTGTCAGTGTTCAGTAAATTTGGTCAATGAGGTCCATCCTTGTAACTCAGCCTATTACAGAGAGCTTAAAATAATTCAGCCCAGATCACCCTTCACTGCTTAATCTGCACAGGACTCATTAAGTCAAATTAAATTCAGAGCTGGAATGAAGCCCCAGGTAATTCTTTATGTATGACGAGCCTTGTGTATGGAACCTAAACCGAGGCCGAGCACTGAGGACGGGCGATGAGTAATATTATTACATAGAAATTAGAGGTTGTTACTAAAACATATCACAGCAAACAGAATTATTAGCATGGAAAATATCTCATCACAAGATATATAGATATATACTGTAGATATATACATACACATATATATATATATATATATATATATATATATATATATATATATATATATATATATATGTATACTGCATAAATGTCAATAAAAACTGGGGGGGTGTTCTAAAACTTTTGACCAGTAGTGTATATCCACTTGACCCCCCCCCCCCCCCCCCAGGCCTTTTTTGTCACTTTTTGTTTACATTTAACAATCAGTATTTTTTGCTAGAAAATTTCTTAGAACCCCCAATCATTATATGTTTTTATTTTTATTTTTTTTAAGCAAAGGCCCTAGAGAATAAGATGGTGGATTTTTGCAATTTTTTAATGTCACGCGGTATTTGTGCAGCGGTTTTTCAAACGCAATTTGTTTTGCAAATATATACTTTTTTTAATACTAATGCAAAAAAAAAAAAAAAACACACAATACATAACCCTGGTAAAATATAAAAGATGATGATACGCCGAGTAAATAGATACCAAACATGTCACGTTTTAAAATTTTCCATGTAACGGCAACAAACAACCTCAATTTTACTATCCATAAACAAAGCTTTTCAAGCCTTTACAGGTTACGGCTTTAGATTTGCAGAGGAGGTCTGGTGCTATAATTACTGCCCATGATCGGAGGTTCGTGCTGATACCTCACAAGTGTGGGACGATCGCTGTTAGTGTGCATGCGGGACCGACACGTGCGTTCGTCTTTGTGCGTGAGCGCGAGGAGACGCATACCTTTTTTTTTTTTTTACATTTTTCTTTTACGCTGTCGATTTATATTTTTTTTTTATCACTTTCATTGCTGTCAAAGGGAATGTAAACATACTTTGTAACAACAATATGCATGTGACAGGTCCTCTTTATGGAGAGATCCGAGGTCTATAAGACCCCAAATCCCTCCTCCGCCCTTAAAATCTTTTGATCACATTAAGATCGGTATGTTCCAATGCTTTTGATATTTTTTTTTAATTCAGCTGTTTACATCTAGGTAAAGTGATGTCAAGTCAGCGCTTCTGGGTTACCAAAGCCGCACAAAGCTGTTCCGGTCTTTGTGTGGCTCTCACATCTGTAGATGACGTCTGGTTAATCGGGACTCTCAGTGGGACGGGAGATCCTGGTAAAGCTGCAGAAGGTGGCAGGAGGGGGACAGGACAGGACATCCCCTCCCACTGCTTGTAAATGCTGTTTTTTTACTTTGCTTGCATGTCCCCGTCCGATCTACAGCAACTGCACTTCCAAGTGCACTTTCAGTGCAATTTTAAGTGCACTTTGCACTTGTAGTGCAAAGTGGATTTTCCTTTCGTAAATAACCCCCATGGATGTTATACATATAGTAATATACAATATACTCTCGTGGACCCAATGTTTCTGGCTTGAATGCCTTCTTCTACAAAGACAAAGACTGCAATTATATATCAAATCTATTGCCATCCATTGACTTCATACATACAAATAAAAGCAAAAGACCCACAGAGGGTCAATGGGCACAAAAAGGAACCAGGCTGGCAAGGTGGTAGGTGGCTGCCCCCCCCCCCCCCCTCAGGTATAGGAAAACCCTGCGGCGATCCACCTAAAGAAGGGCCACAATTGAAAGACACCAAGGGATGTTGGACCTGAGAAGTTGTTGGTATCGTTTTGGCAGAATACATAGTCACAAAATAGTGATGTGCAGAGTCTGACGGTTCCCTTCAGTGAGGGGCTTTCCTCTCGGTTCCTCAACTTCTTTGTCTTTGGGGAGGGCTCCCCTGCTGTAAACTGAGATCCCTCTATTATTGACCAAAAGGGAATATAATGTGAGATCCTGCATATCCCCGATTGCATACTTGCCCTAATAATACCAGAAACTTTGATACTAGTAAGTGTAGCAATTCCTTTTTAAAGTCATATATTGGTTCTAAAGGTTGACCTTCGTGCATTCTGTGTGCAGCAGCTCTCCAGCCCCCCCCCCCCTCATATACTTGCCTGAGCCCCATCTTCCTCCAGCGATGTGCAGGAGAGAGTCTGCTTTGCACAGAGCCAGGCTGCTCTGTGCAAAAACCACTACACAGAGCAGTTAAGTATAACACGTTTGTTATATATAAAAAAAAATGCCTTTAATATTATTTTAACGTGCCCTTCCCTGGTTCCTCCTGCCTTAATATACAAAACATTTTAAATAAAGCATTTCTGTTTTCATTACATTCCTTTAGGCTGGGTTCACATATGAGCATGCAGTGGCTCACAGCAGGAGTCCAGTGCATCCTCGTTCACCGTTTCAGGTCCAAGATCAGCCCACATTTTTGTCTGAATTCGAACCTGAAATGGACCAAAAGACGCACAGGACTCACAGACTGCAAATTGCACCGGAGCGGCTGCCGAGATATGTGAACTGGCTCCATAGAGAGCAACCCACAACCATTTTGCATTAATGTAAACCCAGCCCAGTGATGTCATCTCTGGGTCTCTGTGCTTTCCTGTGCAATGCAGGCAGATGATGGTTGGTGGGAGGAGCTTTTTTTAAAGCTTTTTTTCCCCCTTATCTTCATCTTATGATTCTGCCAGTAACACACTTCCTGTGCCAGGATGACAATGCTTACTCCTCCTACAGTATCAGGACAACAGAACTCCGCCCCTCAGCTATGCGCCATAACCTAGAGGGGTGCGGTCCTGTGGTCCTCAGAAAAAGCTGAGAACAATGTAACTGTTAACAGTCAGCACAAGAAGAAAGGATAGGAAGCTGTCAGCTCACAAGATTTCTGGCAGGATCAACAGGTAGTTTTTATGCTCCTCAAACAGATATTAGCCCTCTGTGTAACTCGCTGGCCGGTGTTGTGTGAGTGAGGAGTGCTGTGGTCACAGAATGTGGTACGGGCTTCCCATATACATTATGGCACCAGTAAGTGAGTCCGCAGGGACTAGCTCACCATTAAGCAGATTGGTTCCCCCCAGGCTAATCAGGTGTCAGGATCTGGATCACCTGCTGATATCACTGTGCTTCCCAGTGTGGAAGGCTGTAGTTCTGGTGTTCACCAGCAGATGTCTCCCAGTAGCCAGCAGATCCCAGTAATTACTTTCCACCTGATGCTGGCTGCCGGGAGAGTATTTAGGTCCTCTCCTACTAGTGCCTCTCACTCCAGTGTTTTTCTGCTGCCAGATACTGTTTGAGATTTATTCTGATCTGGATCCTGCCTTGTACCTGCTCCCCCTTGCTCCTAATCCCAGGTTTGGTTCCCCCTTCCCATCTGTCCTCTGCACCTCCAGTTTTCCCTACTTTTCTGTGTTCCCTGTTTCATCTATATTGTAAAGAGTTAGTTGCTAGTTAGGCTTTCTTAGGTTGTTTAGTTGGGTACTGGGTAATTGTTTCATTTATATCTTTATGTTTGCTGTGTGCTGGTGTTTGGATGGATTTTGGCTTATTGTAAATAATATGGTCCCAGTTCCCTGAGTGTAGCCCCACAGATTTGGCCATTCCTGCTGCTGATTCCTGACATCAGGCTAATTGGATGGGAACCAATCCAGTCATCAATGGCAATTATCGATTGTTGGCTTGGCAGCATAATGGCAGTGGTCCATTCAAGGGGTTCAGTTTCCAGGGATACTATTTCATACATGAAAACTGTCCCAGATTTGCCAGGACAGTCCCATATCTTGGCCCTCTGTCCTGCCAATGCCATGTCCCCGGGCCACAGCGTCAACCCTCATTTGAGTTACTGAGCATGTGCAGTAACTCAAACAGACATTAATTGCTGGGATTGGAGCCTAGAGGGGAAAGTCTCTGCATATTTATGGGCCGAGTCTTTAAGGGGCCATCCTGTAAAGTTGACATGATAGGCAGTATCTCCCTTAGCTGAGAATTAATCTGGATGCAATGAATAAAACGTCACTTCTGGTTCCTGGTGTCACTATCCCTAGTCCTTACGGCCAAGGAAGAAGCTAATGAAGTATAATCGCCACTCCATTAGCTTAAATGGATGGCAGGGGAGACATCAGGGGTCTAAAAGACCCCTGCTGTCTCATTAGCTTTGGCCAGGGAAGAAGCTAATGAAGTGTGATCTCCACTCCATTAGCTTCAATGGAAGGACATCAGGGGGCTAAAAAAACCTGATGTCTCATTAAAGAGAAGTAAAAAATCAAAAAAGAAAAAGAAAGTTATACTTAAGCACTTAAAAAAACCCTTCCAAAAAAAATTTAAAAAATGTTTTAGCCTGCCCTGCACACACACACATAAATATAAACACGCCCATCGGAGACACCTACATATGAAATCTTTGCTTACCCATGTCACCATTCACACCTGAGAGAGAGCAATAATTCTAGGGCCGTTATTCACAGTTATTTATGGCCTGTAGGGGCTTTTAAAGAGTTACTTATGGAAAATATAGGGTACCAAAGTTCACCCTAATTTTGCTGGGGTGCACAAATTTAACCACTTGGCGCCTGCCCACCGTCACATGGCGGACTGTGCGGCTCTCGTTCTGGGTGGACGTCATATGACGGCGCCCCAGAATGGTCACCCAGTGGTATCTCCTCACAGGGGAGACCAGGAAGATCAGGGCATTGATCACAGGAAAGCCTCAGCAGTGTCCATTAGTGCTATCAATCAGTGCCCATTAGTGATAACAGTCAGTGCATCCTTTTAGTGTCCATCAGTGCCTGCCCATCAATGCCTATCAGTGCCTCCCATCAGTGCCACCCATCAGTACCCATCAGTGCTACCAGTGCCCACCAGTGCCACCCATCAGTGCCTACCACTGCTGCCTACCAGTGCCACCTATCAGTACCCACCAGTGCCTATCAGTGCCGCATATCAGTGTCACCTATCAGGTGCCCATCAGTGCGGCATATTAGTGCCTCCTCATGAGTGCCACCTAATCAGTGCCCATAAGTGCTGCCTCATCGGTTCCCATCAGTGCAGCCTCATCAGCACACATCAGTGTATTACTTATTTACAAAATTTAATGACAGAAACAAAGAAAAAAAATGTTTCAACATTTTCAGGGTTTTTTTCTTTTCTTTTTGTAAAAAAGAAAAATCCCAGCAGTCATTAAATACTATTAAAAGAAAGCTCTATTTGTGTAAAAAAAAATGATTAAAAATGTATTTGAATACAGTATAGCATGACCGTGCAATTGTCATTCAAAATGCGACAGCGCTGAAAGCTAAAAAATGGCCTGGGCTGGAAGGGGGTGAAAGTGCCTAGTATTGAGGTGGTTAAATCTTGAAACCTCGGGTATCTATTTACTCAGAACAACCTAATATATTGCATTTCTGTGCCCTAAAATTAACTTTAGTGTACCAATACTCATTTATTTTATAACAATGCTATATAATATAATAAGGGAATAATATATAATTATATATAATAATAAATAGCATCCCCTTTAAATGCATCCTAAGCAAAATTTCAGACAAAATGGATCTACAAATCATTTCTTCCCACCGCTATACTCTATCTATCGACCATTTTTTTAAAGGCAATTAGCAATATTGCATTGCAAGTCCCGCCAGTGTATTTAAACTATGACAAAGAGTGCCTGGCGGAATTAGACGACTCTTTTAACATAATTAGAGCCATCCTTTCAAGGTCACTCCTGACACGAGCCACAGCCTGCATATCAATCTGTACATTCAACTATATATCATGGGGGGGGCAGAAAGGGGGGACATTTTACTTGGAGATCAGTAATTGAGTCACATTGATTATTTAAAGTAATTGGGGGGGGGGGGGGGGGGCTTGGCAGAGACTTCTGTAGTTGTTAGTATGGTAAAATAGGTGAAACATCAGGTCTATGGAGCGTGCCTGGAATCCAGAAGGGACCATGCCAAATCCGTCCTGATAAATGGCATTAATCACATAAGTGGAATGAGGCCCGGCTACTTTTTTGCTCAATGGAGAATGTCAGGTTTATTTATTTATTTATTTATTTAAGAGAACAGGCATATGCAAGAATCAGAATCTCTTATCTTAAAGGAGAACATATGACTTTTTTTATAAACATTTTAGATTCATATATTAAAGAAAAAAAAAAGTATATATATATATATATATATATATATATATATATATAAAATAAAATACCAGATATACATATTACATTATCATGTATTATGTTTTATTCTTAATTATTATATTTTGTTTTAATATTTATTATTATATTTATTTTTTATTTATTTTATTTCATGAAATAAAAATGTGCCTGATTCAAATTATGTTATCAAGGAAAATTATTGTATATCAGATGTACGTATTATATTTTAATGGAATAATTATGTGTTTTTACTTCACGATTTATTATTATTAGCATTGTTATTATTATTAATTGTAATTATTAAATTTCGTTTTAATAATTATTATTATTTTAAATATTTTGTTATTATAATTCATGTAATAAAACCTGGCCAAGGTAAATTAATGTATATCATATTCTCTACAGGTGCTGCTGAGGTTGACTGTGTCAGTGGACCCAGGGGGGTGGTGATTTCACTCAAATGATCATAGGCCCAGGCACCAAGACATGGGGGGCAGGTAATATGCTTCCCCTAACCGAGAAGTGCATTGTATTTTCACTAGATGTGGAGGAGCAAAGAGCTGTGAGGGGGGTGCAAGTAAGGGGAGTATAAAGGACTCAGGGCTGGCCCTTTTTCGTAGACATTGCCACCTTGCTCCACTTAAGTGACTGAAAGTACAAATATTAGAAAGTCAACATGAAAGCGAGGTAACCAACATCTTCAGAACATGAGGTCAGTAATGACGGCTTCTATGTTGAGTCATCTACAAATAGGTTTTTGGATTGTGGGAGGAAACCAGAGAACATACCGTATAAAGTCTATTCAGATAGTGTTCTTGGTGGATCCTGTACCCAGGCTGTATGGCCTGCTAGTGCTAGGCAGGGACAAATGGGTGTGTAGCTGCGGTGGTGTCAAGAGCTTAGGTGGGGATAAATGAAGTAAGAGAGTGGTCAGTGCCAGTATTAAAGAGAAGTCCAGTTGACGTTCTTTTCGGAGTATTGAGGCCTCAGCCATGAGAATGTAAGAACACCAACACACAGCTATTCCTTTAGGGCAGTGGTCTCCAAACTGGGGTGGATGTGGCCCTTCTGCTTTACCTGGCCCTTGGAGCACTCTTCCACCAACTGACACCAATGATGGGGCACCATTCTCCCTACTGACACCATAAATGGAGCACTATTTCCCCCATTAAATTCAAAGAAGGGGCACTGATGCCGGGACATTTTCTACACCCACTAGACACCATCCAGCTCCCTTTAAGCCTGAAGGACCGTAAATTGACCCTTTGCTTTGACAATTTTGGCTTTAAGGCAAAACCATCTGTTCTCCTCCATGTGGGCTTCCCCAGCATAGCCAGAAGTTACGAAGGTTGAGCAGTCCCTGTGTTTGAGGATAAGAGATCTGACCTTGGCCAATCATGGAAGATGGAATAATGTTTGCCTGTTAACTGTTGTTGTGCACGTTCCTTTGCTGTAAAGAGGACTTAAAGGAAGATATAGATTGAGTATCTTTATTCCTTTGCAACAGAGGATAAGCTTATATGTGGTGAGCAAAGACATAAAGTGGTGAGATGGGTTCCCTAATGAGACCACGCACCTTGTAACCCGTGACCCTGGTGATTTTTGGGTCCTGGTGTTTGGATCCCAAATGGTCTAGGCCTGTAACCACTGTAATCTAAGGGGCCCCTCCTCATTGACTGTGTTTATCCTGACGTGGCTTGTAGGCTAAGAAGAGTAGAACCAGAACAATGGCGACATGGGTTTTGGATCCTCAATCACTATAAACAGTGCAGTAGGATCCAGGGCCAGAACTGAATTAACCACCAGTTGCATGGGGCACTACAAGGATCCTAACACAGTTAGACGATGCTAACCAACTGACTGCCATACTACAAGGAGGAAGGTGAGCAACTCAGCAAACTTGCACATACCTAAATCTGAAATATTAATTTTGTGCAACAGTAAATAAGAAAATAATTGGCAGCTGATGGTTGGGTTGTGGTTGATGGCAATCACTGGACAGGTTAAAGCCTATCACTACTCATCTATTCCCTTAAGGGTGGCACAGAGGTGTAGTGGTTAGCACTCTCACCTTCCAGTAAGAAGGGTCGCTGGTTCGAATCATGACCACGACACTACCTGCCTGGAGTTTTCATGTTCTCACTGTGCCTATGTGGGGTTCCTCCCACACTCCAAAGACATGCAGGTAGGTTAATTGGCTTCTGTCCAAAATTGGCCCTAATATATGAATGGGGACCTTGGACTGTGGGCTTCTTGAAGGTAGGGATTGATGTGAGTGTGCAATGTACAGGGATAGGTACAATTGTAGACACCCTGGATGGACTGGTGTCTTTATTCAACCTTACTAACTATGTAACTAAGTCTTGTTAACCACTTTTTTATCAGAATCCATCACATCCATGTCAACATTTTCAGCAGTTTCCACCTTGGATAGAAGTTAGATGCTGAATAGAGATATACAGAATAATGTTCTAGTTGCACACATGCAGATTGCGATAACTATGGCATTAAGGTATCCATACAGCATTGCACATCAAAGCAGGGCTTCAGCCAAGAAAAAGATGAGACAGGCTGTTAATGATCTGTAGCATCTGTAGTATGCAGTCTTGGGTGCACTGTGTCCTCCAGAAATTAGTCTCCATGGTCTTTAATCAGGAAGAGGGCAGTAGGGTCCCAATAAATGCCTTCACCTCCACAGCCCTGGTAACAACAAAAGGACAAATCTCCTGAAGTTGGGTCCTCCACATACATGTAGACGACATTTCACAGATTTCCTCTGGTGCATAGGAACCCTGATAGCAAAGAACTCTCTGAGGATCTGAAAAAAGCAATGTTGCTCTACATAAAGATGGCCTAGGCCAGTGATGGCGAACCTTGGCACCCCAGATGTTTTGGAACTACATTTCCCATGATGCTCAACTACACTGCAGAGTGCATGAGCATCATGGGAAATGTAGTTCAAAAACATCTGGGGTGCCAAGGTTCGCCATCACTGGCCTAGGCTATAAGAAGATTGCCAAGAACCTGAAACTGAGCTGCAGCGCGGTATCTAAGACCATACAGCGGTTTAACAGGACAGGTTCCACTCAGAACAGGCTTTGTCATAGTCGACCAAGGATGTTGAGTGCACAGGCTCAGCGTCATATCCAGAGGTTGTCTTTGGGAAATATACGTATGAGTGCTGCCAGCATTGCTGCAGAGGTTGAAGGGGTGGGGGGTCAGCCTGTCAGTGCTCAAACCATACGCCGCACACTGCATCAAATTGGCCGGCATGGATGTCGGCCCAGAGGGAAGCCTCTTCTAAAGATGATGCAGTAGAAAGCCCATAAACAGTTTGCTGAAGACAAGCAGACTAAGGACATGAATTATTGGAACCATGTCCTGTGCTCTAATGAGACCAAGATAAACTTATTTGGTTCAGATGGTGTCAAGCATGTGTGGCGGCAACCCGGTGAGGAGTACAAAGACAAGTGTGTCTTGCCTACAGTCAAGCATGGTGGTGGGAGTGTCATGGTCTGGGGCTGCATGAGTGCTTCCGGCACTGGGGAGCTACAGTTCATTGAGGTAACCATGAATGCCAACATGTACTGTGACATACTGAAGCACAGCATGATCCCCTCCCTTCAGAGACTGGGCTGCAGGGAAGTATTCCAACATGATAACCACCCCAATACATTTCCAAGACGACCCCAGGCCTTGCTAAAGAAGCTGAGGGTAAAGGTGATGGACTTGCCAAGCATGTCTCCAGACCTAAACCCTATTGAGCATCTGTGGGGCATCCTCAAACGGAAGGTGGAGGAGCACAAGGTCTCTAACATCCACCAGCTCTGTGATGTCATCATGGAGGAGGGGAAGAGGACTCCAGTGGCAACCTGTGAAGCTCTGGTGAACTCCATGCCCAAGAGGGTTAAGGCAGTGCTGGAAAATAATGGTGGCCACACAAAAAATTTACACTTTGGGCCCAATTTTTTGGACATTTTCACTTAGGGGTGTACTCACTTTTGTTGCCAGTGGTTTAGACATTAATGGCTGTGTGTTGAGATATTTAGAGGGGACAGAAAATTTACACTGTTATACAAGCTGTACACTCACTACTTACATGGTAGCAAAGTGTAATTTCTTCAGTGTTGAGAGCTGAGAGATCCTGTGTAAATTCTGTACTTTGAATGGGTGTAGGGAAAAGATGTCCGTAGATAAAAAGGTACAACTTATGTAGGAGGATTTTTTTCATCTCTGTGTATCACCTGAGACCAGTCACTTCACTGGGTATGTGTAAGGGTCCCCAAAATAAATGTTACAAATGTTAAAAATGTATAACATTTATAAAGCTAAACTCCAGGTACAAAAACTTTCAGTTGAATAATTATTTCTCTGCTTCGGTCTCATGAGCTCCTGATGAAGACAACACATGGCTCTTCCAACACTCATTAAACAAGCATGGTTTACCATTGGCCTCATCAGGAAACCGGTCCATAGCAATGACGTGCAGTCAAAACTGGAGCAATGTAGACAGGAAGTGGTTGAAAGCAGCTGGAGCAGGTCAGCGGCACTGGGTGAAAGGATGAAGAATAAAGGTGAAGACAGTATTTTATGGGACAAAAAAAATCAAAACGTCATCCAATCTATGTTACAGTGGTTGTAAACCCAGTAAAGTGACTGGCTACAGGTGATATAGCGAGATTAAACAGATCCTCCTGCATAAGTTGTACATGTTTATCTGTCGTGACTCTTCTCTACAGCCATTCAAAGTGCTACATTTATAAGCTTTTTTGAAAGTTCAGAAAAAAGTGGGGCAGAGAGCTAAAATTACATTCTGTAGAACTCAGTAAGCAGATCTCTGAGAGTTGATTGGAAGGAAGAGACACACCCCCCTCCACACAGCTAGCAGGAACAGAGCTGAGGCTGAGAATCCGCAGGAGCTCCCTCCCCTGTCACCATTTTTCTCTTGGTGTCAGGGAAGCTTGTCAGAAGTGATTCAGGCTGATAGCAGAGGAAGGAACCAGCAGAAATGACTTATGGCCCATACACACGATCTGAAAATCGTGTGTAAAATACCGACGTGAACCGATCGTACGATAATCTGACCGTTAGTACACAGCTTTCGGGTAGCCGATCACAACAGTTCACCAAATATTATCCAATCACGAAAATGTGTCTCGTATGATACCAGAACGCACGATTTTTGTTTAATCAGTACAATACATGTGCACTACAAAACAAGACATCACTTCCGAATTTTTATTTTGTCGTATGAGAATTTTTCTAATTTTAGTAAACACTTCAATTTCTGTTTGCGACAAGCAAGCGGAAAAAGTCGGATGATTTGTCGTCTGATTTTAGGGGTTGATTTATTAAAGGCTAATAGACTGTGCACTTTGCAAGTGCAGTTGCTCCAGAGTTTAGTAAACGAGGCAAAGCTTCACTTTGCAAAAAATACCCAATCACATGCAAGGGAAATAAAAAATAAATAAACAATATTTTCGCTGGCACACGATTGGATGATGGAAGTCAGAAGAGCTTCTGCTCATTTACTAAGCTCTGGTGCAACTGCACTTGCAAAGTGCACAGTCTATTTGCCTTTAATAAATCAACCCCTATTTGCTCTTAACCTCTTCCCGACTGCTGCACGCCGATATACGTCGGCAGAACGGCACGGGTGGGCAAAAGGGCGTACAGGTACGTCCCATTTACACCCCTTTCACACCTGGGCGTTTTGCAGGCGCTATAGCGTTAGAAATAGCGCCTGCAATCCACCCTAAAGAAGCTGCACCATTGTGTGTAGTGTGAAAGCCCCGAGGGCTTTCACACTACAGCGGTGCACTGGCAGGACGTCAGAAAAAAGTCCTGCCAGCAGATTCTTTGGAGCGGTGAAGGAGTGGTGTGTTTACCGCTCCTCCACCGCTGCTCCCCATTGAAATCAATGGGGCAGCGCTGTAATGCCGCCAGCAAAACGCCGCTATTGCGGCGTATTGCCGGCGGTTTTAACCCTTTCGCGGCCGCTAGCAGGGGGTAAAAGCGCCCCACTAGTGGTGGAAATGCGCCGCAAATCCAGCGGTAAAACGCCGCTAAAAATAGCGGCGTTTTACCGCCGACGCAAAGGGCGGTGTGGTGTGAAAGGGGTCTTAAGATGGGGCTGCGGATTGATGTCCACCGGGGGCCCACGATCGTGTCGCGGAGCGGAAGAACGGGGAGATAACTATGTAAACAAGACATTTCCACATTCTGCCTAGTGACATGACAGCGATCACTGCTCCCTGTCATCAGGAGCAGTGATCGCTGTCATGTGACTAGTAGCCCATCCCCCTCACTGTTAGAATCACTCCCTAGGACACACTTAACCCCTTGATTGCTCCCTTGTGTTTAATCCCTTCCCCGTCAGTGTAATTTATACAGTAATCAATGCATTTTTATAGCACTGATCGCTGTATAAATGACAATGGTCCCAAAATAGTGTCAAAAGTTTTCCGCCATAATGTCGCAGTCACGATAAAAATCGCAGATCGCTGCCATTACTAATAAAAAAAGTATTCATTTGTAGACGCTTATGTTGTAGAAGCTATAACTTTTGCGCAAACCAATCAATATACGCTTATTGCGTTTTTTTTACCAAAAATATGTGGAAGAATACATATCAGTCTAAAATAAAGAAAAAATAATTATTTTTGGAGGATATTTATTATTGCAAAAAGTAAAAAATAATGTGTTTTTTTCAAAATTGTCGCTCTTTTTTGTTTATAGCACAAGAAATAAAAACCGCAGAGATTATAAAATACCACCAAAATAAAGCTCTATTTGTGGGGAAAAAAGGACGTCAATTTTGTTTGGGTGCAACGTTGCATGACCGCGCAATTGTCAGTTAAAGCGATGCAGTGCCGAGTCCTCTGGTCAGGAAGGGGGTGAAGTGGTTAATCGGGACAAGTACACACTACAGAGGGATTTGCTTTGTTCATATTTCATGATGGAGGTTTACAACCACTTCCCAGATGATTCACCATGTGAGTATATAGAGAAGGATGTCTCAGCATCTAAACATCCACATCTCGTACTCGTATCTCCTCCATAAAGAAATTAGATTTTTTTCTATTCGATTAGAGAGATGAAATACAAACAAATTAAAATCCTCCTTCCTGATTGGCCGCCCTTGGCTGCCCTGACGTAACATATGAACAAAAAATAAAAAATCACCTTGTTCCTTCGCCCGATATACTCAAACCACGCGGCGGTCCCGCACATCAGCAAAACGGAATTCATCCGGATGACTAAATGAATCCGAGTAAATACGGAGGGAAGACAATGTCCCCGAGCAGCCATGCTGCAGATAAGGCGCTCAGCATTTTACGGACAAATAGCTTATTATAATGAGCGGAATATCGCGCGAATAAACAGCTGCCGCGATGAAAGGGGCTCTGGCATGCAAGAAGAGATACATACATTTCACGCTCACAACCTTTTCAGACTTTTATTAAAACATATTGTATGAAAAGCCCTTGTGAGCATGCAGGATTGTTTAGCTCTGCTGGATTTAAAGGGACTTGTCATGTTGCTGGATTTAAAGAGGAAGTCAACTCAGATTTTTTATTTATTGCAGATACTTGTATAGCGCCATCAATTTACTCAGCACCTTACACTTATTTTACATTCATCAGTCTCTGCCCTCAAGGAGCTTACAAATCATCGGACTCTGGCTCTGTGACTGGCTGGAGTGGCGTGACGTCACTTCCCCCTGTCCAGGATTCACCCGGACAGTTCGGGTTTGGAATCATGCCTCCGGGTTTCAGAAACCCAGGCACATTATTCAGACTGGACTATGGCTTCCCAACTGGTTTGCTGGCTGCAGTTGGCTAAGCTGAGAGTACCTGTTATGCCGCATACACGACCGGGCTTTTCGATGGACTAGGTCTGACGGACTTTCAGCGGAGTTCCGGCAGACTTTCCGAATGAACGGACTTGGCCACACACAATCACACCAAAGTCCGACGGATTTGAACGTGATGACGTACGACTGGACTAGAACAAGGAAGTTCATAGCCAGTAGCCAATAGCTGCCCTAGCGTTGTTTTTTGTCCGTCGGACTAGCATACAAACGATAGGAACTGGGTCCGGCGAAAAAATTTGAAACATGTTCTATTTCTAAAGTCCGTCAGATTTTTGGATGGCAAAGGTCCGATGGAGTCCACACACGATCGAATTGTCAGACAAATTCGTTCCGTCTGACCTTTGCTGTTGAAAAGTCCGGTCGCGTGTACGCGCCACTACACTCTTTTTCCCACTGCCCAAAGCCAGCACTAGCAAAACAAACAATTCACCCACCCCCCCACCCCCCACACACACACACACACACACTGGTGGGAGAGGAGGGAGGGCTCAACCTGCACCTTTCTCCCACCCCTACCCCTCTGTCTGCCCAATCTCCAACCCCCAGCACTGTGCCTCAGAAAAGGAAAGTGGGGGCCAGATACATCTGGATGAGAGGTGCTGACTGCCAAGGGGTGAGTGAGCTCACCATTCATCCCTGTCTGTGACTAAAGTCTCCTCCCTTCTCTCTCCTGCCTCTGAGTAAGTACACTATGGGTAAATCAGGATTCTCAGAGCACCCCTTACATCAGAGTTTCCCTTTACATCAGAGTCCTCTCCGTACATCAGAGTGCTCCCCCTTAAATCCATGTTTTCAGAGCATTCCTTATGTTAGAGTCCCCAGAATTCTCCCTCACATCAGAGTCTGCAGAGTCCCCCCTTAGAGTGAAATGGAATTCTGCGAATTCAGATGTAAAAGGGGAACCCTTGCGGATTCAGATGTAAATGGGGAACTCTGCAGATTCAAAAGGGGAACTCTGCAGATTCAGATGTAAAGGGGGAACTCTGTGAATTCAGATGTAAAAGGGGAACTCTGTGGACTCTGATGTAAAGGGGTACTCTTGTTATTAACATCATATGATTAAAAATGTTATTTAATAGCAAAATATATGTATAATTTATACTATTAAAAAAAGAATTTCTGTGCACCGCTAAAGTGTTTGATTTAAAGAAAAGGTGGCAACTCTACGTACAATCGAAGGTCTCCAACTCACATTCATATATACACATTGTGACAGAAGCAACCAGGACAGGGGAAATATCTCCCCCCAAAACGCACAAATTCTGGAACTATAGGCCTGGGATACAGATTTGGGGTCTTTGTTCCCAAACCAACAATGACTGCTATAACCTGTGAGGCTCAGAGCAGATGTTAATATAATCAGCTCAAAGCAACCTGATATTGGGGTCTCCTGCTATAGTCTGTTTAAGGCCCCTTTCACACTTGTGCGACTTGTCCTGTGACTTGGAACTGCAAAGTTGCATGACAAGTCGTACCCCATGATTTTCAATGAGTACCGTTCATATCTGTGCGACTTCAAGACCCACCAACTTCAAAGTAGTCCCTGTACTACTTTGCTAAGGCTGCTTTCACACCGAGCCGCAGGGGGCTTTGGCGCTAAAGCAGCACTATTTTTAGCGCCGCTTTACCATTCTTTTAGCGGCACTATTCGCCGATAGCAGCAGGGGTGGTTTTACTCCCCCGCTAGTGGTCAAAAAGGGGTTAAATCGCCCGTAAAATGCTGCCGGAGCAGTGCCCCACTTATTTCAATGGGGAGCAGCGGTGGAGGAGCGGTGAGTTCACCGCTCCAAAGAACCTGCTAGCAGGATTTTTAACCCCTTTCACACTGGGGCGCTTTGCAGGAGCTACATCGCTAAAAATAGCACCTGCAAAGCGCTCCCTGAAACAACCGCTGCTGTGTCTCCAATGTGAAACCCCCTGAGGGCTTTCACACTGGAGCGGTGCACTGGCCGGACGGTAGAAAATGTCCTGCAAGCTGCATGTTTGGAGCGGTGAAGGAGCAGTGAAATCAATGGGGCAGCGCAGCTATACCACCAGCAAAGCGTGCTGCAGCAGTGCTTTTCGGTGGTTTTAATCCTTTCTCGGCTGCTAGCAGGGGGGCAAAGCCGCTCCACTAGTGGGCGAATATCGCTGTTAAAAAAACAATAAAGCGGCGCTAAAAATATTGCCGCTTTACCCCCGATGCCCCCCCCCCCCTCGGCTCGGTGTGAAAGAGTTCGTAGCGACGCCCTGCCAGCGCAACGCTCCAGTGTGAAAGCCCTCTGGCTTTTTTCAGGCGCTATACAGGCGCTATTTTTAGCGCTGTAGTGCCTGAAAAAACGCTGGCAGTGTGAAAGGAGGCTTAGTGAATGCAGGAAAGCTCCACTGATTTCCATCATCCAATCATGTGCAAGCAAAAATGCTGTTTTTTTAATTTTATTTTCCTTGCACCTGATTGGGTACTCTTTACGAAGTGAAGCTTCACCACATTCATTGAGCTTTAGGAAAAATGACTGCAACTGCACTTACAAAATGCACATTCTATTTGCCTTTAGTAAATCAACCCCTATGTGTTATACCATGCTTTGAATTTTGGTCAAAGTACATATCCCCAATGGCAGTACCTGGCTTTTCATGCCTTTTGTTTGACAATAGCTTCCTTATTAGCCCTACAAATTGCCAGAATTGACCAGATGTAACCTCCCTGTTAAGCCTTGTACACACAATCGGAGAATCCATCGGAATGTGTCCTATCGGACCGTGTTGTCGGATAATCCGACTGTGTGTGGTATGCATCGGAATGTTTCCGTCGGACCCAAATTTCCAACTTGTTGGAAATATTTCCCGACCAACTGGTTCGATCGGACATACTCCGATCATGTGTAGAGAATTTTGATCGGACCAAGTGCCACGCATGCTGAGATCAAATTCCTACATCAAAGCTATTGGCTACTAGCCTGAATGTAGTCCCATCATAACGAAATTACGTCATCACGTTCTGAAAGATCGGATTTTTCGTGTGTATGCAACAGTTTCGGACAAGATCCGACGGACAAAATCCGACGGGCAAAATCCGACGGATTTGGTTGTCGAAATCTCCGACCGTGTGTACAGGGGCTAAGAGCGGTTTGCAGCAAAGTCAAGCAAGATTTACAAAACCTAACCCGGGAAGATTTGCTCCTCCCAAATCACTAGGTATTATAGTCATGAAGGCTGCAGATTTAAAAAAAATAAATGGAATTGACTTTTGAAATTGCAATAACATGTTGAAGCGTATATGAAATTGGGTTTATATTTACTTTAGCATAAAAGCTTAATAACTTCAATTAACAGCTGGGGCTGTACAAAAGTTAATAAAATAGATCAACCCCTATGCCCCAATCTAACTGGTGTATTGAATTTTACAAATTAGCAGCCATTCTATTTAGATTAATGCTCCTATCTGGGACTTCACAAAATGGCATGTGTTGGGTCATGAATATTTTACAGGTCACAGGTTCACCTGAATTTTACATGAGTTTTGCGTGAGTTGGACAGCCATTCACCCAAGCTCCTTATCAACACAATTTATACTAAATGGAAATCGCATTTGCTGTTTCGGCAGTGGAAGGTTTGATTCGTAAGTCAGACATGGCAATTCATACAATCCCAGCTGGGAATACTTGAAATTACTCTATTACTCTATTTGAGATTAATTGCTAAAGAGTTCTACAGCAGCTGTGTTCCCTGCAGGCCACTAACCAGTTTAGGGGCAATCTACATAGGTGTATTTTGGTCAAGCCAAAGATTTCCTAATTTGCTTCATCACTCTCACTGTAAAATAGAGCATCCCAGCTGGTATGACCAATAATATTCAGTTTATGTGCTCATCAAGACCCTCAATCTACAATGCGACCCGTGGGACCACTGTGCACGATTTTTAGACAGTTTTCAAATTCCTAATTTACAAAAAAAAAATGCATATATTTAGCCTTGGGGTATATTAAGGGATTGCTAGCATTGTAGTTTTTGGCTTATTGAGGAAGAATGGGTTGATTTTCTAAAGGCAAATAGGCTGTTTAGGTTGCAAGAGAATTTTCCCTTAGCTTAGTGAATGGGTTGGTGCTCTATTCCATTTTCATAGTTTTTACGTTTCCATGCATGTGTTTGGATACACTTTGCAAAGTGAATTTTCCCAACATTCACTAAACCAGCCATTCCCAACCAGAGTTCTAAAGAAGCCTACATTTCCTCCAGAGGTTGGTAGGGTTTCCTTGAGCTGTGGCTGATTGGCCTGCTATTTAATGGCGACTACTGATGGCACTTGGCAAAGTTAGCTGCAATGATCTCTTGAGTTGTTTTTTAAGGGTGACATTCTGATCACCACTGTAAGGCTGCTTTCACACTGGGGCGGTTTTCAGGCGTTACAGCACTAAAAATAGCGCCTGTGTAGCGCCTGAAAAAAAATGGCCCCTTTCACTCCAGCGATGCGCTGGCAGGACAGTGAAAAAAGTCCTGCTAGCCGCATCTTTGGAGCGGTGAAGGAGCGGTGTATTCACCGCTCCTAAACCGCTCCTACCCATTGAAATCAATGGGACACCGCCGCAATACCGCCGGCAAAGCGCCGCTGCAGCGGCACTTTGCGGGCGGGTTTAACCCGTTTTCGGCCGCTAGCGGGGGTTAAAACCACCCCGCTAGCGCCCGCAGACCGCCGCTAAAACGACGGTAAAGTGCCGCTAAAAATAGCGGCACTTTACCGCCGACGCCGCTCCCGCCCCAGTGTGACCACCACTGGAAGGGAAAATGTTCCCACTGTCCGCAAAGAAGTGGTTTTAGCAGGGGTTCACAGAGACCTGAACATTATTTTATGGGTTCCTCTAGGGTAAAAAGGTTGCATTAAGTTAACGGTAAATTCGCTGTAAAGTAGAAGTAGAAATTTCCTTGCAAAGCCAATTTGCTCTTAGTAAATTAACTTCAAAGTCTTGTTAAAAAAAAAAATAATACATACTAGAATCAAAAAACATCTAATGCCTATTACTAAAGTAACATAGATAATGCTCGTTTCACATTTTGATTAATAACTACTTATGCACATTAATAAATAATTAATTTAAGGGTGAATGTTGATTTTGAATGTGTATTTTGTCACACTCCCTAACCATTGGTTGGAAGACATGCAGAAACTTGTTGTTCCACAAGTAAAGATAATAACTCAAAATTGGCCATAGGTATGATATGTTCGGTGCTGAAATCAAATATACAGTTGTAAGTAGCAAGGTAGTCCTATGATTAAATAGCTAGCTCTCCCGCCTCGAAGTACTGGGCTCCTTGATTGGATTCCCACCACTGATACTGTCTTTATGGCATTTGAATTTGTATTTAGACACAAGGGGCGGATTTACTAAGAAGAATGAAATTTATTGAAAGATTTGGGTAAAAATATAAAAAAAACACATTTCAAAGTTATATTAGAAGTAATAGGAATGAGATTAGCATCAAAAGGGTTAATTAACTAAGAACACCTACTAATTGTCTAACAAGACACATCCAATGAGATGAAATTAACCAATTGCTTCAAAGTCCTTGATTGGATTCCCACCACTGATACTGTCTTTATGGCATTTGAATTTGTATTCAGATACAAGGGGGCTGATTTACTAAGAATAATGCGTTGCGCCAGTTCATACCTTAATTGGTGCGCTGGAAAAGTAATTAAACGAATCTGCGAACCAGCGCACTTTGAAGCCGTGCAACTGGTGCTAGGGTAACTGTGGTTTTCTCATTGACAATAATTAATTAGCAAATAAGGATCATCACTTCCTCAGAGAACAGTGAGCGGGGCGTGGTGGTGAGAAGAAATTAGCATCAGTACAAGCAACTTCCTGGAAGGGGCGTGATGTCACTCCAGGGTGCTGGCCACCACTTCCGGGAACCAGATATGCACCATGGGTACATACCTCCGCGCACACAGCAGTTGCGCATCTCACATACACAGCGGTCGCGCATCTAGCTGCAGGAACCCAATTTTTAGGGAAATGAATAGTAAAGCAGATGCAGATTTCCAGGACTGGACTAACAAATGTTTCTAGTGAAAAGCAACTTGTGTTTTCTATTAAACAAGATCTAAATGAGCTATTGACATGCATCACAGTTGAACTTAGGAATGTGTCTTTGCAAAGCTAAACTAAATGAAATCCTTTCTTATTTTTTCTTGGGGATAAAGTGCAGAGGGATTAGAAGTCTTGTCAGTTTTTGGGGATGTCTGCACCCCTGATAGGGTGAAGACACCTCCCAAATTTTGCCACTTTCTCCTTCAAATTGATTCACTTCCTGTCACATAGCCAAACAGGAAGTGAGGGTAAAACCCTACCAATGTCTTTCATTGGGGACACACAGGTTAATCTAAATAGTTTCCCCATTAGGTAAATTGCACTCTAGCATTTTGCTGTGTACACCCCAAATTATTAGTTATCTTGGACTTTGGGGTTTATTTACTAAAGGCAACTCCACTTTGCACTGCAAGTGCACTTGAAAGTGCAGTTGCTGGAGATCTGAGGGGGACATGCAAGGAAAATAAAAAAACATCATCCTTGCTTCTACGTGATTAGATGATAAAATCACCAGTGTTTTCCCTCAGATTTACAGCGAGTACACTTGTATTGCAGAGTAGATTTGCCTTCAATAAACCGCAAAATACCTAATAATTTGGGGTGTACACAAAAAAGTGCTAGAGTGCAATTTGCCTAATGGAGACACTAGTTAAATTGACCTGTGTGTCCCCTAAGAAAGACATTGGTAGGGTTTTACCCTCACTTCCTGTTTGGCTGTGACAGGAAGTGAAGCCAATTTTCAGAAAAGGGACACAAAGCCCAACCTAAAAAAGACAAGGAGGGGTTCTAACAATCACTTGGTTTCCCTCAAATGCTCACAATTAGAATAGGATTGTCTTGAGTTAGATTTTAGTTCAGTGCTCTAAATCAGTGCTTCTCAACCCTGTCCTCAAGTACCCCTAATGCCGCGTACACACGATCGAATTGTATGACGTACTTAGTCCGTTGAAACGCATTTCAACGGACAATCCGATCGTGTGTGGGCTTCAGCGGACTTTTTCAGCGTGAAGTCCGGAGTACTAAGAAGGTCGGTTTGCACACCAATCTTCCCGTCGTACTTTGGTTTCAGCGGACAATACGTTCGTCAGTATGCTAGTCCGACGGACTAAGAATGGCGCATGCCCAGAAAGGATTTACAGGGCGGAAGCGCTCTGTCTTGTAAAACTAGTGTTCGTATTGAAGCTAGCATATTCGTCATGCTGCTAATTTTGTGATCTTTTAATATAGCCCATTCTTTTCTTCTTCATAATGCGAGAAAAGTGAAGTTGTTTTGCTGCTTATATTCACACAGAGTTATCACAAATGTCTTTATTCATCCTCATCCTATGATTAATATTCCAATTGGAGAATAAATTAAAAAAAAAAATAACGGACGAATTAAGCTGAAGTCTGAAAAGCACGAATCGTCTCTAACCAAACTTCCACTAACGCAAAGTCAGCAGAAGGAGCCCAAAGGGTGCTTTGCTGTGTCAGGGACTTCCTATTTCTAGCCCCGTCGTACGTGCTGTACGTCATCGCGCAAGCTTTCGTCTGACTTTTTGTGTATCCGTGTGTGGCCAAGTCCGTTCGGTAGAAAGTCCGCCGGATTGTCCGCCGGATTGTATGACGGACTAAGTACGTCATACAATTCGATCGTGTGTACGCGGCTTTACAGGCCATGTCTGCAGGTTTTCCTTAATCTTGCACAGGTGTTTTAAATCAAGTCAATGGCTTGGTATTTTAGACATTTATTTTAGTCAAAATAAATTCCCAAAACATGTCCTGTCGGGGGTACTTGAAGACTGAGGCTGATAACCACTATGCTAAAATGGAAAATTGAATACTTGCCTAATTTTCCTTTCCTGGTGCCTATCCATAGCAGCATATGCACAATCCATGCATATGCTACAATGAAGGCAATAGGAAAGTAGCCTTTAGAGCAATCCCACCTTTTTTGTTTTGCCATGTCAATCATCCTAGTTAAAGTGGTGTTTCAGCCCTAAAAAAAATGTTTTTAAAGTCAGCAGCTGAAACAAAAGTAGCTGCTGACTTTTAATAAGGAGACTTACCTTTCCAGGGCGCCCGCAATGTCGGCCGCCAAGGCTGACATGTCCCTCGGCTCTCGGGTCCCAGCGCTGCCATTTCAACTAAGGGAAACAGGCAGTGGAGCCTTGCGGCTTCACTGCCCATTTCCTACAGCGCATGTGTGAGTCGCGCGGAGCTTTGTGAATGGGACGCGCTGTGTTAGGGAACACACAGTTCCCAGAACACAGCGCGCCCCATTACCCAGAAGACAGCGCAGAGGAGGGGAGAAGACCGAAGATCACTGAGGAGCAGGAAGAAGGCAGATTAGGAAGACTGCCTAGCAACAGGGATTTCTGGCCAGGTAAAAAAAATATATTTTTCAAATGTTTTTTTTTTTTTTTTTTTTTAAGAATATTAATCCTTTTTTTATTTTTTTTATTTTTTTTAGGGTGGCCCTCCACTTTAAGCTGCAGCTGGGAAATCTGTTGCATAAAAATTAACAAAAAACGCATTTCCTACAAATTTTATTGCTCAACAAAACAGGACTTGGAAAAGCGCAAGGAAAGCAAAAAAAAACACATGAATGTAATTTAAGACACTAACAGAAGTTAACAGGAGTTAAAAGGACTGCACCCACAATGGACAAGGATTTAAACATCAATTAGTCACAACATCTTGGAGGAAGATTTTGCAAAATAATGCAGCACAGACAATTAAATCAAAGTGCAACAACCTACAAACGACACACATTGACAACATCAGAAATATTTCAGGGGAAAATATCCCCCCCCACCCAAAAAAACACAATAAACCAAAGTAAAAACAACTTGCTCTAAAACACGTTTTGCATTTGCAAAGACATAACAAACAAAATACAAAGTGAAAATACATGTGTTACAAACTCTATAAGGACACCCAAATGTACTCTCTTGCGCACACATGCACAGTCCATGAAACACACAAAATGCAAGTTCACCCAATGTAGAGACAGAACTTCAAAGTGGGTACACCTGTTAAGGATGTTCTTAAAGCGGTAGTAAACCCGCAAATTTTTTTTATTTTTTTTTTTAAACCTGCAAAGCAAAAGGCATAATGAGCTAGTATGCACCGCATACTAGCTCAATATGAAATACTTACCTTAGAACGAGGCCCCGACATCTGGCCCGATCCACGCCGAGGGAGCTGACATGCTCCCTCTGCGTTTCTTCCGGGTATCGCGGCTCCGGCGCTGTGAGTGGCCGGAGCCGCGATATCGTCACTCCCGCGCATGCGCGCGGGAGATTTCATTCCGGACGGTCGGCCACTGCTGGATTTTCAGGCCGAGAACCCCCTTGTGCGCATGCGCCGCTGCAGTCAGCGGCGCATACCGAGGGGAATATCTCCTAAACCGTACAGGTTTAGGAGATTTTTTTTTACCTACAGGTAAGCCTTATTATAGGCTTTCCTGTAGGTAAAAGTTTAAAAATTGAGTATACAACCACTTTAAATAACTAGCCCAAAAAACACACTCTCTGGGCATGCCCAGAAACATCCAAATGCTGTTTACACACAAAAAGCTGAAAAAAATCTAATTCCCTGAGCATGCCCAGACCAAGTCAAATGCAGCTAGCACAAAATAAGCCACCTCCTGTCCAAAATTAAGCACATCATCCAGCAAGCTACAAAATTACAGATGGGACAAACACTCACCCGGTCTAGGGGGGCAAACAAAGAGCCTAACATGGGCAAAAGTTATATAACAAATACCATTGCAGTCTATGGGAACTGATTTGTTTATTTTGCTAGTCCCCACTTGGCTGGCTTATCTTCTAGTTATTGGCCTTAAAATGGGTATGGGGCCCAGTTCCTACTCTGAGGGACATATATCAATGTCACCAATTTGGACAACCCCAAATAGAAACAAGGAAAAGTGCCTGTAAAAATGCAAAATTGATTAAAAGCTAGTAACTTGGGGGGGGGGGGGGGCTTACTCTGCCTGTAAAATGGTGCATCTGTAGCATATATCCAAAATGCTGCTTCAAAGATGTACGGCTTTGGAGAAAACTTACAAATCTACATTGCAGCTGCAAGATTTTAACCCAAAACAAAAAATAGCCTGACCCCCAATACATACAAGGCCATTTGGGTCTGTTAAGGCTTAAAATGAGAACCCCCACATGAATAATCCCACCACAAACTTAAAAAATATGTTGCCCCTCCCACACACTAACAAACCCTTAGCCAAACACACAGCAAGCCAGCCCATGAAAGGGGGGTGGATGCTTGGGGGCAGAAAGGGCTCCAGTACCCCAAAAGTCAACCACCTTGTTCCCATATTCAGGGGGATAAGGGCCTCTTCCACACAACCCTAGGCAGGGGTTGTGGGGGGCTGCAGACAGGGGGCTTTACAGAATGTGGAAAGCCCCTTTAAACTAATGGGTACAAGGTGCTTTGTGGTTGGTATTGGGCCGAGCCCAACATGTCCCAAAGGCAGCCAGCTATGTTGAGTGCATGTGGTCTTGTATGGTTCAGGAGGGAGTTGGGCGATCGCTTTTCTCGCCCCTTTCCTAGATCTCCCTGTTGTATGCTCTGAAAAAGGATGTGGTTTGGATTGGTGAAGGCAGCTCAGAGCCTATTGACAATGGAGTGGAGTGTGGAGTTCCCCTTTAAAAGAAAAAGCTAGCTTAAGGAAATCATATGCATTAGAGGGGGAAGGTTAAATGCCCTTTTAGGAGGAGCTAGAGGAGCGAGAGTCTTTTTACATCATTTTAACAAGGTACATGTCACATGTTGGCAATGTAACATGCTAACATGACCCGTGTGCAAATCTCCTTTAACCTCCCTGGCGGTATGATTAGTTCTGATTTTAGGTGCTGAAAGCGGTACAAATATTTTGCATGGAAATTTGGCGTTTTAGATTGTAGTCCTGTAATTCTTAGGAATAACTCTCTTAAATCTGTTCAAACCAGAGTCTAGCAGACATCCCGGGTATGATAAAATTTATAATATAATAAATAATAATAAAAATTATTCAATAATGTAATCAAATCCAAAAACACTGAAATTTGCTCATTTGCAGAATTGTCGCTGTCATTAGATTTAGTGTCTGATGATGAATTTCCCCACAAATCGCTATCGCTCAATTCTGCAAGTGATTATAATTTATTATCGCAGTTTTCTAGTTGGTCTAAAATCACTTTTGACATAAAGGGACACTTTTTGGTTGCTATGGACAATCTCCAAATTCCAGGCAGAAAAAACGGAATTTATAATATAAAACTACATGCAGGGCACTGCACAGACCACTAGGGACAAAGGGGGTGTGTAATTTTTTTATACAGTACTGTAATCTGTAAGATTACAGTACTGTGTGTGTTTTGTGTGTTTTTACTTTTTTGAATTTGGCGCCGATCTCCGCTCCCGTGCGCCGTAACGTCGCAGGGAACGGAGCTCCGCGCCATTCGGCACTGTGAATCGAGCGGAGGACGGCTCAATCACACAGCACGGAGGACATTGCTGGATCCAGGAGACAAGGTAAGTAACTTCTCCCTGTGTCCTCCCTGTATCCAGCGATGCGATCCTGAGTCTGGCTCGGGGTTACCGCTTATGGTATTGAAATCCCAGCCCAAGCCAGACTCCGCTAGGGAGGTTAATAAAATACATAAAGGTGAACCAGAATAAAAAAAAAAATGGCAACTTTAGAGGTGCACCCAATTCACCCCACGCAATTGCATTTGCGTTGGTTGACATTTACTAAGATTTTGGCCACGCAGTGAACAAACACATTTGAACGAGCGCAAGAGCTGCTTGCGCATGCGCAGTGCTTACATTGATCTCACGCAGTTCTAAATGTACTTGCGGGCACAGCAGGCTTTCTCTGAAAAAGTTACTTTCTCATTCTATTTTGGGCATATTTGTTACTTGGGCAGTTGTTACTAAACTCCCTCACATCACCCCATAACATTGACACCTCCATCTTCTGTTAATATTGAATTGAAGATGCCGTGCGCCGTGTCCATAGTGGCACACAAATTGCATTCTCCCATGCGCAGAGATCGCTATAGTAAATGGGGGATTTGCGCTCTGTTCCCAGCGCACTGTTTCATAAATATAAAAAAAACACGCGTTGCGCCTCGCCGTGCACCTCTACTGATCAGTAGAGGCATACGGCTTTCGTAATCAGCCCCCATGTTTTTTTTATTATTTTTTTCAATAATCATGATTTCATCAGTAGTTTCCATATAACGTCCATGAACTGACTCTGGGACAAAATTTTCAAGCTGTGATAAAAGATCTGAGATAAGTATCCAGAATACGTTGCCCTTTAATGAATATAATCCTCTTGGAGCAAGACTAACAAAGCTAATGATATTCGCTCGATCGAGGTCAGTGGATAATTGCACATAATTGTTTTCGGTGCTATGGAACATGCAATGAAAATATTGGAATTCTAATCTCTGTTTTAATGAAGAAGCCACCCATTGCAATTCGTTTTATACACGGCTTATAAGTATGGGAATTGTAGCTTTGCAGGACGTGCATAGTACTTCAATTCAGGTCTGTTAGCAATGACAATGTGTTTCAGGACCATGGACAGCAGATTAAGCCATACATGAAATATCTTCTCTGTAGGAAAATGTTAGTCTTGTTTAGATGGATCCTTTAAACTCTATACCAGGCATTATCAACCAGGGTTCTGTGGAACCCTAGGGTTCCTTCAGAGGTTGCTAGGGGTTCCTTGAGCTGTGGCTGATTGACCTTCCATCTGATGGTGCTTTCATAGTTCCAGGTTAGCTAACTGTAAGGATGCCATTCGAACCAGCTACGTAAGTGGTCATTCCTTCCACTGACCACCAATGTAATGGGAATTTTCCTTTTGACCCCTGATGGACTAATCTTAGCAGGGGTTCCCAGACACCTGAAATTATTCCTCTGGGGTGAAAAGGTTAAGAAAGACTACTCTATACTAATGTGGATTAAGGTGTTTGATTTACCAAATGAATCATTTTCACTCTTGAAGTTAACGCAAGCTCCGTAAATAACCAGCCCAGTAAAGAGGATTTTTAAATACTGTAATTTTACCTGGATAAAAAACACACATGATAACATATGAGCAGACATGTTTATGAGGGTTAAGTACCTTAAGCAGCCCAGCTCTTGTATGATTTTTAATCACTCAGCACACCGCAATGCACATAGCATTTACATCTTTGCATTGCGATGCACTTAGTGAAGGTGGTGAAAATTCCCTTGCAAAGTAAACAGCCTATTTGCCTTTAGTAAATGAACTCCATAGAATGCATTACTATGCATAAGGTTAGAGGCACATTTTATTGCACGTTCCTGCATGCATTATGGGGTGGAAGAACCAGTAGATAAGACTCCTAATAGTAGGTTAGCCCTTAAAGATGGAGAGTTTACACTTGCTTAAAACACGTCCAAAGATTGAATCAAAGGATAGTATTCCATGTCTTTGGGGACACTGGGAATAAAAAGATTCTATGATCATATTTAAAATGAAAAATCAAATCAGAAAAGACCGCTGAACTGTGGGTGTCCAACTGTTGTGAAAAGCAAGTCCCTAGGAGTTAGTTAAGGGCATGCAGGAATGTGTTCTACAAGTAAATATAATCACACATATTGGCCAGTGCTGACATTGTATAGAGCAGCCTTTCTCAACCGTTTCAACACAGAGGAACCCTTGAAATAGTTCTCTGGTCTCGGGGAACCCCTACTAAAAATTAGAAATCTACAACTCATGATACATTAGTGTGACGGTCAGTGGGAAGAATGGTCCTTACACTTGTGGTCATTGGGAAGAATTACCTCCTTACAGATAGCTTAAAAGATCAATGGTGTCAGTGGGAACTTATCTGAGAGGCAGAAATTGCCCAATGCTGAAGGAACCCCTAGCAACCTTTGGAGGAACCCTGGTTGAGAATCACTGGTATGGACAATCAAAGGTAGCAAGGTGGTCCTATGAAGAAATCGCTCAGCTCTCATGGCTTGAAGTACTGGGGTCCATGGTTTGATTCCCAAGAGGGATGCCGTCTGTGTGGCATTTGCATGTTCTCGCATTTTCATTGTCTATCTGTCTTTTCTCCAAAAAAAATAAAAAATAAAACATTGATCGCTACCCAAATGAACCCTGCTATGTAAATGTAGAGCATTCTTTCTCAACCTTTTTAACCTAGAGAAAGTAATGAAATTACTTTCAGGTCCCAGGGAGACCCTGCTAATAGTTACTTTATCTACAACTTATGGTACATTAGCATTAACGGTAAGCTGACATTTAAGAATACATTAAAGAGCGTATTTGACAGTCACTCTGTGGCAAAATTACTTTTAGCAAAATCAATAAAAGACCAGAAAAGAAATGTAGACAGTGAACATTCATTGTATTGTTTCCTGGCGGTCAGTGGAAAAATACTTCGTACATGAATGGGTGGTGGATGTTCCCCCTAACATTGGCTGTTAGTGGAGTGTTCCCTCAAATCTGTGGTCAGTGAAGTGTCCTCTTACATTGGTGGTCAGTGAAATGTCCCCTTACATTGTGGTTAGTAAAGTGTCCTTTTAAATTGGTGAATGGTAAAGTGCCACCTTACATTGGTGGCCAGAGAAAAGCTCCCTCACATTGGTAGTCAGTGAAGTGCGCTCTTACATTGGAGGTCATTGAAGTGTTCCCTTACAGTGGAGGCCAGTGAAGAGTTTTCCTATATTAGTGATTAATGAAATGCTCCCTTATGTTGGTGATCAATGAAATGCCTGCTTATATTGGCAGTCAATGAACTTACATAGGTGGTCAGTAAAATGTACCCCTACTTGGTGATCAGTGACGTGTTACTTTACATTGGTAGTCAATGAAGCCCCCTCTTACACTGGTGGCCAGTGAAGAGCTCACTTACATTGGTGGTCAATTAAATGCTCCCTTACATTGGTGGTCGATGAAGTGCCTCCTTATACTGGTGGTCAGTGACGTGCCCCCTTACATAGATGGTCAGTAAAGTGTCTGCTTACTTGGTTATCAGTGACATGCCCCTCTACATTGGTGGTCTGTGAAGAACCCATTTACATTGGTGGCCACTGGCCAGTGAAGAGCTCCCACACATTGGTAGTTAGTGAAAAACTCCCAATACATTGGTGGTCTTTGAAATGCCCTTTTACATTGGGGGACAGCGAAGCGCTCTCTTACATTGTTGATCAATAAAATGCTCCCTTATATTGGTGGTCAATAAAGTGCCCTCTTATATTGGTGGTCATTGAAGTGCCTCCTTACAAAGGTGGTCAGTAAAGTTTCCCCTTACTTGGTGATCAGTGAAGAGCTCCCTCACATTGGTAGTCAGTAAAAAAAAAACTATACATCGGTGGTCTTTGAAATGGCCATTTACATTGAGGGTCAGTGACGTAAGCCCTTACACGTTGAACTGTGAGGAGCTCTCTTACATTGGTGATCAATGAAGTTCTCCCTTACGCTGGTGGTCAATGAAGTGTCCCCTTACATTGGTGGTGAGTAGAGAAGGACCCCTGGAAATAAGTGGGTTATTTCTACCTACCATTGGGGGTCAGTTGGAAGAATGCCCCCACACAGATAGGTTACTATCCATAAAAATTTTTGTTAGCTATCTTAGAGACATACATAGCTCATTGCTCAAAGAACCCCTAGCAACCTTTGGAGGAACCCTAGGGTCCCACAGAACCTGGATAGGAAACATTGTAGATTGTACTTATAGATTTGTTCCCTCCAGCGTTTTTATAGATAGCCCGTTAACAACATGTAATTAACCTCTTGGGGATGAACATCTTATTAACGCTACTTATTGATTTCAGTTAGTTTTTTGTCGTAAAGGGGTTATTTGTATCAGATATTTAGCATCCAAAATACTTGGAAAATTGATTTGTTTTTTCAATGATTTAGTAAATATTGTATATCTAAAAACCTGATTACCTCTAAAAATTATATAAAAAAAAAAAGAAATTGCCAACACAATAGGATCATTTTGAAAAGGATTCTGCATGTTTCATTTATTGGGGATGCAGCCAAATTAGATAGATAGATAGATAGATAGATAGATAGATAGATAGATAGATAGATAGATAGATAGATAGATAGATAGATAGATAGATAGATAGATAGATAGATGTTGCTATTATCCATGTAATAATTTTCAGTGATTTCTTAAACCATATAGCTTCTACATCTCACGTGAAGACCACAGTACCTTTGTATGTTACCTTACTTATGTAACATATAAATACTTTGAGGGAATAAATGTCCCTCAAAGTGGTGGTCATAATGCTGCCCTTACAAACAGCTACAAAGATCACTGGGTTCATGCTGCTGGCTCTGCGAAGTGGTATTAGACCCAGAACTATGCATGCACCATCAAAAGGGAGGTCATTTTTCAACAGCTTAAGGAGCCCCTAGCAACCCCTTGAAGAAACCTAGAGATCCATGGAGCCCTGACTGAGAATGGCTGGTCCAGACTATTCTATTCATCTTGTATGCACCTAGGAGTCAGGAAATGAAAAGTGTCAGAACGGCTATTTTTACACTGTTGTGTACTCGGCAAGGGTAGCGTGCATTTTCAAAGTAAAAGTGCTATTTATGTTGTTGTACCCTATTAGGTAAATAATGCATGTGATCTATCTCATTTCATTAAGCCAAGAATCGAAAGTGTCAATGGTGCCCAAAAATGATTGCATTTAATTTCTGTTTTTTGTTTACTGTGTGTCATCCATAATTCAACAGCAACAGAAATCCTTATGTTTACATTTATCCTTATGGCACCATAAAAAATGTGTCCTTAGACACAAAAATAAGCTTGTATGTTCTAAAAAGAGCGAGATACACATTAAAATCAGCTCTTTTAAGTTCTGTCTGGTCATGTGCAAAAAATAAGTAAGCCTTTTTTTTTTTTTACATACTTTTCTTAAGCAGAAAAGGATATGTTTAGACTCAGAAAATCATTCTGATAACATGTTTTTTTCTATACTCTTCTCTAATAACATCATTGATGTTCTTGCTATACGACACATGTGAGAATATTATATATAATGATAGTATTGTTCACTGCTGTGACATGCCCCATCCAGCAATGGGAAAAATAATGATTGTACAATCTACAGTAAATATGAAGGCAGGAGCAGTGACAGCTTCAGCTGGGTGCTGTTTGCTAGAAAAAAAAACATTCGGATTTAAGAGATTTACATATATATATATATATATATATATATATATATATATATATATATATATATATTTGCTTATTTTAATATCTTTATATTTACCTATCTTTATTTATATATATATATATATATATATATATATATATATATATATATATATATATATGTGTGTGTGTATATCATTTTTTTTCTGCAAAAAATAAATAAAAATTGTACATCTAAAGTTACCAAAATAAGTAGCAAAATTGTTACTCTCATCCATCTATCTATGATCTATCTATCTATTTATCTGGCTTCAAACATGCTTGGGGCAAACACAGATTTATACCCAGACAAAAAATTTAACAAAAAAAAAAATCAAGAACAAAAAATAAAAAAATATATATATATATATATATTTTTTTTTTAAAAGGGCAGACTCGATAGACTATTTGGTCTTGTCCTGCTGTCACTTTTCTATCTATCTATCTATCTATCTATCTATCTATCTATCTATCTATCTATCTATCTTCTATCTATCTATCCATTTATCTATCTATCTATCCATCTATCCATCTATCTATCCATCTATATAGCTTGTGCATGTAACTTTCCAAAATGATTTAATTGCCAATGATTTTTTTAAATTACATTTTTAGGGATAATCAGATACTCCAGTATGTATTAAATTGTTGAAAAAGCATTTTAGAGCATTTTTGGATGCTAAATATCTAATACAAATAACCCATACACAGGTAATTGACCTATCTCTACTGTATTAGTCAGTCTATCTATCTATCTATCTCATCACATAGATAATCAGATACTACAGTATTATTAAATTGTTGAAAAAACAAATTCATTTTAGATCATTTTGGAGACTAAATATCTGATACAAATAACCCCTTACATAGGTAATTGACCTATCTCTCTATCTCTACTATATTGGTCTATCTATCTATCTATCTATCTATCTATCTATCTATCTATCTATCTATCTATCTATCTATGCTGTATTGATTGATCTATTTATCTCCACTGTATGTATGTATGTATGTATGTATCCTCTATCTCATCCATCCACCCACTATCTATCTATCTATCTATCTATCTATCTATCTATCTATCTATCTATCTATCTATCTATCTATCTATCTATCTATCTATCTATCTATCCATCTAATCCATCCACCCATCCAGTATCTATCTACCTATCCTATCTATCTATCTATCTATCTAATCTATCTGTACAGAGTAAAAAAAAGAAGGAACAAGAGAAAGAGAAACTTTTAGCCTAACTTCTCCAATTCTGATGAGTCGATGATCTTACCTGGATTTGGTCGTTGTACCAGTCTGGCTCTTCGTTAAGTCCTATTTCTGCCGCAAACACTTGCGCTGAAACCAACATAATGACAGCAAAGGCTACAAGGATCTTCATGCTTTCCCGCTTTCACCACAGAACCCTTTGAAACGGGACCGGCTCTGCTTCTGACACAAGTATAAGCTTCAAACCGAGAGACAAGAGAAGTAATGATCTCTGCAAAGCGAAGAGTCAGGAGATGCAGGTTCTGCAAAAGAAGACAGGAGATGTCACTCAGCAGGAACAAAAAAAATAAAAGTAATTCGCAAATAAAACATTCAAAAATATAGACATTCTCAACTCAAAGCAACAACACAGCTGAAAGAAATGTGGAAGCAGCTGTTTTTTTTTTGGTTTTTTTTTTGTGAGCATGTTAAAGTTTGAAATGTCAATCAACAGCAAGAAAAAAAAAAGTAATTCATACATAAATACAAAAGAAAAAAAGTCATCAATATATAGATACATAAAAAAGTCATCCATACATAAATAGAAAATAAATAAAAAAGTCATCTATATATATATATAGATAGAAAAGAAAAAAAAATCATTCATATATAGATACAAAAGAGAAAAAAAAAGTCATCCATATATAGATACAAAGGAAAAAAAGTCATCCATAAATAGATAAAAAAGAAAAAAAGAAAAATGCATAAAATGCAACTAGTGGTGTTGCTTTAACATACAAAGCATGTTATTTTACTGCATTTCAACATGTTAGCTGCAAACATTATAACATAAAATAGTGATGAAAGCTCTTTGCTACACCTAATTTCCTAGTCAAGTATAATAGATTTCTCCTACAATAAAGAAGCTAAGAGGAAGATGTGATCACTTACTGTACTTGGATAGGAAGATCTCCGGCAGCTCTAGCCTGTTCAGCTTGTGTGTTGCTGTTCACTGCACTCCCCAGAGCTCAACTATATATAAGGAGAGGATGGGCAGGACTAAAGAACGTTCGTGTTCCAAACCTAATTACCTAATTCCAACCAACTCAATTCACCATATGGGGGACAGTGTGACGTCTGCACGCTAATATTCCCTTATCAATATTCAATTAGACTTGGAGGCTTTCCCAAAAGAATTTTTTTTAATCCAACCTTGTTTTTTTTTTTTTATATGCCTATATAGACGTAATTATGACCCCCCTCCAGCAGATGACCCCTTCTGTTGTAACTTGAAATGTGTCTACAGTGACGCCATTTGGGGGCCGTGCACTATAAACCGCTCTCCCGATGACATAAAATGCGTTCGAGATTTGTCACCCGAGCTAAATCATGAAAGAAAAGACAATGATAAATGTGATCATAGGCAAGGCGCAAGTCACGACCTGTTTATGTTAATCGCAGGTTATTTTGGATACGATCGTATATTAAAATTGAGCGATTCGTCAAGAGCCATCCGCGGTACAGGGTTTGGCGCGCTCGTCAGTGACACTCAAGTGGGAGACCGGGGCGCAAGACAAGTGTTATCCCTGGAGGAGGGACGTGAGTCATCACAATTCTTCACACAAGTTGAATTTGTTATATAATAAAAAAAAAGGTTGACAAACTGTCAAAAAACACGATTATCCTTTCTTTTTTGATGCCGCTTGAAGTTATATACTAAATAAGATCCGCTAAAGTGACTAATCTGTAAATGAAAAAGGAAAACCCTGTGAGTTTTGTTACAATGGAAGGGATTAAAGCTGAACTCTGGAAATGATTTTTGTTGCCGCGTTACATTGGTCCATCTTGGAACAATGTATGCAGTGCCGGGACAAGGTCACCCAGCGCCCAGCGCAAAGATGCCAAACTGCACCCCCCTTTCCCTTAGGGTTAGGGTCAGGGTGCCCCCTACCCCTGCAATAAGCCATTGCGCCAGGGGCAACCCCCCCCCCCCTCCTGCCCACCCCTTGTCCCGGCTCTGAATGTAATTATGTATATCTCACTCAGCGATCGTCAATGTAAGGGCTCTCCCAGACTTGCGGTGCCCTCTGAATAGCTATCTGCATTTTGATCACTTTTCACAGGGCATATGAGGAGGCGTTATATCACCTCCTCACCACCTGATTGAACCACTTCAGTCCCGGAAGGATTTGTCCCCCTTCCTGACCAGAGCACTGTTTGCGAATTCGGCACTATGTCGCTTCAACTGACAGTTGCGCGGTCGTGCGACGTTGCACTCAAACAAAATTGACGTCCTTTTTTCCCCACAAATAGAGCTTTCTTTTGGTGGTATTTGATCACCTCTGTTTTTTTTTTTTTTTGCGCTATAAACAAAAAAAAGAGCATCAATTTTGAAAAAAAAAACAATATTTTTTACTTTTTGCTATAATAAATATCCCCCAAAAATAAATATATAAAATAACAAATTTTTTCCCTCAGTGTAGGCCGATACGTATTCTTCTACATATTTTTGGTAAAAAAAAAAAATCAGAATAAGCGTATATTGATTGGTTTGTGCAAAAGTTATAGCGTCTACAAAATAGGGGATAGATTTATGACATTTTTATTATGAATTTTCTTTTAATTAGTAATGGCGGCGATCTGCAATTTTTATCGTGACTGCGACATTATGGCAGACACAGCGGACACTTTTGACACCATTTTGGGACCACTGTCATTTATACAGCGATCAGTGCTATAAAAGTGCACAGATTACTTTGTAAATGACACTGGCAGTGAAGGGGTTAAACACTAGGGGGCGATGAGGGGGTTAAGTGTGTCCTAGGGAGTGATACTAAGTGTGGGGGGGGGGTGGGCTACCACTGACATGACAGCGATCACTGCTTCCCGATGACAGGGAGAAGTAGATCCCTGTCAAGTCACTAGGCACTACCTCTCCACACTGCAATCATGGGTCGCTGGTGTACATTGAGTTCCCGGGACCCACGGGCATTCATGGCCCGACAGGTGGCGAATTCAAATGGATGTACAGGTACGCACATTTGCCTGCCTGTGCAATTCTGCCGACGTACATCTGTGTGTGTGGCGGTCGGCAAGCGGTTTAAGTAATACTAAAGCTTACGGTTTATTTTTATACTTAAAGTGGTTCTGCACCTAAAAAAAAAAAATATTAAAAGCCATCAGCTACTAATATTGCAGCTGCTGACTTTTAATAAAATCACACTTACCTGTCCCGGGGTGCAGCGATGTCGGCGGCAGATGACGAGCGATCGCTCGTCTCTCTGCTGCCCCCGCCGCCATCCTCTGTCAGGGAATCGGGAAGTGAAGCGTTGCGGCTTCACTGCCCGGTTCCCTACTGCGCATGTGCGAGTTGCGCGGCGAGTCTCTTCTGGTCCCCACTGTGTCCTGGGAACTGTGTGTTTCCCAGAACACAACGGGGGGGGGGGGGGGGGCGGGGCGTCTGCCCGGAAGTGGGTGCAGATATCTGGATTATCCAGGTAACTGCACACTCCCCGCCCCCCTGAAAGGTGCCAATTGTGGCACCGGAGGGGGGGAGGGATCAGATTAGCAGAACTTCCCCTTTACACTTCTCTGTGTAATGGTTTTGCACAGAGCACCTCGATACTCTTCTCCTGCCCCCCCCCCCCCCCCGGTCTCCTGGCACCTCTGCTTTGGCCAATGCCCCATAGAAAGCGGCTTTCTATGGGGCACACTCATACAGACTCGCTCCTGACCCACCCTGTGTGCGTCCATTGACACAGACCAGGTGGCCTGACCCCACCCCCTGGTCCCTTGTCATAGGATTTGATTGACAACAGTGAGAGCCAATGGAGAGAGCCTCTGCTCTTGTGCACGTCGCCATATTGGGATTGAGCTCAGATAAAGGGGGGGGGGGCTGGGTGCATCATCCTGCAGCTTAGAAGGTTCTTTTTTACCTAATGTATAGAATGCATTATAGTAAAAAGCCTTAAGGCTTTAGAACCACTTTAACTGTATAATGCCGCACTACTGAGCCGCAATCATGAGTATTGCATGTGGCTGCTATTGATTTCAGTAGTGCTCCTTGTCAAACTCTGCACCCTGAGTTAAAAATGCTGCATCTGTGCAGCAAAGCACCGCGGGCGGTATGTAAACTGCCCTGTCCTTCTCCGGTTGTTATTATAGATTGAGTTGGTGGCAGGGGATGGGGGCATAATACCCTGGCTCAACCTTCCATTTTTACAGCCCCCTGATCACCCATCTGAAAGAGATCTAAGTATTCATATCACATACAGTGATCGTTGTGTTGGCTCTACAACTGTCATAGCTGTTATCATCAGGGTCCCGTGCTGAGGGGCTTCAGCTGGCCATAGATGGCTCGGATCTCAGTCAGTTCAGTAGAGACTGTCCGAAAATTTGATCCGTCTATGCAGGTGCGAACTGATAACTCATGGGGCCCCCGGGCAATAGGAGATTATGGGGCCCCCAGGCAATCAGAGATTATGGGGCTACACAGTATACAAAAACACACACACACACAGTATACAATCACACAGTATACACAGAGATGTATACACAGACATGTTTCTATTGGCTGAGAAGGTACCGGAGAGGTGGGGCAGCTATAATCTCAGGATTTTTAGACCAAAAGGATGTTGGTAAGGGACATTTCAGAGACAGATATTAAAAAAAACACAGATTTTTACATCCTGTCCCTGGTTTTACTGAGGCTGGCAACCCTGATGGGGCCCCCTAGTGGCCCGGGGCCCTCGGGCAATGTCCGAGTGGCTGCATGGTCAGTCCGCCCCTGATGTCTATGGGCAGGTTGGTTGTACCCAAGTTGATCCATTGATCGACTTAGGTACAACCAGCCTGTCCGATTTTTACAAGTAATTACTTCCCATGGCTATAGCTGCTAGCAGTAATTATTGTGTTCTGCTGGCAGGGAAGGCTCCCTGCTGGCAACACACAATAGTGTCACGGAAGGAATTCAATGGTGGAAGGAAAGAAAATGTAATCATCAATGGCTTGCCTTTCCTACTGCATAGTAACCACAGGAGGTCACTCGCTGACATTCACCAAATGCCTTATGTTTTTTTCAATGAATAGAAAGCGTTCACTGATTGGGTGAGGTGGAGATCATGACTAGGGATGAGCTTCGTGTTCGAGTCGAACGTACGTTCGACTCGAACATTGGCTGTTCGTGCGTTCGGCGAATTCCGAACGTTTTGGCCGTTCGCGTCAAAATTCGAGTGACGCGCGCGGACCACAATGCACTGCGTTGGCGCAGTGCATTGCTGCCCGATGATTGGCCAAGCATGCACTGTGACCTCGCATGCTTGGCTAATCGCAGCGCCGGCAGCGAGGAGAGCCATGATTGGCCACAGGCATCCTGCCTGTGGCCAATCATAGCTCAGGCTGTGTAGTGCACGCCCCACACTATATAAGGCCGCCTTTAAGGCGGCCTCCTGTAGTGTGTTACTTTGCATCTGAAGCAGTGGGTGTTCTGTGTACCTTCAACACAGTACACACCAATCGTTTTTGGCTGATTTCCTATCTTGCTGCTGTGTAGTGGTTGTTGTCTGTGCCCTGACTGCAGTATACACCATGATATATTCACCTCACCTATATAGCTAGTGATCTAGCTTTAACCACTTAACAACTGCCCATTGCCGATTAACGGCTTCAGGGCGGTTGTTTAACTCAGAGAGGCCGTTAATTAACGGCCTCCCAGAATTCTGCTCTCGCGTGCCCCGAGGTGTGCGCACTCGAGAGCATCCGTGATCGCCGGGTCCATAGGACCCGGCGCATCACGGTAAACGGCCGCTCATAGCAGCCGTTTACCATGTGATTGCTCCGTCAAATGACGGAGTGATCACTTGGAAACAAACCGGCGTCATGTTATGACACCTGTTCCTCCCTCCCCTTTCTGTACCGATCGGTACAGCGGAGGGGAAGAGATCGGTGTCAGCAGCGATGTGGGCTGCATCTGCAGTGCCCACATCGCTGCTCACCGAATTTAACCCCTCAATTCCCTGCCAATACTCTGCAATACCAGTGCATACTCTGCAGTACCCTGCCATTACTCTGCAGTACCCCGCCATTACTCTGCAGTACCCCGCCATTACTCTGCAGTGCAGTACCCCGCCATTACTCTGCAGTGCAGTACCCTGCCATTACTCTGCAGTACCCGGCCATTACTCTGCAGTACCCCGCCATTACTCTGCAGTGCAGTACCCCGCCATTACTCTGCAGTGCAGTACCCCGCCATTACTCTGCAGTGCAGTACCCTGCCATTACTCTGCAGTACCCGGCCATTACTCTGCAGTACCCCGCCATTACTCTGCAGTGCAGTACCCCGCCATTACTCTGCAGTACCCCCATTACTCTGCAGTAACCCCCATTACTCTGCAGTACCCCCCAATACTCTGCAGTACCCGCCATTACTCTGCAGTACCCCCAATACTCTGCAGTACCCTGCTATTACTCTGTAGTACCCCGCCAATACTCTGTAATACCCTGCCATAAATTGCCATACCCAGCCATACTCAGAGATACCCAGCCATACTCAGTGATACCCTGAAATACCCAGCCATAGACGCCCCCCACCCCTCACCGCCCTCCGGTGCTTCTACCAACTCGCCCTATCGATCAAAGCCAGAATCTTTTTTTTATTTTTTATTTCAGGCTTCCCAGCCTAGAGGTGAGATGTGGGGTCATATTGACCCCCCAGATTTCACTGTAAAGAGGACCTGTCACCCCATATTCCTATTACAAGGGATGTTTACATTTCTTGTAATAGGAATAAAAGTGATCAAAAATATATTTTTGGGAAAAAAAATGTCAAACTAAAATAAATAAAGTAAAATGAACAATAAAAAAATAAAATAAAAATTAAAGCGCCCATGTCCCCATGTGCTCGCATGTGCCACACATGTGAGGTATCTCCGAGAATGTTAGAGCGAGAGCAATAATTCTAGTCCTAGACCTCCTCTGCAACTCAAAACATGTAACCAGTAAAAAAAATTTAAAGTGTCGCCTATGGGGATTTTTTAAGTAGCGACGTTTGGCGCCATTCCACGGGCATGTGCAATTTTGAAGAGTGACATGTTTGATATCTATTTACTCAGCATAACTTCATCTTTCACTTTATGCAAACATTGGGCTAACAAGTGGTTAATAATAGAGCTTGCAGTCAGTAGTGTTAGGAGATAGTGCGTGCTGTCTGCGTGCTCTGTACCCAGTACATACCGCTATAATATAGGGCAGGCCCCTACTTTCAAACATCCAACTTACAAACATCTCCTACTTGCAAACGCAAGGAGACAGCAGCAAGTGAGATGAAAAAAGATGGACGACAAAACAAATTATACAGGGGTGATAACCCTTCCCTATGTTTTCCAAAAAGCTTAAAGATAGTTTTTTTGACTGGAGCTACACTTTAAAAATGTACCGGTTGAAAATGACAAACAGATTCAACTTAACACAACAAACCTACACAGTCCCTGTCTTGTTTGCACCGCCTGTATACTGCTGTTCTGAGTATATAGGGCCTGGGGGCCACACGCATTTCCTTTTTTTAATATGGGTACGGGGTTCCCCTTAATATGTGTACAAGACCCAAATAGGCTGGTAATGGGCAGGGAGGGCTACCCATGCCATTTTTCTGAATGATTTTCAACCATATTGCAGGAACCAGATATAACATTAAAACCGCAAGCAGTTTTAAATGGTGTTATTTCCGTTTAATGTCATTTTGTGCAGGGACTGTTCTAAACACGGGAAACACGTGGCACTTCACAGGCATACTACAGACACCCCCAGGCACCATATTTAAAGGAATATTTCACTTTTTTTTTTCACTTTAATCGTCATTAAAATCAGTGCTCCCGCCAAAACGGTAGTTTTTAAAACTTTTTTTTGCAGTGACCCATGTCCCCTGAGGCAGGAGGCAGGTCGCCAAACCCTTTTTAGGACACTATCTTGCATATTAGCCGTTAAAATTAGCACTTTCCAATTCGAACGTTCGAGTCCCATAGACTTCAATGGGGTTCTAACGTTCGTACCGAACGCGGGGGTCGTTCGCAAGTTCTGGTGCGAACCGAACCGGGGGGTGTTCGGCTCATCCCTAATCATGACATCACCATCATACATACATTCAAGCTAGACCAATGTAACTATTCAATAAAAATCATGCCTAGTTCAGCTTACAATATCAGGGTGTCCCAGACCTGATGTAAGAAGCCTCGAATGATGATGGTCCTGGGCAAAGAAGAGATCTGCCTCTCTCTATTCCTATATATACTCTAAGTCAGGGATCTGCAATTAATGGACCTCCAGCTGTTGCAAAACTACAAGTCCCATCATGCCTGTGGCTGTCAGTATATTGCTATGCTTCATGAGACTTGTAGTTCTGCATTAGCTGGAGGTCCGCTAACTTCATATCGCTGCTCTAAGTGAAGGCTGATATGTACTGGAAAGCAGCATTGCATGGAGAGTTCTTTTTGTTTTGTTTTTTTATGTCCCTTTTCTTTTTTTTTTATTAATTCCTAAAGTGAAACCTTAAGTATGGAAATTTAATTTAAAGTAGTTCTAAAGTCACAAGGTGTTTTTTTTTTTTTCTTAATGCATTTTATGCATCAAAACTTTCAGTGTGCGGCTCCCCTCTCAGCCCCCCTAATACTTACCTGATCCCTATCTTGATCCAGCGATGTTGCATGAGAATCTCGCCTGTCTGGGACTCTCCCTCCTCATTGGCTAAGACAGCAGCTGGGTGCCATTGACTCCCACTGCTGTCAATCAAAGTCAGTAAGCCAATGAGGAGAGAGAGGGGGTGGGGCTGAGTTTGAATGTACACACAGAGCAGCGGCTCGGCTCGGGTGCCCCCATAGCAAGCTGCCTGCTACAGGGAGGGATAAAAGTATTTGATCCCCTGCTGATTTTGTATGTTTGCCCACTGACAAAGAAATTATCAGTCTATAATTTTAATGGTAGTTTTATTTTAACAGTGAGAGACAAAATAACAACAAAAATATCCAGAAAAATGCATTTCAAAAAAGTTATAAAGTTGCATTTTAATGAGTGAAATAAGTATGTGATCCCCTATCAATCAGCAAGATTTCTGGCTCCCAGGTGTCCCCTCTACAGGTAACAAGCTGAAATTAGGAGTACTCTCGTAAATGGAGTGCTCCTAATCTCAGCTTGTCACCTGTATAAAATACACCTGTTCACAGAAGCAATCAAACAGATTTCAATCTCTCCACCATGGCCAAGACCAAAGAGCTGTCCAAGGATGTCAGGGACAAGATTGTAGCCCTACACGAGGCTGGAATGGGCTACAAGACCAATGCCAAGCAGCTTGGTGAGAGGGGACAACAGTTGGTGCGATTTATTTGCAAATGGAAGAAACACAAAATAACTGTCAATCTTCCTCGGTCTGGGGCTCCATGCAAGATCTCACCTCGTGGTGTTTCAATGATCATGAGAACGATGAGGAATCAGCCCAGAACTACACGGGAGAATCTGGTCAACGATCTCAAGGCAGCTGGGACCATAGTCACCAAGAAAACAATTGGTAACACCCAACGCTGTGAAGGAAAGAAAACCTGGAGCCAGTGGCATATCGTGGGGGGAGCGGAGAAGGCTGTGGCCCCGGGTGCAACATTTATCGGGGCGAAATTCTGGCTGCCTCCTCCTAAATTTACTTTCCTGTGTCCCCATGCTCTGGCTGCCATGTTCAGTCTCCGGCGCCCTGTGATTGGGTGTATGGGGTCATGTGTGTTGGCGGGGCTGGCCTATCCACAATCGCGGGAGATCCTGGAGTCCCACCTCTGCACATGTTCAGTCATGGGGTCATGTGCAGAGGCGGGACTCCAGGAGCAACCGCGATCGTTAACATAGTGGACAGTATAGTGGTCAGTGTAGTGGACAGTATAGTGTAGGGATCAATACAGTGGACAGTATAGTGGTCAGTGTGGTATAGTGGTCAGTGTAGTGTAGTGGACAGTATAGTGTAGTGGTCAGTATAGTGGACAGTATAGTATAGTGATCAGTATAGTGGACAGTATAGTGGTCAGTGTAGTGTAGTGGACTGTGTAGTGTAGTGGACAGTATAGTGTAGTGGTCAGTATAGTGGACAGTATAGTGTAATGGACAGTATAGTGGACAGTATAGTGTAGTGGTCAGTATAGTGGTTAGTGTAGTGTAGTGGTCAGTATAGTGGTCAGTATAGTATAGTGGACAGTATAGTGTAGTTGTCAGTGTAGTGGACAGTATAGTGATCAGTGTAATGTAGTGGACAGTATAGTGGTTTAGTGTAGTATAGTGGACAGTATAGTGTAGTTGTCAGTATAGTGGACAGTATAGTGTAGTGGAAAGTATAGTGTAGTGGTCAGTGTAGTGTAGTGGACAGTATAGTGTAGTGGACAGTATAGTGTAGTGGACAGTATAGTGTAGAGGTCAGTATAGTGGACAGAAAAAGTGTAGTGGACAGTATAGTGGTCAGTGTAGTGGTCAGTGTAGTATAGTGGACAGTACAGTGTAGTTGTCAGTATAGTGGACAGTATAGTGGTCAGTGTAGTGTAGTGGACAGTGTAGTGTAGTGGACAGTATAGTGTAGTGGTCAGTATAGTGGACAATATAGTGTAGTGGACAGTATAGTGGTCAGTGTAGTGTAGTGGACAGTATAGCGTAGTGGTCAGTATAGTGGTCAGTGTAGTGGCCAGTATAGTGTAGTGGTCAGTATAGTGGACAGTATAGTGTAGTGGTCAGTATGGTGTACAGTATAGTGTAGTGGACAGTATAGTGGTTAGTGTAGTGTAGTGGTCAGTGTAGTATAGTGGACAGTATAGTGTAGTTGTCAGTGTAGTGGACAGTATAGTGGTCAGTGTAATGTAGTGGACAGTATAGTGGTTTAGTATAGTGGACAGTATAGTGTAGTTGTCAGTATAGTGGACAGTATAGTGTAGTGGACAGTATAGTGTAGTGGTCAGTATAGTGGTCAGTGTAGTGTAGTAAACAGTATAGTGTAGTGGTCAGTATAGTGGACAGTATAGTGTAGAGGTCAGTATAGTGGACAGAAAAAGTGTAGTGGACAGTATAGTGGTCAGTGTAGTATAGTGGACAGCACAGTGTAGTTGTCAGTATAGTGGACAGTATAGTGCAGTGAACAGTATAGTGGTCAGTGTAGTGTAGTGGTCAGTATAGGAATCAGGTTGGTTAGTACTATTGTAGGAAGGGAAAGGACAGGACTTGGGGAGTGCTAAAAGTCTGCAGGTTAGGGGGCGCAAATTTCTTGCCTCGCCCCGGGCACTGACAACCCACACTACGCCACTGCCTGGAGCGCCCGCAAGGGCCATGTACCATCCAATCTTGGGTGAGAACCTCCTTCCCTCAGCCAGGGCATTGAAAATGGGTCATAGATGGGTCTTCCAGCATGACAATGACCCAAAACACACGGCCAAGACAACAAAGGAGTGGCTCAAGAAAAAGCACATTAAGGTCCTGGAGTGGCCTAGCCAGTCTCCAAACCTTAATCCCATAGAAAATATGTGGAGGGAGCTGAAGGTTCGAGTTATCAAATGTGAACCTCAAAACCTTAATGACTTGGAGAGGATCTGCAAAGAGAAGTGGGACAAAATCCCTCCTGAGATGTGTGCAAACCTGGTGGCCAACTACAAGAAACATCTGATCTCTGTGAAAACAAGGGTTTTGCCACCAAGTGCTAAGTCATGTTTTGCAAAGGAGTCAAATACTTATTTCACCCATTAAAATGCAAATCAATTTATAACTTTTTTGAAGTGTGTTTTTCTGCATATTTTTGTTGTTATTTTGCCTCGCACTATTTTTAAACAAAAAAAAAAAAAACAAGACTTTAGTATCATTTTAAGTGGAGTCACAAAATAAAAAAAAAAAAACTATAATAATAATAATAATGATAATAATCAGCACAAGGGACACAATCCGCAGTCAGCAGGAGATCAGTAGCAACTGTAGCAGTGATATGCAACAAAAGATAAAATAAATGAAAACAAGTATTACATAAACAAAGGTATTTGTTTATGATACACAGCTTGTTAGTGAACTATATGTAAGTCAGATAGGGTTTAAATCTTCATCATTTTAAAGTGGAGGGCCATCCTAAAAAAAAAAAAAAAAAAAAAAAGCATCAATATTCTTAAAAAAAAAAAAAACATTTGAAAATGTATTTTTTTTTTTTTACTTACCAGGAACTCCTGTTGCTAGGCAGTCTTCCTAATCTGCCTCCTCCTACTCCGCGGTGATCTTCAGTCTTCTCTCCTCCTCACGTTGTCTTCTGGGGAATGGGGCGCGCTGCTGTGTTCTGGGAAATGTGTGTGTCACAGGACACAGCGCACCCCATTCACAAAGTTCTGCACGACTCGCGCATGCGCAGTAGGAAACGGGCAGTGAAGCCGCAAGGCTCCCCTGCCTGTTTCCCTTAGTGAGGATGGTGGTGCCGGGACACGATACGAGGGATGTATCGACCTCGGCAGGGCCAACATAGCGGGCGCCCTGGACAGGTAAGTGTCCTTATTAAACGTCAGCAGCTACAGTGTTTGTAGCTGCTGACGTTTAATAAAACATTGTTACGGCTGGAACACAGCTTTAAGAAGATTTACACTAGGTGCACACCTTGGCGTTTTTGCGTTTGGTGCACTAGGTGCACACCTTGGCTTTTTTTGCAGCCAAATGAATGGGCTACCGTGTCTGCAGTTTTCAAAAACCTGACTGCAGTGAAATCGCATGGTCTTTTTGACCATGCGATTTCCCTGTGGTTCCCGCAAACGTGATTCCGGCTAGGAATGCGTGGGGGTGCAATTTAGAATGAATGGCAGTCCCACGCATCTCCTAAGAACAGTGCGTTTTCACTGCGGGTGGTTGCGGGAATCACTGCGATCTGAATTACATATAGTTGGCTCACAAGCTGTGTTTCATAAACAAATACCATTGTTTTCCACTGTGCCAAAGCCACCACCAGCACTCCACCGAACAAGTACAGTAGGTGCCAAAAGGGCTTATGGCTTATAACTTTCCCCATTGACCTCAGTGCAATTCTAACCTGCCAGGTCATGGCAAAGTGGGCCTGGTTATGGCGAGGTGGGCAATTCTAACCAGAAAGGGTCACCAAAAAGCCTTCTTCTAAGCCAGTTCGAAACACAGTAAAACAGAATATATCTATACGAGGTATGTCTAAAAGGTTTTGTGAATGGCCCAATATCTCAACGGCAATATGGGCCAGGTGCGCCCGCATGCACATTGTTATCCAGGGATACACTGCGAAGCACCACCTGGTATGGAGCACAGGTGAACGCCAGAGTAAACCTGCTGCGGCAATGGAATGTAGTCCATGTGAGAGGTAGGGTCACAATGCAATGGAGCAACAAGTGAACATCAAGTTCTGCTACAAATTGGGGAAAACAGTAGTGGAGACACATTAAATATTGGTACAAGAGTACGGGAGAGAAGCGGTGAGCAGAAAATGTGTTTACAACATTACGGTTCAACCGTTTTCGCAACGGGAAGGAAACTGAGGATGAGCAACATTTGGGCCGACCGGCAACAAGCACAAGTACGTGTGGCAAATGCAGGTATGAGATCGACGATTCACTCTATGACTGATGGCGGGGGAATTGGGCATTAGCAAGGACACGGTGCGCTTCATTGTCCGCAAATATTTGGGTAAGGGGAGGATCTGTTCCCGGTTTGTGCCGCACCAGCTGACAGATGAACAGAAAGCAAAACGGATGGAAACCTTTGTAGATTTCTGGAGGCCTTTGCTGACAGTTTCCAGCAGCTTTATGAACGTTGCCAAAAGTGTGTTGTGAAGGATGGTGATTATTTTGAAGGCTAATAAAGGTAATTTGTTTGTATCTTCTGTTTTGTTTGTTTCCTGATACCTACCAAACGTTTTAGATACACCTAATATGTCTCACTTCCATCAGAAATCCATAAATCCTCTATTTAGGATGAGAGGTGGAACCATACGAATCAATCCTTTATACCAGTGGTAGGCAACCTTTGAGAGGTGGAGATCCACCTGAACAACATGAAAGAGATCATCAGTTTTTAGCGCCCTTTTTTAAAGAAATTAACAAGTAAGGCCTAACTAAATAGTAAGGAAAACGATGATAAAACAAATGTCACTGTAAAAAAATAAACTTGGTCTACCTCAAAAGTGGACAGTGTAGGTCAGTAGAGCAGTGAATGGCATCAGTAGGGCAGTAGAGCAGTGTTGTGTCAGTAGGGCAGTAGAGCAGTGGACAGTGTCAGTAGGGCAGTGGATGGCATCAGTAGGGCAATGGACTTTGTCAGTAGGGCAGTAGAGCAGTGTCATGTCAGTAGGGCAGTAGAGCAGTGGACTTTGTCAGTAGAGCAGTGGATCGTGTCAGTAGGGCAGACGTAGGTGTCAGTAGAACAGTGGATCGTGTCAGTAGTGCAGACGTAGGTGTCAGTAGAGCAGTGGAGGGTGTCAGTGGGGCAGAGGTTGGTGTTAGTAGGGCAGTGGATGGTGTTAGCAGTTTTTTTTTTTTTTTTTTACAATTTTATTTTTTTATAATTTACATTTTATTTTATTTTTTTAGCAGCCCTGTTGGGGGGCTTTGGTGAAATATCAGGGATCTAAACAGATTCATGATGTCTCCCCTTTGAGACAGAGAAAGGAAATTGAGGACATAGTCTTCAATCTCCATCTGCAGAATGAGTTACACGGAATGAATGAACAGGAAGAGCTCTGTACTGCCTTTTCGGTTGATGAGCAAACTGAAGGGTAGTAAACACAGTTTATTATGCTTCAGTTCTGAATGAACACCTTGAGTGATTGCACATGGGTACATGGAGAGCCAGGGCATCAGAAGGATGGGGAACCTGGACAGGAGGGGTGGAAGGTCAGCATTTGCTGGAACCAATTCTCTGTATTTTTCACCTGTGGCAGCTGAATGCCACTGGTGTAGAGTACAACTACAGCCTAATATTACAGAACCTTAAATGCAAAACTGCACACCACTGTTGATGGCTTGCTGGCCAAAATCAGTGCTGGCTTAGAAAAGGGTTTTCCCTTTGGCCCATCCCACCATAACTTTGCTGGTTAGAATTGAATTGAAGTCTATAAGGGATGTTTTTTGATGGTCACGTTTAGCCCTTACGACAGTTGTCCTCATCCTTTTTGACACCAGGGACCAGTTCCATGGCAGCCAATTTTCCCAGGGACCAGGGTGGGGGATGGCATATTCACAGAGTCTGTCCTCAATCCCCTTTCACACCACAACCCCCTCTTACAGCACAACCCCCCCTTTATATCAGTGTTCTCAGTTACCCTTCACATGACAGCCCCATTTTACATTACAGTGCCCCTTTACAGTGCAGTCCCCTTTACATCACAGTGCCCCTTTACACTATTATAGTGGGGACTGCTCTGTAAAGGGTGCACTGTAATGTAAAGGGGGCACTGTGATATAAAGGGGACTGTACTGTAAAAGGGCACTGCAATTATTACAGTGCCCCTTTAAAGTGCAGCCCCCTTTATATTACCATGCCCCTAGTAATCACAGACTCCTCCATCACATTGCTCCTGCATTCTGCCCCCCCTTTTCCTCTCTCCCCATTCTAATCTCTGCCTCCCCTGCTTACGACTTGTACCTTTAGCAGGTTTTGCCCAGTCCATGTGTCCTCTCCCGGCTCCCCTGCCCGCCCACCCGATGATGTCATCCTATCAGCGAGGTAGGGAGCGGGGGAGCTCTCCATTCCGATCTGCAGCTTCTCCCTCCCACTTGCCCTGCTGATTGGATGACATCATCAGCCGGGTGGGCAGAGGAGCCGGGAGAGGACACACAAGCATGGGCGCACAGCAAAAGGTGAGTGCCAACTGCGGTCTGTGATAGTCCTGTGCGGACCGAGGTCACCGCTCACCTCCTGCTGTGTGGCCCATTTATCAACAGGTTTCAGGCTGGCACCGGTCCGCGGCCCAGGGTTTGGGGACTCCTTGACTTACAATGTTTTCATACACTGCACTGATTATGGCCAACAAGCCTGAAAATCAAAAAACTATTATTAAATTAGATTTCAACCTGAATTCAAATCTCAACACTATTAAACATGCATGTGGGCTGGAGGGATGTGCCATTGTTGTGCTTGACTATAATATTCATTATACATAACTGGTTTTATTTTATTTTTTATCATTGCTGTGCATTTGTCAAGTCCAGCACTGGTAGACCAGCTCTCCTCCATGTCCTCTGCCTTTATTCCGACAACCTGTAAGCAGGGGCGGACTGACAACTCATGGGGCCCCCGGGCAATAGGAGATTATGGGGCCCCCAAGCAATCAGAGATTATGGGGCCACACAGTATACACACACACACAGTATACAATCACACAGTATACACAGACATGTTTCTATTGGCTGAGAAGGTAATGAGGAGGTGGGGCAGCTATAATCTCGGGATTTTTAGACCAAAAGGATGTCGGTAAGGGACATTTCAGAGACAGATGTAAAAAAAACACAGATTTTTACACTAGGGGGCAACCCTGATGGGGCCCCCTAGTGGCCGGGGCCCTCGGGCAATGCCCGAGTGGCCGAATGGTCAGTCCGCCCCTGCCTGTAAGATATGCTCTTCATCGTCTCGCTCCTACAAGGCTGAATGCTTTCTGCATAAAGCCACAGTTCTTTCTTCCACTTGTTGTTGTAAAGGCCTCTGGAGGATTTGATGTGATAAATTACTGCTAAAATGGATTCTGGAAAGCTTTTACTGCAAAACTCTTCTTTTCCTTTCCTCGGAACAAAAACACATGAGAGAACGCCAAGCAGCTTCTCTGAAAAGTTAATAAACATCCACGGGACATTAAAACCCATTAGAGAGACATTTTCTATCATACTGAAAACTGCATTTTGACATTTGAAAGAATCAGTTAACCCAAAACTGATATTTTAGCGTTTGGTATCTTTTGGAGAATTAAACCACCTGACTGACTCGCCTATCCCTCATGGACTCAATAAGCGTGATTTACTAAAGGCAAATAGGGCTTGTTCACAATAGCGGTTGGGGTGTGGTAAAACCTTGTGGTTGAGCTGAGGTTTTACCACCCCCCCCCCCCCCCCCCAAGAGCTCCCTTTTTAGCTGCAGAGGCAGTAGCCGGGGGGGGGGGGGTGTACACGTGCCAGAGTCATGATGCTTTGCTTTGCGGCCATTGCTGGAATTATATCCCATACAGGGCCACCATCAGGGTGGGACAGTCCATACACATGTAGAGGGCCTGGGTGTCCAGACTGTGGGCCTCAAACACAGCAACGAGTTGTTGCCTGGTCCTCCGAGAGTTGCCACCTCATCCCCTTAAACCCGAACACACATGAATTACACAGGTTCTGGTGGTAATTAAACTCACTTGGGGCCTTACCTGCATTAAATTAGCCTCAGAACCTGTGTAATTACTATATATTCAGGTTTAAAGGGATGAGGTGGCAACCCTAGCTCCACCACTGTAGGGGGTGCCCGCTCGCCACCAGCCGGTTCTTCTAGTTTTGATGGGAGATAGTAAACGCTCTCACTGTCACTGCCATATCTACACGGCGGACTGACCTCCTAGCCTCTCCACCAATTCAGTTCTCTGCTACAGACATGTTGGGAGGCAGAAACTGGGGGAGAAATTCAGCTGAAAGTCCAGTAGAATGAAGAGAGAGGAGCTGTCCGCTGTATGAGGAGACCCCATGTCAGGAGAGGTGTCACTGAAGACACATGAAGGGAGCCGGAAACACACTTAGCAAGGAGGGGGAATTAAGTGACACAGAGCAAGTGGATGCCAATTATACCACCCCCCTCATCACCACCACTGCTGCCACCATCACCAGGGCCGTCTTTAATATTGATTGGACCCTGGGTAAAAAATTTCTTGGGCCCCCCCCATGCAATTTCACTATCCATCTGCTCTAAAAACATACAATAAATAGCAGCTAGACTTAAATACAGTTTACTCTATCATATCAATGCCGCCTGCCACAGTTATTTACTAAGTAACGCCACCGCTATTTACATATGAATGCCGGTAATTTACATGTAAACACAGGGTCTGCAGGTGAGTCATCTGTACACAACAATAGGGCCGAACTGGGCAGCATTAGCAGCAGCACTTCACACTGAGATATCGGGACACAGCACAGGACTAAAACTTCAAGGGACAAGGGAATTTAAACCTGGATAGTTGGCAAGTATGAGGCAGCTGTTTTGGACCCACAACAATGACAGGGCCCAGGGCAGCTGCCTCCTTTGCTCTGCCTTAAAGACAGCCCTGACCATCACCACCACTGCCACTGATCCCATCCCCCCCACCACCACCACCGCTGCCACTGACCCATCCCTCCTCACCACCTTCACCGCTGCCACCGATCCCGACCCCCACCAACCATCATTGCACTGCCACTGATCCCATCTCCCCCATTGCCATCACCATCAACACTGCCACTGATTCCATCCCTCCCCACCACTACTGCTGCCACTGATCCATCCCTCCCCACCACCAGCACCACTGCCATTGATCCCATCCCCCACCCCCACCGATGCCACTAATCCCATCCCCTCAGCCAACCACTACCACCGCTGCCACTGATCTATCCCTCCTAACCACCATCACTGTTGTTACTGATCCCACCCCCCTGCCAACCACCATCGCCACTGCCACTGATCCCACCCCCCTGCCAACCACCATCGCCACTGCCACTGATCCCACCTCCCCCATTGCCACCACCATCACCACTGCCAATGATCCCAACCTTCACTATCACCACTGCTGGCCACTGACCCATCCCTCCCCACCACCATCACCACTGATCCTATCCCCCTTACCGCTATCACCACTGACACTGATCCCATCCCCCCTACCACAATCACCACTGCCACTGATCCCATCCCCCCTACCACCGCCACTGCTGCCACTAATCCCATCCCCCTCACCCCTGGGTGGATTTGGTAGGATGGCCAGTGGGCAGGCCCTGAGGAATGTTGATGGCCAAGCCCAGGGGACGCAGGTCTAAAGCTGTCTAAGGGCGCCCCTTATATTTATGCCGATCGCGATCCATTTAAGTAGATGGGTGCCGCCCTGCAACTGCATGCAGTGCAGAGTCCAACAGGTTAAAGCGGGTGCTGAGAAGGCAATACAATGCTTCCCCACCGCCTGTCAAATGCTCCCTGAAAAATGGTTCAAATGCAAAGCCCTCTTGATTCAGAAACGCTAGTATGAACAAGCCTATAGGCCAGTGATGGCGAACCTTGGCACTCCAGATGTTGAGAATCTTTGCTACATGTTTACACTGTCGGCTACCTTTGCTACATCGGAAAATACTTTTTGACTCTTTGTGTCAGAATACTGACTTTTTGTGGTTTATTCCTTCCTACCGCAAGGTTTCTGGATGTCATGGATATTGATTTGTATTTAACGGCAGATTAATTAATTAATTAATCTAAATTTGTACCTATATTTATTTTATTTAATTCATTTATACAGTGATTTGTCGATACTCACTAATTACTACTTCGAGTATTCAGTTATTCACCTAGGGGTGTGTGTTTCTTGATTACTCACCTTTTTAACTCGTACACTTAGGTTGTGCAATTGAAGTCCTTTTACACTTATACAAGCCGAATATTTTTGTTTTGTTTTTTTTGTTGCAGCACCTTGTTCTTGTTTCTCAAATAGTTTCACAATATTCACTTGCACAATATATGCCATATTTTAATACCTAATCAAAGGGTAGATGCACTTTAATTAATTCACTTTAATACATTTTTCTGGTTAGTGCGGACTTTTTCCATTTGATTATGTATCTTCAGCTGGAGGATACTTTCTTATGAATTGCCTGTGAAGGTTTTCAGAATCAGTACTGACTTAGCACAAGGATTTCTGGTCCCCTTTTGGCCTACGCACCATAACTGGGGAGTGGGATACAGAGAGGTGAGTATAGAAGTTCTTCAGTTGTAATTTACGTTCTTTTGGATTGTCTGTGAAGGTTCTCATTTTTTTCAGGTCATGGTATATCTAGTAGTATTTAGTCACATTCAAATTTACTTGTTCCAAAATGTTGTAGAACATTTTGTCTTGCCCATACCACTTCTTCAGTTATTGTCTTCGACAATCTACGAAATCTTCCATGTTACAGAAATCCAGTTGAATGTGACAAACTACTACTAGATACATTTATTTTGTATTCTTTTTAATCTGTCTGGATTGTATTAACAGTTGTGACTAAAGGCAAGCCATGAATGAATACATTTTCTTTCCTTCCACAACAGGTGCAATCGATTAGGATATTGGTTCCCTACCCAATCGGCCAACTTTTATTCCATTTATGGCCATCTTATGCAGGCCATACATGGTCGAATTTCGAACGAGTTTTCTTTTCAAAATCAGAAAATTCAGGTTTTTTTGTTATCCGATGACGCCACCATTGATTTTCGAAATTCAGCCGACCAAGCGTTCAATTTCACCTCATGTTGCTACAGAAAATAATTTTCTTGGCCAGGAATCTTCTTTTCTCTCAGTAAATTTTCTTTTCTTATTACATTTCTCGCACGATTTTCCCATCTTTGATTAGAAAATCGCTCATTTTTCAAAAAATTTCCAACATGTCCGATTCCTCAAATTTGATTTCCGCACGAAAATCGGCTGTTGCTGCAGCCCACTAATGGAGCGAAATTTATACGAAAATTCTTAGATATGATTTTCGAAAGAAAATTCTTTCAAAATTCGAACCATGTATGGCCAGCATTAAAGTGGCGTCCCCCCCCCCCCCCCCCCCCAAAAAAAAATGAGTAAATTAAAAACAAAAATTAGAAAAAAAAATATTAACTCACCTCTAAATGCCTCTTACTAGGGGGTCCTTCATAGTCTGCCTCCTTCAGTGCCCGTGCACCTGACATCACTTCCTCTCGGCGCAGTCAGTCATCTGGGACACGTGACAGGTCCCAGATGACTGCGCGGCGCATCACGGCATGTGACGCCACTCGCGCATGTGCAGTGGGTGTCCGGCTGTGAAGTGCCCACACTAAGAATGCTGGCGCCGCCGAGCGGAGTGGGGGGGGGGGGACGAGCGGAGCTTCGTTCCCCCGCATCGCTGGACCCTGTGACAGGTAAGTGTCCAATTATTAAAAGTATTTTTTCTTAAGGGGCACCCCACTTTAAGACTAGGGCTACGCTGATGAAGAAATCGATTTGCTGCTGTAAAATGTACTCAATAACAGCACCCTCATTTGCAAAACATTTAACTCAATGGGGGTTATTTATGAAAGGCCGATCCACTTTGCACTACAAGTGCACTTGGAAGTGCAGTCGCTGTAGATCTGAGGGGAAGATCTTAAAAGAGGGGAAGCTCTGCTGATTTTATCATCCAATCATGCGCAAGCTAAAAAAAATGTTTTTTTATTTTCCTTGCATGTCCCCCTCGGATCTACAGTGACTACACTAGCAGTGCACTTGTAGTGCAAAGTGGATTTGCCTTTCGTAAATAACCCCCAATGTCCTGCTAATCAGTTAATGGGAAACAAGTAAATGAATCTCTTAGTCCCAGAAGAGATTTAACTGCTAATGTAGCCCCAGCCCAGTCATAAAGGTGAAACAGAGGGAGGATTTAATTTACATTATGATAGCCAACATTTGTTATTCCATCTGGGAACTAATGTAGATAATACTTCATCAATTATTCTTCAATTTTTCATTTTTTATACATGTACTAAAACAATGTTTCTAGTACAAATTAATGTGACCTTACTTATAAATAATATATATGTATATTATGGCAGTGTGAGGCCTTGCCTAGGTGAAAACATAGGAGAAATAGACATGGGGTTATCGAGATTACACTTTGAATGGCTCCAGAATGTCAGTTTTGAGTAGCGAAAGATGGGTCCTCATCTTTCTCCAAGTCTTGTAATTCCAGGATAAGGGGCTGGAGCTCAGAGACTTTAAAATGCTTCTGCAATCCTATGCCCAGATTTTACCAGAAACCCGCAAGCAGAGTGTGCAAGTTATAACCAACGTCTAGGACCTAACAGTAGTTTGGGTCTCCATCCAACAGACAGGAGGTTTGTGCATAGGAGTCAGGAGGACTCCAATCCCTCTCTAGGAGTCAAAGAGGCTGCCGGGGCATGAGGGTCTGCATGAGCAGAGCAGCAAGCAGCTGACTGAGATTAAGTCAGCTTGAGCTTGAGTTTAAAGAAGAGAGATCTACTGAAACTGGAGAGTGCAAAATCTAGTTCAGCTGTGTATGGTAGCCAATCAGCTTCCAGGTTTTTTTTTTGCCAAAGCTTAACCGCATGCCGACCAGCCACCGCAGTTGTCCTGAAGCAACATGGCTCGGCTGCGCGAATCGCCATCATGGTACGTCGGTAACATAGATGGCCACTAAGGGGCACGTACACGCCCCCTGGCCACCCACGGAGCGAGCCCGGCAGTCGCGATCACTGCCGGGCTTCCGCGAACGCATGGGGCACACCGAGAACCAGGATATGTGTGTGTGTAAACACACAGTTTCCGGCTCCCTGAGGGGAGAACAGACAGATCATCTGTTCATACAGAGTATGAACAGACGATCTGTCATCTCCCCTGCACAATCCCCTTCCCCTTTCAGTTAGAACACGTACTAGGACACACTTAACCCTTTCACTGCCAACTAGTGTTTAACCCTTTCACTGCCAGTGCCATTTTTACAGTAATCAATGCAATTTTATAGCACCGATCGCTGTAAAAATACCAATCCCAAAAATGTGTCAAAATTGTCCGACGTGTCCGCCATAATGTCGCAGTCTCAATAAAAATCACAGATTGCCGCCATTACTAGTAAAAAAAAATGTATAGCAAAAAGCCATAAAATGATCCCCTATTTTGTAGACGCTATAAATTTTGCGCAAACCAATCAATATACGCTTATTGCGATTTTTTTTTTGCCAAAAATATGTAGAAGAATACGTATAGCCTAAACTGAGGAAAAAAATGTTTTTTTTATATATTTTTTGGGGATATTTATTATAGCAAAAAGTAAAAAATAATGCGTTTTTTTTTTCAAAATTGTCGCTCTTTTTTTGTTTATAGCGCAAAAAAAAATAAAAACTGCAGAGGAGATAAAATACCACCAAAATACCACCCTCTAGTCCAGTGATGGTGAACCTTGGCACCCCAGATATTTTGGGACTACATTTCCCATGATGCTCATGCACTCTGCAGTGTAGCTGAGCATCATGGGAAATGTAGTTCCAAAACATCTGGGGTGCCAAGGTTCGCCATCACTGCTCTAGTCTAAGGTTAAACCTCTTTTCTTCTAATATTAATGAGTGGCCACGAGTCTTAGTTAAACTCCCTTCCGCGAAAAAGTTTTATCCCTATTGTGGGGTCACCAGTACGGTATTTGAAAATTGAAATCATATCCCCTCTCAACTGTCTCTTTTAAAGAGAGAATACGTTCAGAGCTTGCAACCTTTCCTCATAACTAATATCCTCCAGACCCTTTATTGGCTTTGTTGCCCTTCTTTGTACTCGCTCCATTTCCAGTACATCCTTCCTGAGGACTGGTGCCCAGAACTGGACAGCATACTCCAGGTGCAGCCGGACCAGAGTCTTGTAGAGCGGGAAAATTATTGTTTTATCTCTGGAGTTAATTTCCTTTTTAATGCATGCCAATATTCTGTTTGCTTTGCTTGCAGCAGCTTGGCATTGCATGCTATTGCTGAGCCTATCATCTACTAGGACCCCCAGGTCCATTTCCATCCTAGATTAACCCAGAGGTTCTCTGTCCAGTGTATAGATTGCATTCATATTTTTGCCACCCAAATGCATTATTTTAAATTTTTCTACATTGAACCTCATTTGCCATGTAGATGCCCCCCCCCCCCCCCCATTCATTTGTTCAGATCTTCTTGCAAGGTTTCCACATCCTGCGGAGAAGTTATTGCCCTGCTTAGTTTAGTATCGTCTGCAAATAGAGAGACTGAACTGTTTACCCCATCCTCCAGGTCATTTATGAACAAAAATAAATAGGATTGGTCCCAGCACAGAACCCTGGGGGACCCCACTACCCACCCCTGACCATTCCGAGTACTCCCCATTTATCACCACCCTCTGAACTCTGAACTGATCTAGTAATTCTTTGTTTCTAGTTGGTGCATCTACCATCTGACCCATGAAATTGTCCTCCAAGACATTTAGGAACTGGCGAGCTTTAGACAAATGCATGGTTCCCTCCGAGCAGTCTATGTCTAGATAATTAAAATCCCCTATTATGATAATACTTCCCATCCTTTCTGATAATCCAAATAGTGAAAGGAGGTCTGTTTCCTCCTCCTCCCTCAGGTTAGGGGGCCTATGGCATACTCCCAGTACTATTTTCCTCTTAGCTTCATCCCTTTGGAGATCTACCTATAAGGATTCCACCTCCTCCCTAGCTCCCTTAGTGATGTAATCTCTCACATTCACTTGTACATTATTCTTAATCTCTAGACATACCCCTCCCCCTTTTTTACCCTTTGCTATCCCTGCGATAAAGGGTATACTCTTGAATAGTTGCCAGCCAATCGCTGTTGAACCAGGTCTCTATAATGACTACACAATTCAAATCCTCCCACGTAGTTTAGACCAGTCACATGCTATCCTCTTATTGGGTGTTCCGAGATTGCAACTAGGCATGGGATGGCTTCTATCTATTGGAACTTATCTGTCCCATGGACAAGTAAAATATTGCACCTTTCTGTTCCCTCTATCCAGGCTTGGGGTATGATGAAAAGGAAGTTACTGACTCCTTTTTGGTGAATCCTGAAGTCCAAAAGGCTGCTATATAGGCTTTCTGCTACACAGGCCGGATCTTGTTTTGTCAGGCATCAGGCTTCAATGGCTTAAACTAAGCCTAGCTGAGGCTGGTAAAGGGGTGAAACTCTCAGCTGCACCATCTCTCTTTCACCTATTGTCTCCTCCTCCTGTTCCTTCCTCCTGCCCAGGGGCAAAGCCCCCCAGCACAGGGTTTCCTTCCAGACAGCTGGAACTTGGACTCTGCACCCTATCAGACACCTGAACATTTATGTCCTATTTCCCCACCTTCTGGGTCTTACCTTCCTAGGGATTGGTGGAAATTTCATAAATATTCAGGCTTTAGTCTCTGTTCCTCCACCCTCTAAGTTACAGAACAGCCCAGCAAGTTTTAAAAGTCAGGGGGAGGTAACAGAGGGACCCCTCAGAGCTCTGCACAGCTAAGCACAAACAAATGAACCCCAGCTCTTCTGCCTATAGAGGAGCCACACTAAATTGACCTACTCTGTAACACTGAGGGTGCTACAAGTGATAGCCCCAAAAAAGAAATAATGTGTCACAATGTGACGTCTATCAAACTTCCCCGGCAGGGGGCATGGCTGTATGTGACGTCGTGCGGTGGGAACACAGCAATTGAAATGAAAGCTGTGATGTTCCTCAGCACTCTCATCATCCGGCTGGCAATTCCTCTCCCCCTGCACAGATAGACTGCACTGGGTGGACACGGGCAGGCTGCATTGGGTGAACACGGGCAGGCTGCATTGGGTGAACACGGGCAGGCTGCATTGGGTGGACACGGGCAGCTGCATTGGATGGACACGGGCAGGCTGCATTGGATGGACACGGGCAGGCTGCATTGGGTAGACACGGGCAGGCTGCATTGGGTAGACCCGGGCAGGCTGCATTGGGTAGACACGGGCAGGCTGCATTGTTGGGCACAGGTGAGGCTGCATTGTTGGGCACAGGTGAGGCTGAATTGTTGGGCACAGGTGAGGCTGCAAAGTTGTTGTTTAATATTTGATAAAGTTGTTGTTTAATATTTATTTTTATAACTTGATTCTTCATAAAACATTTAAGTGTCATTTCATGAGATAATTTATGAAGGTGTGTTTCGGGATGGAATTAGGGGCGGGGCAAGGTAGGGGTTGGGTGGGGCAACTGGTGGCGAGTAACCCTTGAGACCTGGCTAGTAGATCAGGACTTGAAATTTTGAGCCCTGGTGTATACTACATAAAAAATTGCCGTGCATTGCATTGTACAGAGGTAATGAATTTAATGTACGACAAAAAAATAAATGTAGCTCCGGCTCCTGAAGAGCATGTGCTATGTGTTTTTTTTCTATTTAAAGTTCCTAAAACCACAGTTGGGTTTTAGGTTCAATTATACCAAATTATGGTTTCAGTACCAGTCTAGCTGGATTGCACTGTGTTCTGCTTGGCCACAGGTGGCGCTGTCACCGATGGCAAGTGTGAGAACGCAGTTTAGCTAGGCGTATTGAGTGCCATTCCTTCTCAGAACCAGCCCAGTGGGAGTGTCATCTTGCTGTGCATTCTGGGAGAGGGTACTTAAGGTACTGACATCACATGCTTCTGGGTTCTGGTCCAGAAGATCTTTCTGTCTGTTTGGTCCTGGTCCTCCTGACCAGACAGCATGGTCCTCATGGCCTGGGGTGCGGATCCATCCAATTCCGAGTCTCGGGGCTGGCTAGCCCGAGACAAAGTAACTGAAAGGAGGATTCAAATGTGGTGCCGTCTCATCTGTGGAGAGGCCCAGCAACTGGAGAAGCAACCAGGGGAGGACTCTTCGGGAGAAAGCCACGCTAAAGGCTGGCTTCTCAGAAAGAGCCTGGAGGCTCAGTTGAAAGACACCATCCACACTCATGCGGTATCGCCGGACCGGCTGCGAGATACTGGTACCGTATGATGGCTCTCTAAGTTTATCTACATCCTTCAGTTACATCCAAGTCTGTGGCAGAGACTTTATTCACAAGTGTTCTACATCAAGTCTGTGGCAGAGACTTTGTTCAAGTGTTCTATACGCAAGTCTGTGGCAGAGGCTTCGCTTTATTCAAACGCTCTATCAGCTGCTGGGCCTAGTGAGACAAGGTCTATCCGGTAGCTGTGAGAATCCAGTTGTGAGTGGCAATTCTCTGGATTTCTATAGTGAGAGACTTCCTATCTTTCCAAGAGTACCTGAATTTCCTACCCAACCCTCTACCCTTCATTGAGAGACTGTTCTGTCTACTTGTTGTCCAATAAATATACTAAAAGTGGATACAGTGTTAGTTTCTGCAGTTCTTTGGGCCATCTACCTTGGGAAACCCCTAGACGCACACAAGGTCAAGAAGGTAACGGTAAGCCCAACAAAACCAGCCACTCCTTAGGGGGTCAGTGCAACAAAAATAAAAAAAATTGCTGTGCACTGCTGAAGTGTTCGGGTTTGGCTTGAAGAAAAGGTGGCAACCCTACCTGTAGCTTATGTACTGTATGTATTTGCAAATGCGTGCAGACTAAACCCCTGTTTTTAGCGCTTATTGTTAAACAGGTCAATTCGGTTGGTCGCTAGCTGGTTGGTAAGTTTGAGCTTTGAAATCTCTTTTTGTATTTGAAATGCATCGCCCTTCCAGAGCTCCTTGCTGCAAAGACCAGTTATAGGTGGTGGCAGTGGCCATTTGTTTGTATTCTGTGGTATTTGTAGTATTTATATTTTACAATTAGTTCATATGCTGACAAGGAGCATGCAGAAAGGAGAAGAAAGATAAATTACAGAAAGGGAGGCCTATCACTGTGCTGCTTTTCTCTCACTATCCAGTTACAGGTTGGGTTCATGACATCCTAAGGTCAGACTAAGTGAGTTGAATGATTATGCTTCTTGTTCAACCCAGAAGGCTGGGGACATCTAGTGGTTGCATAGTTGCATAGTTGCATAGTTAGTAAGGTTGAATAAAGACACCAGTCCATCCAGTTCAACCAGTTCAACCTGAGTGAGTGTCTACAATTGTCCCTATCCTTGTACATTTCCCACTCACATCGGTCCCTACCCTCAAGGAGCCCACATTCCATTCATATACTAGGGCCAATTTATTGGACAGAAGCCAATTAACCTACCTGCATGTCTTTGGAGTGTGGGAGGAAACCGGAGTACCCGGAGGAAACCCACGTAGGCACAGGGAGAACATGCAAACTCCAGGCAGGTAGTGTCGTGGTTGGGATTTGAACCAGCGACCCTTCTTACTGCTAGGTGAGAGTGCTAACCACTACACCACTGTGCTTCCCTAGTGGTGGGAAAGGTATTGCTACAAAGGCCGCTTGATGACTTATTAGAAATTTTTAATTGCAGGTTTACCTGAACTGGTAGTGTTTTTAACCTCTTCAGCTCTGGAAGGTTTTACCCACTTTCTGACAAGGCCATTTTTTGCGATGCGGCACTGCGTCGTTTTAACTGACAATCGCGACACTGTACCCAAATAAAATGAATGTTCTTTTTTTCCCATAGATAGAGCTTTGTTTTAGTGCCATTTGATCACATCTGCGCTTTTTATTTTTTGCGCTATAAACAAAAAAAGGCAGACAGTTTTGGGAAAAAACAAAACAATATTTTTTACTTTCTGCTATAATACATACCCCCAAAAAAATGTAAAAAAAAAATGTCTTTATCAATTTAGGCCAATATGTATTCTGCTACAAATTTTTGGTAAAACAATCCCAATAAGCGTATACTGATTGAAGACGCTATAACTTTGCGCAATCCAAACTACAGATAGATTTAAGGACTTTTATTTTTTTATTTTTTTCTGGTAATGGCGACGATCTGCATTTTTTAGCGGGTTCATTACCGCGGACTAAACTGACATTGAGTGATACTTTTTGGGGACCAGTGACACCGATACAGTGATCAGCGCTATAAAAATGCTGTATAAATGGCATTGGCAGGGAAGGGTTTAACACCAGGGGAAATCAAAGGGTTAAATTTCCCTAGGGAGGCGCTTACTGACTGTGTGGGGCAGTGTCACACTGACTTGTGATTCAGCTCAGCTAAAATCACAATCTCTCTTTCCCTTCCTGACAGATCCGCCGTTTGCCTTGATTACACAGGCAGATGGCTGATCTGTCTCTCCTGGGAATGATCAACGGGTCGCGGCGGCCATCGCAGCTGTCCGAGCCGCTGATTGGCTCCCGCTGTGTCCAATCACAGTGGGAGTGGCGCATTGGCGGTGCGCGCGAGCCTCCTAAACTGCATGCACAAAATCGCGTACAGGTATGTGATTTTGCACAGCCAGAACACTCTGCCGCAGTAAATGTACATGGGGCAGTCTGGAAGCCGTTAAACCCTTGCATCTGTGTAGCTTTAAAAAATATAATAAAATAAATTTAATAATCGTATCTTGCTTTGCAGCCTGAAATGAAGACAGTTTTTGTTTTAAATCAGCTGTATTTACTCAACTTATAACATCCAAGTGAAAAAATAAATCAAAAACAGAATCACTGATTTGGAAAAAGGATCACCCCTCTTCTAAAATGACTTGTAAACTCAAACAGTTTTAGCTAATCACCTTCTCAATGGCACAGAAAGCAATTTAACTTTTAAATGTATCAACTGTGGTCATTTTGATTAACTCAGCATGAAAAGAGCTTTCCTGGAGCATTTCAGGTCCTGATTGTGCAACTGAAGCAAACAATCAACTATGGGTGGCAAGGCACAGTCAAAAGATCTCCGGGATAAAGTTGTGAACAGGCACATGTCAGGAGATGGATACAAAAAAAATTCAAAGGGTTTTATCAATGCCTATAAACACAGTGAAGTCTGTTATTAAGGCCTCATGCCCACAGGCATTATATAAAATGAGCTGTAAAGCTAGTACCGACACCAGGAAAAAAGCAGCATTAAAACTGCAGTTTTATCAGCGTTTTTGCATTGGCGTCAATGCACGTTTTGCTGCGCTAGCTTTCAGCAGCGTTTCTTTGTCTCTATTCAAAATCAATGGTTCCCCACGGGAGCCCATTGATTTAAAAATAAGTCTGATCACGATGATCCGACTTGCGGTGCGACTTGTGTGTTGAGGATCTTGAGGGGGAACCCCCGCCAAAATGACAAAAAAAATTGGTGTGGGCTTCTCCCCCCAGGACGATACCAGACCCTTCGGTCTGGTATGGATTTTAAGGGGAACCCCCTGTGCCAAAAAAATGGCATGCAGCCCGACAGGTCAGGAAGGGCGGGACGAGCGAGCGCACCCCCCCTCCTCGACCATACCAGGCCACATGTCCTCAACATGGAGGGGTGGGTTCTTTGGAGCAGGGGGGCCACTGCACCCCCCACCCAAAAGCCAGTTATCCCCATGTTGATGAGGACAAGGGCCTCTTGCCCACAAACCTGACCGGTGGTCAAATCAAATGTAACTGAACTTGAGTAGTTCTGCAAAGAAGAGTGGGCAAATATTGCAAAGTCTAGATGTGCAAAGTTAGTAGAGACAACTCCCAAATAGACTAAAGCAGGGGTGCCCAACCGCACCCTCCGATGTGGCCTGCCATGTCTTGCTCTGAGATGGCGGGACGGCAAGCCCAGATCGCGGGTTCCCCATCTCCGAGCATTAGTGCAAAGAATGGAGCTGCCACTAGAGGAGGCAGAGCCGATGCTTTCTGTATAGCGCCGGATCCTTCACAGACGGAGTGATACCAAATGTACTCCGCCTGTGACAGGAAGCATCGACTCTGCTCTCTACTGCAGCTGCATGCTTCTGTCACAATTATGCTCAGGGTTGAAGGGTTGTGACACAGAAACCCGCGATCTGGGACAGCAGCCAACAGGATCAGTACCAGCCACCAGTATCAGTACCAGCCACCAGTATCAGTACAAGCCACCAGTATCAGTAGCAGTACCAGCCAGCAGTAGCAGTACCAACCAACAGTACCAGTACCAACCAGCAGTACCAGTACCAACAGTACCAGTACCATCCAGCAGTACCAGTACTAGTACCAACCAGCAGTACCAGCCAGTCATACAATTCATCAATACCAGTACCCACCATCTGTACCAGTCATCAGTACCAGCCAGTCGTACCAGTCATCAGTACCAGTACCGCCAGAAGTACTTGCCAGCAGTACCATTACCCACCATCCATACCAGTCATCAGTACCAGCCAGCAGTATAAACCAGCAGTACCAGCCACCAGTATCAGTACCAGCTTGTGTCCGTTTACACCTGCCTATCTGCAATCCAATCTCCTTAAAAAAAAACAGACGGGGATCTGTCCCCTTCTGTCTGGGTGGATCGGAGGGCCCTTAGAGTAGAGCAGGTTGCATCCGTGTCTGCTCTACATATGCAGAGTGGACATAAACATGCCACCCCCCTTTATGCTCATTGTGGCCCGTGACTGGTTACCAAGTCGATAAAGTGGCCCTCGCTCCTCAAAAGGTTGGGCACCCCTGGACTAAAGGCTGGAATTAAAGCAAAAGGTGGTTCAACAAAATGCTGACATAAGAGGGTGATCCTTTTTCCAATTCTGTGATTTTATTAGTTTTTTTATGGAGATATACAGTGTGTGCCTGTGTGTGTGTATGTGTATATATATATATATATATATATATATATATATATATATATATATATATATATATGTATCTCTATACAGTTATACGTATATATGTTTTATATGTTATAATATTCTATTACACTTTCTTAAATTAGTTAGTAATTTTTCATTTTTATACCTTAATGTAGGTGTAGCGGGGACATGATTGTGTATTAATGTAGTTAATGTGACTACAATGTAAACCTATGGACAATGTTATTCATTAGTATTTGGCATTTAGTGACCAAAACTGGAAATGGACTTTAAATATTTTCCTTTTCATGGTGTTGGAAAGATAACAGGAAGTGACTGTTTACTTTGGTCATTTGACCTTATCTACCCAGGAGTCTGTGTGACCTACCCATGAACACTGGGCTATATGCAGTGCATGCTAGGTAGGGTATAAAAGGGGCTGCAGCGGCCATATTTGGGCTCTTGGGACCATGCTGCCTGCCTGTGTGGAACTGTGTTGAGGGTTCTCGGACACATTGATAGACAGTCACCGCGGAGTGCAAACCGGATCGTTTGCGAGGTGACTTGACAGGAGCCTGAGAGCAGGGGATCGGATTGACGAGGTTTGGAGATGCTTGTCGGAATAGCGGAAGACCGGATCCAGTCGGTGGAGCGACACACAGCATCTGGCTCAGCCTGAGCAGAAGCAAGCTGCAGTTATCGGACCGAAGCCATCACCCAGAACTCTGATTCAGTTGGTGAGCGGGTTACGGCCTATTGTTTAATACTACTGCACCCAGACTTACTCACAGGCCTTGCTGGAACCTGTTGTTCCATGGAAGTAAGACTGAGCAACTGACATTTAGGAGGCTTGAGGCCCGGTCCACTTTAGCGCCCAAGTGCGATTACAAGTTCTTGGAGTTATACCTGGAGTATTCTGAGTTAACTTTCTCCACTTACCCCTTTCGATTACAATTACCTGAGGAACCCTTTTAAGCTAGCGAAGAAAGAAGATAAAGGAGGGAAATACTTTAAGTGAGGCCTCACGTATACTTTAAGTAAGGGGAGCTCCCAGGTCTAGATAATAATATACTTGTATATTGTTTATTGTATGTGACTGTTGATTCATGCTGTGCTGACATTCTATATTGGGACGACAGTGCAGTTCCTGTAATCATTTATTCGTTATACTTTCAGTAAAAGTATTTTTTGGTTAAGAGTACAAGTGTGTGGTCTACTGTCTTTCCCCACCAGGTGGAGCCAGAGGATCCTGAGGGATCGGTACAGGTACCTTATACTGTCTATATTGTACTCTATTATTATTGCGCCACAGCTGTGTCAAGGGGATAGAGTTACACAAAAAGGGGGTTTCTCAGAAGAGTGCAGGCCCAACTCAAATTAGCAGCTCCTTTGGGAGTCAGTGCTACATAGGTTTCTTTTATCATTTTAGATTTCCTTTTATGCCAGAAATTGGTAAACACGCACGTGTTTTATAGTCAGGTGCACTCTCCTATGTTTTGTTTTTACAGAAAACAGCTTTTAGAAGCAGGAAAATACATCATCGAATTTCCCAAAAATTGCAAGATTTACAGCGTTGCTAAAATGCAGAAGGAAAATAACCAGAAGAATCTCGTGCATTTATTACACCCTGCATTTACATTAGCTTAAAAGTTGTGCCAGATGTATCCAAAATTAATGTTTCTTCACGGAAAATGTAATAAATATTTTGTGTAAGCTTTACAGGTTTACTGGTCTTTTATGAGAACAGTAATACTAGGAATAATTTGGATGAATACAAGAGATATTTATTTAATCTATTTTTGGAGCAGTGACCTATTCTGATGAGTTTAAAAGAAACGTTCACCTTTAAAAGGAAATTTGTTCCCAGACTATGGGCATTAAAGTATTTACATATTCTTCACAAGCAATAAAACAGCTTGATTACAACACTAATCTCTCTAGCTGCATGTACTATGAAACAATTCATCCTCAAAGATCGCAACAGAGAATATAAAGTTGGTTCCATTCAGTTTCTAATGCCACACACACAAGACCGGACTTTCCGGCAGAATAGGTCAGACAGAATTATTCCGTCGTATAGTCCGATCGTGTGTGGGATAGTCTGCTGGTCTGACGGACCAAAGACCAACGTAAGGGCAGCTATTGGCTACTGGCTATTGAACTTCCTATTCTAGTCTGGTCGTACGTCATTACGTTCAAAACAAACAGACTTTCGAATGGACTTTAGTCCATTCGTGTGTGGCAAAGTCCATTCATTTGGAAGTCCATCGGGAAGACTGTCGGACCTTTTCTGCCGGAAAGTCCGGTCGTGTGTATGCGGCATACAAGTTCACAGCACCTGCTGTTTGTTTACATTAGAAGGCTGGCAGCTGCCAAGTCTCTGCCTTCTAAGAGCCGGTTCAAACAGGGGCAACTCAGGATCCGACTTCAGGTCGCCCCTAGTCGCCTCAAGTCGCACTACATGTAAAAATCAATGTAAGTGAATGAGAGCCGTCTTAATGCACACTACTGAAGTCGCTCCATCTTCAGAAAAGGTTCCTGTACTACTTCTATCCGACTTCTAGGCGACTGGTACCCATTGATTTCAATGGAAGTCGCCTCCAAGTCGGATCTCCATCTATATTGAGGCGACTCTCACAGAATAATCAGCTCTCAAGAGGGAACTCCAGGGCAAATTTATTTTAAAAATCCGGCGTGGGCTCCCCCTCCGGGAGCATAGCAGGCCCTTAGGTCTGGTATGGACTTTAAGGGGAACCCCCTACGCCGAAAAAACAGCGTTGGGTCCCCCCAAGATCCATACCAGATCCTTATCCGAGCACGAAGCCTGGCCGGTCAGGAAGGGGGTGGGGACGAGCGAGCGCCCCCCCCCCCCTTGACCGTACCAGGACGTGTGCCCTCAACATGGGGGGGTTGGTGCTTTGGGGAAGGGGGGCGCCCTGCGGCCCCCCCACCCCAAAGCACCTTGTCCCCATGTTGATGAGGACAAGGGCCTCTTTCCGAAAACCCTGGACGTTGGTTGTCGGGGTCTGAGGGCGGGGGGCTTATCGGAATCTGGGAGCCCCCTTTAATAAGGAGGCCCCCAGATCCCGGCCCCCCACCTCTGCGGTTTTTATTTTTTGCGCTATAAACAAAAGAAAATTGGCAATTTTGAAAACAACACTATTTGTTACTTTTTGCTATAATAAATATCCCAAAAATAACAATAAAATAAAAAATGTCTTCATCAGTTTAGGCCAATATGTATTCTTCTACATATTTTTAGAAACAAAAATTCTCATTAACCGTATATATTTATTGGTTTGCGCAAAAGTTATAGCGTCTACAAAATAGGGGATAGATTTATGGCATTTTTATTCATATTTACTAGTAATGGCGGGAATCTGCGATATTGCGGCAGACAGATCGGACACTTTTGACACATTTTTGGGACCATTGACATTTCTACAGTGATCAGAGCTATAAAAATGCCCTGATTACTGTGTAAATGCCACTGGCAGTGAAGGGGTTAACACTAGGGGGCGATCAAATGGTTAAATCACTGTGTTCTAACTGTGAGGGGATGGAAATGATTTGGGGAGGAGACTTATCGTTGTTCCTATATACTAGGAACACATGATCTGCCTCCTCTCCCCTGGCAGAATGTGGATTTGTGTGTTTACACACACAAATCCCCATTCTCGTTCTGTTAAGAGCGATTGCGGGTGCCCGGCGGAAATCGCGGCTGGCAGGCACGTGCATCGGCTCCTTAGGGACATGGCAGACGCGCACGCGCCTCCTATACTCCTTCATGCGCTATGGTGAGTCGCGCAGGAGTGCCATTCTGTCACCGTCAATCGACGGCGGGCAGTCGGCAAGTGGTTAAAAAAGGCCTGGATTCTTTCCGAAATGTACATAATATAACTGGATCCAGGGAATACCTGATTGCCTCTCGGGGGGGTTCGGGAAGGAATTTTTTTCCCCTGCTGTAGCAAATTGAGTCATGCTTTGCTGGAGTTTTTCGTCTCCCTCTGGATCAACTGTGGGTATAGGATTGTGTATATAGGATTGTATGATTCTTTTTTTATTGGTTGAACTAGATGGACTTGTGTCTTTTTTCAACCTGACTAACTATGTAACTATGAGAAGATTGCACCCATATAGCATCATGATCACTATTATACCTGTTCTCTTGTTTTTATGTGATCTTAAAGAGTGCTTTATATACTAGGTAATATTTTAAAGCCCAGCTCTGGGCACAGTAAGCTTGCTGGTGATAAAGGGGTTGAGGACTCTGTTGCCTCAGAAGCTCATAGTCCATTCATGGATGAGCAAGAGAGGGTGGCTACATTCTTACAGTGGGCTCATGCATTGAGAATGAACGTAACCAGGAAGCTGGATCACAGCAGCACAAAAACAAAAAAAAACAAAAAGATTTTGAGATTTGGATGAGGAACTTCTTTGAGTTAAGAATATGTACTTGAATAGAATTTTTTCTTTTTTAACCACTTAAGCCCCGGACCATTTTGCTGGCTTAAGACCAGAGCACTTTTTGCGATTCGGCACTGCAACGTATTTAACTGACAATTGCGCGGTCATGCGACGTGGCTCCCAAACAAAATTGATGTCCTTTTTTTCCCACAAATAGAGCTTTCTTTTGGTGGTATTTGACCACCCCTGCGGTTTTTATTTTTTGCGCTATAAACAAAAAAAGAGCAACAATTTTGAGAAAAAACACATTATTTTTTAACTTTTTGCTATAATAAATATCCCCAAAAAATATATAAAAAACATTTTGTTTCCTTAGTTTAGGCCGATACATATCTTCGGTAAAAAAATCGCAATAAGCGATTGATTGGTTGGCGCAAAGGTTATAGCATTTACAAAATAGGGGATAGTTTTATGGCATTTTTATTATTTTTTTTTTACTAGTAATGGCAGCGATCTGTGATTTTTATTGGGACTGCGACATTATGGCGGACACATCGGACAATTTTGACACATTTTTGGAACCACTGGCATTTTTACAGCGATCAGTGCTATACAATTGCATCGATTACTGTAAAAATTGCACTGGCAGTGAAGGGGTTAAACAACGTTATACAAATGCACAGATTCCTGTGTAAAGGACACTGGCAGTGAAGGGGTTAACCGGGAGGTGGCAGTGTAGGGGTTAAGTGTATCCTAGGGGCAAGCTGCTTGCTGTGGGGGCACCCAACAGGAGGGAAGGGCCAGGAGCACAGAAGAGGGACCTGAGAAGAGGAGGATCTGGGCTGCTCTGTGCAAATCCACTGCACAAAGAACGTAAGTATAACATGTTTGTTATTTTTATAGGAAAAAAACCCAAAACTTTATAATCACTTTAAGCTTTAACAATGGCTGAAGATTTTAAATTGTTGTAAAATTATGTTTGAAACGACAATAACACGTTATCTCTTACATAAGATCTTATGAATTGGCTTTACAGAAATATCTGATATAGGCACAATGTTCCCAATCCTTGTTCAGAAAACCCTAAGCAGTAAATATTTATTAGCAGCTCAGAGAATTGGATTGTATGTGCTCTCTCTACTCTTATTTTTACACCAGCTATTTTTATTTTGACTCCTCTGCAACTTTAAATAATAAGCTGCCTGTCAACACTGCTTCCTGACAAGCTGTCTGGAGGTTTGGGATGATAAACAAGTAATGAGAGCGGGTGAAATACGTAGCATATTCAAGACTGGCAGGACCTGTTACTGGGCTAGAACTGTTTATTACTAGTGATGAGCCAGTCCTCGTCCTCAAACTGTGATTTACCGCAGATCTGTCCACTGCAGGTGGAGATTTGCCATGGACTGCTGATTCCATGTGCTCTGTGAACTGGTAAAAGGATCCCTGAGCAATTCACTTTCATTGTAGAGTATATTGCTTTGATCCGGACAATCATGTACATCTCATCTGTATGTGTATGACAATTTTCATGGTCTTTAAGCATCTCCTCTGTCTTCTTCTTCTCCTTTTCCTTCTCCGTTATCTCCTCCTTCTCCTTCTTTTCCTCCTTCTCCTTCTACCCCTTTTCCTTCCCCTTCTCCTTTTTCATCTCCTTTCCTTCTCCTTGTTCTCGTTATCCTTTTCCTTTATCTCATTTTTCTTCGCTGTCTCCTCCTTCTTCACCTTTTCTGTCTCCTTATTCTCCTTCTCGTTCTCCTATTCCTTTGTTTTTCCTTCCCTGCTTCTTCTCCTTTATCGCATTATCCTTCTTCTTCTATTTATTTTTCTTCTCCTTGTTCTTCTTATCCTTATTCTTCTTCTTCTCCACCATCTAACCCTTCTGCTTCTCCATCTCCTCATTTGCCTTCTTCTCCTTCCCCTTCTTCTAATTCTCCTTCTGCATCTTCATCTTCGCCTTCTCCATGACTTTTACTTTGTCCCCTCCATCTTCTTGCTCTTCTTCTTCTTATACTTCTTCTCCTTCTCTTTCTTTTCCATCTCTCCTTTCTCTCCTCCTTCTCCTTTTCCATCTCTCTCTCTGCTATTCCTTTTTTTCCCCCTTCCTCTGCTTCTTCTACTTTATCGCATTATCCTGCTTCTTCTACTTTATCGCATTATCCTTCTTCTTCTATTTATTTTTCTTCTCCTTATTCTTCTTATGCTTTTCTTCTTCTTCTTCTTCATCATCTCCCCATTCTGCTTCTCCTTCTCCATCTCCTCATTTGCCTTCTCCTTCCCCCTTCTTCTAATTCACCTTCTCCATCTTCATCTTCTTCTCCATCACTTTTACTTTGACCCCTTCCTTCTCGCTCTTCTTCTTCCACTTCTCCTTCTCCTCCATCTTCTTCTCCTCCTTCTTTTCTATCTTCTCCTTCTCCTCCATCTTCTCTATCTTCTCCTTCTCCTCCATCTTCTTCTTCTTTTCTATCTTCTCCTTCTCCTCCATCTTCTTCTTCTTTTCTATCTTCTCCTTCTCCTCCATCTTCTTCTCCTTCTTTTCCATCTTCTCCTTCTCCTTTCTCTCCTCCTTTTCCTTTATCCCCTCCTTCTCATTCGTCTTTTCCTTCTCCTTTCTCTCCTCCTTTTCCTTTATCCCCTCCTTCTCATTCGTCTTTTCCTTCTCTTTTCTCTCCTCCTTTTCCTTTATCCCCTCCTTCTCATTCGTCTTTTCCTTCTCCTTCCTCTCCTCCTTTTCCTTTATCCCCTCCTTCTCATTCGTCTTTTCCTTCTCCTTCCTCTCCTCCTTTTCCTTTATCCCCTCCTTCTCATTCGTCTTTTCCTTCTCCTTCCTCTCCTCCTTTTCCTTTATCCCCTCCTTCTCATTCGTCTTTTCCTTCTCCTTCCTCTCCTCCTTTTCCTTTATCCCCTCCTTCTCATTCGTCTTTTCCTTCTCCTTCCTCTCCTCCTTTTCCTTTATCCCCTCCTTCTCATTCGTCTTTTCCTTCTCCTTCCTCTCCTCCTTTTCCTTTATCCCCTCCTTCTCATTCGTCTTTTCCTTCTCCTTTCTCTCCTCCTTCTCCTTTTCCATCTCTCTGTCTTTGTCCTTCTCCTTCATCCCCTCCCTTTTCTTCTCACTCTTCTCCTTTTGCTTTTTATAATTCTCCTGGATTTATATAGTGTCAGCAGTTTGCACTCTACAAAATAAGAGGTTTAGGAGGTCCTTGCTCATGAGAGCTTACAATTATATGCCCAAAGAAGCACTGTTCTGCTCGAAAACACATTTTGAACATATAATTACTGTTTTCTTAATTTTTTTTGTTAATCTTCAAGTGACAATTGGTGTTAAAAAAAATGTAATCAAGGTACACCTGTAAGAAGTGTAGAAGCTTTGCCTGAAAAAGTGGGTTGCGGGGGGGGTTCTGAATAAATGCAAAGCGTTCTCTGATTTGTTTCAAATTTCTCTTTATTTATATTTTAAAACATATAATACATCAACATTTACAACATTTAACCATTCTTATAACATTCAATCATACTAACATTTACCAAAATTTACCTGATTGACAAGGTGGAGAGGTGGGATAGTGACGTCACGATCTCCCCCTCATCTGATCAAAGAACGCTTTCCATTCATTCAGAGAATACAAAGCAGCGGCTGACCTGTTAGCATGAGACCCAGAAGTGAAGATCACTGGAGTAGCGGTGTGTCTATACAATGATTTCCAGCTTCCAGGGGCATTGGACGGGTATGGTATATACATAGTATGGTATATACATAGTTACATTGGTCCATGTTTGACCAATGTAGCTATGTATAAAATATAGCAGAACTGTAATTCTTCTTTAAGGCAAATATGTGCAATGCCCTGTAAAAGAATACAGCCTCTCTCCTGTTAGGGGACCAGCTGCAGAAGATAGCCCAGGTAGTTCAGGACAGGAGCCCTATAGAGGGCTCCACATAGGTGCAGCTACAGAAGTTTGCGGTAAAGCAGTCCAGGTGCTATGAGCAAGGCCACATCACTAGAATCGCTGTACTTTGGAATCTGTCCTGACAATGTCCACCATTGATACTGGGACTGGGTTAGTGCTGCTTGCTCCTTTGCCCTTCAGTATCCAAATCTGCTACCATATTAAAGCCCCCCCCCCCTCCAAAAAAAAGCAACATACATTATGCTAGCGTAGACTACAAACGCTAAAAGTTATAATGTGCAGAACCAAGACAACACCGAAACAGGAAAAAATGCCTTGGGGCCTAAAGTGGTTGTAAATCCTCACATGTACCCAGTGAAGTGACTGTCCTCAGGTGATACACAGAAATAAAAAAAATCCTTCTACATAAGTTGTACCTGCTTATCTTCAGCCCTCTCTTCTCTACAGCCGTTCAAAGTCCAGAATTTACACAGCATGTCTGAGCTTCAGAAGGTGGGGGGCGGAGATCTGATGTCACACACTGTACAGTACAGAGCAGAGAGCCGAGTATAATCTGAGACCTGAGTGGAGGGAATGAACATGCCCCATGAGGAAACATGCACAACTTAGGTTATCAATTACCTGCTGTGTGCTGGGGGGGGGGGGGGGGGGGGCATCTCCCAACTGTCTGGTGTCGGCATAGACCAGTGAAGGCGAACCTTGTCACCGCATGTTCTGGAACTACATTTCCCATGATGCTCATGCACTCTGCAGTGTAGTTGAGCATCATGGGAAATGTAGTTCCAAAACATCTGGGGTGCCAAGGTCTGCCATCACTGGCATAGACTGTCAAAAGTGATTCATGCAGATAGCAGAGGAGTGGCAGAGGAGACAGAAATCACACTAGGTTCTTTGTCAAAGGCAAGTACACACTATAAAAGGATATGCTTTGTTCATATTTCATCTCAGAGGTTTACAACCACTTTAAAGGGAAATTTAGGGAGAAAAAGCCTGGGGACTCAAGTGGTCAGGCATACGACAAAGTAAAATGTGCATGTATTACAAATATGTGCTGCAAATGTCTTTTTTTATTTTGTCTTGACATATACTATAACCCTTAAACTTAAAGATACTAAACATATCCCTTTAAGTAAACCTAACCCTATTAAGACTACAATCACTAATGAACATACCGTAATACTATCAAACTGTACCACTAGGGATTTTTGAAAGTGACAGTCAATGGGGAAGGTATATTTAAACTAAAACACACCGCCTTTGTTCTCTGTAGCTGCAGGCACTATGGAGCAATGTATCCACAAACGTCACAGGAGAAGCAATAAAGTCTGTTCTCTCTCCTGTCCCCGTACACCTTCTCTGTTTATATGCTATCCATATAGGAGGCCCCTTGTACAGATATGAGCACCGGTTGTTGTACTCACACTACACCAACAACCCCAGGCCACACCCCCCAAGAAAAAGTATAGTGAAAAGGCAACAGGCCACACTTCTGAGGACCCTCCAAAAAAAGTATAGTGAAAAGGCCACAGGTCACACCGCAAGGATCTGCCAGAAACAATATAGTGAAAAGGCCACAGGCCACACTTCTGGGGACCTTCCAGAAAAAGTATAGTGCAAAGGCTACAGGCAACACCGCTGTGGCTCCCCCAGAAAAGGTATAGTGAAAGGGCCAAAGTCACACCCCTGAGGATCCCCCAGAAAAAGTTTAGTGAAAAGGCCAAAGGCCACACCCCTGAGAATCCCCCATAAAATTATAATTAAAAGGCCACAGGCCACACCCTTGAGGATCCCCCAGAAAATGTATATTAAAAAGGCCACATACCACACCCCTGAGGATCCCCCAGAAAAATTATAATGGAAAGGACTGTCACAGCCACCAGAGCGAGGACAACTGTGGTATATAGATTCAGCAGACTGCATGATGGCTGACCAGCACTGTACCATTATGAGCTACTAGAGCAGTGATGGCGAACCTTGGCACTTCAGATGTTTTGGAACTACAATTCCCAGGATACTCATCTACACTGCAGAGTGCATGAGCATCATGGGAAATGTAGTTCCAAAACATCTGGGGTGCCAAGGTTCGCCATCACTGGACTAGAGTCTCTTATTTGTCAATTCCTCTCAAGTGTCTAGTGTTCCAACTCCATTTAGAGACTGAGGAGATAGAACTTTTCCATTCTTATACATCCTTTTGAACACTGATACACTTTATGGGTCACTATTTTGTGTTTTCACTAAACACAGTTTGTGTTTGTATTCATTTATATTTATATTCATTTATTTTGTGCATTTGATTTTATTTTTCAATATTTTTTTATATTATTGATTGTTCTTTGTCACCAATTTGTTTAATTTAGTGCACTGTTCTTTTCAGGTACACACACAGATGTTTTCCGCTCACATTATTACATTTATGTAGCGCTACACAAATTTTTTCTACATTATGAGCTACTGCCTGCTTTGTCATTTCTGCATTGCTTAATACTACCGTTCCTTGTTGTGGCCTATTACTGTTTACAAATTGTTCAATTTACTTAATAATGGACTAAATACAATTCCTCATCTCCTGAAGGTCTTGTGCCATTACTTACACTTATTATCAGATGTGGTTGTAAGAACATTAAAACATGCACAAATGCACTAAGAATGAGAATTCTGTCTTAAAGCAGACCTGGTATCAGATAGAATTTTCTGTGTTAAGTGCCGGCATGCTAAGTGCTATGTAAGTATGCCACTTACGATAATTTATTACATTTCACAGAGATCATAGTACTCCCCCTGACAATGCCTTTTTTGTCTTTCCCTCAGTACGACGGGGCCACCTTTTGTTCAGGAATTATCCAGAGTCAATATCTACTTCCTAGACTGAGATGCCATCGACACTTGGCTGTGTCCAGCTACAGCCTTTTACCTTGTGACTTGATACACAGTTACACTGTACAGTCTGATCACTGGGGAAGGAGACTAATGACATCATTCGGGGGGTGTACGTACAGGGGGTCACCATTGTGACCCGGCCCAAGCTCCAGGGGGCCTGTGCGGCCCCCTGTTTGTCTGAATAGGAGGGCAGAGGCATGAAGAGAAACCAATCCCTCCATGCAGCCTCTGAATACCCACTTCTCCTTTTCTCCCTCCCACAGACATTCAGCGGCTGCAGGAGGTAAATGGGGGGCATCGGCTTCTCCACATTTTGCTCCCGCCGCCTCCCTATGCGTTCCTTTCTTGCCCGGGGGGGCTCTTGTGTCCTTCCCTGCACCCACTCCCCCATACGCTGACAGGTTTCCCCCTCCTACCTCCCACCAGCTGCTGTGGGGTATACTGTCAGGATAGAGAGAGGGGAAGGAGAACACATTTACTGACCCCTTCCTTGTCTTAATAAATATTGGTACCATTCACTGACTTTTTTTTTTTTATTCATTCAAAGCTGGCATAGTAAACTGTGTTTACTATGCCTTAGTTTATGAATGAACTGGAAGCTCTATACGGAGCTAATCCTGTTCATTCATTCTATGCAGCTGAGGCAGAGAAAGGGACTGATAAAATCTGTCCTCGGCCCCTTTTTCTGTCTCAAAAGTGAGACATCAGGGGTTTGTTTAGATCCCTGATACTTCACCAAAGCCCCCCCCCCCCCAAAAGGAAAAAAATAATAAAATAAACTGTAAAACATTGAATTGTGTAATTGTAAAAAAATAAATTATTCAAATGTTAAAAAAATTCAACAAATTGAAAAAACTGCTGACACCAGTGGCGTAACTACCAGGGTCACACTTGTATACTGGGCTCTGGTGTTCCACCGCCGTGGGGGGAATCGAAGACGGCAGAAAGGTGGCCCTAATAAAGGGTTCCACGATGGGAGTAAAAGGCCCCAGGATCAGTGGTAGGGGCCCTGGTTGGGGGCCAAGGGGCTGTTTATGATTTCTTGCACTGAAGGGGGGTCCTGAAGGTTCTAGTTACGCTTCTGACATTATCTCTCTAAGATGCTGTAAGACTCTTTTCACACCAAAGAAATTTTAAGTGCTTTTCTAAAAGTGCTTCAAAGCTTGACATAGGGATTTTCATTGTATCCTTTGTGGCCCATTTCACACCTGAGCTTTGTGTTGCTTAAAGCTTGTACTTCAAAGCTCGAAAAAGTACATGAGCTTCATTGGGGTAGAGTAGAATTTTTTTTAGGGCCCTATAGCATGAAAAACGCTTAATAAAGTGCACATAATGCATGTTTTTTGGACTTCTGCTCCTACTAACGAGCTCTCCGTTGGATAAAGCAAATGTACTCAGGCCTGAAGACACCAGAAAAATGCTTGCAAAAAAAATTGCTTATAGAAGCTCATGTTCAAGTGTGGACCCATCCTAGGATGGCTTTTCAATTATAAAATACAGGTATATACTGTATGTATATGTATATATAAATAGCCACAATGCTCCTCCTTAAATCAATGACCTTAGATTTACCCTTTACATCAGAATCTGCAGGATTCCCCCTTACAGTGCAAGGGGGGACTCTGCGGACCTTGATGTAAAGGGGACCTCTGATGTCAAGGCAAACTCTGCGGAGTCTGATGCAAGGTGACCAGAGAGTATCTTACATCAGAGTTCCCCTTTACACCAGAGACCGCAGCATTCCCCCTTACATAAGAGTCCTCAGAGTTCTCCTTTACATCAAACTCCACAGAGTTCCCTTTTACATCAGGGTCCTCAGAGTTCCCCCTAGTACTGTAAAAGGGAGCCCTGCAGACTCTGATTTAAGGGGGAACTCTGTGCTGGATTTCTCCGGCACATCTTACCCTTCACGTAAAAGGAGAAGGTGTTAAGGGGAATGTTGCAGATTCTGATGTAAGGGGGTTCTGGTAACAAGAGACCCCCTACATCAGAGTTCCCCTTTACAGCAGAGTCTGCAGCATTCCCCTTTACATCAGGGTCTGCAGAGTTCCCCTTTACATCAGAATTCCCCTTTTCATCAGGGTCCACAGAGCTGCCCCTTACACTGTAGGGGGGAACTCTGCAGACTCGGATGTAAAGGGGAACTCTGATGTTAAGGAGATCATTGCAGACTTTGATGTAAAGGGGAACTCTGTGGACACTGGTGTAATGGAAAACTTTGTGGACTGTGATGTAAAGGGGAAACTCTGCAGTCTGATGTAAGGGGGGAACTCTATGGACTGTGATGTAAAGGGGAGCTTTGTAGACTGTTGTCTAAGGAGGGGGCTTTGGTGACCAGAGACCTCCTTACATAAGAGTTTTCCTTAACACCAGAGTCCATGGCAGCATTTCCCCTTACATCAGACCCCATATATTTTTCCTTTACATCAGAGTCCACAGTGTTCCCTTTTACATCAAGGTCCACAGAGTCCCCCCTTGCACATGTAAGGGGGAACTCTGTGCTGGGTAATATTAACCTGACCTTCATGTAAAATGAGAAGATGTTAGGGGGAATGTTGCAGATTCTGATGTAAGGAGAGCTCTGGTAACCAGAGACCCCCTTTACATCAGGGTCTGCAGAGTTCCTCTTTACATCAAAATTCCCCTTTACATCAGGGTCTGCAGAGTTCCCCTTTATATCAGAATTCCCCTTTACATCAGGGTCTGCAGAGTTCTCCCTACACTGTTGGAAAACGTTATGGACTGTGATGTAAAGGGAGAACTCTGGATTCTGATTTAAGGGGGGAACTCTGTGGAATGAGATGTAAAGGGGAGCTTTGTGGACTTTGATGTAAGGAGGGGGCTCTGGTGACCAGAGACCCCCGTGCATAAGAGTTTCCCTTTACACCAGAGTCTTCAGCAGCATTGCCCCTTACATCAGACTCCATAGGTTTCTCCTTTACATCAGAGTCCATAGCGTTCCCTTTTACATAAGGGTCTACTGAGTTCCCCCTTACACTGTAAAGGGGAACCCTGCAGACTCTGATGTAAGGGTGAACTCTGTGCTGGGTTATATTAACTTGACCTTGATGTAAAAGGAGAAATATATTGTTTGCCTTTTGTTATACCTTAAAGAGGGAGTCCGCCGGGAGTCCGCATTTTTTTTTTATTTTGTTTAAAAGCCAGCAGCTACAAATACTGCAGCTGCTGACTTTTAAAATAGTGACACTTACCTGTCCAGCGCGCCCGCGATGTCGGCACCCGAAGCCGATCTCTCGATCGTCTCTCAGGTGCTGCCGCCGCCATCTTGGGTATGGGAATCAGGAAGTGGAGCCTTTTGGCTTCATTTCCTGGTTCCCTACTGCGCATGCGCGAGTCGCGCTGCGCAATAAGGATGGACCCGCTGCCTCTGGGATCTGTGTGTTTCCCAGCAGGCAGCAGGGGACTTTCGGAAAGGGGCGTAATTCTAAGCCCCTTTCCGCAGAGAGCTATCCCGGAAGTGGGTGCAGATACCTGTACTGTACAGGTATCTGCACCTCCCTCCCCCCTGAAAGGTGCCAATTGTGGCGCCGGAGGGGGGGAGGGTTCCAATGAGCGGAAGGTCCACTTTAGGGTGGACCTACGCTTTAAGCACATTGCTAATTGCTCCAGCTACATGTTTGTAGCTTAAATATTGATATTTTCACTGAAAACAGTCATTTTGCCCTAAGTTTTTGAAATGTCAGTAGAAATTTGGCTCTGTCGGTAATTTTTTTGTGTCATGTCAGTAAATTTCACTTTGGGAGTTTGGCAACCCTGCCTGAAAATCAGTAGGATATTTAAGGCAACAAGTAAGCATGTTGTCCCTGAAGTTGATGTTTTGAAAGCAGAAAAAATGGACATGACATTTTGTTGTGTGTGGGGCTGCATTGCCAAAAGCACCTACAATGGGCCATGAGCATCGGAACTTGACCACAGTATCAACAGATCTCAGTTACAGCTTCTGATCGGGAGCCAAAGGGATAAGCTCCCAATCATGTGATCGTTGTGGGAGCCAATCACAGTGGTCACACGATAAAGAAGCTAAAGCTCTCTTAAAGGGCATGAAGGGGTTAAAGAACTACCAGTTTAACCCCTTGCCGGCCAGCGCACGATGATGTACGTCGGCACAATGGCACAGCTGGGAAAATGGGCGTACAGGTACGTCCCCGTAGACCGCAGCATAGAGGGCGCGCGCGCAGGTCCCGCGGGTCCTGGGATAATGTCACGGAGCGGCAGAACGGGGAGATGCCTGTAAACAAGGCATTTTCCTGTTCTGCCTAGTGACAAGACAGGTATCTACTGCTCCCTGTCATCGGGAGCAGTGATCGCTGTCATATGAGTAGGAGCCCATCCCCCCCACAGTTAGAATCACTCCCTAGGACACACTTAACCCCTTGATCGCCCCCTAGTGTTAACCCCTTCCCTACCAGTGTAATTTACACAGTAATCAGTGCATTTTTATAGCACTGATCGCTGTATAAATGACAATGGTCCCAAAATAGTGTCAAAAGTGTCCGATGTGTCCGCCGTAATGTCGCATTCACGATGAAAATCGCAGTTCGCCGCCATTACTAATAAAAAATAATAATAATAATAAAAATGCCATAAATCTATCCCCTATTTTGTAGACGCTATAACTTTTTTTGCAAACCAATCAAAATACGCTTACTGCGGTTTTTTTTTTTTTTTTTTACCAAAAATATGTAGAAGAATACATATCGGCCTAAACTGAGAAATCATTTTTTTTTATATATATATATTTTGGGGATATTTATTATAGCAAAATGTAAAAAATATTGCTTTTTTTTTTTTTTTTAAATTGTCCACTGTGTCCGCCATAATGTGGCAGTCACGATAAAAAAATCGCTGATCGCCACCATTTAAAAACAAAAAATGATTAATAAAAATGCCATAAAATGATCCCCTCTTTTGTAAACGCTATAACTTTTGCGCAATCCAATCAATAAACACTTAATTATTATTTAATTTTTTTTTATTTTTCTTTACCAAAAATATGTAGAAGAATATGTATCAGCCTAAACTGAGAAAGAAATTTGTTTTTTTAGATATTTTTTGGGGATATTTATTATAGCAAAATGTAAAAAATATTGCTTTTTTTTTTTTTTAATTGTCGCTCTTTTTTTGTTTATAGCGCAAAAAATAAAAATCGCAGAGGTGATCAAATACCACCAAAAGAAAGCTCTATTTGTGGGGGGAAAAAGGACATCAATTTTGTTTGGGTGCAACGTCAAATGTTAGTTAAAACGACGCAGTGACGTATCGCAAAAAGTGCTCCGGTCGGGAAGGGGGGTAAATCCTTCCGGGGGTGAAGTGGTTAAAAGCGTGAATACCCCCAAAGAGCTTACAATCTAAAATACAAAAAAAAAAAAAAAAAGAAAACAGCTTGGGAGAAAAATTGTCTTCCATTACTCTTAGATCTGTCCTACTTAACCAGCTCTTACTAAACACACCATCAAGCATGCCAATGAATCCTCCGACCTGTCACTCGCATCATTAGCTGAGCACGCATAGTACAATTTGATGGTAAATTGCCCCCACGTCAGATAAGTAGCGATCATTAAGAGTAGATTGGGTGTCTTTGTTACCGTGTCACTTTGTTCCCGTAGACGTGGAAAGGTTTCTCTTCAATCTCCGATAAATGAATCTTCTCCTTCTCTCTCATTCCATCAGATGATTTAATCCACTTTCTTTGTATTGTGGCCTTTCCAGGTATTATGAAGTTGCCGGCAGAGGAATGCAATTTCAAGTACTCTGAGAGTAATTAAAAGTACCCGTCAGTCACAGAGGAAGATGTTCCATTAAAAGACGCTCAGATTACACCGTTTATCTGACGGGGGTCTCCAGCATTGACTTTCTGCAGAACGCTGCCTTCCTTTTCCAAATTGCACTACCGAGAAGAACGTGGGCCAAATGTGTCCTTCTAGGTTCAAAGCTTGGCCAGCTGTAGGTGGGCAGCACAGCATAGTTCACCAAGATGGGTAAGTGAGTTTATTTCATATTTTTACCAACATTATCGTTCTCATCAAGTTGTCAGTTAATGGACATAAATATTGCATTATGTTTTGAAATTCTGAAACGTTCACCTGCAATAATTGGTAACTATTATTTGACAGATAAATCATTTTTCGGTACTCCAAAGCTAAGAGGTGTATTTATCATCTACATATCAATTCACCCAGTGAAAGCGCATGCACACTTGTTCTGTGCAAATGGGGCAAAAAAAAAAAAAGTTGCTAACACCTTCGCGACCGCGCTGAATGACGGCGACAACGCGGCTGCATTTTGCTGGGAGGCCACGCACATCAGCAGTGATCTGTGATCGTTGCGTCACTCAGATGCAGCTGATCACAGATCGAGGTAAAGAGACAATCACAACGGCTCTTTACCACGTAATTAGCTGTGTCCAATCACAGCTGATCACAATGTAAACAGGATTTGCCGGTTAACAGCAATCCTTCCCTCGAGCTGACAGGGCATGAGGAGAGGTGAGCCGAAAACTGGCAAATCCATACAGGGGACATCTGCACTGACAATCAGGGCACTGACCATCAGTGTCCTGATGATCAGTGCTGCCAATCTGTGCCCCCCAGTGCTGCCAGTCTGTGCCCCCCAGTGCTGTCAATCAGTAGCCATCAGTGATGCCTGTCTATGCCAATCAGTGCCGCCTATCAGTGATGCCTATCAGTGCTGCATATCAGTGATAATCAGTGCCGCCTAGCAGTGCCCATCAGTGCTACATATCAGTGCAGCCTCATCAGTGCCTCCTCATCAGTGCCACCTCACCAGTGCCCATCAATGCTGCCTGATCACTGCCCATCAGTGCCACCTATCATTGCCCATCAGTGGTGCCTATCAGTGCCACCTATCAGTGCCACCTATCACTGCCCATCAGTGCCACCTATCACTGCCAATTAGTGCCTATCAGTGCCACCTATCCCTGCCCATCAGTGCCACCTATTGGAGTCACCTATCACTGCCCATCAGTGTCACCTATCACTGCCCATCAGTGCCTCCCATCAGTGCCGCTTTATCACTGCCCATCAGTGCTGCCTTATCACTGCCCATCAGTGCCACCTATCTCTGCCCATCAGTGCCACCTATCAGTGCTGCCTTATCACTGACAATCAGTGCTGCCTTATCAGTGCCACCTATTAGTGCCTCCTATCTCTGCCCATCAGTGCCTCCTATCAGTGAAGGAGAAAAATTACTTATTTGCAAAGTTTTGTAACAGAAACTTTAGAAAAGTGGTGATACAATAGCACCAAAATAAAGATATAACTGTCTCAAAAAATATATAAAAATGTAATATGGGCACAGTGTTGCAAGACCAGGCAATTGTCATCCAAAGTGTGAAAGCTGAAAATTGGCCTGGGCAGGAAGGGGGTGAAAGTATCCAGTAAGCAATTGGTTAAACTCAGACTATGAAAAAACTCTCATTACATGCTACATGACAGAGTGTTCACACTCATAGAGCTACTAAAGCATTTGTTTTTTTTGTAGAGTGAAATATTGCTGGTTGATCCTGCCTTCGGCTGTCCCTTCCATCTTCTCTGTGTCCCAACTGCAGCCTTATGTGTAGATCAGCTGTTGTCATCTACTGAGCCTGCTCCAGTTTCAGTTCCCTTCTAAGATCTTTATTTCTTCCTTTTTCTATACACATGTGGGTGTATACACAGTGCTGAATGACACTCCCCTCTCCCCCTCTCCCCCTCTTCCTCCATGTCCTCCTATTGCTAAAAACTATGGGGGTGAGATATGGTATGCCGATTGATTACATTCACTATAAGACTCACAAAAAAGCTTAGTTTTATTAAAAATGGGTATTAAATATATCAAATGTAATTGCTAATATCTGTAAAGTAAAAAAAAGAGCCTTGGAGGTAGGTGGCATCTGAACAAAATGAAAGCTAGTTCCAAATACCTTTGCCTCGACCTACATCATATTAAAGCACCAAAAAAAAACACATTTGATGCCCAATAAGAATATACTGGAAGCTGTAAAACTGTTTTTTTATGATTATAATTTAATTTGACTAGCTCTTCTGAAGCTGTTCTTTTTTTAGTCATGTGACTGGCACAGCACCAATCAGGGCTGACCAGACACAGACTCACACTGTACAGAGTATACATCAACAGAGTAATAGAAGCCCCTCCCAAGGATCTTTCTCAGCAAATGCCAAAGAACAGGGAGAGGTCATGTGACCACACAACAGTGCTGCAGGAATAAAGTACTTATAGGAATTAAAAAAATACAGTGGCCTGATATAAATAATTCATGTGAGTGAAGTATGGCATTCAACACTCCTCTGTTTAGTATCACTTTAACCACTTGCCGCCCGCCCATGATCAAATGACAGAGGAGCGGTGCTGCTCGTTCTGGGATGATGTCATAGGATGGCGCCCCAGAACTGCCGCCCGCAGGGGCACTCAGCGCGGCGATCGTGGCCGCACCATGTTCCTAAGACATGGCGCGACCCCGATCCCTGTAAAGGGCCGATAACGCGGTTCTTTTACCATGTGATTGGCTGTGTCCAATCACAGCCGGTTACATGTTTAATTGCGGAAGTGCTGTCAGTTGGCTCTCCTTGCCTCACACTGACAGGGTGTGTGGAGAAGGGGAGACCAGGGCAGGTAATCAGGGCCCTGATCATTAGTACCCTGATTACAGGAATGCCGCAGCAGTGCCCATTAGTGCCACCAATCAGTGCTCATTAGTGCCCCCAATCACTGCCAATCAACACCACCAATCAGTGCCCATTAGTGATGCCAGTCAGTGCAGCCTTTCAATGCCAATAGTGCTGCCCATCAGTGACACCAATCAGTGCCCATTAGTGATGCCAGTCAGTGCAGCCTTTCAATGCCAATAGTGCTGCCCATCAGTGACACCAATCAGTGCCCATTAGTGATGCCAGTCAGTGCAGCCTTTCAGTGCCCATCAGTGCCTGCATTAATGCCAGCCATCAGTGCCCAGCATTAGCACCACCCACCAGTGCTGCCCATTACTGCCCACCAGTGCCACCTATCAGTGTCCACCAGTGCCGCCTATCAGTGCCCACCAGTGCTGCCCATCAGTGCCACCTATCAGTGCCCACCAGTGCCACCTATCAGTGCCCACCAGTGCCACCTATCAGTGCCCATCAGTGTGGCATATTAGTGCTTCCTCATCAGTGCCCATCAGTGCCGCCTCATCAGTGCACATCAGTGAAGGAGGAAAATTACACAGAAAACCTTTTTTTTTTTTTCAGTCTTTCACGTCCCCCCACGCTGTGTTCTGGGAAACACACATGTCCCAGAACACAGCAGGACCAGTTAGGGTGCGCAGCGCGACTTGCGCATGTGCAGTAGGGAACCGGGAAGTGAAGCCGCAACGCTTCACTTCCTGATTCCCTCACCGAGGATGGCGGCGGCAGCAGCCCGAGAGCTGAGCGATTGATCAGCTTCAGCTGGCGACATCGCGGGCACCCTGTACAGGTAAGTGTCCATTTATTAAAAGTCAGCAGCTGCAGTATTTGTAGCTGCTGGCTTTTAATATTTTTTTTTAAATACTGCATTTGGCCACTAGATTGCCTAAGTATCATAAGCAATGATGCTTAGTGCCTTCTAATGGCCTATTGAGGTATTTTTGGTTTTAAATCAGTAAAAAACTGTCGATCCATGCCGTAATTAGCTTAATGTATATGACCTTTCAATGGAAACATCGCTGTGTAAATTTGTTAACATACACCCCTTATTCTTACTCACCTCACAATTAACAGCAGCATTGTCAGCCCGTCATATGCACTCCTTGAAGTAGAATTCCAGCTTTCCTGTCACTTTAAATAACTTGGCTCAAACAAACTATTTCCGTTATTTAATGATGATGCTGCTGTGTGCACTAAAATATACTGTAGTATTATTACCTACATACAGTAAACAGATGCAGCACTGACCCCCGAAGGAGCTGATGAATTTGTTTGGGCCTGTACTCCACTAGTGAACCCCCACTGACTTGGCTCAGTCCCCTTGACACAGCTGTGGTGCAATGTTGGTGTGGAGCTAATGGTGAAGGACAACCCCACAATATACAATATAATAACAGTATACCTCTGTTTTCACCTGGGTATCCGATGTCTCCACCTGCTGGAGAAAAAAGGAACAACACTCCATACCAAAGTACTTAACCAGAAACGTATATTTACTGGAACTTGTATTGAGTAAAGTAAAATGGTAAGTACAATATTTGCACTGTCACATAAACATAATGTAACAGCACAGTAGGTATACACAACAGATTACACCTGTACAGTTGTCTTAAATTACCCCTTAGAATGTGGCTCCAATTAGGACTAGTGGCCAGAGGGACTACACCTTACTCTGGGCTCCTTCCTACTTCTAGCACACCCCAGTAGCTATAGAAATGCAGGATCAATAATGAATTACAACACAATCCCTAGAGAGCTGCCCTTATTTTATTAAAATGCAAGGCCTTGCAATAAAGGATGCAGTCGTTGATCTTCTTTTCTTCTGCTAGCTATAGATGTTGTAACAATTGTAATCCAACAGTAATCCGACAGTGGAATAACAAAGGTTAATGTGAGATGAATTTTAGAACGGTTCCTGTAGTGTGATACACTTGTAATTGCCTCTGGTGTAACACAGTGCTAATAGTATTGTGAGGAATAGATTTGAGGCCTGCATAAACTCAGTCTGTCTATCAGATTCTCCTCCATGGGACCACAATTTCCAGCAACACTGTGTTAAAGTCTAGGTGTATGCAAGTGCGTAAGAAACTGTGGGCAACAGCCCTCTCACCAAACTGGGTCTGAAGAATAAGTTGGCTCCACTCTGCTGGTCTCAGTCTATTTACTGCGGCCACGCTGTTCAGCTTCACAAGGTCACCAGGAGCTCTCAGTTACCTCCGTCAGGGTGCCCCTGGATCCTTCCCGATCCGACCACACTGCTATCCCAGCAGGCTGTGGTGTGGAGTCCTCCTCTGGCTTTAGATTGCTGCCCCGCAGGCTGCAGTTCTCTGGAGACCTCCTCACTGGTCCTCACAGGCAGGCCATGTGTCCAGAAGAGAAAGAAAATGGCCGCGCGAGCCCTTTTATAGCCTACCCAGCATGCAGTTCAGTAGAAGGTGATCATGGGTAGGTCACCTGGCATTCTGGGTAGATAAGGTCAAATAACAAATGTAAACATAGTCACTTCCTGTCATCTTTCCAACACTATGAAAAGGAAAATAACTAAAGTCCATTTCCAGTTTTGGTCATTAGATGGCGCCAAATACTAACAAATATCATTGTCCATAGGTTTACATTGTATTCACATTAAAGTGGTTGTAAACCCTTACAACACACTTTGACCTACAGGTAAGCCTAGATTAAGGCTTACCTGTAGGTCCAAGAAATATCTCCTAAACCTACACGGTTTAGGAGATATTTGCCCGAAGACAAGCACCGCTATCTACGGCGCATGCGGCGTAGACATCGGCGCGTAGGCGCTCTGAGCGCGGCATCGTCAACACCGAAGATGCCGCACGTGTCGGCTCCCGCGCACATGCGCGGGAGTGACGTCATCGCAGCTTCACCGAATGACAGTGGCAGAGCCGCGAGACCCCACCGAGAAGATGGATGACTACAGGGGACAGCGGTGACTTCGCTGGCTCCTGTGTCAGGTAAGTGGCACATAATGGACTACTATGCGATGCATAGTAATCCATTATGCTTTACCTTTGCAGGGAATGAAAGAGGAAGTAAACCCATCAGGGTTTACTTCCTCTTTAACATTGCATTAGTAGGCAAAAATGTCAGTGCTACACAGAGCTCAGTCAGCTGTATGAGTGACTTCTAAGCTTTAGCCAGAATTAAAAGATTTGGTCTGGGTGCTTCTCCATTCAGGAGAATCCTTGTATTTTTAACAATGAATGCAAGACTTCCTCTGATTGGCCAAGGTGGAAATCTTGACATTGTCTCTCTACCACAGCCAATCAGAGGGGTCAGTCACTCACTTTGGTACCACTTGTATTTTTTCAATGAATACAGAGCATTCTCTGACTGGTTGAGGTGGAAATCATGACATCACTGCCCCTCCTCTTTCCCTCGTCCAAACAGAGGTGACCTAGTACAAGGTGTTCTATGAGTGCCAAAGAGATTGATCCCCTGTTGTCAGTGTGCAGTGGGGCAGCTGCCCTCCTGGATCCTGAATGGGAGATAACAGCTGTCACTGTAGTAGTGCCAACTACTACAATCATTGCCCCTGCGACCCATCGGGTATTCAAAAATGCATACTTACATTGTGCCAAGCTGGAACAATGTAACTACGTGATATAAATCATATTCAGCTTTAAACCTCCAACCTAACTCTAATATTTAAAAACCCAACCATAAAAAAATGACCCTAACCATAGCCTTTACCCAATGCCTAATGCTAAATAACCCCAGGAGGACCATGACATGTTAAAGATGATAAAAAAAAAGGTGTTAAGAAAAATAATTTGCCCCATTACTGTTGAAAGAGCTTTTAATGGACGTGCTCTGCCTCATATTTCCCCAAACAAGTTCAGATCAATCAGACATGGTAGCCCCTGAACTTTAAAGGCCATGTATAAATTGATGTGTCTCCCTCCTATACAATAATGGTTAAAGAAGAGGTTCCCCTTTCTTCACTTGTCAGGGCACAAATATAAAAAAATGGGTGAGTGCTTTGTAGGGGGTTAAATTTAATTTGTCCTGGGAAGTTTACTTCCAGTAGGACCACCCCCGAGGAGTGGTACTGACATAAGAATTTTTATTTGTGTGTTCCTGTTTATGGTAGGCCTGTGTAATGGAAGTCTGAGTTTGGAAATCCCAGCAGTTTCATGGATGAGGTATTTTATGTATGGTTTCTTGCTCAGGCTCACCATTTTGGAGAAGAAAATAACTGGTAACCTCAGTCTGAGATATCATCACAAAGATTGTAGTAGGTGATCAGTAGTATTTTTCACTTTATTAAAATGACCCTAACCCTTACCCAATGCCTAACTCTAAATAACCCCAGGAGGGCCATGACATGTTAAAGATGATTTAAAAAAAAAAAGTGTTAAAAAAAAAATTGCCCATTACTGTTGATAAAGGTGCCAGCTTTTAATGGACGTGCTCTGCAAGACTGTGTCATATTTCCCCAAACAAGTTCAGATCCATCAGACATGGTAGCCCCTGAACTTTATAGGTCATATACTAAATTAATGTGTCTCCCTCCTATACAATGTGTAAAGAAGAGGTTCCCCTTTCTCACTTGTCCAGGCACAACTATAAAAAAAAAAATGGGTGGGTGCTCTGTAGGGGGTTGCATTTAATTTGTCCTGGGAAGTTTACTTCCAGTAGGACCACCCCCGAGGAGTGGTACTGACATAAGAATTTTTATTTGTGTGTTCCCGTTTATAGTAGGCCTGTGTAATGGAAGTCTGAGTTTGGAAATCCCAGCAGGTTCATGGATGAGGTATTTTATGTATGGTTTCTTGCTCAGGCTCACCATTTTGGAGAAGAAAATAATTGGTAACCTCAGTCTGACATATCAAAGATTGTAGTAGGTGATCAACAGTATTTTTCACCTTATCACCTCACCACTCCTAATGCCACATGAGCGGAATGTCCGACAGAAAAAGTCACACGGAAGCTTTTCATCGTATATTCCGATCATGTGTATGACTTTTTTTTAACGAAAATTCTAACGGACCTAGAAATAGAACATGTTTTAAATATTTCAGACGGAACCAATTCCTAGAGGCGATTCAGTTCGCATTGTGCGCTATATAAGTATTTCATTCATTCATTCAATTCCTAATGGGAAAACCGCTCGTCTGTATGCTGTTTCCGACGGACCAAAAATGACGCATGCTCTGACGCAAGTATGAGATGGAAGCTATTGGCTACTGAACTTCCTTTTTCTAGTCCCGTCGTACATGTTGTACGTCACCGCGTTCTTAACGATCAGACTTTGGTGTGATCATGTGTACGCAAGACAGTTTCAGCGGAACAGTTGGAAAAACCTTCAGAGTTTATTCTGACGGGAAAACGGGTCGTGTGTACGAGGCATTAGAGACTGGATGTCCACTTTTAAGACTTCAGATGTCACCCACTATGCTAAATTTTTAAGCATAATTGATAGGACCATGTATCAATTCTATTTCTGGGTTCGTAGTGAAGATAGGACATCCAGAAACACTCATTTGAGAAAATGAATATATTTCCTAAGCTCGTAAATTGTTACCGGGGACCTCAGTGCAAGCGTTGTTTGCAATCCTAGAATATACTCATTAGCTTGCAGGGATGACTCTTTCTAAATATATTCAAGGTCATTGTAGAAATCCCACAAGAGAATATTTCTCCCTAAATGGATGAAATGTTGTGACAAGATAATGGGGAGTTACATTTCCTTTTCTAAATGATTTCCTGACTGACGTAAATACCAATCTGTGCTTTCAGAAAGCGGTCATTAACCACAGGCGAGACACTGTGTAAGGCAAGGGGCTAGCCTAGGTGGGTAGGGGCCTTCCATGAGGCAACTGGACAATCTGTGGGGCAAGGGGTCATACTGTATGTGAGGAAAAAGACCATTACTTGAGTCACTGGGCCTTTTTGAGGCAAAGAGCCATTCTATGAGTTGAGTCCATTCTTTATGGTAAGGGGCAGTTATATGAAGCAGAGCGACATTCCGTAAGGCAATGGGCCATTCCATGGGCGTCCGCAGAACTTTTTTCAGGGAGGGGCATCATTTTAAGGTCACCCATGCTCTGACCCTTTTCGACAATGTCATTATCACATTATCACTGTCATAGACTGCAGACGTAGTACAGGTTATGGTCATAGGTCATAGACTGCGGACATGACACAAGAGACTGTCAGAGACTGCGGACATGGCCCAAGAGACTGTCAGAGACTGCAGACATGGCACAAGAGACTGCGGACATGGCACAAGAGACTGTCAGAGACTGCGGACATGGCCCAAGAGACTGTTAGAGACTGCGGACATGGCCCAAGAGATTGTCAGAGATGGCATACATGGCCCAAGAGACTGTAAGAGACTGCAGACATGGCACAAGAGGTGACTATAGACTGCATACATAGCCCAAGAGACTGTCAGAAACTGCATACATGTGGGGGGTGACAGAGAGAGACGGGGTGACAAAGAGGTGGGGGTGACAGAAAGAGACAGAGGGGGTGACAGAGAGAGGCAGGGTGTGACAGAGAGGAGTGTGACAGAGAGAGACAGAGGGGGGGGGTGACAGACAGAGGGGGAGTGAAAAAGACAGAGGGGTGAGAGAGAGAGAGAGGGGGTGACAGAGAGGGGTGATAGGAGTCATCACTTCTAATCCGATCCCTGATTCCAGGGGTGGCACTTGCCCCCCCTTGCCCCTACCTGCGGATGCCCATGGGCCATTCCATGATGCAAGGTTTCTTCTATGAAGGCCGATACGTAGGGTAAGTGATCTTTTTTTTTAGGCTAAGAGCCATTCTATGGTTTAAAAAGAGTCTATTCTGTGAGGCAAGGGGCATTTCATGAGACAATGGTTCATTCCGTGAGGCAAGCAGAAATTTGCTTAGGAGAGAGGCAATTTTTTGTATATTGGAATGGCATCATGGTGTGCAGGCTCCCTAGTACAGCAAGCTAAAATGCATTACTAAGCTAGACAACAGAAAATGTTCTTTCAACCAACAGAAACTGAATCATGCCATTGGTTGGGCAGTATGACCAATTGATCAGAGCAGTTACAATACTTAGTCACCAGAGGGCATATGGGATCTAGCCACAAGATTCTACCAGCAGGAGGAGTGGACATGGAGTCCTAATTTAAAGGAAGCTAGGCTTTTATTTAAAGGCATTAAATAAAATCTGGAAATTACTGCAGTGGACACCACTACTCCAGTGATCTCCAATCCGCTTCTGGGTCCCGTGTCAAGCAGCTGACCTGCTGCATTCTGAACTCAGGAGGTCAGCCGCTCGGCACGGATGCCAGTCAGAGATCTCCTTGCTTTCTCTCAATGATGATGACGGTGACGCTCTCCACCTCGTCTATTCAAAGAATGCTTTGCATGCATTGAGAATATGCAAAGCGTTCTATGAATGGCACCCATGTCCAGCTACTGACTTCTGTTTTCAGAATGCAGCAGGACAGGCACTCAGGGACCCGGGAGTTAGTTCAGATCACAGGAGTAGCCGTGAAGTCTACTACAGTAATTCCCAGCTTCTAGAGCAGTGGTCTCCAAACTATAGCCCACCAGCCTGATACGGCTCTTCGCTTGCCTTTACCCGGCCTTAGAGCACTATTCCACCACCGATACAAGTCACTATTCCTCCCACTGATACCAATAATGGGGCACTATTCCTTCCACTGATATCAACTATGGGACACTATTCCCCCCCCCCCCCCCACTGATACCAATGATGGGGCACTATTTCTTCCACAGATACCAATGATGGGGCACTATTCCTCCCATTAATACCAATGATGGGGCACTATTCCTCCCACCAATGCCCATGATAGTGATTATTTATCCCTTCTATACCATTGATCAGGCACTATTGCTCCCACTGATACCAATGATGGGGCATTAGTCCTTCCACTGATACCAATGATGGGGCATTAGTCCTTCCCCTGATACCAATGATGGGGCATTAGTCCTTCCACTGATACCAATGATGGGGCATTACTCCTTCCACTGATACCAACGATGGGGCACTATTCCTCCCACTTGATACCAACAATGAGGATTATGGGGATTATTCTTCCCACCTATGATGGGGCTTTATTCTTCCTCCTACTACCCTCAAGCATTATGCAACTTTTTTACCACCACTGCCCATCAAGTCTGATCCATGTTCTACTTCCGCTGGCTACAGTCTGACCCTCCTAAAGTCTGAAGGTCAGTACACTGGCCCTTTGCTTTGTAGACCCATGTTCTAGAGGGATCCTACAGGTATGGTATATGCATAGTTACATTGGACCAAGCTGGACCAATGTAACTGTGTATATGTATCTATATATAGTACTTACTGTGTTGAGCTACATAAACATAAATATACAAAACTGTCAAAAAATGTAATTAAAATAACCATATAAGTGAAAGTTCACAAAAGTCTAAAATATGTGATAATACGTAGTGCTAAATTGTAGTGCTGCTGTGATGTCATCATGCTCCAGGAAGTGTCCCCGGAAGTGGGCTCTGATCAGTTTAGTGTTACTGGATGTGCACTTTTACCTGTTTTATATGTGAGTGCATACTGACTGCTTTTAACAATAGAAATATACAGTTTTACACTATGTGGAGTGCATGGACTCCTTCCTGTTTTAACATGTGAATGCACACGTGAGTGAATAATAGAAATGGAGGCTTAAGCCTCATACACACAATACGATTGTTGGCCAACCGAGCGTCTGATTTTTGTCTTAAGGGCGTGTGCCAGGAACTTGTCTTGCATACTAACGGTACACAATTTTCGTGCCACAAACACAAACGTAGTGACGTACTACTAGGAATTTCAGCTTTTGAGTGCCATCCTTTGGGCCTCTTCTGCCCAGCGATCGGTTCATCAAAAATGACATCATCAGGGGCACGTACCCCTGATGATGTCATTTATGATGAAACAATCGTTGGGATAGCTACATACACATGCTGCTGCACTTGTGCGATCGCTGGTTGAAACTCATAATGATTTTATCTGTTTGATCTGTTGATTGTGACATGATCGTAGTTTGGACTTATGTAAGTGTACTGCTAATAAGCCGGATGTTGAGACAGTATCACACTATGTGGAGTCCTTTTGTTTCCTAAACATTTGGATATCGAGGCTTCCTACACTGCATCTTGCATCCTGAGTTGCTGTGAACCTCCTGGTGTATACCATACACGGCCATAGCAGAACGTCTGGACTTCTTTCTCAGTGGATCAGAGATCCAACCAAGCACTGTGTGACCTCTCTGAGTAAGCGGGGTCACTGGCTTTCCAGCAAGCCTCCATTTTTGATATGGTGATGGGTGTCACGCCTTCAGGTGTATGATCGTCATTTCCAAACACTCTCTTCTTCCATGAGACTTTCTTTGATGGAATCCAGCTTTATATGAACCTTTTGTTTGCACAATTGCACTTTATTCACATGTGATGTCTACTGCTCCCTGTCTTCAGGAGCAGTGATCTCTGTCATGTCAGTGGTAGCCCAACCCCCCCCCCCCAGTTAGAATCACTCCCTAGGACACACTTAACCCCTTAATCGCCCCTAGTGTTTAATCAGTAAAGTGCACTTTTATAGCACTGATCGCTGTATAAATGACAATGGTCACAAAATAGTGTCAAAAGTGTCCGATGTGTGCGCCATAATGTCACAGTCATGATAAAAAAAAAATCGCCGCCATTACTAAAAAGAAATAATAATAAAGAGGCCATAAAACTATCCCCTATTTTGTATAGATGCTATAACTTTTGCGCAAACCAATCAACATGCACTTATTGCGATATATTTTTTTTTTTTACCAAAAATATGTAGAAGAATACGTATCGGCCTAAACTGGGGAAAAAAATATTTTTTTTATATATTTTGGGGGGATATTTATTATAGCAAAAAGTTAAAAATATTGCCTTTTTTCAAAATGTACGCACTTTTTTGTTTTTAGCACCAAAAATAAAAACCGCAGAGGTGATCAAATACCACCAAAAGAAAGCTCTATTTGTGGGGAAAAAAGGAACGTCAATTTTGGTTGGGTAAAATGTCGCACGACTGCACAATTGTCAGCTAAAGCGCCAAATTGCAAAAAATGCTCTGGTCAGGATGGGGGTAAATCCTTCCGAGGCTGAAGTGGTTAATCATCAACCATGTGAGTTTCTAAATGTTGTACCTTCATTAAATGTAACCATACTGCTACACTTAAAGGCGCCTCTATTCTGTTTTATACTCAGTTGTGAGGTGATGCTGCTTGTAGACTGTAAAGGAAATTTGTGAGTTCTGTATATGATTGTATTCTATTTTATATGTATTGCACAATGCCCTCATTATGCACACGGCACTAATAATGTTTTCAGTACATGTTTGCATTCTTTTTCGAGTCCTGATTAAAATTAGTCTGCCTATGTTACGCCCCTTGTTACCATAAACGTAAAATTGTAATATTAATGTGATACCTACATAATCATTTGTATAAAAACCTTCAATAAAGCAGGACAGTTATTTGGAAAGAAGCGGAGTGTATCTTTTGTGTCTGTTCCCTTCTGCAGTAGATATTATTAATTTGGAACCACTAATCAATATGAGGATAGGAGTTGCCTATCTATAAATTTCAATGTCAATATCAAGTTAAATTTTTTTTTCTCATTTTGCCTGTCTTGCAAAACGCTCTCAAAACAAGGTACTCTCAAGCAAAGGTTTTACTGTATCTGTTTATGTAGCGCAGCACGCATATCGATATTGTGTTATGCCCTGTACACACGGTCGGACTTTGTGACGGAAAATGTACGATCGGATCTTGTTGTCAGAAAATCTGATCGTGTGTGGGCTCCATCTGACTTTTTCCGTCTGAATTTCCGACACACAAAGTTTGAGAGCAGGATCTAAAATTTTCCGACAACAAAATCCAATTGTTTAAATTCTGATCGTGTGTAGACAATTCCGACGGTCAAAGTGCCACACATGCTCAGAATAAATTACGAGATGAAAGCTATTGGCTACTGCCCTCTTTATAGTCCCCTCGTACGTGTTCTACGTCACAACGTTCTAAACGATCGGATTTTCCGACAACTTTGTGCGACCGTGTGCATGCAAGACAAGTTTGGGCCAAAATCCGTCGTAAAAAATCGGACGGATTTTGTCGTCTGAATGTCCGACCGTGTGTATGGGGCTTAAGTATTAAAAATATCTCAGAGTGCTAGCTGCTTCATGTTTAAATGTATATCACTCCACTAGCGCTTTTACTTTTTGGTTACAAAATGTATCAATACCTTTTCTTGGGATTCTTCCTTAATATTTTATTAATCAATACAGAGCTGGATATTATGTGTATCTTTTATATCTGCTTGGAGTTCAGCTCTGTTTCACATGTATACATAATAATAAAAATAAAACTTTAAAAAACACTGCAGTTCCCATTTACAATTCTGAAAACCTTGTAATTTTTGTGCTTCACAAACCCTCCCCAGAGAGGAACAGCAAAATTTTCTCCAATAATAAAATCTGTCACTCAGGTGTTCTGGAGGTAAACATCAATTTATTGAAAGTCAGACTAAAATTGGATGTCATTTCACAGTGAAATACAAGCAGGGCATAAGGACCATCTGCCGTTTCCACCGGTCGGTGAGCCACCATTGGCACTCGCTGTACTTTAAAGCAACTAAGCTAATTATTTCTTTATCTGAGAGGAAGAATAGAGTTTAGGCATTGATAGCCGACTTGTAATGCGTGAGAGTGCGGGCGGAGGGATCCGTGGCGTGAATCCAACGAGGCATCCAGTAGTGGGTCATCCAGTTGGCACGCTCCGGGTAGTACTTCTCAAAGGTCTGCCGGTAGAAGTAGCCCTCCTTTGTCTTGGGTGGATTAAAAGGATATTTTTCTGCAGCCTTTTCCAGCATAATGTCATCCACCTGTAGATAAAGAATTAAGCAAACAATGGTAATGAAATGGCAAAGGTTGCCTTGGTCTGGCAAATATTTAAGACTAGACAATCGTTTTTTTCCCCCCCAAAATGCACTTGTGTTAATGATGATGGGCCTAACCTTCAAATAGAACCTCGGGCCAAAATAGAATAAATTGGCTTTTTGAAAAAAAATATATATATATATGGCTAGACTCCTTAACCACTTAAGCCCCGGACCATTTGGCTGGCCAAAGATCAGAGCACTTTTTGCGATTCGGCACTGCGTCGCTTTAACTGACAATTGCGCGGCCGTGCGACGTGGCTCCCAAACAAATATGACGTCCTTTTTTTCCCACATATAGAGCTTTATTTTGGTGGTATTTAATATCCTCTGCGGTTTTTATTTTTTGCACGATTAAACAAAAAAATAGCGACAATTTTGAAAAAAACAAACGCATTGTTTACTTTTTACTATAATAAATATCCCCCAAAAACAAAAATATATAAAAAAATAGTTTTCCTCAGTTCAGGCCGATATGTATTGTTCTACATATTTTTGGTAAAAAAAAATAAAATAAAAAATCGCAATAAGCGTGTATTGATTGGTTTGTGCAAAAGTTATAGCATTTACAAAATAGGGGATAGTTTTATGGTATTTTTATTAAATTTTTTTTTATTAGTAATGGCGACGATCAGTGATTTTTATCGTGACTGCAACATTATGGCAGACAGATCAGACACTTTTGGCACGACTTTGGGACCATTCACATTGATACAGTGATCAGTGCAATTAAAAATGCATTGATTACTGTGGAAATGTGACTGGCAGTGAAGGGGTTAACCACTAGGTGGCGCTGTAGGGGTTAAGGGTGTCCTAGGGAGTGATTCTAACTGTGGGGGGGAGGGGCTGTGTGTGACAGGACACTGATCACTGCTTCCGATTACAGGGAGCTGTGATCAGTGACAGTGCCATTAGGCAGAATAGGGAAATGCTTGTTTACATTAGCATTTCCCCATTCTTTCTCACCGTGAGATGACCGGGGGTATCCCCACCAACATTGAGTCAGCGGGACCCACGATCATGCTCACGAAGCTCCTGTCGGCGCACCTGCAACCCGCCTCTTAAAGGGCAACGTACAGGTATGTGATTCTGCCTGTACCTGCTCTTCTGCCACAGCAAATATGCATGAAGCGGTCGGGAAGCTGTTAAGGACCGAGCCTCTTTTTAGATTTGTTGTTTACAAGTTAAAAACTGTTTTTTGCTAGAAAATTACTTAGACATTTTTTTTATAATGTCACCTTTTCTCTTCTCGTGTCAGGAAAACTGATCAGAGGTGATTCATGCTGATAGCATAGGAACGAAGCAGCAGACAGAAATGACACTTAATGCTCTGGATTAAGACAAGTACACACTATAGAGAGATATTCTTTGCTCATATTTCATGTCTGAGGTTTACAACCACTTTAACCACCCAAGTACCAGCCTGTATATACCCCTTCATTAACCAGACCATTCTTCAGTTTTCAGTGCTGGGTTCTTTTGACAGACAATTACTCCATCATGCAACAATATACCCAAATTAAGTTTGGATCTTTTTTTTTTTTTTAGGTATATAGCTTTCCTCTGGTGGTATTTAATAACCTGGGATTTTTAAAATTGTATTTGTATAAAGGAAAAAGACCAAAAATTTGGGTTGACCTACATCCCTTTACCTTAAAAAACAATCCCATAATCACTGGTGGCCAGCGGGACATTAACCCCCCCCCCCCCCCCCCACACACACAAACACACACACACACACACACACCAGGTCCAGTCAGACCAGTCCACGTGTGAGTCCATCTGCCCCCCCTCCCCCAAAAAATGGTGCTGCTGGAGGCCAGATGGACTCACACCTGGATTAGTCAGACAAACACGTTGTGATCCACTAAGCTCTGTGTTATCATACGGATTGGAATTATCTTTTTTGTGTAATCCTTGTTAGATCAACTACATATATTCCAATTCCATTTATACACGCAAATGGATTGCCCCTCTCTTGGGGCCTCTCCAGCTGCTGTAGTGCCCTTGATGTGTTGCTCCTGGGTACTGGGTGGACCTGGATCTGACCATTGAGACTAAGCACTCTGCACTTCCGATATTTTGTATGACTCCTGAAGAAGCCAAGTATTGGTGAAACGCGTAGAGATCAGAGACCAAGATTTACATTTCCTGCACACCAGTTGGCTTTACACACCTTTACTGCAGTTAAATTTATCTCACTTTACATGTATTTATGATTTTTATTGCCCCCTTCTGAAGAAGACATGATGACAAAACGCGTTAGTACGTGACCACGTGGCTCTTCTGTCAGTCAGTCTCAGTGTGTGTCATCCTGGGTCTCATCGAAGCCGATACCATCTAGGAGGCAGTGAGAGTGACATATGCTGGGCCGTATAGACGTTTTATTCACATGCTTTTTATCTAGTGTTTTCTTGGAAACATATATGATTGTGTGGGCGGGTGATTTCCCAAATAAAAAAAACAGTATTATGCTTTGCTAGTTCCTTTCTTCTTTTGCATGATGCACTTTATGAACTGATGTGATTGGTTTACAGCAATTACAAGGAACTCTGTAGACGGAGTTCAGGCAGTTATATGAACAAATCATTTTGTCCTTTCTTTTGTAATGATGATTGACACACTATCATTTATCACATGAAAATATAACTTTTTATTTCAACATTTGAATATCTCATCTGTTTGAAATGAATTCCTATTTTTAGACAATTTCGTTTTCAAGTATTTAATCTAATTGGGTACGCGTTGTTTTCCCCTAGAGAGTTTTAGATGTGGAAATAAAAGATGTTTTAGTGGGAAAGGGTAGGCTCACAGTAATGATAAGTTGTGTCAGCTACCATTAGGAGAACTTATACAGTTATCTTAGCAATCTTTTAAACAATATTTAATGTTTTTGTAACCATTTCCTGCCCTCAAAATAAATTTCCTAAGTTGCAGGGCATGCTCCTCTTCCCAAGCCACCAATTCCAGGCTACTATTGCCAGCAAATCCCGGCTGTCAAAATGTCAGCCGGGACTTCCTCTGTATCACAGGTGAAGCTGCAACCAGTGTTTAAGGGCTCGTTCACACTACAGGTTGTAAAACCCTTGCGGTTGTGTCCTATTTTTACCACCCTATTTAGCTGCAGAAGTAGCGCCCGGGGAGGGGTGAACCTATGCCGTGGCCCCAATGCTTTTCAGCTGTGCCAGAAATGATGCTCCCTGCCGATTAGCGCCATGGAGTGTGACCTATTCAAGGGAATTGGGCCGCTCTGCAAGCCCACTGCAACTGTGTGCAATGTACTAGTGCAGGGTTCAAGGGGGTAAAGCAGGTGGTGAGGAGGTATTACAACACCTTCTCACCACCTATCAAATGCTCTCAGAAGAGCAATCTGAAAGGGGATCACTCTTTGGAGATCCTAGCACATGTAAACAGGCTTAAAACAAATCTTCACAGCGGTGTTTGGAAATTTCACTGAGAAATGATTAGGTTTATTATTATACAGGATTTATATAGAGCCAACAGTTTGTGCAGCGCTTTACAACATGAAGGCAGAGACAGTACAGTTACAATGCAATTCAATATAGGAGGCATCAGATGGCCCTGCTCCTTAGAGCTTACAATCTAGGAGAAATACAATGCAACAACAATATGGTTACATTGTATTCCCTCTCTTTCCTCCATGTATAGATCAGAGGGATGATACTGCTCTCTGTTGAAGATGGGTCACAAGAGTGCAAAACAAATGTGACCCATAGGATAGGTTGACCAGATGTCCCCGGTTTCAGGGGACAGTCCCCGGATTGAGGACACTGTCCCCGTACCAATTCTGTCCCCGGTTTTGTCCCCGGATTTGACTTCAACAGGAGCTGGGGCAATTTTCACAGACAGTCGGTGCAGAATAAAAAAAAAAAATCCTACTAGCTAAGGGGGGTGTATTTTTTCCATTATCTGTGTCCCTTTCTGATGATGATGTGCTGGTCAGAGCCAATCAGCGGATCCGGCGGACTCGTAAACTTGTAAACAAGGCAGTTCGCCATTCTTTCAGTGTGGAAGACATTGATGCTGTGTTCCTGCAAAGCGGGTACAGGGATCCATGTCTTCCCTTAGTAAAAGCACCTCCCCCACAGTGATAAAACACTTGTTAGGCACACATTTAACCCATTGATTGCCCTAGAGGTTATCCCCTTCCCAGCCAGTGTCATTAGTACAGTGACAGTACATATTTTTAGCACTGATCACTGTGTTGGTGTCACTGGTTCCCACAAAGTGTCAAAAGTGTCACTAATGCTGTGTACCCTGAGTGGAATGTCCGACAGAAAAAGTCCAACAGAATCTTTTCATCGTATATATTCCGATCGCGTGTGGGCCTCATCTGACTCTTTTTTTTTTTTTTCAAAAACTGTGACGGACCTAGAAATAGAACATGTTCTAATTATTTCCGACTGAACCAATTTCTATCAGGAAAATCGCTTGTTTGTATGCTGTTCCAACGGACCAAAAACGACGCATGCTCTGAAGCAATTACGAGATGGAAGCTATTGGCTACTGGCTATTGAACTCCTTTTCTAGTCCCGTTGTACGTGTTGTACGTCACCGCGTTCTAAACGGTTAGACTTTGGTGTGATCGTGTGTAGGCAAGACAGTTTCAGTGGAACACCGTCGTAACTGTCAGAAACCTTTGGAGTTTATTCCAACGGAAAAACCGGTGGTGTGTACGCGGCATTAGTGTCTGATTTGTCCACCGCAATATCGCAGTCCCACTATGAGTTGCTGATTGCTGCCATTACTAGTAAAAAAAAAAAAAAGTATGTCCCCGGATTTCATTTTAAAAATCTGGTCACCTTACCATAGGAGAAGCCCAGCTGAATGAGCTCTGGCTGGACTTCTCCTTTAAAGTGGTTGTAAACCCTAATTTACAACCTTATGCTACAGGTAAACCTATATTAAGGCTTATCTGTAGCTACCCAGGATATCTCCTAAACTTGCATGGTTTAGAAGATATCCCCTGTCCCCTACATGTGGCGATGTGGCACATGCATACTGGGGAAAACTGAAGCAATGGCACCTATGTGCCATTGCTGCAGTCTCCATGCCGTTACCAGCGGCTCCCATGCGCATGCGTGAGAGTGACGTAATCGTGGCTCCGGCCAATCACAGCGCCGGAGCCATGACACCCGGAAGTAGCTCCGGGACAACATGTCGGCGGCTGGAGGGGGAGACGAGGACCGATGCGAGGGCTTCGATCTGAGGTAATTAATACATAATGAGCTAGTATGCTATACATACTAGCTCATTATGCCTTTTTTGTGCAGGTTTTTTTTAAGAGGGTTTTCTTCTTCTTTAAGGTTTCATGGCTGTCACCTGGCAAATCAAAGTTTTATCTCCCTCTACTATTTTCTATAGGATTAAGGTTTAGAGACTGGCTATTTTACCTATGACTAAGCACCAGTAAGTGTGTGAAATGCATTAGCTACATCCGATTCCTCTACCTCCATTTGTATGGACTCTCTTTTTATTCAATAAAGGTGATTATATTGAAGTGCGGCTGTCCAGATCCTTTCGTTTGCACGTCTCTTGCATGCAGAGCCAGCACCCTCTCTGCGAAGGGGAGGTGAAGCCTTAGGACTGCCCCCTGGAGTGGTATACTACTTGTTAATGTGCTTCTTCTTGAGCCGATGTTGCCTAGGCGGTATATTTTGGGTCATTGTCATTCTGGAAGACCCATCCGCGACCCATCTTCAGTGTTCTAGCTGAGGGAAGAAGGTTCTCATCCAAGATTTTACAATACACGGCCCCGTCCATTGGCCCCTCAATGCAACAAAGTCAGGCTGTACCTTTAGCAGAGAAACAGCCCCAAAGCCCAATGTTTCCACCTCCATGGTTGACTGTAGAGATGGTGTTCTTGGGGTGGGTCATAGTCAGCATTTTTTTTCCTCCAAAAACAGCGAGACAAGTTAATGGCAAAGAGCTCAATTTTGGTCTCATCTGACCATAGCACTTCTGTGAACCGTTTAGTTATTCATTGGCAAAATTAGGACGGGCCTGTACATGTGCCTTATTGAGGAGGGGAACCTTGGATTTCAATCCATGGCAGCGTATTGTGTTACCAATGGTTTTGTTTGGTGACTGAGGTCCCAACTGCCTTGAGATCATTCACAAGCTCCTCCTGTGTAGTTCTGGGCTGATCCCTCACTTTTCTCATGATCATCCTTACCCCATGGGGCAAAATCTTGCATGGAGCTCCAGACCAAGGGCGACTGATGTTTACTTTGTGTTTCTTCCATCTGCGCATAAATGCTCCAAGAGTTTTCTCCTTCTCACCAAGCTTCTTGCTGATGGTCTTGTAGCCCATTCCAGCCTTGTGCGGGTCTACAGTCTTGTCCCTGATGTCCATTGACAGCTCTTTGGTATTATCCATGATGTTGAGGTTTGAATGGAAGAAAGAGATTCTGTGGACAGGTGTCTTTTATACACATAACGAGATGTTGTTAGGAGCACCTTCTTACATTGACAGGACTGATCTGTGTATCACATGAGCACCTACTATAACCAGTCATTATTGTTGGTTGGTAGACATGGGCGCCGTCAATAAATTTGTTTAGTTCTGTTCCGTTACGGTTCGTATTAGAATAAATTCGTACTTCGTATTTCGTGTCTGAATTACGAATTGTCGTTAGGTTCGTTAACTTGTACGACCGTTCGTTACGATTAATTTAAAGGCAAAAATATACCTCAATATGACAGTCGATGCCCCCCCCTTCTTTAGATTGTAAGCTCCAGGAACAGGCCTGTTCCTTTTGTATCAAACTGTATTGTAATTGTCTTTTTTTCTCAGAGAATAGGTGCAGGAACTCCCCCCTTATGAGTTACCCTTCGTCTCTGCCCCCCTACCCACCTCCGAGCACTGTCTCTTGGCTCCACCCTCTACTCACCTCCCAGTACCGCTTCTTTTAGAGAGTACAGAACCAAGTATCATTTTGTGCTACTAAATTGTATGGAATTTGATAGACCCCACCCAAGCAGCGACAGACCCCACAACAGCAACAATAGATCCCCCAACACACAACGACAGGCCTCCCCCCAGCCATGATGGAACCCGCCCACAATAAAATACCACTCCCCACAAAAAAGTTTTTATCTCCAGTGACAATAGATCCCCCAGCAGTCAGCATCAATTTACCCTCCAGCACACTTTGCCATACATTCAGTGCTGGAGGTGCCGGAACTGCATTCTGCCGCGTTCCCGCTGAAAAAAAGCCCTGGTCTTGTCCCTCTTTATATCGTAAAGCGCTGTGCAATCTGTTGGCGCTATATAGTTCCTGTATAATAATAACAGTAATTGTTAGGCTTTACATACAATTAACTTCCTTCTCTTCTCCTCTAGGCTACTATAGGGGATAGACAAAATAAATGAACCCCCCAAATAATAACCCCTAAAACCAAAGGCGCCCTTTTTTTATATTAAACACTAGCTGACCAGCGCATGACGATGTACCTTGGCACAATGGCATGGCTGGGCAAATGGGCATACAGGTACGTCCCCTTTTAATCACGCCATTGTGGGCAAGCCGCGCACTCTGTGACCGTGCCCATGGGTGCCGCCGGGGGCCCGCGATCTGCCTAGTCACATGACAGGGATCTACTGCTCCCTGTTATCGGGATCAGTGATCATTGTCATGTGAGTAGTAGCCACCCCCCCCCCCCACAGTTAGAATCACTCCCTAGGACACAGTTAACCTCTTGATCGCCACCTAGTGTTTAACCCCTTCCCATCCAGTGTCCTTTACAGAGTAATCAGGGCATTTTTATAGCACTGATCGCTGTATAAATGGCACTGGTCCCAAAATACTGTCAAAAGTGTCAGATGTGTCCGCCATAATGTCACAGTCATGATAAAAATCGCAGATCACCACCATTACTAATAAGAAAAAAATAATAATAATAAAAATGCTATAAATCTATCCCCTTTTTTGTAGACGCTATAACTTTTGCACAATCCAATCAATATACATCTTACTGCGATTTTTTTTTTACCAAAAATATGTAGAAGAATACATATCGGCCTAAACTGAGGAAAAAATTTGTTTTTATATATATTTTTTGGGATATTATAGCAAAAGGTATAGCAAAATTGTCGCTCTTTTTTCGTTTATAGCACATTCTTGGATTTTGAAATTTCAACATTTTTGTATTTTTACATTTATGAAATTTCGAATATTTGAATTTCTGAATTTCAAATTTCCAAAATTTCAAATTTTCCGAATTTTGATTTTCCGAATTTTCGGAAATTCCAAATTTAGAAATTTGGAATTTTGGAAATTCAGAAATTCGGAAATTCAGGATTTAGGAAATTTGGAAATTCGGAAATCCGAAATTCAGAAATGTGGAAATTTCCGAAATTGAAAAATTTGGAAATTTGGAAATTTTCGAATGAGCGAATTTGTCAAAAAAAATGTATTTACGTTTTCGTAACTAAATGAATTGCACGTGTCTACAAAGAGCTCTCTCAAGACCTTCACAACCTTATTGTTGCAAAACATACTGATGGCATTGGTTACAGAAGGATTTCTAAACTTCTGAATGTTCCAGTGAGCACTGTTGGGGCCATAATCTGGAAGTGGAAAGAACATAATTTCACCATAAATCGGCCACGACCAGATGCTCCTCACAAAATTTCTGACAGAGGAGTTAAAATAATTATCAGAAGAGTTGTCCAAGAGCCAATGACCACTTGTGGAGAGCTTCAGAAAGACCTGGAATTAGCAGGTAAAGATGTTTGAAAGAAAACAATAAGTAATGGCGTGTATGCACTCACCACACAAGACTCCATTGGTAAAGAAAAAGCATGTTGAAGCTCGTTTAAAGTTTGCTGCACAACATTTAGACAAGTCTGGGAAATACAGGAAGGATATAGTCTGGTCAGTTGAGACCAAAATAGAACCCTTTGAATGCCATAATACACACCATGTTGGGGGTCATATGGCACATCACACTAAAAACACCCCAATACTACCAACAGTGAAGTTTGCAGGTGGGAACATCATGGTGGGGCTGTTTTTCAGCATACGGTACTGGCAAACTTCATATCATTGAAGAAAGGATGAAAGGAAAAATGTACCAAGACATCCTTGATAAAAATCTGCTGCCATCTACCAGGATGATGAAGATGAAACAAGGATGGACTTTACAGCAAGACAAAGCCAAGGAAACTCTCAACTGGTTTCAAAGAAAGAAAATTAAGCTCCTAGAACGGTCCAGCCAATCACCTGACCTGAATCCAATAGAAAATCTATGGAAAGAACTAAAGATCAGAGTTCCTAGAAGAGTCGCACAGAACCTTCAAGATGTGAAGGTTGTTTGTGTGGAGGAATAGGTCAAAACCACACCTGAGCAATGCATGTGACTAGCTTCTCCATAGGGGAGGTGTCTTGAAGCTGTCATTGCCAACAAAGGATTTTGTACCAAGTATTAAAGTGGAGTTCCACCCAAAAAAAAATTATTAATTAAAGTGTATGAAAAAATAAAAAAATAAAACATTTGGGAGAAATTTTTTTTTTTTACTTACCACTTTAATGCCTGTTGCTAGGGGGTACCTCGTAGTCTGCCTCCTTCGGCACCTGGGCTCCTGACGTCACTTCCCTCTGTGCAGGAAGGGAGATCACCTCTCCCCCCTCCCTCTAGGCAATCATCTGGGACACGTCACCGGTCCCAGATGATTGTGCTGACAGTCATGGTTGAAGCCACAGCCGGGCGCCCACAGTTAAAATGCTGCGCCGCCAAGCAGAGGGGGAGACGAGTGGAGCTTCGACCCCCCCCCCCCCCCCGCATCGCTGGACCCTGGGACAGGTAAGTGTCCAATTTATTAAAAGTCAGCAGCTGCAGTATTTTTTTTTTTTTTTTTTAAGTGGAACATTTTCCTGTGTAATTCCATTTTATTACACAGAACTTCACTTCCGAACTTATTTGTTTTGGTGTCTTTATATGTGTGGATTGCATGGAGTGTTACCGACATGTGGTGACAATTTTATGTCAATAGCACCTTTAGAAATATATTTACCTAGAAAAATGGTGACGTCTTCAATACTTATTTTACCCGCTGAATATGCATGTACATGGGGGCGGGAGGGAGAGCTTTAATTATTTATGTCACTTTTTTTAAACATAGAAACAGAAAAGCGATGGCAGAAAATACCAAGTGGTCCATTAAGTCTGCCTGTGTATGTTTTGTTTTTTAATTAAAACATGTTTTTGTATTCATTTTCTTTATTTCGTTTTTTTTTTTTAATTTTGTATTGTTTTTATGTTAACTTTTTTAGATCTAGGTTTGTCCCAAGCATGTTTAACCACTTGACGTCCACGTTATAGCCGAAAGACGACTACAGCAATACCCAGTAGCCAATTGCTTCCATCTCCTAGTTAAATCTGAGCATGCGTGAGTTTTTGCGTGTCGGAATTGCATACACACAATCGGAATTTCCGATAGAAACTTTTTCCATCGGAAAAATTGAGAACCTGCTCTCAATCTTTTGCTGGCAGGAAATTCGGCAAGCAAAGTTCCGATGGAGCATACACACGGTGGCATTTTCCGACAAAAAGCTATCATCTGTCTTTTGCTGCTGTGTGTACACAGCATGAGAGGGACATTGGTTCCCTAAATGCCAACCAGTGCTGCTGATCAGTGCCTTCCAGTACTGCAAATCAGTGTCCACCAGTGACATCTGTCCATGCCCATCAGTACTGCTAATCAGGGCCCACCAGTGCCACCTATCATTGCCCATCAGTGCCTCATAGTCATTGCCTCCTGATCAGTGCCCACCAGTGCCACCTCTGTGCCACCCATCAGTGCAGCCTGATCAGTGCCCACCAGTGCTGCTTTAACAGTGCCCATCAGTGCCACCTATTAGTGCCACCAATCAGTGCCGCCTATCAGTGCCCATCAGTTCCGCCCTATCAGTGCCGCATCATCAAAAAATATTTATAAAAACGTTTTTTTTGTTTTTCAAAATGTTCAGTATTTTTTTGTTTGTTTACCAAAAAATAAAAAACCCAGTGGTGATTAAATACCACCAAAAGAAAGCTCTATTTGTGTGGAGAAAAAAAAACAATAAAAATGTAGTTTGGGTACAGTGTAGCATGACCGCGCAATTGTCATTCAAAGAGTGACAGCGCTGAAAGCTGAAAATTGGCCTGGGCAGTAAGGGGGTATAAGTGCCCAGTAAGCAAGTGGTTAAAGCCATTTACTGTTGACTGACTCACTACCTCTGCTGGAAGTCTATTCCAAGCATCAACTACCCTTTTATTAAAATAATACTTTCTAAGAATAGTTTTGAACTTTCCTCTTGTTAGCTTGAGGTAATCATTTTATTGGTATCACATAGGAGGACTAACGACCCTTATGTGCTTCCTATGTGATCACATACAACTTGTGACAGGTTCCCATTATCGAGACATCAGGGGTCTATTGCTGAATCTTTACAATTAGGGTCCGACACTGAATATAACTAGGGAGGCAGGAATTGGCATGCTGTGGCTTGTTGTTCACCCAGGGCTGATGGATCTTGCTGGTTTCCCCCCTCACAATCCTAGATTAGAAGAGATGGATTGCTGTAGGAGAGACATCGCTCATGATGACAACAGAAATCTGGGGACATAGGCAGGACTCCGCACAATAATGATAAACTGATGGAGTTTCCAGCCAAGTGGATGATATGACAAAGTAGCAGAATGTGAAATTGTCATCCTTCTATGTAATAGATCACAATCATCGGCAAAGACACCATTGGGCAAACTTAAAAAAAAAAAAAAAAATGTAAGGGCTTCATTTTGGGACACTTTACAGTAGCTTAGCTTGCACATGATTGGATGATAAAATCAGCAGAGCTACCCCTTAAATTTAGAGCGACTTTACTTACAAGTGCCCTTGCAGTGCAAAGTGGATTTTCCTTTAGTAAATAACCCCCAATGCATGGATCACACTGCCTACAAAACTACTGCAGCTGGCAGGATGTATATTTACTGATGAGATTGACCTACTAAAACAAGCATTAAAAGCAATGCAACATCTCCCCCTTGTGGTGCAGAGAGGTGCAACCATTGATGTTCATTTTCAGGACCCATTTACTATACATCAGCAACTCATCAAGAAGTTGTCATGTGCTAGTAACTAGCATGTGACAACTTCATGAGTTGCTGATGCAAACACTGTCTATTGTTTTCCGTGTCTTGAAACATTTGACAAGGTTCGTCATGCCCTGTACACACGGTCGGACTTTCCGACGGAAAATGTGCGATCGGACTGTGTTGTCGGAAATTCCGACTGTGTGCGGGCTCCATCGGACTTTTTCCGTCTGAATTTTCGACACACAAAGTTGGAGAGCAGGATCTAAAATTTTCCGACAACAAAATCCGATCGTTTAAATTCCGATCGTGTGTAGACAATTCTAACGCACAGAGCGCCACGCATGCTCAGAAAAAAATGACGAGACGAAAAGCTATTGGCTACTGCCCTCTTTATATCCCCGACGTACACGTTGAACGTCGCCTCGTTCTGAACGATCGGATTTTCCACCAACTTTGTGCGACCGTGTGTATGCAAGACAAGTTTGGGCCAAAATCCGGATTTTGTCGTCGGAAATGTCCGACTGTGTGTTCAGGGAATAAGGCTCTATGTACATGGGATACTGAGACAAAGTCCTCTGAGCATTTTTTATTTTTTTTTGAAACCTTGAAACGCCTGTTTAGCCGCATTTGCATGCCGCATTTGTGTCTAAAAGCGTTTGGTAAGGATAATATCATAAGACCCTCCCCAAGCTCAAAAAAAAGTTTTATTTAACTATTTTAGCCATTTTGTGAGACCAGAGTGAGTAGCAGCAGCAGTGTCCTTGTATTTGTCCCCACAATGGATCCCATAATGAGCATATGTGAGGAAATGGTCCTGACGTTGCTCTTGATGAGGCTAGAACAATGCTGAAAATTGCATGCGAGGACCAGAGTTCGTCCCTTCTGGACCCATTCATTGATCGCGCAGCGTATGTCACTAGGATATTTTACCAACATGTACATACAGCTGCATACCTACCCTGATAATTTTTTGTATTTTACACGCATGTCCATTGCCTCATTTGGCATTCTACTAGAAAAAGTTTGGCCCAGTCTGACACGCCTGGACACGAATATGAGGAAGAGTGTGCCCCCAGAGGAACGTCTGTTGGCGACGATCAAATTTCATGAAACTAGGTTTGATTACGTCGGTGGTCAGGCTCAATGGTGGGGTCATCTTTTTCATATCTAACAATATATGGGTCAAATTCCAAAGACATGCTGGTAGGTTAATCGGCTTCTGTCCAAAATTGGCCCTAGTATATGAATTTGAGTTGGGGACCTTAGATTGTGGACTCCTTGAGGGTAGGGACCGATGTGAGTGTGCGATGTATGTGTAAATTGACGGCGCTATATGGGTACCTTAAATAAATAATAATATAATAGATGAGCATCTTAATGAGACACAATGTACAGGGATTGGGACAATTGTAGACACTCAGGTTGAACTGGATGGACTGGTGTATTTATTCAACCTTACTAACTATGAAACTATGTAACTTACAATTATACTTTGTAAAACAACATTGCAAGTGGTGTATTGGATTGGCTCAAGGGTTATATATGGTCTATGAATCATTGCAAGTAATTAGCAGTTTTTAAACTTTTTTTTATGTTTTCTCATAATTTTCCATCATTTTTTGGTGCTTTAATGTCCCAAAAATTGGGTACCTTTAAAAACGCTTTTAAATGAAAACACGCCGGTACTGCATTTAGCCGCGTTTATCCGCGTTTGGCTTCTGAAACGTGGAAATCGTAGCGTCTGAACTCATTTTTTCGCCATTCAAAGAAAGGCTGTTAAACTCAACTGCCTAAAAAAAGGACTGTAAATGAAACTGTGTACATGGTCACATAAGATAATATTGGATGAGTTCAGGCGCAGTTGAAAAAAGCGTCCAACTGCCTCTGAACGTGCGTTTAGCAGCAGCAGTGTACATGGGGCCTAAGTGTTTTAACCAAGGACCGGGTCTATTTTTTTAAACTTGTTGTTTACAAGATAAAATCATGTTTATTTGATAGAAAATTACTTAACTCCCAAACATTATTTATATATATATATATATATATATATATATATATATATATATATATATATATGTAGCGGCCATAACCCGTTGCAGGGCGGCCTTGACTTATTGGGCTTACCAGTTACCTTCTCTTGGCATGCTCTTCCACATCTAGGGGTTCCCAGGGTTGATACCCAACAACTTGAACACTGACACAGATGAAGTCCTCTTTAAAAGGTTTTATTTGCAGTAAGAACTTTCACATAACACAGTCTCTTAGGGAACAGAGGGCACGGGTGAAGAACTCAGGCACCTTGAACTGCAGGTCTAGCAAAGTCTCTATTTCCACCCAGAGAGTAGCCACTCGCAGCTGGGTACTTTAAAGCTGAACAGATCTCTAGCCAGAGATCATGGCAGTCAGCACGTTGACTCTAACTTGAACAATCAACTAAGGGTGAACATGAACCCTTTTCCGCCGTACCTGGAACGTTTCCCGTATCCTCAATCGTACTGGAAAAGTGTGAATTTGTCAATGTCCTTCCCAACTCAGTAACCAGGCACTTCTCAGGATGCCACTTGCCGGCCCTCCTCCGAAGAGTCCTCCCCCGGTCACTTCCACGAGCTGTGGTGTCCCTCCAAGCCGAGAGCACACCCGGACACTTCCTCCCTCAGTTACTGCGCCTCAGACCAGCCGGTTACGAGACTCGGGAACAGACGGGTCCCTACCCCAGACCAGACGGGTCTATCAGGGGCCACTGACAGGAACATGTTGCGGGATGTCGAACACAACGTGACCGGGACCCCTCATGGGGCTACCCTGGTCCTGGAACCAGAACAGACCAAACGGGTCTCACGAACACCTCTCCCTTGACAAGTGACCCACACCCCTTAAGTACCCCTTCCCAGACTCCTCAGGGGTCCCCTACACTCCCACTGATTGGCTCAGAGAAGGCTGATACCTAAACATCCAACCAGACCTGGTTCTGGCCTGTCATGTGCACCTCACTGCTCACATGACCAGGCAGAACTTCCAAACACAGCCTGGCCATACTGGTGTTAAGGCCTACCTACATAAATAACCCTCATAACCCTTATTGTTCTGAGGCAAAAACTAAATTTACATGCGTATGACATTATGTCCATGCTACACACACACACACACACACACACACATACATACACACACACACACACACACATACATACATATACATATACATACATACATATATATATATATATATATATATATATCATTTTTTTTCAGAAACCCTAGAGAATAAAATGGCGGCCGTTTGAATACTTTATATCACACCGTATTTGCGCATTGATCTTGCAAATGCAATTTATTTGGAAAAAATACACTTTTTTTAATGGAAAAAAAAAGAAAACAGTAAAGTTAGCCCATTTTTTTATATTGTGAAAGATAATGTTACGCCGAGTAAATTGATACCCAACATGTCACGCTTCAAAATTGCGCCCGCTCGTGGAATGGCGACAAACTTTTACCCTTAAAAATCTCCATAGACGATGTTTAAAAAATTTCTACAGTTTGCATGTTTTGAGTTTCAGGGGAAGTTTACAGCTAGAATTATTGCTCTTGCTCTATTGATCACAGTAATACCTCACATGTGTGGTTTGAACACTATTTTCATATGCAGGCGCTACTCACGTATGCGTTCGTTTCTGCACGCGAGCTCAGCAGAACGGGGCACGTTAAAAATTCATTTTTATTTTTTTCTTATTTATTTTACTTTTATTTTTTATTTTTAGACTGTTCTTTAAAAAAAAAAATGGTGTCACTTTTATTCCTATTACAAGGAATGTAAATATCCCTTGCAATATAAAAAAAGCATGACAGGTCCTCTTTAATGTAAGATTTGGGGTCAAAAAGACTTCAGATCTCATATTTACACTGAAATGCAATATAAAAAAAAAATGTCGTTTGAAAAATCTTTTAAAAAAAATGTCCATTTAAGAGCTATAGGCGGAAGTGAAGTTTTGACATCGCTTCCGCCCTGCAATGGTATGGAGCCAAGCAGGGGGCAACCTTCCCTCATTCATCTCCATATCACACAGGGAGAAGGATCCGATGGCCTCTGCCACTACAGACAGCTCCGGTAAGCGGCGGAGGGCGCCACCCATAAAAGTGAATCCACCACGGAGACCACTTTTGTCTGAAATCCAACCACCCGCTGAAGAAGAGGATATCGGGTTTATGGTAGCTAGCTGCTGCCATAACAACAATACTCTTCTTCAAACAACCGACGTATAACGACAAGTGGTTAAAAATGTCTACAGGTTACCAGTTTTGAGTTACAGAGGTACAAATTTTCTGCCTGTTCGCATGTTCTGGTGTGAAACGAACTTGGGGGGGTGTTCGGCTCATCCCTAATGGGCACTGATAGATGGCACTGGTGGGCACTGATTAGCAGAAATGGAGGGCACAGATTAACAGCACTGGTGGGCACTGATTAGCGGCACTGCAGGGCACTAAGTGGATCAATATCCCTCTAACAGAAGTTGTTGAATGGCTTTCCTCTTTTCTTCACGCTGACAGCGTGAGGGGAAAAAAGACCGATAACCGTCTTCTGTTTACTTCTGTGGTCAGTTGTCATTGGCTGACAGCTGATCACATAGTAAATGGACCGCTGTCATGGTCCTTTATCCGATCTGTGATCAGCTGAGTCCCATTGACTTGGCATTCACAGAGCGTGCTGCTGAGGCGTGCGGGTGACACGAGAATGGGAGGACGTCCATGTATGCTCTCCCGGCATTTTAAGCCCGGGCTGTAGCCATCTTTCGGCTATTGCACAGGCACCAAGTTAATAAGGGGTTAAATAAGATTTTTTTTTTTTTTTTTTTTTTTTTACTGGTGCAGTTACTTTAACCAAGATCATATACATATGAAAGGTCACCTCTTTGATCTGATAGAATGTAACAATAATGTTGTTAGATTGTATTTCTGAAGTGTTCAGTATACTGTCCAGTGCAGTTTGACGCAGCAAAGGCTCAGCAGTTGCAGGGATAGAAAGCAAGTTCCAGCAGTCATTTTGACAGCTGGGATTTGCAAGAACAGTAGTTTTAGCAGCAACAGGGGAGAGGGACGGACATATGTATGGCATATGCCCTGTGTATTTCATGAAAGTTTTTTTTAGGGCATAAATCTTACATTAAAAGTCCACAAGAGTTTAAAAAAGACCTGTGGGACAAAAAAAAAAAAAGGTACTGAAAAGGTACTTCAAGAAACTGAATGTTGTCATTACCAGTATTATTCGCATACAGTCATCAAATTTAATTTATTTTCACGATAGTGGACTTGTGAATTTTTATAAGGGACAGTTCACACCATGGAAACGCAGTTGCGCTCCAGATGCCTTTTTTGCATCCGTGTTTTTGATGCGTTTTTTTGCGTTTTGGTGCAGTCCAGTGCATTTTCCGCCTTTTTTTTCTTAACCTTAAATAAGAACATGGGTGTTCTAGTGCGGTTTTGGTGCATTTGGGTGCATTCCGGTGAGTTTTTGGTGCTTTTTACAGCGTTCCAGAACAGTCCAGTGCAGGAAAAATGCAACATGTTCTACTTTTTTTTCTGGAACTGGAACGCACTGGAACTGGAACACACTGGTGTGAACTATGCCATTGAAAACCTTATAACCTTCTTTCTATGCGTTTTTGATGCAGAAAAAAAAAACACACTGGACTGCATGTGGTGTGAACTGGCCCTTATGTGTAAAAAAAAAAAGAAAGGACTGTGATAGTAGTACCTGATGTTCTATGTGGTCCTGCAGGATATTAAACCATGACTTCTTGATGGACGTCATTCCGTCGCTGAATGCTTCTTTTGGTCGCCACAGAATGTCTTTGGGGATGAGATCGGAGCTCTCGAAGGCTTCCCTCAGGAGGTATTTTTCTACTCCATTCTGTGAAGACACAGAAATATGTTTTACTTGTTTTAACTAAAAGTCCAGCCAAAATTCATTTTTGATTTGGACAGACTGTGAAAGGGTCAGAAGCTCTTATTAGAAGTTTTTATTTTCAGACTCCTCCACTGGGGAGATCTCAGCCTCTCTTGTCTAGACAGGAAGCGATGCCTAAAAATACAATGTAATGCAACGTAAACATCTTCTAATGCAGATCATTGTTTTTGATGGGTCTGTACACACAGGAGCGTAAACTAGTGTTGTGCACTGATTAGTAAAAAAAAAAAAAAATAGAAAAATCTGCATTATTAGGAAGTATTTTATGTCTATACGCCACACCCCCTTGATTAAAAAAGCTGGAAGAATTTTTATGGTGGTGTAGACAGAGTGGGACTGGACACAACATGATATAATTGGGTAATTTAATCAAAATGTTTGTGTTAATGTAAATCTGTTACCTTCGGAATTCGTAGTTCGGGAGGCAGAGACAAATAGTAGGCTGTAAAACGATGATCCAGGAATGGCACTCTAAGTTCTAGGCTGGGGGGTCAAAATGGAACAAAAGTCAGTGTTGTGTCATAGCCTAGTTTGTGCCATGCTTGTTTCCTTTCTACAACCATAATGCCAATCTTGTATACCACCTGTTTAGCTGGCCTTACATGACTTTCACGACAACTTACTTACCCATGTGCAGCTGTTGTCCGGTCAGCACGAAGCACATCGAACATATAGAGTTCTCGTAGCAGGCGCTCACTGTCCTCTGCTGCCTCTTCTGCAGATGGTGCCTGTGAAAGAATTGCTGTTGTGCATTATTGCATATTTCAATGCCAGCCAGATACATGTAAAAACAACCAGCCCAATATGAGTTCCATACAAATCTAAGGAAAACCAAACAGCTGCTGAGGAAGACCACCAACCCCATCCAATCTCAGGAAAGCCTACCAGCTATATTAGATGATCACCACCCAGTGTGAGCTTCATCTGAGGCCGGGTTCACACTATTGTGAATTGGATGCTGGAAATCCCGCATCCAATTTGCAATAGCAGGAGATTGGGAGCCGGTTCGCATATCTCTGCTGGGGCTTTGGTGCGAATTTGCACAGGAACCCTGTGTGTCTTTTGGTCCATTTCAGGTCCGAATTTGGCATTAGGTGTAAAACTGAGACATAATGGCTGTATATGAAGGCCATATCCTAGCATGAGCTCCATCTAAATCTCAGGAAGTCCTAACAACTGTATGGGAGCTTCATCTAAATCTCAGGAAGACCTACTAGCTGTTTCGGAAGACTGCCATCTAGGTGTGATAGGGTTGCCACCTGTCCAGGATTCACCCGGACGGTTCGGGTTTGGAATCATGCGTCTGGGTTTCAGACCGCCTGAAACCCGGACACATTATTTAGACTAGACTCTGGCTTCCCAGCAGGGTTGTTGGCTGCAGTTGTCTATGCTAAGATTGTCTGTTACACTCTCACACTGCCCAAAGCCAACACTAACAATCCCCCCAAACACACACAGACAGGAGAGGAGAGAGGGCTCGATCTGCTCCTCTTCCCCCACCCCTCTGTGTACAGTGCCTTGCGAAAGTATTCGGCCCCCTTGAACTTTTCAACCTTTTGCCACATTTCAGGCTTCAAACATAAAGATATAAAATTTAAATTTTTTTGTGAAGAATCACCAATAAGTGGGACACAATTGTGAAGTGGAACGAAATCTATTGGATAATTTAAACTTTTTTAGCAAATAAAAAACTGAAAAGTGGTGCGTGCAAAATTATTCGGCCCCTTTACTTTCAGTGCAGCAAACTCACTCCAGAAGTTCAGCGAGGATCTCTGAATGATCCAATGTTGTCCTAAATGACTGATGGTGATAAATAGAATCCACCTGTGTGTAATCAAGTCTCTGTATAAATGCACCTGCTCTGTGATAGTCTCAGGGTTCTGTTGAAAGCATAGAGAGCATCATGAAGACCAAGGAGCACAACAGGCAGGTCCGTAATACTGTTGTGGAGAAGTTTAAAGCCGGATTTGGATACAAAAAGATTTCCCAAGCTTTAAACATCCCAAGGAGCACTGTGCAAGTGATCATTTTGAAATGGAAGGAGTATCAGACCACTGCAAATCTACCAAGACCTGGCCGTCCCTCTAAACTTTCAGCTCAGACAAGGAGAAGACTGATCAGAGATGCAGCCAAGAGGCCCATGATCACTCTGAATGAACTGCAGAGAACTACAGCTGAGGTGGGAGAGTCTGTCCATAGGACAACAATCAGTCGTACACTGCACAAATCTGGCCTTTACCGAAGAGTGGCAAGAAGAAAGCCATTTCTCAAAGATATCCATAAAAAGTCTCGTCTAAAGTTTGCCACAAGCCACCTGGGAGACACACCAAACATGTGGAAGAAGGTGCTCTGGTCAGATGAAACCAAAATAGAACTTTTTGCCCACAATGCAAAATGATATTTTTGGCGTAAAAGCAACACAGCTCATCACCCTCAACACACCATCCCCACTGTCAAACATGGTGGTGGCAGCATCATGGTTTGGGCCTGCTTTTCTTCAGCAGGGACAGGGAAGATGGTTAAAATTGAGGGGAAGATGGATGCAGCCAAATACAGGACCATTCTGGATGAAAACCTGTTGGAGTCTGCAAAAGACCTGAAACTGGGACAGAGATTTATCTTCCAACAAGACAATGATCCCAAACATACAGCAAAATCTACAAAGGAATGGTTCACAAATAAACGTATCCAGGTGTTAGAATGGCCAAGTCAAAGTCCAGACCTGAATCCAATCGAGAATCTGTGGAAAGAGCTGAAAACTGCTGTTCACAAACGCTCTCCATCCAACCTCACTGAGCTCGAGCTGTTTTGCAAGGAAGAATGTGCAAGAATTTCAGTCTCTCGATGTGCAAAACTGATAGAGACTGATAGAGACATATCCCAAGCGACTTGCAGCTGTAATCGCAGCAAAAGGTGGCTCTACAAAGTATTAACGCAAGGGGGCCGAATAATTTAGCACGCCCCACTTTTCATTTTTTTATTAGTTAAAAAACTTTCAAAAATCCAATAGATTTCGTTCCACTTCATAATTGTGTCCCACTTGTTGGTGATTCTTCACAAAAAATAAAAATTTTATATCTTTATGTTTGAAGCCTGAAATGTGGCAAAAGGTTGAAAAGTTCAAGGGGGCCGAATACTTTCGCAAGGCACTGTATGCCCACACTCCAGTCCCCAGGGATGTGCCTCAGAATAAGAAAGTAAGTGGGGCCAGAAATTTGAAATCCAGCAGCCACAGACCCATCTGGACAAGAGGTGCTGACTGCCAAGGGGTGAGTGAGCTCACCATCCATCCCTCTCTTGCCTCTGAGTAAGTGCACTAAGGGTTCTCAGAGCACCCCTTACATCAGATTCCCCCTTTAAACCAGAGGCCACAGTGTTTCCCCTTACATCAGAGTCCTTTCCGTACATCAGAGTGCTCAGTGTTCATCCTTAGATCAGGGATCCTACAGTGAAAGGGAACTCTGTGAGTTCAGATGTAAAAGGGGAACTCTGTGGACTCCGATGTAAAGGGGGACTCTTGTTCTTAACTTCATATGATTACAAATGTTATTTAATAGCAAAATATATGTATAGTTTATACTATAAAAAAAAAAAATTCTGTGTGCCGCTAATGTGTTCGGATTTGACTTGAAGAAAAGGTGGCAACCCTAAGGTGTGAACTCCACCTAAATCTCAGAAATAACTTCCAGCTGTATGGGAAGAGGGTTTACAGTCTAGTGTGAGTGCCAGCCACAACTTCTTAGGGGCTCCCAATCTATTCAGCCAAACAGACCACCATCCTGGTTGGACCTCCATCTAATTTCAGGAAGAACTACCAGCTGTATTGGATGGCCACAAACCAGTGTAAGTGTCAGGGCCTGGACTTGAACCCAGGATGCTGTGTCTGGTAGTAACTCTTCTTCCTGAGCTACCTGAGATGCTGGAAAACACCCTGTCTGATCCATTGGAAAACCCTGCCTTGTGCCTTGACTTCTGCTGAACCTTGAACTCTTTGCTCCTTCCATGAACTTCCTGATTTAAGTCATGTCTCTGCACTTCCTGTTTGATAGATTATTGTGCTCTCTCAGCCTGTAACCCACTCTTGTCTTCCCTGCTGCTGTCCATATTTTGCTAACACTTGTTATCCAACCTTGGCTTGTTCCTCGACTACGCTTCTGTTTGATCCTTACCTGCTTAATCCGCTACTGGTCCCCAGCTTGCTCACCTCCTGGTGGGCCGATCCTGAGGACCGAAACCTGGTGCTAACATGCAGCAAAATCAATTTCCACCATCGGGAGCTCTGGTGAACACCAGTTAGTACTTAGACTCCACATCTCAGGTGAACCTGCGTCATCTGTCATGGTGTACCTATCCTGCTGGTTTCTGTGTGAGCTTCCCACTGCTATAGCAACTGGTCTTCCAGCCTGACTACTGATCGTGACAGCAAGCTTCATCTAAAACTCAGGACAAGCTACCAGCTGTATGTAAAGACCACATCCCACCATGAGCTCCATCTAAATCTTAGGAAGATCTACTAGTTGTATTGGAAGACTGCCATCCAGGTGTGAGTTCCTGGGCAGGACGTTCTACTAGCTGGAAGCCCTTCACCTAGTCTGAGCACCATTTAAATCTCAGAGAGACCTATTGGCTGTTTTGGAAGACCATCACCCAGTGTGAGCTATATCTAAATCTCAAGAAGACCTACTAGTTGTATTGGAAGACTACCATCCAGGTGTGAGCTCCATCTAGATCTCAGAAAGACCTACCAGCTGTATAGAAAGACTACCATCCCAGTGTGAACTCCATCTAGATCCCAGGATGCTCTAACAGTTGTATAGTTAGACAACTACCCTTGTGTGAGCTCCATCTAAATCTCAGATTAAACTAACAGTTATACGAGAAGAAAACCAACTCAGTCTGGGATTCATATAAATCCAGTAGGAAAGACCACCAGACTCAAGTCCTGCGGGAACGCAAGGGAACGGAGTTCCTGTACTTTTTCCAGAACAGGAATTCAGTTCCCGTTAGCAGCCGTGTCCTGCAAGACAGTATGTGAGCTGTGTGGCAGGTGCTACACCAGCAGCTACCAGCACAGCTCGCAATAGTAAGTGCCGCACACCTGACCATTTAGGCATTGCCAGTAGGGGGCCCCATGACAGCTTCCGCTTCGATCTACCTGTCAATCACAGCTAGGTGACCCAGAGGAGGAGCACAGCTATTCTACTCACAGGACATGCAGGGAGAGAGGTGAGCTGAAGGAGGAACATCAGTTTGGGGTGGTAAGCTGAGCACAATCCCTGGCAAAGTTTAATTCCATGAGGGAAGTTTATGTGGAAATATTTGAAGGGTTGGAATAGCGGTGAGTGTGTGTTGGAGCCCTGCAGAGTTTGCAGCCCCCCAAGCTAACATACATCTCCTAAGCAGGAACACATCACTATCTCCCCAAGCATTCTGTCCAGATAATGTGCAGGTAATTTATGACCTTTCCGTTTAACCCTGTGTTATCCAAACTCTGTTCAATGAAAAGTGTAAACTCACCACATAAACACTCTATATACAAAATAACATTCCCCAATAAACATCAGAACACGATGTTCACATTCACATGGAAGCACAATTGAATGAATGCTGATTATTCAGAGAATTACCGTATTTATGTTTATTGAGGATTGTTTGTTTTTTATGTACTAACAGTTAAGCTTCATACACACAATACGAAGATTGGATGAAAAATGCCACTTTTGAAGCGTTTGTGCATATGAGCGTATCATTTTTATTTTTTTTTGGTGGGGGAATGGATCTTGGGTGGGAGTTCCCACACTTTTTTCCCCAGGACTTGACCCCTGCAAGATCTTATTAGCTGTATAGATGGTCAGAGTTATATGTAAGGATCACCAGTCCAGTATAAGCGCCATCTAATTATTAGTAACTCCTAACAGCTGAACTGGACACCTGCCAAATCAGTCTGGGCGCCATTTAAATTTCAGGAAATCCTAACACTTGTACGAGAAAACCAGTAGCCCTGTATGAACTTCACGTCAATCACAGAAATTCGTAACAAATAAAGAGTATGGTGTCCTGTCTAATCTGAGTGCCAACTTCAACTTCTTATGCCATGTACACACGATCGAATTGTCTGGCGTACTTAGTCCGGCAAACAATCTGACAGATAGTCCTACGGACTTTCTACTGAACGGACTTGGCCACACACGGACACACAGAAAGTCCGGCGATTGCTAGCGCGATGACGTACAGCACGAACGACGGGACTAGAAAAAGGAAGTTCAATAGCCAGTAGCCAATAGCTTCCTTTTCGTACTTGCTTCTAAGCATGCGTCATTCTTAGTCCGCCGGACTAGCATACTCACGAACATATTGTCTGCTGAAACCCAAGTCCGGCGGAAAGATTGGGCTGCAAAACTACTTTCTAAGTCCGCCGGACTTTACCCTGAAAAAGTCAACTGAAGCCCACACACAATCGGATTGTCCGGTGAAATGCGGTCCGGTAGACTAAGTACGCAATTTGATCGTGTGTACGTGGCATTAGGAGCTCCTAACAGCCATGCTTCCAGTTTATTCAGCAAGACTTCCAAGCAGCCAAACTTCCAGTCTACTCTCAACTCATCTACAATTTAAGAATAAATTCAGAATGAAGTTAGAATTCATGATCTGCATCCTTGCTATGGGACAGGGACTCACAACATGCTGAAGACACCGGAGCAGCATAACAACCAAATGAACAGCACAGTGGTGTAACTAGAACCTTCAGGGTCCCGATGCAAGAAACCATGAAGGGCCCCCCTGAACCCCAGCCAGGGCCCTTCCCTCCGAGTCCGGCGGTGGAACTCCAGGGCGTGGTCACAGGTATGACCTTTGTGAGCCCTGTAGTTCCACCACTGGCATCAGTAGGTTTTTTTATTATTTATTTTTTTATTTTTAGGTGCCCCATTGGAGGACTGTCTCTAGGCAGGATGGGGTCTCCGTCCCCAGAAGAGATGAGGTCCTTTTCTCCAGGGCAGATGAAGTTACTGACCCCAGGTGAGAAGAGGTCCCTGTCCCCAGGGGAGGTGGGGGTCCCTGCCCCACATGAGAAGGGGTCCCTGTCCCCAGGGGGAGATGGAGGGGGGTAAGTAATGGTGTGTGGGGGATGGGGTCCTCTCACTCACCATGACCAAGCTTTAGGCCACGCACACATCCATGTTGGCCTGGGCTCCATCCAAAGTGCTGGACGGGCGATCAGCATATCTCCCAGAAAGACCTTTTATCATCTGTGTATGACGGGGGAGGAGGGGGGCTGGCAGACAAGCCTGCAGTGTCCTCCGGGGGGCTCTCATAGGGCTGCACTGCATCTGTGTGCTTAAAGTTTGTTTACCCGGGAGAAGTATGCAGTGCAGTGTGGGTCGGACTCGGGGGGGGGGGGGGGGGGCGGGACTCTGGCTGGGGAGAACAGACATCGGACTGAGCGGCAATGCATGGAGCAGGAGAGGGGTACTCTGAGGAGCCAGCCGAGGACACAGGTCATGCGGGGAATGCACAACTAAAGAGCAGCCAGTGCGATAGTCGAGCAAGGAGCTCTGCTAGTCACCCTCCACCTCCAGCCACCCGTGTGCATGGTGCACTGGTACCCCTAGCTGCCTATGCTGCTGCCGGCCATATGTAGAGGGGGCTGCATGGGCCCCCTGCATCACAGGGCCCGGTTGCAGTCGCAACTGCTGCACCCCCTATAGTTACGCCCCTGGAACAGCATTTTTTTAGAAACGAGAAATTAGCAATAGAAGCCTCTATATTTCATCAAGACAGATTCCCTTTAAAAAAGCTACATTGATTGGCAGGAAAGCAACAGGAGGATGTAAGCCAAAGGGCATTTTCTCATGAATAAAGCAAATTCTAAAGAAAGCTTTTAGAACAAAAACAAAAAGTAATGAATCACCGTAATGTTTGTTCATTTCATTTCAGTATTTACTCTGAAATGTATTTTCATTTTCCTCTTCTTTTTTTTTATCCTGGCAATGTTTTTCTAATTGAGTTGTTGTGATCTCCTTGTGATATAGTATAGAAGTAATTGGATTTTGCAGCTGATATTACAATTTCATATAGTATATCTGAATCAAAATCGACCTTCACCGTTTCTGCTACTTAAAATGCACATTGTACATACGCAAAGCTGATTAAAGTTTTGCCATCTGGATTTTGTTTTCCCTCGCTGGAATGAGCTGGTCCATGACCCTCACATGGAACAAGAGCCTCAATGGCGTGTCTCTGGGCCACGCCATATTTTGCTCAGGAACAATTACAGAAATTCCATAAATGCATCCATAGTTACATAGTAGGTAAGGTCGAAAAAAGACACAAGTCCAACCTATGTGTGTGATTATATGTCAGTATTACATTGTATATCCCTGTATGTTGCAGCCGTTTAGGTGCTTATATAATAGTTTCTTGAAACTATCGATGCCCCTCGCTGAGACCACCGCCTGTGGAAGGGAATTCCACATCCTTGCCGCACTTACAGTAAAGAACCCTCTACATTTTTTACGTTTAAACCTCTTTTCTTCTAATTTTAGTGAGTGGCCACGTGTCTTATTAAACTCCCTTCCGCAAAAAAGTTTTATCCCTATTGTGGGGTCACCAGTACAGTATTTGTATATTGAAATCCCCTCTCAAGCTTCTCTTCTCCAGAGAGAATAAGTTCAGAGCTCGCAACCTTTCCTCATAACTAATATCCTCCAGACCCTTTATTAGCTTTGTTGCCCTTCTTTGTACTCGCTCCATTTCCAGTACGTCCTTCATCTTCCCACATAGACTCAGAATTCAGATGAGAAATAATGAAACTTATTAACCTTGTGGAAGTAGATGTACCCCTGGGTGAGCTCATCAGAGCCTTCACCAGAGAATATAACCACGCTGTCCGTTTTCTTCCGAATATACTTGGAAACCAGATACATTCCTGCAACAAATACAAATAATATGTGTTACGTTATTCTCAGATGGTGTATTATAAGCCCTAACTGAATGATATTTAGTTTGCTAAAGCACTTTGTGCTGTGAACAATTGCATTGCTTTTAATAAAATATCTGTTTTCTTCTTTTGTTTTATATCAGTTCTACTTTTTTTTTTGAAGCAACTTGCTGTCTACAAGCACTACAATGAAGGCTGCATGGCATTTCTCATGGCGAGTTTGTGGGCATGTACTAGTTAACCTCTTAAGGACCAATGTGGCTGGTTCCCGCTAATCGCCTTCGTTGTACGTCGGCTCGTACATGGTGATTTGTGGGAATGCAAACGCGCCCACTGGCCAGCGGGGGAGCCAATTTGCGGGTGCGGTGGACTCGATGTCTGTCTGCCACCACTGCGATCGTTCCCCGCAGTGACAGAACGGGGATCTGCCTGTGTAAACAAGGCAAATCTCCGTTCTGACAAGGGAGATCACACAGATCCTGTCTTTCTGTTATGCAGGAAGATGGATCTGTGTGTTTCCCAAGTCACACAGTCCCCCATACAGTTAGTAAACACACTGAGGGAATACATTTAACCCCTTGATCGCCCCTAGTGTTAAACCCCCTTCTGCCAGTGTCATTAGTACAATGATGCCCCATACACACGGTCGGACATTACGACCACAAAATTAGTTGGATTTTTTCAGACAAATTTTTGCCGAAACTTGTGTTGCATACCCGGGGTCGTACAAAGTTGTCAGAAAATCTGATCGTTCTGAACGAGGTGACATCAAACACATACGTCTGAACTATAAACAGGCCAGTAGCCAATAGCTTTCATCTCTTTGTTTATTCTGAGCATGCGTGGCACTTTGTCCGTCGAAATTGCCTACACACGATCAGAATTTATGCAATTGGATTTTGTTGTCAGAAAATTTTAGATCCAGCTCTCAAATTTTGCGCGCCGGAAAATCCGACAGAAAAAGTCAGATAGAGCCCACACACAATCGGATTTTCCGACAACATAATCCAATCTGACTTTTTCCATCGGAATTTCCAACCGTATGTATGGGGCATAACAGTGCATGTTTTTAGCACTGATTACTGTAATAATGTCATTGGTTCCCAAAAAAGTGTCTAAAATGTCAGTTTGGTGTCCGATCTGTCCACCGCAATGTCACAGTCCCGCTAAAAATCATTGATCACCTCCATTAGTTCATTAGTAGTATAAAAAAATAATAATAAAAATGCCATAAATCTATCCTCTTTTTTGTAGACGCTATAACTTTTGCACAACCAATTGATATACGCTTATTGCGATTTTATTTTTACCAAAAATATGTAGAAGAATACATATTGGACTAAACTGATGAAGAAATTTGTTTTTTTACATTTCTTTTTGGATATTTATTATAGCAAAAAAGTAAAAAATATAGTTTTTTTTTTCAAAATTGTCGCTCTTTTTTTGTTCATAGCATAAAAAATAAAAACCGCAGAGGTGATCAAATATCACCAAAAGAAAGATCTAATATGCGTACGTCGTCACACAACCGCACTATTGTCACTTACAGCAACGCAGTGCCGTATCGAAAAAAATGGCCCGGTCATTAAGGGGGAAAATCTTCCGGTCCTTAAGTAGTTAAAGTTGCCCCAGCCGCAAAGTCGAGAGTTAATTGTTTTCCCAGGTTTTCTTTTGGTGGGCTTCAATGTGTCCAACCCACTGGCTTTGTGTGATATAAAATGAACAAGGGGTTGAAGCCCAGGGGTGAACATAGGAAAAACCTAGGGGTTTTCGTACTGCTGTTTTACCAGAGTCTTGAAATCCAGTGATGTACAAAATTCAGAGTTCCCACTGCTTAAGATGGGTCACTGGGGCTTGTAGTACCTCTTGAAAATGCCAACTATGGACTTTGCTAGAGATGGATTTCCCCTCTGCAGGTATGCTGGGGCAGCCACAAGCCTGAATTAAATCAGACTTGCCCTGACACCCCTCCTCCCCTGCACAGCCTTTTGCTGGGAAGATCAGTGTGCTGTTGTTTCTCCTCCCCCATCTCTTATGCAACTTAGAACAGAGGGAATGTGATCACTTACAAAAAAAGGGGGAGAAAAGGTATTAAAAATTTTTTTTTTTATATCTATACCCAAATGTTTTACCTTTCATTTCTTTTTTAAACCGAATGGGTTATTTTACAAGGTGAAAGTTTACAATCACTTTACGTCCCAATGTTTTTTTGTTTTTGTTTTTTAAAATGGGCAGCACAGTGGGGTAGTGGGTAGCACTCTTGTATAGCAGTAAAAATGGTCTCTGGTTCAAATCCCAACCATGACACTACCTGCCTGGAGTTTGCATGTCCTCCCTGTGTGTGCGTGGGTTTCCTTCAGGTACTTTTCCTACAGTTTCCTCCCACACTCCAGAGACATGCTGGTAAGTTGATTGGCTTCTATATAAATTGGCCCTAGTATATGAATGTGAGTTAGGGACCTTAGATTGTAAGCTCCTTGAGGGAAGGGACTGATGTGAATGTACAATGTATATGTAAAGTGCTGTGTAAATTGACAGTGCTATATAAGTACCTTAAATAATAATAATAATAATAATAATATTGCCCTAGGAGGTATAGGATGAAAAAAAACAGCTCTGGCTTCAATAGTCAACCTCCTCTATGGCACTGTCAACTGCAGTAATAATTTTCCACCACCAGATGTCTCAGTCTTCTGGGTTGAATGACACCATTCGACCCAAAAGACTGAGGACATCCTGTGAATGCAGGACGTCATTGACCCGTCCCTGGTTTTTCTAGCGGACTGGATCGGATTGGAAACAGCGGAGTCTATTTACTCCTGACGGTCCATAGGGGTAAATGGGGGGGGTCCAATCAGGTCCACCTGAAAAAATTTATAGGAAGACCTGATCAGCCCCCTCATGTAAAAGGGGCCATATCTTTATGCTACAAACCAGACTCCACATAAAAAATAGATACAAATTAACAGTTTATAACCTATAAATGAAAAAAAATAAAAATAAATGAAAATACAATTGAACCCCAAACCATGATAGATTCAATCTAACTATAAAACGCCCCTTCCTTACAGGAAATGCCATGCAAACAACGTTCTGTCTAATCTTAATATTTTCCAGTAACATACAATCGATTCATTCCCTTCATTTAGCGGACACTTTGGTCTTCATAGTATTTTGTTGCTCACCGTGAGCCATAATAAAACATAATTATGTTAACTTTGTCTGTTCCGTGTCAAATATTTTATGTTCTTTCAATAGAAAAAAAAGGCTAAAACTGAAATCTAAAAAGCAGCTGGTGCCATGTCAGAGCCTTGGCATAATGAAAAATCAAAAGATTCTCCCCTTCAAAGTAGTGCGCACATTACTGCCCAAATGAGAAAGAATGTTATTATCTCAGACAATGCTGGGAATTACAGAGGGCCGGATAGTTCCATTTATCCTCCTGGGTCAGAGCAGCCCGATCCAGGAAAGACACATCTAATTGAATAAAGGCAATCTGTAAACCTTGAGGATTTTAAAGACCTGCGAAGATCCGGATCTTACCAACGGAGGCTCGTACTGTTGTGATGTCATAGGTCTCCAGAGAGAAGATGACCTCATCCACGGCTTGGATCCCCTCTTCTGCATCAAACATGATCTCGTGGTGCTCGCTTCCTATGTGATTGGCCACCTGAAAAGTATATAACGGGTGAACATGGGCATAACTGTAAGGGAGACACGGGCACAGGGCTGTTTTTTTCAGTGGGAACGTAGGAGAACGCAGTTCCGGCACCTCCAGCATTGAATATATGTAATGACAAGGGGTGGTGGAGTGTGCTGGAGAGTCTATTGATGCTGGCTGCTAGGGGATCTATTGTTCCTGGAGGGGATCTTTTTTTCATGGGGGAGGCCTATTATTGTTGTTGGGGGGGGGGGCTTATGTTGCTAGTGGGGTCAGTTGTTGCTGAGGGGGATCTACTGTTGAGTAAATGGTCTATTGTTGCTGGCTGTTGGGGGATCTATTGCTGGTGGAGGGAATCCATTTTTACGTGGCAGTCTATTGTTGCAGAGGAGGTTTATTGTTGTTGGTGGGGGAACTATTTTCAGTGGTTGGGCTTATGTTGCTGTTGGATCAATTATTGATGGAAGGGATCTACTGTTGAGGGAGTGGTCTATTATTTCTGACTACTGGAGATTTATTGGTGGGCTGATACTGGGTCGATGCTGGGAAATCTGTTGTTGCTACTGGGCTCTATTGTTGCTGGGTGGACCTATAATTGCTGGGAAGGGTCTACTGTTGCTAGGAAGGGTCTATAGTTGCTGGGAAGGGTCTATAGTTGCTGGGAAGGGTCTATAGTTGCTGGGAAGGGTCTATTGTTGCTGGGGGAATCTATTGTTGCTAGGAAGGGCCTATTGTTGCTGGGGCAGGTCTATTGTTGCTAGGAAGGGTCTATTGTTGCTGGGGCAATCTATTGTTGCTTGGAAGGGTCTATTGTTGCTGGGGCAATTTATTGTTGCTGGGAAGGGTCTATTGTTGCTGGGGCAATCTATTGCTGCTAGAAAGGGTCTATTGTTGCTGGGACGGGTCTACTGTTGCTGGGAAGGGTCGATAGTTGCTGGGAAGGGTCGATAGTTGCTGGGAAGGGTCGATAGTTGCTGGGAAGGGTCTATTGTTGCTAGGGGAATCTTTTGTTGCTGGGAAGGGTCTATTGTTGCTGGGGGAATCTATTGTAGCTGGGAAGGGCATATTTCTGCTGATGGAATCGATTGCTTCTAGGAAGGGTCTATTGTTGCTGGGGGGAATCTATTGCTGCTAGGAAGGGTCTATTGTTGCTGGGGCAATCTATTGTTGCTGGGAAGGGTCTATTGTTGCTGGGGGAATCTATTGCTGCTAGGAAGGGTCTATTTTTGCTAGGGGAATCTATTGTTGCTGGGGGGTCTGTTGCTGCTGGAGATCTACCGTACTGCTTTTCTTGGTATTATTAACAAATTCCAAACAAATTACTTATCAACACAAAATATCCAACAAGAAAATAGACCTGACAATTAATGCTAAAGAATGGACCCCATACAGTTCATTTACTTTGTATTCAATGTCCAACTGAACTCTCTGTTTAAATTAGCTAAACACATTCCGGGTGCACCAGAATAAAGGCACACTCCCACCACAAAAATGTAAAAAATGAAAGTAAAATGATTTAAAGCCCCCAACCTCACAGATGCATGTAAATGTGCACCTCGGGTGTGCCTTTGTATGAAAACAGTGATTGCACCAGTGGCGGCTTGTTCATTAGCGGCACCCGGGCACCGCCCCTTTATCCACGGCCACCACGTCCTAATTGATGCTCTATGATTCACAGTTCCTACTCTCTATTCATGAGTCCGGCCCCTTTCAGGATGCCGGGCACATGAATTACAGCGGCAGGGGTGTTTTTTGAAGCACCTGATTAGAGCCAGGGGCTCTAATAGGCTTCAAAATAGGGGGGCTCAGTGCGCAGAGCATTGCGCCATGAGCCCACCCAGGTTTTACAACAGCAAATGAATATTCGCTGTTGCAACACTGATCCTCCTCCCGGCCAATTGGGAAGCGTGTCTGATACCTGTTACCTGATTGGCTGAAAAGACAGGCGATCCTATTGGATGCCTGGTCGGAGGGGAGGAGACGAACGGCGAAGCGAGGAGGAGAAGACACAGGAGCCGCTGCCCGATGCCCATCGCAGCCTGATGTCCGCCGATGCCCTGATCCCCACCACTGCCTAATGTGCCAGCTGCCTAGTTGGGATAAGTGCCGGTGGACTGGCAGACAGGAAAGGAAGGGGGCGGGGGTTTGCGGTGCCGCAAGGGGGGGGGGGGGTGATTGTTTGAAAACATCCACCACCCCAAACAAAAAACCACCAGTCGCCACTGGATGGCACTACGCATATTAGGTTTTACCGCACATGCTACAGAGAGGGCAATGATTCTAGGGCCATCATTCATTGCTAACTCCAAACTGATGACCTGTAAAGGTTTTTATGGGAAATTTGTTACCAACAGAGCTTTGTCACCATGGCACAAGCACACACAAGTTTGAGATTTTACATGTTTGTTACCTACTCACCACAACCCATCTTTTACATTTTACAGTCTAGTGACATATTGTGCTTGTGTGCCCTAAAGTTACCTTTAGGGTATTTTTACTGCAAATAAGGGTTTTATAAACTTTTGTGCTAATACTGTATTAAAAAAAAAAAAAATTGCAACTACCTAAAGTCTTTTTTTTTTTTTTTTTTTTTTTAAATAAAAAACATGTCATACCTACCTGCTCTGTGCAGTGGTTTTGCACAAAGCAGCCCCGATCCTCTTCTTCTCGGGTCACTCGCCAGCGCTCTTGGCCCAGCCCTCCTGCAGAGCGCCCCCACAGCAAGAAGCCTGCAATGGGGGCACCCAAGCAGGCTCATTCCTGAGCCACTGCTATGCTTCTCCATTCACACACAGAGCCACAGCTCAGCCCAGCCCCCTTCTCTTTTCTTATTGGCTCCCGCTGCTGTCTATGCCAATGAGGAGGGAGAGTCCCCAGAGTGCCAAGGCTCTTGTGCTTATCACTGGGATTGAGATGGAGTTCAGTTATGTATTGGGGGGGGCGGGGGGGCGGCTGCACAGTGGAGGTTTTTTTTACAGTATCTTCATGCATAGAATACATGAAGGTAAAACATGAGCCTTTAGAATCACTTGAAGAATAGATTCAGGTTCACTTTAAAATTTAGTCCAAGTTTTTGAAATACGTTCCGTGATGTCTTTTAAAATATGAATAAACATTTCAGGAAGTAACCAGTTTAGTATTTTTTTATTCTGGAAGATCCATCTGCAGCATTAACCAATTGCCAGGGTGAGTGCTGCCACCTTGTGGTAATATGCAGCACAGCATTTTTAAAACTTTTTTTTTTATTTCGGTACAGTAGAACCTTGGATTGGGAGCATAATCCATTCCGGAAGCATGCTTGTAGTCCAAAGCACTTGTATATCAAAGAAAATTTCCCCATAAGAAATAATTGAAAATCTAATGATATGTACCACAATTGATTCCACAACCATTTATTCATAAATCCTTCAGTTTATAGTCTATATAAAAAGATTATAGCAATGTGATAGGTTGTGTAACCATAAAATGTCCATCCACAAATGGAAGCCTCTACAAGAGAGGCGCCTCCAAGTTTGGCAATATAGTTACATTTAATGAAGGTACAACATTTAGCAACTCACTTGGTTGATGATTAAAACAGGCACATCTAAGTATGCATGCATCCGGGGTAAAGCTGTCCACATAGACCATTGATGGCGAACCTTGGCACCCCAGATATTTTGGAACTACATTTACCATGATTCTCAACTACACTGAAGAGTGCATGAGCATCATGGGAAATGTAGTTCCAAAACATCTGGAGTGCCAAGGTTCGCCATCACTGACATAGACCATCCCCCACACCGCCAGCTCTCACCGCTGTCAGTCTTCAATAGTGACCGGGAAGACTACCCTGCAGTACAGCGATCTGAAAGCAAAGCTTAAAGCTCTCGTGGTGCTCAGCGTGGATGGGATGACGTAGATGGTGGCGTGGAGGATGGTCTATGTGGACAGCTTTACCCTGGATTCCTGCATACTTAGATGTGCCTGTTTTGATAATCAATCATGTGATTTGCTAAATGTTGTACCTTCATTAAATGTAACCATATTGCAACACTTAGAGGAGCCTCTCTTCTCTTTTATATTCAGTTGTGACATGACGCTACTTGTATATCAAGACATCGCTTGTATATCAAGTCAATGTTTATTAAAAAATGTTGCTTGTCTTGCAAAACGCTCTCAAACCAAGTTAGTGCCGGTTCACACTAGCGTGATGCCAGACATTGCATGTAATTCGCAGCGCACGGCTGTTCACATTACATGCGATGTCTGTGCGGGTGCGATGTCAGCCATACAGATAGTATGACTGATATCGCACCGCATTCGGTCCAAACACGCACAGGACCCTTTTTTCTGTTCGGACCAGAATCGGATTGCATGTGTGTTCACACATATGCGATCCGATTCATGTCCGAACTGTCAGTTCGCAAGTGCGATATGCGAGCTGAAATGGGGGTGTTGTTAACATATAATGACACTCCCCATGAGATCGCATATGGCAGTGTGAACTGCCGTGCGTGTCAAGTGCGATGCGGGAACCCGCAGTTGATTCGCAGGGTTCCCGAATTGCACTAGTGTGAACCGGCACTTACTCTCTAACCAAGGTTTTACTGTACTGATATAGCACCATCAATTTATGCAGTGCTTTAAACATCAGTTCCTGCCCTCAAGATGCTTACAATATAAGGTGTCTATCCAGGGGTGGACTGACAACTCATGGGGCCCCTGGGCAATAGGAGATTATGGGGCCCCCGGGCAATCCGAGATCATGGGGCTAAACAGTATACAATCACGCAGTATACACAGACATGTTTCTATTGGCTGAGAAGGTACTGGAGAGGTGGGGCAGCTATAATCTCAGGATTTTTAGACCAAAAGGATGTCGGTAAGGGACATTTCAGAGACAGATGTAAAAAAAAAACACAGATTTTTACATACTGTCCCTGGTTTTACTGAGGCTGGCAACACTTGTGGCCCCCTTGTGGCTTGGGGCCCTCGGGCAGTGCCCGAGTGGCCCAATGGTCAGTCCACCCCTGTCTCTATCTCACATTCATACATATTAGGGACAATTTAAAAAGAGCCAATTAACCGACCAGCATGTCTTTGGAGTGTGGGAGGAAACCGGAGTACCTGGAGGAAACCCATGCAGACACAGGGAGAACATGCAAACTTCAGGCAGGTCGTGTCATGGTTGGGATTCGCACCACTTAGCCACTGTTCTGCCCAAGGATTTTGTTTTTGCAATTTATATTTAAAAAGTGTCAAATAATACATATGACTCTATATGCCCACCAAAGGGGTCGCCACATTCATAAAAACATAATTGCTGTCCATGATGGTTGACCACACTCCAATGTCACAGATACAACATCTTGTTTTATCTGTGACATCTCGTGGAACGCAGGTGGAACACAGGCAATGACGTCACAGGAAGCAGAACCAGGGGAACCAACAAGGGAGGAAGTTCTGGAGAGAACTACAGGCCTATCCTAGATAGGCTTGTAGAAGGAGCAGTAGACTCCGAGCGCATAGCCTGTTTGTTCTCTCCAGAACTTCCTCCCTTGTTGCTTCCCCTGGTTCTGCTTCCTGTGACGTCATCGCCTGTGTTCCACCTGCGTTCCACGTCGGACCTGGCTGTCTTCCTGGTGGCCACAGGAAAAGACTGCACATCTCATCTCCCACAACCACCTCCTTGTGGATTAGGATGGAGCACCCAATGGACTTCACCTTGTGCCCACAGCACAGATGAGCCTGGTTATATTCACCTTCCTGTAAGAGCATTTATTGCTGTGTCATTAAAATCTTACTTAACTTATTGCACTTAGGTGGCGCTTCCTTATTGTTCCCTTGTCTTCCTATTATAGAGCTGGCTTGTCTCTAAGGATAGCTGCCGCCCACCATCATCTCCTTTTAGGATCTGCTATCTGCTTATCATATGGACTAATGAACTGTGACTGTTACATGTATAGAGGTACACATCTCTGCGTTTACAGTTTTCCTTTTTGTATATTGCAGGAGACCTGTGTGCAAGGGCTCTGCCCCTGGCACAGGATTTGCTGAGACAGGTGCCATCTAGAAAACATCAAGGTCCCAACTGAGGCTTCAGCTGGGGGCCCTATTCGCCAATGCTCACTGGAGAGTACCAGGGGGAAGTAGGTGGGAAGGGTGTCCATCTGTCCTATGATAGATTCTACATCTCCCTCGCTTGAGAGTGCCCAGGGGATGTCGAGAGGAGGCAACTGACGATCCTGTGGCCATGTGAGTAAATGACCCGGTGCTGGAAGTTAGTGACTATGTGCACTTTTTTTGGTCCTTTGGGAAGTCCTAGTCACCTGTCAACTTTAGAGACTCTATGGGACATTTTTGCCTAGCTCAGCAAGCTAGAGAAGAGTCCTCAAGTGTTAAGTTCTCAAAGTGATATTATGGAATTTTTTTTCATGAAAATAACAAACATGTATATACTTACTTGCTTTGTGCAATGCTTTTGCACAGAGCAGCCTGGATCCTCTTCCTCTGGGGTCCCCCGTCAGCGCTCCAGGCCTCTCCTTTTTGGAAAGCCACTTTCCATGGAGGCACCCATACATTCTCGCTCCTGAGTGCCGCTGATGTGTCCATTGACACAGACAGCGTGACTTGGCTCTGCCCCCCGCCTCTATGTCACAGCATTTGAGTGACAGAAGCGGGAGCCAATGGCTCCTGCTGCTGTCAATTTACCCAATGAGGCAGGAGCCGCTGCATTTGTGCACATCTCTGGATCGGGCTCAGGTAGGAAAAGGGGGAAAGGGGGGGAGCTGCAGCACAGAAAGTTTTTCACTTTAATGCATAGAAGGAAATAAGGTGAAAAACCTTAAAATGGTTGTAAAGTCCGAAGCTTTTTTATCTTAATGCATTAGATGTATTAAGATAAAAAGCCTTCTGTGTGCAGCAGCCCCCCTCAGCCCCCCTAATACTTACCTGAGCCCCATCTCTATCCAGCGATATCCAGGAGTCCCTTGGCCAATCTGGGGACTCTCCCTCCTGAATGCCTGAGACACAGCAGCGGTGCTATTGGATCCCGATGCTGTCCATCAAAGCCAGTCAGCCAATGAGGATAGAAAGGGGGCGGGCCATTCATGTCTAAATGGACACAGGGAGCTGTGACTCGGCTCTGGTGCCCTCATAGCGAGCTGCTTGCTGTGGGGGCCCTCACCGTGGGGGAGGGGCCAGGAGAGCAGAAAAGGGATCCGAGAAGAGGAGGATCTGGGCTGCTCTGTGCAAAACCATTACACAGAGCAGGTAAGAATAACATCTTTGTTATTTTTGTTTTGCTTTTTTAAACAAGACTATATAATCACTTTAAGGCTTTAGAATCACTTTAAGTTCTGGGGTATCCCATGCTACCTTACCCCATCCAAGATCCAAGTTCCAATAAAACCCTAAGAAAGGCACCCCTAAACTGTTCATCTGAGCAAGCAGAAGAGTGAAGAAAATGGTGTGCGCCCTAACTATGTAAATAGGGCTAAGTTCACCAGCGGGTCTTGCGAGGAGGCGCTAGATTAAAAAGGGATCTATAAGTGTACATAACTGGAACTGCACAAATATCTATTAGTCACGATGAAATAAAAAAAAAGTGGTGACAAGGTCATGAATATAAAGTTTGAGCTTTTAGTGTGTAACTGTATTACAGGAATACCACCTTACCTTCCTGGCAGCCTTTAGGTCAGGGCTATCCTCCATGCCGATGGCAAAGGTTTGCAGAGAATAGGGCAGATTGCGTTCCTTCATTAGTTTGAGCAAAGTGGCTGCAACCAAACTGGAGTCCAGACCGCCTGGGAAAGACACAGACAAGTGCTTGAACAAGATACCCTCTTAACTACTCCAATTTTTAATTCCACAAAGGGATATTAGTCTACCGCAGGCCCGTATTTAAGGCAGGGCAAAAGGGGCAGCTGCCCTGGGCCCTGTTATTGTCGTGGGGCCCAAAGCAGCTGCCTCATACTTGGCAACTATCCCAGTTTAAATTCCCTTGTCCATTGAGGTTTTAGGCTTGATTCACACTAATGCGTTTTTTTGATGCATTTTGCAGAAATGCAGGGATTTTTTTTTAACATGGGTTCCTATGGCACGTGTTCACATCAATGCATTTTTGTGCCTCTGCATGTTTGGAAAGGGTCGGGGACTTTATTTCTAGCAAAATGCTGCGTTTTGCATGTCAATGGACCCACATCCAAAATGCAAGTACTGCGTTTTTACCACATTTTACTGCGATTTGCATTTTTTTACACTGTATATAGCTGGTTGCTAAGCAACCACATTGTGAAAAATAAAAAATAAAAATTTGCAAAACACGGCAAAAAACGTGGCACAAACGCAATAAAAACGCGTGTCCAAAAACATGGCAAGCACCGTAAAAAGCACTGCAGAAACGCTCAAAAGCAACATGCATAAATGTGAATCGAGCCTTAGTCCCGTGCTGTGTCCTAATGTCTCAGTGTGAAGTTCTGTTACTAATACTGCCCAGCTCTGCCCTATTGTTGTGTACAGATGACTCACCTGCAGACCCTGTGTTTACATGTAAATACCAACATTGATATGTAAATAGTGATGGCACTCATATGTAAATAGTAGCAATATTCATATGTATATCATGCCCCCCTGAGGTCATATCCACCATCCCCTATACTGAATGCTGCCCACTGGGAAGGTAAAGGGGCATGCTTGAATGTCCTGCCTACAACTCATGTAATTTAGCCTATCATCAGCCTGTTCTGCAAAGGTAAGTAAATTAGTGGGGGGAGGGTAGCGTGGGGTGTGCAGAGGTAGGCAGAGAAGGAATTACAGTTTGGGGTGCACACGTGAGTAAGGAGGGGATGTATGGAGGTAAGGAAGGTGGATGTAAAGATTTGCAGAGGAGGCAGGTAGAGTTAAAGGGGAGGGGGATTTGGAATGGAGAGGATGGGGGAGAATTGGGGTGCAGAGGTTAGCAGGGGTTTTAGGATGCAAAGGTGTAATGACAGGGTGGATAAAGATGTAGGCCACATGTAGGGCAGCCCATTAATTTCAATGGGCTGCTCTATGTGCTACAAATGTGGAAGAAACTCCCAAACCCTTTTCCAAAATCACACGGTGCCAAGGCACATGTCAGCAGATGCGGGAGGGCATCATTAACAAATAATGGGACTGCTGTGTATCTGCTAAAGGGCAGCACATTTCTGTGGTGTCAGGAAAGTGATTTTGCCTGCGTTCCCAACCCACACAAATGTGAACGCAGGCTAAATGTCTCAGTTACATTGGTGGTCAGTGTAAATCTTCTCATTACATTGGGGCTTGGTGTAGAATTCTTTCATTCACACTAGTGGCCAGTGTGAATGTCCCCCTTACATTGGTGATCAGTGTAAATCCCTCCTTACAATGGTGGTTACTGTAAATGCTTCTATTACATTAGTGGTCAGTGTAAACCCCTATTACATTGGTGGCCAGTATTGAAACTCCTCTTTATATTGGTAGTCAGTATAAAAAAAAAATCAGCATTACCATTGATCATACCCTCCCCCCCCCCCCAGCACTGCCACTGAGCCCAGGAGTTCTAGGATCTCTAGGAGTTTTCTGTCTATTAACCCCCCTGGCGGTATTCCCGAGTCTGGCTCGGGGTGAAAATTCAGTACCATTAGCAGTAACCCCGAGCCAGACTCAGGATCGCATCGCTAGATCCAGGATGAGCTTACTTACCTTCTCCCCTGGATCCAGCGATGTCTCCCCGCACTGTGAGTGGCTCCTCCTCCGTTCGATGTATCACATCGCCGAGCTCCGTTCCCTGTGAGCGTTGCGACGCACAGGGACGGAGAACGGCGCCAAATTCAAAAAGTAAAACACACAGTATAATGTAATCTTACAGATTACATTGCTGTATGTAATTATTTCACATCCCCTTTGTCCCTAGTGGTCTGTCCAGTGTCCTGCATGAAGTTTTATATAATAAAAACTGTTCTTTATGCCTGGAAACTGGAGATTGTCCATAGCAACCAAAACTGTCCCTTTACATCAAAAGAGGTTTAGACCAGCTAGAAAACAGCAATAATAAATTAGAATAATTCGCAGAATTGAGGGATAGTGATTTGTGGGGAGATCCGTCATCAAATACTGAAAAGTAATGACAGTGACAATTCTGCAACTGGGCAAATTTCAGTGTTTTTGATTTGATTACATTATTGAATCATTTTTATTATTATTATATTATTATTTGGTATAATTATTTATAGTTACTTATATTATAATTTATGATTTAATTTTTCAAACTTTATCATGCCCGGGATGTCTGCTAGACTCTGGTTTAGACAGATTTAAGTGAGTTATTCCTAAGAATTACAAGACTACAATATAAAAACGCAAAATTTTCATGCAAAATAATGGTACCGCTTAACGCACCTAAAATCTGAAATAATCGTACCGCCAGGGAGGTTAACGGGCCCCCTCACCTCCCCAGTCCATGGTGTGCAGGCAGTGAAAAGATGATGTGCTGTAACCTCTAGCAACCAATCAGTGAGCAGTAATGATGTGCAGTAACCTATATCAACCAATCAGTGAATAGTATTCATGTACAGTAATCTTTAGCAACCAATCAACAAGCAGAAATTATGTGCTGTAACCTCTAGCAACCAGTCAGTCATTGGTAATGATACACTGTAACCTTTGGCAACCAATCGCAATTGCTGTCTGATCTGATTTAGTAAACTGATTTTGAGTCTAGCTGCCTTTTATTGTATGTCTCAAAGCAGGTGGAGAGTGAAACTGCATGGAGGGGGGGGGGGTCCCAAAATTTTTTTTTCCCAGGGCCCAATCAATATTAAAGAGGGATTCCACTGGTAACAAAAATATTAAAAGCCAGCAGCTATAAATACTACAGATGCTGACTTTTAATAAATGGACACTCACCTGTCCCAGGGTCCAGCGTTGTCGGCAGCCGAGACCGATCGATCGCTCGGCTCCCGGCTGCTGCCGCCGCCATTCTAGGTGAGGGAATCAGGAAGTGAATCGTTGCAGCTTCACTTCCCAGTTCCCTACTGCGCATGCGCGAGTCGCGCAGCACAATGGGAATGGTGCGCGCTGTCTCTGGGACCCGTGTGTGTCCCAGCAGACAGCGTGTCGGGACAGGAAGATGCGTACACTCCCGTGGGAGTCTATGCCCGGAAGTGGGTGCAAATACCTGTCTTAGACAGGTATCTGCACCCCTTCCCCCCTGAAAGGTGCCAACTGTGACACTGGAGGGGGGGAGGGTTCCGATGAGCGGAAGTCCCACTTTAGGGTGGAACCCCGCTTTAAAGACGGCCCCTGTCTACCATGATGATGATGACCATGGAAGATCCTTGGCCTGGAACTCACTGCATTGGCCAAGAGGTATGAGATGCCACAAGATAATTTAACCCACCAATGGCTGGCCCAATCTATATTTGAACAAAAAATTCAGTTTTGAATGGGCCAAAGTTTTAAAAAAATTTGGAATTTTTTTCCGTTACTTTTGTTTTACAAGAGCAAAAGTGTCCCATTCTATCCAATAAGAATCAATTCAGTCCACACTAGGAGATGAATTATTAAAAGAATATGAAAAATGGTTTCATCCAAAATCTGAAACATTATGGGAGTATTATAAATGACCTCCAATCTCCGATGATAACTCCAACTTCACAAGATAAATGTCTAAGATGTATTAATGACATTTTCCAGGAAAACAAACTAAGTGAGCAGCCTAAAAATAGAGGAAAAGTTATGAGCTCCATCTAAAAGAATGTACCTGACAAAAGGCATCCGATTCTTCTGTGCGCCATTAAACGCTTCCTGACCGCATTTTCAAACAAAAGACAGATGTTCCTCTTCACTGTTTCTCGGTCCATTCCTAAAACAAAAATGTGTTTTTGTACGTTTATTAACATTTATTGTTAGGCCTGGTTCACACCTAGGCATTTTTTTTGTGCTTTTTCAGTTTTTCAGAAACACACTACAGTCCATTTAACATGGTCTCCTATTGCCGTGTACACACGACCGGACTTTCTGGCAGACTACGTCTGATGGAATGAGTCCGTCGGACAATCCGATCGTGTGTGGACTAATCCGATCATTTTTCATAAAAAAAAATCAGATGGACCTAGAAATAGAATATGTTTCAAATTTGTCTAATGGACTCAATTCCTATTGGGAAAACCCGTTCGTCTGTGTGCTGGTCCGACGGACCAAATACAACGCAAGGGAAGCTATTGGCTACTGAACTTCCTTTTTTAGTCCCATTTACGTCATCATGCTCAAAACAAATGGACTTTCGAACTGACTTAGTCCATTCTTGTGTGGGCAGGTCCAGAACTATGCCAAAATTCTGTCGTGATTTGATTTGGATCCGACATTACAGGAATATTACCCAGGCATCCCCTTGCTGTGTTTTTCCTCCCTCGCTTCAAAATTGCATCAAGTCGCATCAAAGTAGTACTCAAGTTGCATAAAATTGCCAGGAAGTCGCACCATAAGTCACACCGCTTTCAGGCCGCAGTAGTGTGAATCGAGCCTTATGCCGCGTACACACGACCGGACTTTCTGGCAGACTAGGTCCGATGGAATGAGTCCGTCGGACAATCCGATCATGTGTGGGCTAATCCGATCATTTTTTGTTTAAAAAATCCGATGGACCTAGAAATAGAACATGTTTCAAATCTGTCCGACAGACTCAATTCCTATCGGGAAAACCGTTAGTCTGTATGCTGATCCGACGGACCAAATACGGCGCAAGGGCAGCTATTGGCTACTGGCTATTGAACTTCTTTTTAGTCCCGTCTTACGTCATCACGTTCAAAACTAACGAACTTTCAAACGGACTTAGTCCTTCGTGTGTGGCCAAGTCTGTTTGTTTGGAAGGTCCGCCGAAAGTCCGTCGGGAAGACCGTCGAACCTAGTCTGCTGGAAAGTCCGGTTGTGTGTACACGGAATTAGTGTTATTTCTTTTATTTTATTATCTGCTGCTTCATTCCTCTGCTATCAGAATCACTTCTGACAAATTATCCTGACACCAAGAGGAAAAATGTGATGGGAGGGAGCTCCAGCTGATTGACAGCCCCAGCCCTGTGAAAAGGGGGGGGGGGGGGTTCTCCTTCCTTCCAATCAGCTCTTAGAGCTTTCCTCGCTGAGCTCTGCGAAGTGTAACTTCAGCTTTACGCCCCCTTTTTTTGAACTCTCAGATAAGCTTTATAAATTGTGCACTTTGAATGGATGTAGAGCAGACCACAGATAAAGAGGTACAACTTATGAAGGAGGATTTGTTTAATATCTGCGTATCACCTGAGGCCTGCCCCTTCACTGGTTATATGTGAGGTTTTACAACCACTATTTCAATCCTTATGCTGCTAGCATTAGTCAATAGATAGAAAGGCATATTATATTTACTTGTTTTAAACTTTTCTTCACATTTCTTCAGTTACTTCCTGGTTTCTGACTCCTGATGCCTGAGCTAAGGGCAGGTGGATTCCAGGAAGTGAATGCCACACAAATTATCTCTCCTTACTTAAGATGGTCGCAGATAAAAATGCTGGGGGGGGGGGGGTGGTTATCAAAGTGATTTCTCAACAAAGTAAAGCATGTAGACATGGATGAATGGATTGATGGGTGGATGGGGGAGTTTGCTTTACATATGTAAAATGAATTAAATAGCATTTTTAGTTTGTGATGCTTAGATACGGTTTAGTTGCGCTTTAAGGCCTAAATAGCTAAATGTAAAGTCCATCCCTCCAGGAAAAATATGGAGCTCTTTTAACAAGTACAAGAAATCTCATCAAATCCAAGGACAATTTAAAGAAAATACTTTTCTCAATTAAATTTTATAGACCATGAAGCTGGTCCTAAAAGAAATGTCCTAATTAAATGTTTATAGCCGAACACTGTATTGTTAAAATTGACCTGCCGTGGAACATTGATATATAGCGATTTCAATCTATCAGAGCAGAATGTAAAGGAATAAAAACTCATACAGTATCTCACAAAAGTGAGTACACCCCTCACATTTTTTGTAAATATTTAATTATATTTTTTCATGTGACAACACTGAAGAAATGACACTTTGCTACAATGTAAAGTAGTGAGTGTACAGCTTGTATAACAGTGTAAATTTACTGTCCCCTCAAAATAACTCAACACACAGCCATTAATGTCTAAACCGCTAAACCAAGTGAAAATGTCCTAATTGGGCCCAATTAGCCATATTCCCTGACTCGTTAGTGTTACAAGGTCTCAGGTGTGAATGGGGAGCAGGTGTGTTACATTTGGTGTTATCGCTCTCACTCTCACATACTGGTCACTGGAAGTTCAACATGGCACCTCATGGCAAAGAACTCTCTGAGGATCGGAAAAAAATAATTGTTGCTCTACATAAAGATGGTCTAGGCTATAAGAAGATTGCCAAGACCCTGAAACTGAGCTGCAGCACGGTGGCCAAGACCATACAGCGGTTTACCAGGACAGGGTCCACTCAGAACAGGCCTCGCCATGGTCCACCAAAGAAGTTGAGTGCACACGCTCAGCATCATATCCAGAGGTTATCTTTGGGAAATAGACATGAGTGCTGCCAGCATTGCTGCAGATGTTGAAGGGGTGGGGGGGTCAGCCTGTCAGTGCTCAGACCATACACTGCACACTGCATCAAATTGGTCTGCATGGCTGTCATCCCAGAAAGAAGCCTCTTCTAAAGATGATGCACAAGAAAGAACACAAACAGTTTACTGAGGACAAGCAGACTAAGGACATGGATTACTGGAACCATGTCCTGTGGTCTGATGAGACCAACATAAACTTATTTGGTTCAGATGGTGTCAAGCGTGTGTGGCAGCAACCAGGTGAGGAGTACAAAGACAAGTGTGTTTTGCCTACAGTCAAGCATGGTGGTTGGGAGTGTCATGGTCTGGGGCTGCATGAGTGCTGCCGACACTGGGGAGCTACAGTTCATTGAGGGAACAATGAATGCCAATATGTACTGTGACATACTGAAGCAGAGCATGATCCCCTCCCTTCGGAGACTGGGCCGCAGGGCAGTATTATCCCCAACATAACGACCCCAAACACACCTCCAAGACAACCACTGCCTTGCTAAAGAAGCTGAGGGTAAAGGTGATGGACCAAGCATGTCTCCAGACCTAAACCCTATTGAGCATCTGTGGGACATCCTCAAACGGAATTTGGAGAAGCGCAAGGTCTCTAACATCCACCAGCTCTGTGATGTCCTCATGAAGGAGTGGAAGAGGACTCCGGTGGCAACCTGTGAAGCTCTGGTGAACTCCATGCCCAAGAGGGTTAAGACAGTGCTGGAAAATAATGGTGGCCACACAAAATATTGACACTTTGGGCCCAATTTGGACATTTTCATCTAGGGGTGTACTCACTTTTGTTGCCAGCAGTTTAGACATTATTGGTGTTGAGTTATTCAGTTATTTAGTGTGTTAAGTTATTTTAAGGGGACAGCAAATTTACACTGTTAGGCCCCTTTCACACGGGAGGGATCAGTAAGGATCCGCCCCGTGATCCGCTTGCTCAGCAGGGATCACTCCGTTGTCCCCGCTGAGCCAGCGGCGGACAGGGTGGTCCCAGCACACTGTGCAGGGACCACCCTGTCAGCTCTCCGCTCTCCTCTATGGGGGATCAGATGTACACGGGCCGTCTGTCCGTGTTCATCCGATCCGCTCTGCAGACGATAGAAAAATAGGATTTTTCTCCGTCTGCAGAATCGGACAATAGCGGAGGCGGACGATAGCGGGTGTCTGCGGATGTGTCATCCGCAGACACCCGCTATCCCATAGGGATGCATGTATGTCCGTATTTCATCCGCAAACGGATAGATGAAATACGGACATAATGTCCGCATGTGTGAAAGGGGCCTTATACAAGCTGTACACTCACTACTTTACATTGTAGCAAAGTGTAATTTCTTCAGTGTTGTCACATGAAAAGATAGAATAAAATATTTACAAAAATATGAGGGATGTACTCACTTTTGTGTGATACTGTAAATCTCTGTTCTTAGAAGTGTCAGCTGTAAGAATGCCACGGTTTACCCTTTAGGAAATGCCACGGCAAAAGTTACTACCATAAGTTGATGACACAAGACAGAGGTAATAAAGATTCTGCAGTGCATGCTGGGAAAAAGCTGTTCACAGCCTGGAGACTATGCAGTGCCTTGGTACCTGTGACAGACCCAACCAGGATAGAGGCTTTTAGAGGGGACTGTAGGGTGGCCTACTGCCTATGGGCCCCGGCCATTAAGGGAACACTGCTCTTTGGGAGGTGTGTGCTTGGGGGACCCTTGGCGTAAACTTGCTTGGGATCCAAGCAGTGGCGGAACTACCGCCATAGCGGCACATGCAGCCGCTATGGGGCCCGCAGCTGAGAGGGGCCCGTGGGAAGGATGAGGAATGCATACTGTGGAGGGGGGCATCACCTCCCGCATGTTCCCCCAGCCAGCGGAAGCGAGGAGAGGAAGAGGCAAGCTGTCTGTACGAGCAGAGAGCTGTAATAGCTTTCATTTGAATGTCCTGTGTTCCCGGGGCTCACCGTCACATAGCCCCACCTCTTGGCCCGGCGTCTTTGATAGACAGAACACCGGTCCAATGCGGGACATGTGACATCATCAAAGGCTGCAGGCCAAGAGGTGGGGCTATGTGACGGTGAGCCCCGGGAACACAGGACATTCAAATGAAAGCTATTACAGCTCTCTGCTCGTACAGACAGCTTGCCTCTTCCTCTCCTCGCTTCCCCTGGCTGGGGGACCGTGCGGACGGTGCTCGCCCCCCCCCCCCCCCACTCTGAGTCAGCCCCACACTTGCCCGCAGCCATTTGAGGGCTCCATACTGGACTGCACTCCACATCCTCCCCGGTGGCTCGCCTCTTGCTCTGCACAGGTGAGGCTGCAATTGTGGTTACATTGGTTACATAAAGGAAAATTACAAATGCTGATCTTTTAATTGGTGTTATATGGTAATTTTTTGAATTTGAATTGGCAAAGGAAACTAATGTTTGAAAAAAAATTTATGTCTAAAGAACATGTAATGTACAGTGCATTTTTGCATGTAGGAATTTTCTTTACTACATATTTCTGATTTTTTTTTTTTTTTTTTTTTTTTTTTTTACAGCTATAAAGTTAACAGTATTAGTGTTTGCATTTTTAACCACTTTCAGACCGGACCAATTTGCTGGTCAAAGACCAGACCACTTTTTGCGATTCGGCACTGCGTCGCTTTAACTGACAATTGCGCGGTCGTGCGACGTGGCTCCCAAACAAAATTGACGTCCTTTTTTTTCCCACAAATAGAGCTTTCTTTTGGTGGTATTTGATCACCCCTGTGGTTTTTATTTTTTGCGCTATAAACAAAAATAGAGCGACAATTTGGAAAAAAACGCATTATTTTTTACTTTTTGTTATAATAAATATCCCCCAAAAATATATAAAAAAACATATATTTTTTTCCCTCAATTTAGGCCGATACGTATTCTTGTACATATTTTTGGTAAAAAAAAAATCGCAATAAGCGATTATTGATTGGTTTGCGCAAAAGTTATAGCGTTTACAAAATAGGGATAGTTTTATAGCATTTTTATTAATTTTTTATTATTTTTTTTAATGGCGGCGATCTGCGATTTTTATTGTGACTGCGACATTGTCGGGGACCCATCGGACATTTTTGACACATTTTTGGGACCATTGTCATTTATACAGTAATCACTGCTATATAAATGCAGTGATTCCTGTGTAAATGACACTGGCAGTAAAAAGGGTTAACCAGTGGGTGGCAGTGTAGGGGTTAAGTGTTCCTAGGGGTGTGTTACTAACTGTGGGGGGGTTGGGCTTTCATTTAGTGTACACTGATCTCTGCTCCAATCACATGGAGCAGAGATCAGCGTCACTAGTTGCTAGGCAGAATGGGAAAATGTTGTTTATACAGCATTTCCTCCATTCGGCCGCTCCGTGAGACGATCGCGGGGATGCCCGCGGCGATCGAGTCCGCGGGTCCCGCGACCGGACTCACGGGGGTCCCGACCAGCGTGGTCAGCACGTCCTGAGTTAAGTCATTCAGGAGGGATCCAGGCCAGGTGTCGGTGAGTGGAAATCACAGTGGAAAGCTCTGGAAGAGACATGCCAGGAGTTGGATGTAGAGCCAGAGCCCCCCCACTGTGAGGCAGCCCCACACTTGCCAGCAGCCATTTGAGGGCTCCAGTATGCATTCCTCATCCTCCCCGGTAGTTCCGCCACTGGCTCGCCTCTCCCTCTGCACAGGTGAGGCTGCATTGTGCTCGGGTCACGCTGCATTGGGCACAGGTGAGGCTGTATTGGGCATGGGTCACGATGCATTGGGCATAGGGGAGGCTGCATTGGGCACAGGTGAGGCTGTATTGGGCACAGGCAGGCCACGCTGCATTGGGCACAGATGAGACCACATTGGGCACAGGTGAGGCTGCATTGGGCACAGGCAGGTCACGCTACATTGGGCACAGGGGAGGGTGCTTTGGGCACAGGCCACACTGCATTGGGCATAGGTAAGGCTGTATTGGGCACTGGACAGGCTGCATTGGGCACAAGTGGGCACAGGTGAGGCAGTATTGGGCATGGGCAGGCCACGCTGCATTGGGAACAGGCAGGCCACATTGGGTACAGGTGAGGATTATTGAAGCGCTAACACCAGCTGTTTGGAGTATCTTTATCTGTTGATTGTTAAACGTTCTGGAATATGTATATTGCTATTGTGGTGTAGGATCTGGGCCTGTTGTCCCTCCATCCCTTTTCTTTGCTTCCTTCCTTCTTTCCTCCTTCATCTCAGACTCGAACCACACCCCCTTTGAGCCACGCATTTTAAACCAAGCCCACTATTTAATTTAAGCCCCGCCATTTTTTTGTGGGGGGGGGGCTGTTTGAAGGGGGGGCCCCATACAACATTTTGCTATGGGGCCCTGTGATTTCTAGTTACGCCCCTGGATCCAAGTCCATGGTACCCCAAAACACACAGACTTAGGGAACTGGAGGACCCAGATACATATTTGGGGCCTCTATGCCCAAACCAGCAATGACTACTTTAGACTGTGGGACTAAGAGCAGATGTTAAAATGATCAGCTCAAAGCAACCTAAAACTGGGGTCTCCTGCTATAGTCAGTTTATTAAGGTGTTAAGTGTCTTTCTGTTAAGTGTGTCTCCCCCAATGTGTGCCTCCTATATGTGCATCCCCATTGTTAATTGAGTCACCTATTGTTTCTGTCTGTCTGATCATATCTTGGAGGTGTGATTATTGTGATTGTTATTGAACTATTGTAGGATGTTTATGCTTATGATAATGTATAATGTACTTTGTATCCAGGGCTGTAGGCTTGGTGTCGAATAGCCTGGGTGGGCACGGAGTCATCTAGGTGACTAGATGCTTAATGTTTATGTTGGCTGTTCCTTAGCTATGTTAATTATTTTCCTGTTTGCAGTTTGTATTGTTAGTGTAATGTGATCAGACCCTACCTGATCTGGTGTGCTACAAATTATGTGTGAGTTTTCAATAAAAAGAGTTCCAGTTTGCATCTACAGTATCTAGTGTCGCCTAGTCTTGGGTGCTCAGCAATAATACCCGGGTCCTGGGTCCAGACTGGAGGAAGCTATATCTTGACAGAGTTACCCAAGCTGGATGCTGGACGGTTCCATCACAGTACCATTCACTAATGCTACTGACAGCCAATGTGAAGCTGGCCATAGACATTAGAGCATGTTTGGCGGTAGATGCATGATCCATCAGTGACCCTATGGGCAGGGCTCAAGTCCTGCGGGAACGCATGGGAACGGAGTTCCTGCACTTTTTCCACAACAGGAACTCAGTTCCCGTTAGCAGCCGTGTCCTGCAAGACTTTGAAGTATGTGAGCTGTGTGCCAGGTGCTACACCAGCAGCCACCGACATAGCTCGCAATAGTAAGTGCTGCACACCTGACCATTCAGGCATTGCCAGTAGGGGGCCCCATCACAGCTAGCTCAGTAGATCAGGTCCCTGCTGCTAAGAGATTGTATTTAGTCAGACCTCTCGTGATGCGCTCCTCCCCGCCGGCCCCTCCTGATTTTCTGTCTCCCCCCCCCCCCCGTCTCCTCCTGTATACTTGGTATGTGTGTCCCGCTGAATCCCCCCCTCCTCTATCTTCAGTGCCATATGATGAGAGAACCCAGAGGAGGAGCACAGCTATTCTGCTCCCAGGACATGCAGGGAGAGAGGTGAGCTGAAGGAGGAACATCAGTTTGGGGTGGTAAGCTGAGCACAATACCTGGCAAAGTTTAATGCCAGGAGGGAAGTTTATGTGGAAATGTGTGAAGGGTTGGAATAGCAGCGAGTGTGTGTTGGAGCCCCTGCAGCGTTTACAGCCCCCCAAGCTAACATACATCTCCTAAGCAGGAACACATAACTATCTCCCCAAGCATTCTGTCCAGATAATGTGCAGTTCATTTATGACCTTTCCGTTTAACCCTGTGTTATCCAAACTCTGTTCAATTAAAAGTGTAAACTCACCACATAAACACTCTATATGCAAAATAACCCAATAAAGATCAGAACATGATGTTCACATTTGCATGGAAGCACAATTGAATGAATGCTGATTATTCAGAGAATTACCGTATTTATGTTTATTGAGGATTGTTTTTTTTTATGTACTAACAGTTAAGCTTCATACACACAATACAAAAACTGGATGAAAAATACCACTTATTAAACGTTCGTGCATATGAGTGTATCATTTCTTTTTTTGGTGGGGGAGTGGATCTCGGGTGGCAGTTCCCACACTTTTTTCCCCAGGACTTGCCCCTGCCTATGGGGCTTATTTACTAAAACCGGAAAGTGCAAAATCTGGTGCAGCCGTGCATGGTAGTCAATCAGCTTCCAACTTCAGCTAGTTCACTTAAAATGGAAGTAAACCCTTCCAAACAACTTTGACCTACAGGTAAGCCTAGATTAAGGCTTACCTGTAGGTCCAAGTAATATCTCCTAAACCTATATGGTTTAGGAGATATTTGCCCGAAAATGGGCACCGCTGTCTACGGCGCATGCGCCGTAGACAGCGGCGCGCAGGCGCACTAAATGCGGCAAGTCCAAGAATGGATTTGCCAAATTTGTCTACTCCCGTGCGCATGCGCGGGAGTGACGTCATCGCGGCTCCGGCGAATGGCAGCGTCGGAGCTCCGAGACGCGACTCCCGTGCGCATGCGCGGGAGTGACGTCATCGCGGCTTCTCCGCTGTCATTCGTCGGAGCTGCGAGAGACGCCACAACCAAGATGGATGCGGCGGACTACAGGTGACAGCGGCGACTTCGCTGGCTCCTGTGTCAGGTAAGTGACACATAATGAGCTACTATGCGATGCATAGTAGTCCATTATGCTTTACCTTTGCAGGGAAAAAAAGAGGAAGTAAACCCATCAGGGTTTACTTCCTCTTTAAGCTTTGACCAAAAATAACTGGAAGCTGAGTGGTTTCTATGCAAAGCTGCACCATATTTTGCTCTATTCAGTTTAGTAAATCAACCCCACTGTCTTGATTTATTCTCCTTAACAGGAGCAGTGTAGTAAAGTAATAGAAAGGGGAGGTGGGGGTGAAAGGCCTAGCAGAGGGAGTCTGGGTCTTTTACTCTAGAAACAGTTACGGACTGTTGTGAGTTGCTTTACAAATTTCAATTTGGCCAAATTGGTTGGATCATTGGAACCATTGGGCTCACGCTTAAGCCTAATTAACATTTTCAAAGCAGAGGAATCCTTGAAATAAATTTTCAGTCTTAGGGAACACCTGCTAAACATTACTATATCTACAGCTCATGATACATTAGTGTGATGGTCACTAGGAAGAATGCTGCTTACAGAACGCTGTAGCGGTTGGCTCCTGAAGAGCACCCGCTATGTTTTTCAAAGTTAAAACTTTACCCAGACTACAGTGTGGTTTGGGTCTATTTGTCTAAATTGGACTTTTGTGTCAGTCTGACTGGGCTGTGAAATGTTCATCCTGGCCACAGGGGGCGCTGCCTCTGGTGGCAGGCGTGGAACTTTGGTCTAGTCAGGCGGTTGGTTACTCTCTTTCGGTGCCAGGTCAGTGGGAGTGGCCCTCCCGCTGTGCCCTCTGGGAGAGGGTATTTAAGACACGGATGTCATGTGGTTCGGGGTTCCGGTCCAGTATGAAGAGTTGAGTACTTGGTCCTGGTCCTCCTGACCAGCCCCCAGGAAGGCTATGGCCTGGGGTGCGGATCCACCCAACTTTGATGCCTCAGGACTGCGTAGCCCAAGGCAGGGAAACTGTAGGAGGATTCTGAGGTGGTTGGGTGCCGTCTCTGGTTTGGGAGAGACCCATTGAACTTCAAGCATTCCAGGGGAGGACTCTTTAGAAGATTATCACGTGTGAGTTTGGTTTTCTTAACAAGAGCCTGGAAGGGCTGAAGCAACCGAGAGAATCCGGACTTGTGGATAACACCAAGCTGGTTGAAAGAGCCAGGTATCCTACAAGTGTTCTACAGCTTAGTTTCCTACGTGTTCTGCAACAACGTCTGTGATAAAGACTTTGTTCCTGAGCAAGCACCTTGTTGGCTGCTAGGCCTTGTGAGAGAGGGACTGTCCAACCTGAGTGTTCATCCAGCTGCGAATGGCTATTCTCTGGATGCAGTCAAAGTAAGCAAGTTCTTTAATGTTTTTTGACTTTGACATTGAGAGTTCCTGAACATTCCTTTCCAGCCCTCTGATCCCAAGTTAAAGACTGTTCAATGGTTGAAGTTTGCAAATAAAAATCCATTCAACTGGATCTATTGTCAGTCTCAAGTTACTGGGTCATCTACCATGGGACATCCCCTAGACGTGCCACAAGAAGAAGCGGAAGGTAACGGTAAGCCCAAAAATAACCAGCAGCTCCTTCGGGGGTTAGTGCTACATAGCTAAAAAGATTAATGGTGTCAGTGGGAATGTATCTGAGAGGCAGAAATTGCTCATTGCTCTAGGAACCCCTAGCAACCTCTGGAGAAACCCTGGGGTTCCATGGAACCCTAGTTGAGAAACCATGATCTAGCTATTGGGACCCGCTGTTGGTTTGGCAGCCAAAGCCCCAATCTATAAAGCAGAGCTGCTGTCAACACTAAGCATTTGTTTCAGGAGTAGTTAGCTGTAGCTTCTGGGAGCAACTAATTACAATTTTGAATTTCTTTACATAGGAACCGGTGAAGCAAAACTAAAAGCACAAGATGCTCATGTTACAATCTCTTCTTTCACTACCCTATACACCACTTGGAAGATCACAAATTAAAATAGCTCAAAACTGAACCAATTGCACTAAAGATGCCTACAGAAAATACTGGGCATCTCATACAGAGATTATGTTATAAACAAAGAAAATTATGAAATGCAGAGGCTAGAAGATATTGTCACCATTTGGAGGCTAGGACTGGCTGGACATATCCGGCACCCACCTGATCACATACACAAAATTGCAATGCACTGGATACACCACCAAGAAGAAAGTAGAAACAAGGAGGACTGTCCACAATCTGGGGGTCTACCATCAAAACTAGCCGTGAAAGTCATGGAGGTCCCATGGGATAAAACTGAATCTACCACAGATGACAGAATTCCATGGAGAGCACTTATAGCTCAATGAGCCCAATTTAGCAGGAGGAACAAAGTGTAAGTAAGCAAGTAACTCCCTTGTTTTTGAACTAGTCCAGATTAACACATTTTTGCCCCTGCTTAGCTTAAAAACAAATAAAAATAATATAAATTTAAAAAAAGTTAAATAAAATTGACCAAAGACACACCTTCCCTTAGAAAATCTAGGGAACATTTGTAATAACACAAATTGAGTATCCATGCATTTTTAGGCCAGAGGGAAATTTCCAGAGACGAATCTTAAAAAACAGCATCTGCCCCAGAAATCCAAGACAAGGTATAGACACAGTATGTATTTGCACATGACAATACCTGCTTGTAGTTTCCCCAGTGAATCGTAGGCTGCGTGCTGAGGTTCGTCCTTGAAATTGCGGAATTTTATCAATTCAACAGAGGCAACCTTCCCGCTGGGTTTTAAATCAAAGACTTCACAGTGACCAGGAGGGAATGGGTCTACTTTTGGGCATGAGGTCATAGAATGCTTCAAGTTAATAAGACCTAAGATGAAGAAAATGTGTTATAGCTACAAATTTTGAAGAAAACAACAGTACATACGTTTTAATATTTACAAAGGATATTATAAACTATGAGCTTTTGCTAAAAAAATAAATAAAAAAAATAAAAAATTACGGTATGTCAAGCACCAATTAGGTCAAGCACAGATTGCACACACATTTAAATAAGTCTGTGCCCATGTCCCCCTGCCCCATGACAACCACACTATTTTTTTGATCATAGGATCAGGAAGTGAGAGTAAATCCCCTCAATGTAGTCACAATCAGAAAAAAATATTTCTCAATTATAACTCCTTACATTAAAGAAAACATTTAAAAAAAAAACACTTCCTCCTGGATTCAGGTGTCAACGTCTTATTATGATTACCTTTAGCTTCAGAGCAAACTCCCAGAAAGCCATCATCGGTGAGAAGTTTGAAGAGCGGTCTAACACCATAAGAGTCCCGACCCAGATAGACCTTTCTATTGGCTGTATCCAGCAGAATAAACGCAAAGACTCCATCCAATAAGGCTGCAGTTTGCTCGATTCCATGGTCATTGTAAAGATGGAGGATTACCTCTCCGTCCACCAGAGTCTGATACTCGAATCCAAAATGTTTTCCCACCTGCCGGAACAACCCAGTGAGATTGGTATGAAAAGATTAGCATAAAAGTTATTTGTAGAGTGCATTCTCCAGCATTGATACTACATACTGCAGAATTAGTAGTAGCCAGGATCGTAGAATCTTCTACTTCATTTTTAATTTGTGGGTTTATCTGAGAATTTGTATGAGGGTGTGAAAAAAAATATTGAAAATATAGAGTATACAGGAGCCTTGAAAGAAATAGAAATCACTTAGTTCTTTCTTTTACGTACTACATTGCACTGCCTTGACACATCCCATGGTTATTGGATCAAGGCCTGCTACCCGTGTGGATATAAATGTTGAGGTATGTTCCTGGCACTCAATGGAACTGAAGAATGGGCTTGGATACACTGTAGAACATCTACAATATTACAGGAAAATGTCCGGTTGAATGTGTTTACAGCTTTACCCTGGGTCCCTATTGCGCATGCGTGAGGCACCGATGCGCTCTCCTACTGGCCCAGCAGCGGGGGAAGGAGGAGAGAACCGAGCTGCTGACGTAATTCCGCAGCCCGGTCTCCCAGAAGATAAGGTATCCGCTCCCCCCCAAAGGTGCCAAACGTGGCACCGGGGAGGGGGACAAATGAGCGGAAGTTCCACTTTCGGTGGAACTCTGCTTTAACCACTTAAAGACCAGCCGCTGCAGTTGTACTGTGGGGCAGGTTGGCTCTCCTGGGTGAATCGCTGGCATGGTACTTTGGATGCTTTAAGACCACTCCGTGGCACGTCCGCTGGCCACCCGCAGTAGCTCCTTAGAGAGATAAAAAGGGGATTTGTCAATGTAAACAGAAAGATCCCTGTTCTGTCAGAGGAGGATAGACAGATTGCCTGTTCCTAGTGATTAGGAACCAGCGATCTCTCTACTCCCTGTCAGTACATTTCCCCCATTAGAAACACCTTCCTAGGGAACACTTAACACCTTGATCGCTCCCTAGTGTTAACCCCTTCCCTGCCAGTGATACAGTAATCAGTGGCTATTGTTAGCTCTGATCACTGTATAAATGTCAATGGTCCCAAAAAAGCATCAAAAGTGTCCGATCTGTCCGCCGCAATGTTGCAGTCCTGCTAAAAATCGCTGATCACCGCCAATACTAGTAAGAAGAAGAAAATTATAATAAAAATGCCATAAATCTATCCACTATTGTGTAGAAGCTATAACTTTTGCACAAACCCATCAATATACGCTTATTGCGATTTTTTTCTTTTACCAAACATATGTTGAAGAATACATATTGGCCTAAACTAATGAAGAATTATTTTTTTTACTTTTTTGGGGGATATTCATTATAGCAAAATTGAAGGCCTTTTTTTGTTTATAGCGCAAAAAAAAAAAAACCACAGAGGTGATCAAATACCTCGGCTGTGCCTGGTAGTATCTTTTCTTGCTGAACCACCTGAGATGCTGGATAGCTCCTTGGACAATCCTTTCCTATGAACCTTGTTCCTGGTGAACCTTGAACTCTTTACTCCTTCCATGAACTTCCAATTTAAGCCATGTCTCTGCACTTCCTGTTTGCCCGATTATTGTGCTCTCTCCTACCACTATTTCACTCTTGTCACTTCTGCTGCTATCCATATCTTCACTACCACTCATTACCGACCTTTGCCTTGTTCCTTGGCTTCGTTTCTGCTTGATCTCAAACTGCAACCACTTGTTACTGACCATTGGTTTGTTTATTGACTACACTTCTACTTGATCCCTACTTGCTATATTTTCTACTGGCTACGGTCTACTTGCTCACCTTTTGGTGGGGCAATCCTGAGGACCGCAACCTGGCACTAACACACAACAAAACCCATCTCCACCATCAGATGCTCTGGTGAATACCAGTTAGTGTTGCCAGCACCTCAAATGAGCCTGCGTCATCTACAAGTGTGACCTGCTTGTATACTTATACTGCTGGTCGGTGGGGCCTCTCTACTGCTATAGCTACTGGTCTCTGAGCCTGACCCCATACTGTGACACTACGTCAGACTGGAAAAACCATCCCTGAACAAAGATGGGGGCTGATTAGGGTTTATTTACTAAAACTGGTGAGTGCAAAATCTGGTGCAGCTCTGCATAGAAAACAGCTTCCAATTTTTTTTGGTCACAGCTTAATTGAACAAGTTGAAGTTAGAAGCTTATTGGCTACCATGCACAGCTGCACCAGATTTTGCACTTTACAGTTTTAGTAAATCAACCCCCATCTGTTTTCCACATACTGTATAATGCCATTTTAGCTTCTGGCAATACATCAACAGTTTATAACTTCAGCCATGTAAACCAATGGATGGAATTATGCAACAAGAACAGGTTGGTTCCACAACATTCTCACCTCCCATCCTGTTCTGGGACAATCTATATCTATCTTGACACATTCCATGGAGACTGGAGGTGATCATATGGTTTCTTGTGTGAATATTATTATTATTATTATTATTATTGATTTATATAGCGCCAACAGTTTATGCAGCGCTTTACGATGTATGGGGGAACAACACAATTACAGTACAATACAAAAGGTACCGGAGGGCCCGGCTCGTAGAGCTTACATTCTAAAGGGAGGGGGTGGTGGTACAAAAGGTAATTGCTGCAGAGAATGATTTGATGGAGGTGACTCTGGGACAGTTAGGTGGGTGTGGGATAGGCTTATATAAATGTTAATGTGAATATAAATGTTGGGGTATGTTCCAGACACTTGCTAAAACTGAAAACATGGCTTGGATAAACTAGTAAACCGTTAAATGTGACTAAATACTAGGCATAATATAGATAGATAGAGATAGATCTCACCAACCTTTTTAGTACCAGGACCAGTTTCGTGTCAGACAATTTTTCCAGGGACTGGGGGGGGGGTTGACTGGATATTCACAGAGTCTGTCCTTAGCCCCCTTCACACCACAACCACCATTTACAGGGTTCCCAGTCCCTATTTACATCACAGGGCCCCTTTACTTTACTGTGCCCCTTTACAGTTCAGTCCCCTTTTCATTAATGTAATTGGGGCTGCACTGTCAAGGGGCATGGAGATATAACAGGGGCTGCATTGTAAAGGAGCATGGTGATGTAATGAGGGCTGCACTGGAAAGGGGCACGTTGATTCAAGGGGGGCTGCACTGTAAAGGGGGTACTGTGATATAAAGGGAACTGCACTGTAATAATTGCAGTGCAGTCCACTTTATATCACAGTGTTCCATGCAATCACAGCTCCCCTGCCACAGTGCCCCTTGCAGTAATGCCCCCCTTTCCTCTCTCACTGCCCCATTACAGTGCCTGGTTTCAGTCTCTGCCTCCTCTGCACAGTCCTACCTGTGGCAGGGTAGAGGAAGTTTTCAGCAGTGTGTCTTCTGCTAGGTCTCCCCCCCCCCCCCCCCCCGCCGCCAATGTCAACCTGTCAGCAGAGCAGGGGGCGGGAAGAGCTGCAGATCAGGAGGGAGGGCGGGTGCTGCCAAAACGTATCATGTTAACCGCTTCTTAATATGAAAAACTCCCGCTCTCCAGAGCAGATCTCCAGCTCCTCCCACCCCCGGGAGAAGACACGCAGGGTTTTCCGGAGATGAGCAGCAACCATGGTCTGTGATAGTCCCTTTTGGGGGACACGATCCCCACTCAACTCCTCCTGCGAAGCCCAGCCTTTTAACAGGCCACGGACTGGTGCCAGTCCATGGCCCAGGGGTTGGGGACCCCTGGATAGATAGATAGATAGATAGATAGATAGATAGATAGATAGATAGATAGATAGATAGATAGAAAGAAAACACTCTGGGTTTGGAGGCACATGGGTAAGTTTAACCCACCATTTGTATATCAAGCTAAATGTCAGCTTTGGTTGGACTCATCTACTGTAGTTGGTATTCAGCCATTTTAGCCTTAGTTTGTTACCATCCACATAAAAGCCATACCTCTTTGTAGTTGTATATCTCCCCATTGTAAGAGAGCCACAGATAAGGAAACTTCTTCACACGGAGAGGCTGCATGCCATACAGCTGATCCACGATAGCCAGTCGGTGGAAGCCAAAACAGCAGTTGGTGAAACCGTTCACATTTTCAAAACGAAACGCGTCTGGTCCCCTGTGTGCAATTTTCATGGCACTAAGACACTGTACAGACAGGCACTCATCACTGCCAAATAGAGCCCAAATCCCGCACATCCTGGATTCTTCACTTCTGCTGATAAATCACAAACATACCAAAAGACAAAAGTTTAGACAGAATAAAATATGTCGTCATAGCCTACCCATCAACATACCAATGATGAATGGCATACTCGTGATTTTAATTTCCTAAAAGTTTGAAGGTTGTCAAAATTCAGCACAATGCGTTCATTTATGACCAGCATGGAAGACCGTAAGGCATATGTGGAAATACGGAGCAAAAAAACAAGAAAACCTGTTTCATATCTGAGGTTTTATTCATCATTGTGTATTTCATTTTATTTTTTTGATTGTTGTTTTTTCACTGCCTGTTTTCTTTCTATGAAAAAGTGTCATTTAAAGCCAATAAAAACCACCGTAAAGCATAAAAAAAAAGTTTTGGCTATGGATACACTTTCATTTCTCTATTCACTCCAATGCATTTCTCAATTTTTTGCCAACATTTTGGGAGAAACCAATACAAGCATACCCCACTTTTAAATACCCAATGGGGTTTATTTACTAAAACTGGAAAGTGCAAAATCAGGCTCACTTCTGCATAGAAACCAATGAGTTTCCAGGTTTTATTACCAAAGCTTAATTGATCAAGCTGGGCTTAGAAGCTGATTGGTTTCTATGCAGAAGTGAGCCTGATTTTGCACTTTCCAGCTTTAGTAAATACACCCCATTGTGTACTTAAAATTGGGGTATGCTTGTACTCTCAGTTTTGCTCCTTACTACTCCCTAGTGAAACCTGTGCTAAAAATGATGCCTGTGCCTCCCAACAAGTTGTGTTTCTATGAGGTATTTTTCAGTATGTGTATGCAACATACTAAGATGTGGTAAAAAACAAAAACACACATACTGTATACCTTTTCACTGGGGGCAGGGTTTACCATGGAGGTGATATGAATGTAAAGCGTTTGTACACTCTTTTTGCTTTTTTACTAGCAGATTTAAATGCAGTAATAAATTGAAGCCAAATAAAAATAAAAAATATATGCGGCGCTACCTAACCTATTAAATACAAAACAAATAAATAAATAATTACTAAAGTGCGAAAACTGCAACAAATTGCAGACCAAAAGTGCTAGAGTATATCCACCTCACTTCAGTGGTATATTGTGCAATATATCAAAAACATGCAAATAAATATAATACATCTAATATAAAATGATATAATAAATAGATAAAAAGTCAATATTCATAAAGTGCATAAGTAACCAAAAGTCCATATGTGAAACACATGAAATTAAAAAAATAATAAATGAAGATGCTTAATAAGCAATAATGTGCCAAATACAATGGTAAATGGTGACAATCAAACAAAGTCCATGCAGGTAAATAGTGACCATGAAGCAAAGTCCATGCAAAAAACAATAGCTTCCAATGCGTGACACTCCACCACAAACTTCAGTGCTCAACTTGTGCACTCTTTGATAAAGTCACGAGGTTGTGACGCAACGCGTCAGGGAAGGAGCTAGGTGTTACGCATATTAGTTCCGGTCGCGGCCGAGACCGGAAGTCGGTGTCGTTACGGATTCGTTGTTATCTGCCTATATGTAAGTGTGGATATCGTTTTATTAAAGTTGTGTTTTTACATACTTCACATGGGAGCCCCCCTTGTCTTTCTTTCATTCTCTATGGACCATTTACTTTATTAACTGGACGCATGAGGAGAAATTGGGGAAGTGTCACCTATACATATACAGCGTTATAGATCTGAGGCTGGACGGATAAGGACGAAGTGGCATCTGTTTATATACAGCGCTTTAATGCTATATGTTTGAGGTGAGAGGCTGGGGGAAACTGGTGGTGCACAAGTTGAGCACTGAAGTTTGTGGTGGAGTGTCACGCATTGGAAGCTATTGTTTTTTGCATGGACTTTGCTTCATGGTCACTATTTACCTGCATGGACTTTGTTTGATGGTCACCATTTACCATTGTATTTGGCACATTATTGCTTATTAAGCATCTTCATTTATTATTTTTTTAATTTCATGTGTTTCACATATGGACTTTTGGTTACTTATGCACTTTATGAATATTGACTTTTTATTTATTTATTATATCATTTTATATTAGATGTATTATAATTATTTGCATGTTTTTGATATATTGCACAATATACCACTGAAGTGAGGTGGATATACTCTAGCACTTTTGGTCTGCAATTTGTTGCAGTTTTCGCACTTTAGTAATTATTTATTTATTTGTTTTGTATTTAATAGGTTAGGTAGCGCCGCATATATTTTTTATTTTTATTTATCTATTGGTGCTGAGATCACTATTTATGTTGGCAGCTTCCACATCATTAGATAGTTAGTAGCATTATCAGTTAGGTGGAGCGCATTAGTACTTTTTGTATATAATAAATTGAAGCCAGACTCCAACTGAAACTTTATAATCAGTCACAACAAACTGATTATTTTATTTATTTTTGTTCCTTTTTGGAATAAAGCTTTTATATAAATAAATAAATAAAAGCTCATCATTTTAAGTAGCCAGTAGTAAACCGTTTGTCTTATCCATGTAAACTGATGCATTCTGCTGGAGAGCTTGAGCTTTTGAAAAACAACAGGCTTGCCAGATGAAAATAGAAGAAAGAAAGCCTTAAAAAAAGGGAAATTAATGCAGCAATCATATCTAAGAATTAATAAACTGCAATATAATAAATGCCTGCTTTTGGGTTAATACTGTTTTCAGCTTCAACCCTATTTATTTTATAACTCCTTCACTCGTGTCCCTTTTTTTTTTTATGGTTCGTATTTTAATATTTTAAATCTGTGTTATTTAAAGAGCTCCTGGGTGGAACACTTTGGCGTCTTCACCAAGAATGGCAGAAGACTTTGTCCCGCCCTTGGCAGGGCACTTTGGCATCTTCACCTTGGGCTAGGTATAGCAAAACTTGTACTAGAAAGAGACAATCCCAAGATATGTTCCTGCCAGGCATGATTGCATTGCCAACTTTAATTGAACCCCGGAGGGTAAATGTTTGAAAGACAGATTCTCTCTCAATCAGCATTGGATTAAGGCCAGAGGATGTGAGCATCTGCCAGCAAGTGACAAAAGGAAATGTAGCATGTTTATGGTGAGCACTAAGGCCGGATTCACACCTTTCCATGCACGTTTTCATTTTATTTTTTAACAATCATGCTGCCATTGCCATCAATGGACCCTATCAAAGAGGAAGTAAAGGCAACATTTTTTTTTTTTTAAAACACACCCTTTAAGGCAAAGGCATAATGAGCTAGTATGCATAGCATACTAGCTCCTTATGAATAACTTACCTGAGAACGAAGCCCCCGAAGCAGTCCTCCGTCTTCCTCTTCGCCGCTGCCACGTATCCCGGAGAGACTTCTAGGTCTCACGGCTCCGGCGCTGTGATTCGCCGGAGCCGCGATGACGTCACTCCCGCGCATGCGCACGGGAGCCGACACTCACAGCATTTCGCTGCGATCTGCAGCCTGCCCAGTGCGCCGCTGTCTACGGCGCATGCACCGTAGCCAGCGGTGGCTGTCTTCGGGTAAATATCTCCTAAACCGTATAGGTTTAGGAGATATTTCTTGGACCTACAGGTAAGCCTTAATCTAGACTTACCTGTACGTCAAAGTTGGTTGTAAGGGTTTACAACCACTTTAAGCATAATGGTTCTTCACAAAATGGAACAAATGTAGGTAGCCTTCTCACATACAGTTAACTGTGACGGGAGAGTCTTGTTGGCTGAGAGGAGAAGTGGGACTACGATTGTACCATACTTACTGTAATTCCTCATGCAGAAATGTCATATTATATTCAGAATGTGTTTGTGTTTCCCTGTGTTCCATCAGATATGGTGACCCTTCAGAATTGGTAACGGAAGTGACGTTCCGTAGCTGCCATCTTGCTACACCCCGCACTCCTCCACAGTAACGAGACCCCGAGAAGGAGGTAAGCGGCATTTTGTTACACCCATCGGAGTTTTGCATTTCACAGTTATTTTTAACAGTAAATGCAGCTTACAGGCATACCCCACTTTTAAGTACACAATGGGGTTTATTTACTGAAGCTGAAAAGTGAAAAATCAGGCTCACTTCTGCATAGAATCCAATGAGCTTCTAACCCCAACTTGTTCAATTAAGCTTTTGAAATAAAACATGGAAGCTCATTGGTTTATATGCAGTAGGGAGCCTGATTTTACACTTTTCAGCTTTAGTAAATAAACCCCATTGTGTACTTAAAAGTAGGGTATGCCTGTATAAGGTGAAATACAGGCATACCCCACTTTTAAAGAGGAAGTAAACCCTGATGGGTTTACTTTCTCTTTGATTGCCTGCAAAGGTAAAGCATAATGGAATACTATGCATCGCATAGTAGTCCATTATGTGTCACTTACCTGACACAGGAGCCAGCGAAGTCACCGCTGTCCCCTGTAGTCCGCCGCATCCATCTATTGGGTGGGTCTCGCTGCTCCGCCGCTGTCATTCGGCGAAGCCGCAATGACGTCACTCCCTGCGCATGCTCATGGGAGCCGCCACTCGCGGCATATCGCCGTTGACAGCGGTGCGCTCAGTGCGCCTGCGCGCCGCTGTCTGCGGCGCATTCGCCGTAGACAGCGGTGCCTATCTTTCGCCAAATATCTCCTAAACCGTGTAGGATTAGGAGATATTTCTTGGATTTTCCGGTAAGCCTTAATCTAGGCTTACCTGTAGGTCAAAGTTGGTTGTAAGGGTTTACAACCACTTTAAGTACACAATGGGGTTTATTTACTAAAGCTAGAAAGTGCAAAATCAGGCTCACTTCTTCATATAAACCAATGAGCTTGCAGGTTTTATTATCAAAGCTTAATTGAACAAGTTGGGGTTAGAAGCTGATTGGTTTCTATGCAGAAGTGAGCCTGATTTTTCACTTTCCAGCTTTAGTAAATAAACCCCATTGTGTACTTAAAAGTGGGGTATGCCTGTACTCTCAGTTTTGCTCCTTACTACTCCCTAGTGAATCCTGCTAAAAAATGATGCCTGTGCCTCGCAACAAGTTGTGTTTCTATGATGTATTTTTCAGTATGTGTATGCAATATTCTAAGATATGGTAAAAAAACATAAATACACATACTGTATACCTTTTCTCTGGGGGCAGGGTGGATCATGGAGCCGATATGAATGTGAAGCCTGTATAAGGTGAAATACAGGCATACCCCACTTTTAAGTACACAATGGGGTTTATTAGCTTTGATATTAAAACCTGGAAACTCATTTCTATACAGAAGTGAGCCTGATTTTGCACTTTCTAGCTTTAGTAAAAAAAAAAAAACATTGTGTACTTAAAAGTATGCCTGTACAGTATTTGGAAATCCATCTATTTACATGTTGAATTTTAAAAACAGCAGCAAACCTGCTGATTTCACAGGTTTTCTAATCTGACAGAACATTGCTGCTTTTATAATTCAACATGTAAATAGTCCAATGGAATCAGTGGCTGCCCGCTCAATAGGGAGGCATAGGCACCGCCCCCTAATCCATGTGTCCTGCCCCCTAATCTACATGCGGCGGACACATGGATTTCAATGGGTTTTTTTTTTTGAAGCACATGATTAGAGCCAGAGGCTTTAATTGGCTTAAAAAAAAGGGTGGGCTCGGGGTGCCCTGAGCCCACCCAGTTGTGTGACAATAGCGAATTAATATTCGCTATTATCTTCCTGATTGGCCTTCTGGCTGATCCTGAGACCCGATTGGTCAGGGAGTCTTAGGATCCGTTTTCTGTTCATCCGGGAGCAAGAGCAATGGACCAGCTCTTTCCTGGAGCCTGCAAACTGCAAGGAACAGCATCGGCCTCTCCCGTGGAGCCTGAAACCTGCAAGGAGCAGCATCAGCCTTTTCCGTGAAGCTTGCAATCTGCAAGGAGCAACATCGGCCTCCTCCCTGGAGCCTGAAACCTGCAAGGAGCAGCATCGGCCTCTTCCCTGGAGCCTGCAATCTGCAAGGATCAGCATCGACCTCTTCCCTGGAGCCTGAAAACTGTAAGGAGCAGCATCTGCCTCTTCCCTGGAGCCTGAAACCTGTAAGGAGCAGAATCGGCCTCTTCCCTGGAGCCTGCAATCTGCAAGGATCAGCATCGGCCTCTTCCCGTGGAGCCTGAAACCTGCAAGGAGCAGCATCAGCCTTTTCCGTGAAGCTTGCAATCTGCAAGGAGCAACATCGGCCTCCTCCCTGGAGCCTGAAACCTGTAAGGAGCAGCATCTGCCTCTTCCCTGGAGCCTGAAACCTGTAAGGATCAGCATCGGCCTCTTCCCTGGAGCCTGCAATCTGCAAGGATCAGCATCGGCCTCTTCCCTGGAGCCTGAAACCTGCAAGGAGCAGCATCGGCCTCTCCCCTGGTGCCTGAAGCCTGCAAGGAGCAGCATCGGCCTCTCCCCTGGTGCCTGAAACCTGCAAGGAGCAGCATCGGCCTCTCCCCTGGTGCCTGAAACCTGCAAGGAGCAGCATCGGCCTCTTCCCTGGAGCCTGAAACCTGCAAGGAGCAGCATCGGCCTCTTCCCTGGAGCCTGAAACCTGCAAGGAGCAGCATCGGCCTCTCCCCTGGTACCTGAAGCCTGCAAGGAGCAGCATCGGCCTCTCCCCTGGTGCCTGAAACCTGCAAGGAGCAGCATCGGCCTCTTCCCTGGAGACTGAAACCTGCAAGGAGCAGCATCAGCCTTTTCCCTGGAGCCTGCAACCTGCAAGGAGCAACATTGGCCTCTTCCGTGATGCCTGAAACCAGCAAAGAGCAGCATCGGCCTCTTCCCTGGAGCCTGCAATCTGCAAGGAGCAGCATCGGCCTCTTCCCTGGAGCCTGAAACCTGCAAGGAGCAGCATCGGCCTCTCCCCTGGTACCTGAAGCCTGCAAGGAGCAGCATCGGCCTCTCCCCTGGTGCCTGAAACCTGCAAGGAGCAGCATCGGCCTCTTCCCTGGAGACTGAAACCTGCAAGGAGCAGCATCAGCCTTTTCCCTGGAGCCTGCAACCTGCAAGGAGCAACATTGGCCTCTTCCGTGATGCCTGAAACCAGCAAAGAGCAGCATCGGCCTCTTCCCTGGAGCCTGAAACCTGCAAGGAGCAGCATCGGCCTCTTCCCTGGAGCCTGAAACCTGCAAGGAGCAGCATCGGCCTCTTTCCTGGAGCCTGCAATCTGCAAGGATCAGCATCGGCCTCCTCCCTGGAGCCTGAAACCTGTAAGGAGCAGCATCTGCCTCTTCCCTGGAGCCTGAAACCTGTAAGGAGCAGCATCGGCCTCTCCCCTGGTGCCTGAAACCTGCAAGGAGCAGCATCAGCCTCTTCCCTGGAGCCTGCAACCTGCAAGGAGCAACATTGGCCACTTCCGTGAAGCCTGAAACCAGCAAAGAGCAGCATCAGCCTCGTCCCTGGAGCCTGCAATCTGCAAGGATCAGCATCGGCCTCTTCCCTGGAGCCTGAAACCTGTAAGGAGCAGCATCGGCCTCTTCCCTGGAGCCTGAAACCTGCAAGGAGCAGCATTGGCCTCTTCCCTGGAGCCTGAAACCTGCAAGGAGCAGCATCGGCCTCTTCCCTGGAGCCTGAAACCTGCAAGGAGCAGCATCTGCCTCTCCCCTGGTGCCTGAAACCTGCAAGGAGCAACATCGGCCTCTCCCCTGGTGCCTGAAACCTGAAAGGAGCAGCATCGGCCTCTCCCCTGGTGCCTGAAACCTGCAAGGAGCAGCATCGGCCTCTTCCCTGGTGCCTGAAACCTGCAAGGAGCAGCATCGGCCTCTCCCCTGGTGCCTGAAACCTGCAAGGAGCAGCATCGGCCTCTTCCCTGGTGCCTGAAACCTGCAAGGAGCAGCATCGGCCTCTTCCCTGGAGCCTGAAACCTGCAAGGAGCAGCATCAGCCTCTTCCCTGGAGCCTGCAACCTGCAAGCTGGAGCATTGGCCCCCTAAGGTAAGGCAACCAACTGCCACCGCCCGGGGAGGGGCAGGTTTGTCAGTGATTCCTGTACTGGCTCCACCTCCTGAGACTCCTCTCAGCACCACTGTAGATCAGAAGGCAGGCTCTGTGAAATGTGACACAGCAGTGCCTACTCACAGGGCATAGTGATTATAGGGGGCGATTTACTAAAACTGGAGAGTGCAAAATCTGGTATATAGAAACCGATCAGCTTCCAGGTTTTTTTTCTGTCAAACCTTAAAGTGGTTCTGCACCTAAAAAAAAAATATTAAAAGCCAGCAGCTACTAATATTGCAGCTGCTGACTTTTAATAAATGGACACTTACCTGTCCCAGGGTCCAGCGATGTCGGCGGCAGATGGCGAGCGATCGCTCGTCTCTCTGCTGCCCCCGCCGCCATCCTCTGTCAGGGAATCGAGAAGTGAAGCGTTGCGGCTTCACTGCCTGGTTCCCTACTGCGCATGAGCGAGTCGCGCTGCGCATCTCTTCTGATCCCCGCTGTGTCCTGGGAACTGTGTGTTTCCCAGAACACAACGGGGGGGCGGGACATCTGCGGCGGTCTGCGGTGGTCCGTCCCGTAAGTGGGTGCAGTTACCTGGATTATCCAGGTAACTGCACCCCCTCCCCCCTGAAAGGTGCCGATTGTGGCACCGGCGGGGGGGAGGGATCAGATTAGCGGAACTTCCCCTTTTGGGTGGAGAACCGCTTTAACTGAACAAGCTGAAATTAGAATGTTTTAACTTTGGATAGTAAAACATTTTTTTCTGCCTGTAAATCCCTTATACAGCCCACTTCCTGTTTCTTGTCTGGTCATTAGCCTAGGCTTATGACATCATGCACAGCTCTCTCTCTCAATCTTGTGAGAGTTCGCCAGGAAGGGAGGGGGGGTGAGTCATAAGAGGGCCAATGAGATCTGCAGAGCTGGAGATGTGCCTCTGTGTGTCTGTGTAAATGCAGGAAGTGAACAGGCAGCAGCTTCAGATGCCCACAGTCAAAATGGCTGCAGACTCAGTGGAGGGAGTTTTCTGCAGCATATTTGGCAAGTAGAGAAACACAGTACAGTGGAACCTTGGATTACGAGCATAATCCATTCCAGGAGAATGCTTGTAATCCAAAGCACTCGCATATCAAAGCGTGTTTCCCCATAGAAATCAATGGAAACAAAGATAATTTGTTCTGCATTGATTTCTATTGCATGCAATACCGCATGTGGCCAGAGTTGAGGGGTCGCCAGAGAGCCTCGGAAAAACGCGTGGACAGCTCAGCTGAACTCAGAAACCCTCATAAAGGCTTGGAAACACTCGGGGATGGAGTATTTCCAAGTGATTCCGAGTATTTCTGAACGCCCCCGAACCGTTCCGAGTGTCACCGTCGCCCCCGCACCTCTCTACTGCACACCCCATTAGCTTGAATTCTGCTCGTTTTGTGAGACAACACTCGTAAACCGAGTCAGGATTTTTTTTTTTTAAAGTTGCTCGTCTTTCAAACCGCTTGTTAACCGCCTTACTCGTTAACCAAGGTTCCACTGTACATATAAAATAATATGCAAAGTGGCTGGAGGGAAGCTTCAGAATGGCAAAGAAGTTTTTATTACAAATGATGCGAGAAGACTGCAGCTTCCTCTTTAATGAACAGAAGCTCTGCTGACTTCCATCATCCAATCACATCCAAGCAAAAATGCATTTTTTTTAATTTTCCTTTCACGTGATTGGGTATTCTTTGCAAAGTGAACCAGCATCTCATTTACTAAGCTCTGGAGCAATTGCACTTGCATTGTGCAACTGCCCTTGGCAAAGTGCACCGTCTATTTGCTAGACATGTGCGATTCGTTTCATACGAATTTCACAAAATTCGTACGTTCGGAAGGATCCGAAATACGAATTGCCATGCGTCCCAATTCTGTACGCAATACGAACTTTTGTTTACGAATTTCGGATTTCGGATCAGTTGTCGTCACATCGACAACTCAGTCATTATGCTTATTATGAGGGGCTCCCACCATCCCTGTGCTATGCTGACTTCCTCCTGGGGTTGCTTATTATGAGGGGCTCCCATCATCCCTGTGCTATGCTGACTTCCTCCTGGGGTTGCTTATTATGAGGGGCTCCCATCATCCCTGTGCTATGCTGACTTCCTCCTGGGACTGTACCTCTGCTGTGCATATTATGAGGGGCTCCCACCATCCCTGTGCTGTGCTGACTTCCTCCTGGGGCTGCTTATTATGAGGGGCTCCCACCATCCCTGTGCTGTGCTGACTTCCTCCTGTAAATCAGCCCTATAGCGTACCTACCAACATTTTGAGATGGGAATTTTGGGACACCTACTAGGAAATGAATTTAGGCATAGGACACACCCCCTACCACGCCCCCTTAAAGGAGAATTAACCAAAAAAAAAAGTTTATTAAATCCACAAGAGATATTTTTTTTACCACTACTATTTCTTTATATTGGCTTTAAAATGTACACATGCAGCAATTTAGAATTTGGATGAAAGGTTTAGCACCGTGAAACACTTTTTGAATGATAAAGCGTGCATTTTATATACATATATAGATCAGACCAAAATGAGGGACAAATGAGGAGAAAGAGGGACAGAGGGACATTGCTCCAAATCAGGGACAGTCCCTCCAAATCAGGGACAGTTGAGCGGTATGGTTATAGTGCTCCGGATGGAGACACACTATAGAGGGATGTGCTTTTTTCATATTTCATGTCTGAGGTTTACAACCACGTTATTCTGGCTATAATCGGATCATTAAAAGCAAGCAATGATATTAATTTCAAGCATTTTTATTAGGGCAGTTACTGATTAAAATTTTCGTGTTCGATTAATTCGATTTTTTTTTTTAATCGATTAATCAACTAATTTCGATTAATTATAACACACATACAGATCCAACTACTTTTATCTGATCTCCTTGCATTGCAGCTCTGCATTGGTCAGTGGTAAATGTGGTATACACTATATACAATCACCCGACACTAGTTAGTTTCCACAATCCGTGACTTAACTTCACAGTTCACACAAATACGTTTTAAATTCAAACTTTAGCACTGACGTAAGTCATTTTTTTCCCCACAATAGCGTGACAATCCCTCCACCTCCCGTATAACCAATCACTCTCACCTTATGGCATGGACCCCTGTGCAAACAGGTGGTCATGTAAGCGGGTATCAAAAGGGTTAACACGGACCATAAACTTCTCTCATGTCTCCTTAGATCTCAGCAAGGACGCCGGGTCATGGGTAGAAAGAAAAGATCTAAGTGCTCACCGCTTAAGTATAAGATTTAATTGTTGTGTTCAAACATAAACTACTCACATAAAGATGATAAAAACACAGCATGTAAAGCCAACAATCGTGTTAGTTCCGTAGGGCGGCAGCGGTGACGTCATGCATAGCTCCTCCCCCGTACGCGTTACATTCAATCAGAACTTCGACGTCACCGGACTCCTCCCCTTTTCCCTTAGTTAGCAGAAAGAGGCACTTGGGGAAAGGAGTCCAGTGATGTTGATGTCCGTGACGTCACTGGATCTCAGACTGAACTCCCTGAAGACCCGGAAGCCGGCGGAGAGGTGAGTACCGATCAAAAGAATTTTGATCGATCAAAAAAATTGATCGATTAATCGAGGAATTAATCTTTCATTTCCACAGCCCTAATTTTTTTCAATTATCGGGTCATTTCTCCTCCATTGATAATCAGCACCTCAATCGGTGCGCTCTGGGCTGCCAGGAACAAACATACACTACGGTCGCCATCAGTGATGGTTAATGGTTGTTCCAGGCACCTCGGCTATCAGAGACAGATATCCATATTACCAATCCATGGATGTGATGATAAGAGTGTAGATGGAGGGCAGACATCTACCCGTCCTTCTGAAATGTGCCACCTGCCATGTTACTCAGCCAATGGCACTCAGTGATACATTTTCCCCTCTTCTCTCAAAGAGACTAACGGGATCACTTATTGGAGACATCGGTACCTTCCTGGCCTTTGCACCATATTGTCATATGAGGGCCAATGCCGTCCATCCCGCTGTCCTCCGCCATTCAATCCAGCCGATATAAAAGATGATATAACGATGATCTATTTATTAACTTTGTCTGCAGAACATTACCAGTACCAGTACTTGTGTCTCCATCTTCACATATGAACAGATTCTGAGTACCATAAAGCAGAACACAATGGATTTACAGTATGGATTTACCCCCTTCCTGCCCAGGCCAAATTCCAGCTTTTAGTGCTGTCATACTTTGAATGACAATTGCACAGTCATGGAACACTGTACCCATATGGCATTTTTTATCATTTTCTTTCCCACATGTCATATCATTACACCCAAGTCATGTCATATATCATTTTCTTTCCCTTTCACACATGTGGACAGTATGTCCGTATTTCAACCATCCGTTTGCGGATGAAATAGGGACATACATGCATTCCTATGGGATAGCGGGTGTCTGCGGATGAACATCCGCCCGACACCCGATATCGTCTGTCCCTGATATGGTCTGATTCTGCAGACGGAGGAAAATCCTATTTTTATATGCGTCTGCAGAGCGAATCGGATGAACATGAACAGATGGTCTGTGTTCATCCGATCCCCCATAGAGGAGAGCGGAGATCTGACAGGGCGGTCCCTGCATAGTGTGCCGGGACCGCCCTGTCATCCGCCGGCTCAGCGGGGACAATGGAGCGATCCCCGCTGAGCAAGCGGATCATCACGGGGCGGATCATTACGGATCCGTCCCGTGTGAAAGGGGCCTAAAGCTTTCTTTTGGTGGTATTTGATCACCACTGGGTTTTTTGTTTTGTTTTTGCTAAATAAATGAAAAAAGACTGAAAATAATAATAAAAAATAAAATGTTTTTCTTTGTTTTTGTTATAAAATGTTGTAAATAAGTACATTTTCTTCTTTACTGACGGGCACTGATGAGGCTGCACTGACGAGGCGGCACTCATGGGCACTGATAGGCAGCACTGGTAGGTGGCATTTATGAGCACTGATAGGTGGCACTGATGGGCACTAAAAGGCGGCACTGAGAGGCTGCAATGATGGGCACTAATGGGCACTGATAAGCAGCACTGATAGGCAGCACTGATGGGCACTGACGAGGCAGCATTAATCTCCCTGGCGGTGATCCCGAGTCTGGCTTGGGTTGGGATTTCAGCACCATAAGCGGTAACCCTGAGCCAGAATCGGGATCACATCGCTGGATACAGGGAGGACACACGGAGAAGTTACTTACCTTGTCCCCTGGATCCAGCGATGTCCTCCATGCTGTGTGCGAGCTGTCCTCCGCTCAATTCACACAGTGCCCGAGTGCCGCCGATCTCCGTTCCCTGCGACGTTACGGCACACGGGAGCGGAGATCGGCGCCAAATTCCAAAAAGTAAAAACACACAAAACACACACAGTACTGTAATCTTACAGATTACAGTACTGTATAAAAACATTACACACCCCCTTTGTCCCTAGTGGTCTGCCAGTGTCCTGCATGCACTTTTATATTATAAATACTGTTTTTTCTGCCTGGAATTTGGAGATTGTCCATAGCAACCAGAAAGTGTCCCTTTATGTCAAAAGTGATTTTTGACCAACTAGAAAACAGTGATAATAAATTAGAATCACTTGCAGAATTGAGCGATAGCGATTTGTGGGGAAATTCGTCATCAAACACTAAATCTAATGACAGCGACAATTATGCAAATGAGCAAATTTCAGTGTTTTTGGATTTGATTACATTATTGAATCATTTTTATTATTATTTATTATATTATAAACTTTATCATACCCGGGATGTCTGCTAGACTCTGGTTTGAACAGATTTAAGAGAGTTATTCCTAAGAATTACAGGACTACAATATAAAACGCCAAATTTCCATGCAAAATAATTGTACCGCTTTCAGCACCTAAAACCAGAACTAATCATACCGCCAGGGAGGTTAATGAGCACTGATAGGCAGAACTAATATGCAGAATTGAAATGCAGCACTGATGAGACTGCACTGATGGGCACTGATAGGCAACACTGATATGCAGCACTCATAGGGTGGTACTGGTAGGTGGCATTTATGGGCACTGATAGGCGGCAATAGTGTGCACTAATAGGCGGCTCTAATGGGCACTGATAGGTGGCACTAATATGCAGCATTGATGGGCACTGATAGATTGCACTGATGGGCAATGATTGATGGGCAGCACTGATGGGCAATTATGGGTACTGATAGATGGCACTAATAGGCAACACTAATGAGGAGGCACTGAAAAGCACTACGAACTGATTGGCATCACTGATGGACACTGATTGCCATTATTGATGGGCACTAATTGGCATCACACGTGGGCTATTGTCATCCTAACAGTGTGACTTGAGGAATGCTGATAACCAGCACTTCCTAGTAACGTAAGGTGCCCAGATTTTTTAAATGAAATCCGGGGACATATTTTTTTTACTAGTAATGGCGGCAATTAGTGACTCTCTGCCCGTCGCCGCCTGTCAAGCCTTACTCTCCGGGCCCCGGCTACTACTGGGTGGGGATCGGAGGAAGATCACTCCGTCAGGGAAGGCAAGGAGATGGGCAGGTGGCTGGCCGGGACTTGAAGGGAAAAAAGAACATGCGAGCAGGAGTGGAACGGCATGCACCCAAAGCTGAAGAAATATTCTCTCCGCTCTGACCAGCAAAAAAATACACCCCCACCCACTAAGCTAGTAGGAGTGGCAGAGTGGGGGGTGCAATGCAGATTTTTTCTTTTAATTCTGCACTGACTGCCTTTGAAATTGCCCCAGCCCCTGTTCAAATCCAAACCGGGGACAGACTTGGTCCAGGGACAGTGTCCTCAATCCGGGGACTGACCCTAGATGTCTAGTCACCCTATAGTAAAGCTTTGATCAGCTGTGATTGGGCACAGCTGAACACATGTGAAGAGCCCATTATAGGCTCTTTACTGTGATCGGAGATGCGGTGTGTCGGAGTGACACGTGGCACTACCCCAGGGGGAGCACGCACAATCGGCTTGTTCTGCTGAACGTCATATGACATTGAGTCAGAATGGGAGAGCCACCACCCAGCCATCTTTTTTCTATTGGCCGGGAGGAAAGTTGTGAAAAGCTTGTTTTGAGGTAGCCTGACATATGCGAACTGCCATTGTAGACTTGCTTTCAAAGCCTAACTCCAAAATATATATTTTTTTTAAATATTGCCCCCCCCCCCCACGATCACTCCCGGGGTGAATAAAAAAAAACAAGGCAGCTATGGCAATAATAATCCCTTTCAATATGAAGCTGTCTGCTGCAATACCTCTTCTTCGCCACCAGATGTCCTGAGTCCTCTGGATTCAAAGAAACAATGTGGGAGATTTACTAAAACTGGAGAGTGTAAAATCTGGAGAAGCTCTGAATAGTAAACCAATCAGCTTCCAGATTTTTTTGTCAAAGCTTAATTGAGCAAGCTGAAGTTAGAAGCTGATTGGCTACCATGCGCAGCTGTACCAGATTCTAAATGCTCCAGTTTTAGTAAATCCCCCCCCCGCCCGTGTCACCTAAAGTCAAATAAACCCCTTTAAAAAAAATATATAGGCACCAGGCAGTTTAAGTCAAAATGCGCTAGTATGTATCATGTACTAGCACATTATGACAGACTTACCTGAGAATGAAGCCCTCCAGCGGTGAGCTGTCACAGCTGAAGGCGCTTCACCCGTTCTTCCTTCCAGGTTAGCGGGCTTTCGGCGTTATGAATGGCCAAGCCGGCGATGACATCATGCGCATGCGTGCGGGAGTCACTGTTTACGGCACAGCTCTGAATGAATGGCATCAGTATGGCGTTCCTCCAGAGCGCATTCGCCACTGACGGCACTGGCTGCATCTAAAGTAATTATCCCCTAAACGGTGCATGTTTAGGAGATATTTACTGTACCTATACCTAATCATACAACTTTAAAGTGGTTGTAAACCTCAGACATAAAATATGAACAAAGCATATCCTTATATAGTGCTATTTCTTTCTCCTGCCTCCTTCTTCTGCTATCAGCATGAATAACTTCTGACAGGTTTTCCTGACACCAAGAGAAAAAAGGTGACAGGGAGGGAGCTCCAGCACACAGCCTGTGTTTGACATCCTCTGCTCTGTTCGTGTGTGTTGTTTAAAAGGGGTGTGTCCCTTTCCTCCAATCAGCTTTTAGAGCTTTCCTGACTGATATCTGCAGAGTGTTCAGCTCTCCGCCCCCTGCTTCCTGAAGCTCAGACAAGTGTTATACATTATGAACTTTGAACATCTGTAGCGAAGAGAAGACCGCAGATAAACAAGTACAACTTATGTAAGAGGATTTGTTTCATCTCTGCGTATCACCTGTGGCCAGTCACTTCACTGGGTATATGTAGAGGTTTACAACCATTTTAACCTGGAAGACTGGGAGAAAGTGCAGGGTGTCATGGTCCCACCCCCAGAGCCCTGTTCTCTATAATCACAGTGTACTGATGCAGAGAGCAGTGCTCCATCATCAGGTCAGTGCTGCTCTTTGCATCATTGAATGTCACCCACCGCAGGGAGAAGACTGAAAAGGAAGAGAAACCCTGAACTTAGCTTGACCATCACCAGATGATATCAGAAAAAGGTAAGTTAAAAAATAAAAATGATATCGAACTGAGCCTTAAGGGGTCCTCAAGGGAAGGACAGCTGAAGGGGATTCTTTGAGGAAGATAGCCTCAATGGTGACCTTGGAGGAAGGTGAACTCAAGAGGGGCTTTGGGAGAAGAAGGTTTTGAGGGGTTCTTGTAGTAAGGGGGCTGAAAAGAGGTCCTCATAGGGAGGGGACCTCAAGGGGGTCCTTCTTGGAAGGGGGCAATAATGGTGTCCTCAGGGGAAGAGGGCACCAAGCAGGTCCATTTGGGAAAGTGGCATCAAGGTGATCCTTAGGGTAAGGGGATGCAATGAGATTCTGATGGGGAGGGGGCCTCAGGGGGGTCCTTGGGAAGGGGGCCTCAAGCGGTATTTGTGGGAAAGGGGCATTAAAGGTGTCCTCAAGGGATGGGGGATTCAAGGGGATCCTCGAGGGAAGGGGGGGCTCAGGATGGATCCTTGTGAGAAGGGGGCATTAAGGGGGTCCTCAGGGGAAGATGGCTTCAAGGGAATTCTCAGGGGAAGCAGGTCTAAAGGGGTCCTTGTGGGGAGGCGGCTGCAAGGGGGTCCTCATGAGGAGGGGGCCTCGAGGAGGTCCTCGGGGGAAGGGAGCCTCAAGGCGGTCCTTGTGGGAAGAAGGCTTTAAGGGGGTCCCCAGGGGAATGCAAGGGGGCCCTCATGGGAAGGGGGCTTAACGGGGGTCCTTGTGGGAAGTAGGCATTAAGGGGGTCCTCAGGGGAAGAGGGATTCAAGGGGGTCCACATGGGAAGGGGGGCTTCAAAGGGGTCCTTTTGGGAAAAGGATATTAAGGGGGTCCTCAGTTGAAGGAGGTCTCAAGGCGGTCCTCATGAGGAAAAGGTCCTCATGGGGAAGGGGCCTCAAGGGGGTCCTTGCGGGAAGGTGGCATTAAGGTGGTCCTCAGGGGAAGGGGGATTAAAGGGGGTCCTCGGGGGAAGGGGACCTCAAGGTCGTTCTTGTAAGGAGTCCTCATGGGAGTTAGGTTTCGATTACACCTGTGTCACCCTCTGAAGAGAGATCTGCTTTGAATCAGTTATAAGGAGGTTGCAGCGTTTGCTGAACAACTTGGCATGTTGAAGAAAATGGTATAATATAAAAATACGCTCTGCAAACTGTCCCATTGCTCCAAACCTAATAAAGAACTAATCTGCCAGGTCAGACGTGGCTCAATTGGTGTTACCCAAGTTTATTTTGCCATTTCACCTGATGTCTGGGGGCACTTGGCAGGACACAGACACTTGGCAGCGATGTGAAGCAGACGACGGGCAGCCAGTAGTACAGAAGTAATTGGATTCAAAGCTGAATTCTAATCTAATCCAGTCTTTTCCAACATCAGTACCTGAAATCACAAATGCCTTTTTGGCTGAATGGGAACAATTTCCAACAGACATAGTTAGATAGGAGGTGAGGTTGAAAAAAGACACAAGTCCATCAAGTCCAACCTATGTGTGTGATTATATGTCAGTATTACATGGTATATCCCTGTATGTTGTGTTCATTCAGGTGCTTATCTAATAGTTTCTTGAAATTATCAATGCCCCCCGCTGAGACCACCGCCTGTGGAAGGGAATTCCACATCCTTGCTGCTCTTATAGTAAAGAACCCTCTACACAGTCTAAGGTTAAACCTTTTTTCTACTAATCTTAATGAGTGGCCACGTGTCTTATTAAACTCCCTTCCATGGAAAAGTTTTATCCCTATTGTGGGGTCACCAGTACGGTATTTGTACATTGAAATCATATCCCCTCTCTCGTCTCGTCTCCAGAGAGATCAGAGCTCACAACCTTTCCACATAACTAATATACTCCAGACCCTTTATTAGCTTTGTTGCCCTTCTCTGTACTTCATTCCAGTACATCCTTCCTGAGGACTGGTGCCCAGAACTGGACAGCATACTCCAGGTGCAGCCGGACCAGAGTCTTGTAGAGCGGAAGAATTATCGCTTTATCTCTAAAATGAATCCCCTTTTTAATACATGCCAATATTCTGTTTGCTTTGTTAGCAGCAGCTTGGCATTGCATTGCTGAGCCTATCATCTACTAGGACCCCCAGGTACTTTTCCATCCTAGATTCCCCCAGAGGTTCTCCCCCCAGTATATAGATTGCATTCATATTTTTGCCACCCAAATGCATTATTTTACATTTTTCCACATTTGCCATGTAGTTGCCCACCCCATTCATTTGTTCAGATCTTCTTCCAAGGTTTCCACATCCTGCAGAGAAGTTATTGCCCTGCTTAGTTTAGTATTGTCCACAAATACAGAGATTGAACTGTTTACCCCATCCTCCAGGTCGTTTATGAACAAATTAAATAGGATTTGTCCCAGTACAGAACCCTGGGGGACCCCACTACCCACCCCTGACCATTCCGAGTAAGGGGCGGATCCAGAGTCTAGTCTCGGGAGGGGCACTGCTAGAAAATATGTTTTTTTGGGGGCAATTTATCAGGGAAATGGCTGGTGTTGGCGCTTTTATCATCACTGCACCAGGGTTGTTATGGTGTCAGGATGATTGAAGTGCATTATTTCTGTTATTACATTGTAATATAAAAACTTCAACTCACCATAATGCAGAATCAGTGGGAGCCCTGAGGGTGTCACTTGCCACACACTGCACATTTTTGCTTGCCACGTCACTTGTAACCAAATGCGGATTGTCACCTGCCACGTCACCTACCACACATTACAGATTGTCACTTGCCACACGTTGCAGATTGTCACTTGCCACTGCGCCTGCCACACATTGTGGATTTTCACTTGCCACGTAGCCTGCCACACGTTGCGGATTGTCACTTGTCATGTAGCCTGCCACACATTGCGGATGGTCACTTACCACGTAGCCTGCCACACATTGCGGATTGTCACTTGCCACGTAGCCTGCCACACATTGCGGATTGTCACTTGCCACATCGCCTGCCACACATTGCAGGATTTTCACTTGCCACGTAGCCTACCACACATTGCGGATTGTCACTAGTCACGTAGCCTGCCACAGATTGCAGATTGTCACTTGCCACGTCGCCTGCCACACATTGCGGATTGTCACTTGCAACGTGGCCTGCCACACATTGCGGATTGTCACTTGCCATGTTGCCTGCCACGCGTTGCGTATTGTCACTTGCCACGTAGCCTGCCACACGTTGCGGATTGTCATTTGCCATGTCGCCTGCCATACATTGTGGATTGTCACTTGCCATGTTGCCTGCCACACATTGCGGATTGTCACTTGCCACATAGCCTGCCACACATTGCGGATTGTCACTTGCCATGTTGCCTGCCACACATTGCAGATTGTCACTTGCCACGTCGTCTGCCATACATTGCGTATTGTCACTTGCCACATAGCCTGCCACACATTGCGGATTGTCACTTGCCATGTTGCCTGCCACACATTGCGGATTGCCACTTGCCATGTCGCCTGCCACACGTTGCGGATTGTTCCCAGAGTGAAATTAGGCAGCAGAGAGATAATGTAATCTCTCTGCTGCCCACTGCTTCCCGCACAGTGAGGGCGGAACTGCAGAGATGCAGGGCAGTGAGAGATGAGGTCATTTCCCTGCTCCCCTTCTCAAACACTGAGCCACCCAGCTGCCCCTCCCTCACCTGCATGCGCTGTCACCCGCTGAGCCTCCCGCCCGGAACGTCACCCGCAGAACCACCCGCGGGCTGTCACCCGGAGCCACCTGTCACGACACCCGTGGAACCGCCCGCCCGTTCACCCGCAGAGCCATCCGCGGGCTGTCACCCATGGAGCCACATGCCCGGAACGACACCCGTGGAACCGCCTGATTACCCGCGGAGCCACCTGCGTTCTCGGAGGGGGCAATTGCCCTGTTGCCCCCCCGGATCCGCCCCTGTTCCGAGTACTCCCCATTTATCACTACCCTCTGAACTCGCCCCCAGTTTTCGATCCATGTAGTCACCCTATGGTCCATGCCAATGGACCTTACTTTGTACAGTAAACGTTTATGGGGAGCTGTGTCAAATGCTTTTGCAAAATCCAGATACACCACGACTACGGGCCTTCCTTTAGCTAGATGGCAGCTCACCTCCCCATAGAAGGTTAATAGATTGGCAAGAACGATTCTTCATGAATCCATGCTGATTACTAATTACTAGTAATCTCATTACTAAAATCTTCTATATAGTCCCTTATCATCCCCTCCAAGAGTACATACATACATTACATACTATTGATGTTGGTCTAACTGGTCTGTAATTTCCAGGGATGTATTTTGGCCCTTCTTTAAATATTGGAGCTACATTGGCTTTTCTACAATCAGCTGGCACCATTCCAATCAGTAGACATACTCAAGAATCCCGTGGAAAACCGTGCACCAAACGTGACAGTTAAAAAAACGCACAAAGCTTGACGCTCAAAAAAGGTATATGAGCTCTTTTGCCATGTTTGTCATGCTTAGGGCAGACCATTAAAATCAATGGGCTGCCCTATGCACATCTACTCATTAACCAGCGGCATAGCCGTATGTCGCTAGAATTAAAGTTGTTTTACCTGGTACTGTTTTTGTAGAGCCAGCAGTTGGCTTTCTTGAAAAAACAATCCTAGCTGCTAACTAGCTGCTGGATTGCTTTAATGCCCCCCCCCCCCCCCCCCCCGCATTCTGAAGCTTGATTGGGATTCAATTGGGATTATGGTTCCAGCTGCTGATCTTTTTTATCTTCACCGGTAGTAGTATTGGGGTTCAACATTAGATCACATTGGCGTTTATATGTTCGTTACAGATATACTTTATGCATAATATATATATATATATATATATATATATATACATACACACATACACACACACACACACACACACATACACACACACATATATATATATATATTTATATTTATGGATCAGAGCCCTATGGCCGGTACGGATAAGGATGACAAACAGGCTTTAACATGAAACTTACCTCTTGAAATAGACCTGAAAGTGTGCCTTGGTCTAATGTACGGTATACCAAAATAAGGGGGCATACCCTAGATAAGAAATGAGGATAAATGAAATGAAGTGAAATGAGTACTCCTGTGAGGAGTATGATGCTTGTGAAATGCCCTAAAAAGGAGATGGGAGGGTGGGTATCGCACACAGGAACTGACAAGGAACACAGCCGAACGGGCTGGTTAAATACCCCTCCGGGCTCCTCCCATAATTTCAGGCCACCATACTGGCCTTCTTATTTATGGATCAGAGCCCTATGGCCGGTACGGATAAGGATGACAAACAGGGTTTAACATGAAACTTACCACTTGAAATAGACCTGAAAGTGTGCCTTGGTCTAACGTACAGTATACCAAAATAAGGGGGCAAAAACATACAGGTAGGGGACAGTTCTTTATTAATTGAGTTTGATCATTGAGTGAGTTTAATAAATGCCTGAGCCATTTCCACGTGAGGGTTGTGGCTGTACTGGGCGAAGCAGGCAGACTCCTACCTGCCTAGCCTTTCAATGACATGGTCTGGGACCCCGTGACGGAATGCTGCTGAGGCTGCCCCAATGCGGAAGGAGTGGCGGGAGAACCGGATAGGACTCAGGTGAAAGTTGCGTAGAAGTACCCTCATGTGTCTCATAAACTGACCAGTACTCAAGGCCTTGACGAGAAAGGAAGAAGGGGACTGGAGACTGTTGGGAGAGTAGTGTCAATGGTTGGTTGAGTGTGGCAACTGGACACCCGCTATTATCGATTCTGTAAAGTGGATATCTACCCTGGAGCCTACTTGCTGCTCTTTAGAAACCGCTAGGTGAAGTACGAAGTGATCTTTGTAGCAGGCTAAGTAGCGTCTACGTAGCTCTTGGCCTGCTGGATTGCCGCAGGTGAACTTTCCAGGTCGTAGGGACCTTTTAGTAGGCCAACACCTGGCTGCCTGTTGGACCATGCTAGGGGAGAGACCAAACGAAGAGGTAGTCAGGATGGTCGGTATACCCTTAAGGATGTCACCCGTCCGGGTAAGTATTTGGAGTTCCTGGACTTCATGTAGCATGGTTCAAATAGCATGGGACATGGATAAAGAAGGTTTGTGGGGTCCCGCCAGGACAAGAAATGTTGCATGCCAGCTAGGTATAGCCGAATAGTGTTATGGGATGGGGCTAGCTGGGTATGACAGTAAGAGATAAAGGCCAGTATCTGCCTGATGTTAGAAGTTTCACAGGAGTGGTGTGTCAGGAATTTTTGAAGGCCCTCCAGGCCGTCTGGTAGGTGGAGCATGTTGCGAGAAAGTGAGACGTTGACGAGCTTGGTCGCTGTTTGTAGATATTGTGCTAAACAGGGGTTTAGCTAAGACCGATCAAGGATAACGGCTGATACTGGATCGGCTCCAGTTAAACACGACAGCGCATCTGCTGCGAGATTGCTCTAGCCCAGGAACAATGTACAGTCAACTTTAACTGAATTTATAATGACAGCTATACCAGCCTACACAAGAAGGACATGACTGCTAAGGACTTAGACCTATCTTTGCAATAATCCCTGCTGGTTGTGGTGGCGAAGGCCATAGTTCGCCCTGTCGAGCAACGACCCCGGAGTTGTGCGGCTGTTACTATGGGACAGAGCTGCCATGACCGGGTGTAGCTAAAGAGAGAGGAAATCCGGGTAAACCCGGAGTTTAAGAATATTTCTGGAGGCCGTGGTCCTGTATACCAATGGTGGCCAAAAATTGCAGCGAAGCCTGTGATGGTCGCTACATCTGACACTACCTGGGATGATAGGGGCGAGATAGACGGTATGAACATTGATATACTGATCTACGTAGTACGGAACCTCTGACATTGAAAGATCTGCGGCGTCCAGATTAAGGATCTGACAGGGGTCCTGAATCTGGGAGGGGAAGACGAGGATGCATGACATAAGGATCAACCCTGGGGGAACGACCATATTGCAGAACTGAGCATTCTCGAAACAGACTGAGGCCGCGTACACACGGGCGGACTGTTCGCCCAACTTTGTCCGCTGAACAGTGTTTCAGCGGACAGTCCGCTCGTGTGTGGGCTTCAGCGGACAGTTTCAGCGGACTGTCTGACGAACAAAGTTTTTCGGAATTCCCGTAAGACAGTCCGCTGAAACTTGGTTTGAGCGGACAGTCCGCTCGTGTGTAGGCTTGTTCGACAAACTAAGTTTCGCGAATGCTCAGAAAGGATTTACACGGCGAAGGTTGCATTGCAGTGTATTGGACGTCGTATTTTTCGACCCGTCGTACGTGCCGTTCACGTCATCGCACACGGTTTCAGCGGACTGTTCGTTCATCGTGTGTGGTCAAGTCCGCTCATGCTAATTTTGAGCGGACTGTTTGTCGTACTGTTTGACGAACAAAGTTGGGTGAACAGTCAGCCCGTGTGTACGCGGCCTGAAGCTGCTTCTAGGTATACCCCTGTGTGTGGGTGAAGTGTTTGAAAAACTGACCTGATAGGGTCAGCTTGTCAAGGGGGGAAACTGGCGTGGGAGGATATTCTACCTGTCCCTAAAGATGGCAGTTTTGTGATGGGCAAGCGTTTAGCGTTAGCTACGGGCTGATGCTTCTGGATACCAGTTAGAGGGGATCTTACTGTATGGGCCGTAAACAGAGACGGCTCACCGGGGTCCTGTAAGGATAGAAATGTCGGATGCTGGCTAGATATAGCATGATAGTGTTATGAGAAGAAGCCAGCTGCGTGTGGCAACTTGACATCTGGTGTAGAACGGAAGCTGAACTCAACTGCCCAAAGGGAGAAATGACCGTCCGGAACGGCGAGTGGCTCGTATGAAAAATGTCACTGGGGCTAAGTGGCCAAATGAGTACCGCTGAAAATGATGTGTGGCTAAGTGCCATAAAAGTGCTTGCAACGATTACAAGTTATGCTAAGTTGCGCGCCTAGCCGTGATAGCAAGTGTTGCGCTTAAATGTGTGCTTACAACCATAGCAAGGGAGTTAACGTCACTGGAGATGTGTTTGTAGTGGCTGCGAGCAGTATAACTGCATGTGCTTGCGAAGACTGAAGAAGTTTATGCCAGGATGCGTGCTTGCTATGATTGCAAAAAGTTATGCAAGGATGCATATTTAGCTAGGTTGAAAAAACAAAAGTCCACCCAGCCCACTACAAAATCAACAATTTAGACAAACAACATTGCACAACCCGACACACCCAATGCTATACCCACAGCTGATCCAGAGGAAGGCAAAAAAAACCCGCAGAGCATGCTCTAATTAGCTACAGCAGGGGCCTCAAGAGGCAATCAGATTTCTCCCTGGATCAACCTACCTACAATATAGCACCCCGTTATACTACATACGTTAGGAAAGTATCCAGGCCTTACCCAGCAATGCACTGAGCCAGCCAGAACTGCTTGCTAGCAAGGATAATAATACTTTTGTGCCTGGGGCTTGCTAGCGACAACTGCAAGTTTTATGCTAGGATGTGTGCTAGCAACCATTTCAAGAAGTCTATGCTTGGATGCGTGCTTGCAACGATTGCAAGAAATTTATGCTTGGATGCGAGTCTGCCATGATTGCAGGGAGTTATGCCTAGATGTGCTTGCGGTGACTGCAGGACGTTGTGATTGGATGCGTGCTAGCAACAACTTGCACAAAGTTGTACTTAGATGTGTACGAAATGAATCCGATATGAATCGGATGTAGATGTGAAATGAATCCTATGAATTGGTTATATGTGATAATGTGACACAAACGATCGTGGAGTATATGAAATGAATCCGATATGAATTGTTGAGTTATACCCGTAAGGCTGAAATGAGGGGTGCGGATCAAATGCATTGCTGGTTTTGAGTGGATTCGACTCCGTAAGCGAGGAGTATGTGAAATGAAATAAATGAAATGTTTGCCGTGATATAGACAAGAATTGGTATGTTGTGATTAACGATGAGTTTGAACTGTGGAGCACAGAACGAGACGAGGTCAGGACAACTGGGGCATGCCTAGACGAATCAGTGCATGGGGGGTGCTACTGGACTCAACTGACCTGTAAACACGAAGGCAAAACCAGTTGAGAACTCCAAACCTGTCACAGACAACTGGCCAAATGGTGACTCCAATGGGAGTAGTGAGCTTTGAAATGAAATGAAACGAGACAAACAAACACAATGAAATGTTTTTTTTTTCTTTTTTGTTAGTTTTTTCTTCTATATTTTTTTTTCTCTATATTTTTTTTCTTTTTTCTTTTACTTTTTTTTTCCATTATTTTCTTTTTCTTTTCCTTTTTCTTTTTTTTTTAAATGAAATGAAATGAAATGAGAGGAACAAACATAAACAAAATGTTGCCTTTGATGAGAACCTGCCATGACAGAGGCGCAGCTCGGTCGTGTCGCCGGCGCAACTGACAGCGAGCCGGACTCTGGAGCATGTACTGAAATGAGGCAATACTGAAATGAGGCCAGTCCTGGGGCACGCCGAGACGAATTAGAGCATAAGCGTGACTATTCGTGTCGGAGCGTGATAGGTGAACCGAAATGATACCCATGACAAAGACAGGGATCAACGGCTGCGCTCAAGAATCGACAGTGACCCTGTTCTCTGGAGCATGTACTGAAATGAGGTCTGTCCTGGGGCACGCCGAGACGAATTAGTGCAGAGGCGTGACTATTCGTGTCGGAGCGTGATAGGTGAAACGAAATGATACCCATGACAAAGACAGGGAACAATGGCTGCGCTCAAGAATCAACGGTGAACCCTGTCTCTGGAGCATGTACTGAAATGAGGCAAAGCAGCTGGGCACACCGGAACGAATCGGTGCATATAACTGCGACAGGATTCGCATCGGAGCGTAATAAGTGACACACCATGACAGAGACCGGAATCAACGACTGGCCCACCGATTCGGTAAAGAATCCGTCTCTGGAGCATGTATCGAAATGAGGCCAAACAACTGGGCGTACCGAGGCGAATCGGTGCATCGGTATAATGCGACTGGATTCGTAACTGGGCGTGATAGGTGACCAGAAATGATATGCCATGACAAAGACAAGAATCGAAAACCTTGCCTGAACCTGCGAATGATTCCATCTCTGGAGCATGTATTGAAATGAGGCCGACAACTGGGGCACACCGGAGCGAATTGGTGCATCGGAGATGCGACTAGATTCGAATCGGAGCGCGACTCGTGACCGAAATGAAATGATTGAAATGATCAAAATGATTGAAATGATTGAAATTCTCCGGTTAGTTAGAACTTAGAACGTCTGTTTGGGAATTTTTGAAATGATCCGAACGATTCGGACGTTTAGTAGGGACCAGTGATTTGGTCGGTATAGCGAAAGGTTTGTGAAATGAAATCCTCGATGTGGTGTCCCGGACGGGTGACCACGACTTCTTTTGAGAAGTAAGGAGCACAAATGTTTAGAGGTAACGGATGCGTGAAACAATATCGGAAAAATATGATGGTGACATTTCAGTGAGTGGTTCGTGAGTTCAACGTATCACAGTTTAGTGACATGAAATATCATGAAATGAGAAATGGGAGCCGAAGCCCTACCTGCGACAGCCGGACCAGATGCGTTGTACGACACTGGCAAGTTTTCGAGTATTGCGACACTTGGACAAATACACGAACGCTCACAACGACAAAACAGACTGTAACACGAGGACGAAGACAGGACTTTTAACGAACACGGAACTCACGAACGCTGCACTCACTCTATCGAATGGTCTCGAATAGTCGGCCCTAGATCTGTGATGCAGTAACTATCGCGCACAGGAACCGACAAGGAACACAGCCGAACGGGCTGGTTAAACACCCCTCCGGGCTCCTCCCATAATTTCAGGCCACCATATATATATATATATATATATATATATATATATATATATATATATATTAGACATGTGCGATTAGTTTCATACAAATTCGAAAATTCGTACAAATATATGGAAATTCGTACGTTCGTACGAATCCAAAATATGAATTTTTATGCATACGAATTCTGTGCAAAATACGAAATTTCGTTTACGACTTTCGGATCCAAATTCATAATGAAAATTCATAATTGTTACGAAAAGTTAACAAACCTAAAAGTTAAAACCCCAGGAAGTCAGCACATAATGGACTCAGCAGGTGTACAGACCTGGGAACTCAGCACAGGGATGGTGGGAACCCTATGGGAATTTCTATGCTTACAATTTTATATGAAATACGAAATTCCATTAACGAATTTCAGATCCAAATTAACAGAAACATGACTGAAGAAGTCATCACAGCACAGGGATGGTGGGAACCCCTCATAATGATAAATTCATCATAACGAACTTGACGAAAAGTTTACAAATCAAATGAAAATTCGAACACAAATCATGAAATACAAAACGTAACGAAACAAATTTTTTGACGGCGCCCGTGTCTAATACATATATATATATATATATATATGTATATGTATGTGTATGTGTATGTGTGTATGTATATATATATATATATATATGAAATTTCTCAGCACACTGGCAATCATCTGACTCACACTCCTTATATCTGTTATATCTTTGAGGGGTTGAGGGTGATGCCAACACCTAAACTTTTATGACTAATGCAAGGAATGCCTTAGGGTAAAAAAACTTTCTGCTTTTAGAACCACTTTAACCACTTGCCTACCGGGCACTTTCACCCCCTTCCTGCCCAGGCCAATTTTCAGCTTTCAGCGCTGTTACACTTTGAATGACAATTGCGCGGTCATACAACACTGTACCTAAATGACATTTGTAGAATTTTTCATACAAATAGAGCTTTCTTTTCATGGTATTTAGACATGTATTTGTACATTTAATTATTTGAGCACCGCTATAATCCCTTCCTCCTATTTCCATTTATTTTCAATATCCGGGATGAGGTGCATGATATTGTACAGTCACTCAATCCGCTCTCCTTGAAATGTGTAAATAAGTAACTTTTCTCCTTCACTGATGTGCATTGATGAGGCGGCACTGATGGACACTGATAAGGCAGCACTGATGTGGCACTAATACGCGGTCCTGATATGCAACACTGATGAGGCGGCACTGATGAGCACTGATAGGTGGCACTGACATAGCTCCCAACTGTCCCTGATTTGGAGCAATGTCTCTCTGTCCCTCTTTCCTCTTTATTTGTCCCTCATTTTGGTCTGATCCATATAGTTGTATATAAAATGCATTTTTTTTATCTTTCAAAAAGTGTTTCCCAGTCCTAAACCTTTCATTTAATTTCTAAATTGCTGCATTTGCCAATGTTAAAAAAAGCACTTGTGGGTTTAACTAATATTTAATTTTTTTTGTATAATTTACCTTTAAGTGGGCATGGTAGGGGGTGTGTCCCACTCCTACATACTTTTGCTAATAGGTGTCCCTCATTCCCATCTCAAAAAGATGGGAGGTATGCACTGATGAGCACTAATAGGTGGCACTGATAGGCAGCACTTATGGGCAAAGTTAGGTTGCATGGATAGACGACACTGATGGGCGCTGATGAGCAGGCCCTGATAGGCAGCACTTATGGGCAACGACAGATTGCATGGATAGACGGCACTGATGAGCAGGCACTGATGGGCACTGATAGGCAGCACTTATGGGCAGCGATAGGTTGCATGGATAGACGGCACTGATGGGTGCTGATGAGGCACCTGATGGGCACTGATAGGCAGCACTTATGGGCAACGATAGGTTGCATTGATAGATGGCACTGATGAGCAGGCACTGATGGGCACTGATAGGCAGCACTTATGGGCAACAATAGATTGCATTTATAGACGGCACTGATGGGCACAGACTGGCATCACTGTTGGGGCTGCACTAATAATATGTGCAGCTCTCCCTAGTGAGGAGATGCCGCTGATCGGCTCTCCTCTCCTCAGACTCTGTCAGTGTGAGTCGAGGAGAGCCGATTACCAGCACTTCCATGTTTACATGTGACCGGCTGTGATTGGACACAGCCAAACCCGTGGGTAATGAGTCGCGTCATAGGCTTTTTACCGAGATCAAGGTCGCGCCGTGTCCCTGCGATCACCGCACTGCACGCCCCACGCGATCGCGTTGAGACAGGGCGACGCCATATGACATCAGCCCAGAACAAGAGGGGATCCTGTCCGGCGTCATTTGTCTATACGGCAGACAGGGGGCGGTTAAGTCTTTGCAGGTATTGTCCACATTTGTCAAATTCAAAAAAATAAATAAATAAAAATGTGTTTTCCAGCAGTCATCTTAAAGAATGTTCTACAAACAGTGAGATCTACCCCCCAGTAACCTGTAAAGGTGACCATACACTATACAATCTGATTGTACAATCTCCTTTAGATCTACTATCAACTATGTAGAGCAAGGGCCTTCCTGACATGATACAAATTGATTGGGTTGTTCAGGTTCTGTCCTCCTATTACATCATTTTGGTAAATCTAATGGAGATTGTACAATCAGATTGTATAATGTATAGCCAGGTTAACTCTTCAGGTGTGGAACTACAATTACGAGTTTGGTATGCGGCGGGCAGCATCTGGCGTTGGAGACGGTTTCGCATGCTGGCACATGTTGCAATCGCTGACATATGTTATTTCTATCTAAATCCCAGCAGCACACAATGCCAGGCAATGTACAATACTACCAAGGGAGTTAATACATCAGAAAAACAAATGAAAAAAAAAAAAAATACAATAGGATTGTTGGATTACCAGGACTGTGTAGTCTTTACCGGCGACGAGGCAGCTGCACGTTGCTGTCAGGACTGGCACCTATCGAGCCTGCGGGGCACGCTATGCAAATATTCTGGATGAGCATTGTAAGAGTCTCTCCCATTGAGTGGCTGACACAGCTGCTGATTGGACGCAGGAATCTCCCGTCCTTACTGGCTTTTTGTTTACAGACTTTCACTTCTCTGCATGAGTGTATGAATGTGTTCCCTGAGCTCGGCACCCATCCAACTGTTCTCTGTCATTACTACTACTACTACTACTACTACTACTACTACTACCACTGAGCCAAGAGAGATCAGAAACACCACATCCCACAATATCTAGATACAGAAAACAGGGGAGAAATGGGGACTTTAAGGCGGCATTCACACCTGAGCGTTTTGTAGCTTGAAGCTCACAATTTTCTGCTCACATGAAAAATTAAATAGTAATATATGTAAATAAATAAATAAATGTAAAATAAATACACAAATAGCTAAAAAATCATCATAAATAAGTAAAATAAATGAATATAATGTAATAATGCATTCATAAAACATAATAAACCCCTAACCTTATAAAATATAAAATATAATATTATTATTAATAATAATAAAAATAATAATAATAAACACCCAGACTCAGGTAAAAAATTAAATAGTAATAATATATTAAATTAAAGTGCAGCACTAAAAAATAGTGAATAATAAAAAAATTAACAAAAGTGATGAGTCCTTAATCATGTGGGAAAAAAAGGGACAACAGCAGTGACCATAAGTCAAAGGATAAATGTCCACTTATATCAGTCCACTCAAGGGGCTTTATCTTCCAGCACCGGCTTGCAATCAAAAAAACCTCTACATCAGACTGCTACAACATACAGGTAAGAGGATGGGTACTCTTACCGTAAGCGGTAGACACATACACCATAATGCAATGCGTCATGCGAGCTTGAGAGGCCAAGGATGGTAAGTGCCTGGCTTGATGGTATCTCCCAAAGCATGGCTTGAATCTATGTCCGCTTCAGTCGGAGTCCGCGATTCCAATCTGGCAGCTCCAAGACAGAAGGTGGCACTCACAGGTTAAAATGGCAATTAAAATGTTAATTTCCCACATTTGTGGCTTTTTAAATCACAATTAGTGTCTGTGTATAAATAGTCAATGAGTTTGTTAGCCCTCACATGGATGCACTAAGCAGACTAGACACTGAGCCATGAGAAGGTAGAAAAGAACAATCAAAAGACCAGCGTAACAAGGTAATGAAACTTTACAAAGATGGAAAAGGATATTAAAAGATATCTAAAGCCTTGAATATGCCGACTTTTAATAAAAGTACACTTACCTGTCCAGGCATCTAGCACTGTACTCTACCGGGTTGGTTCTTCACAGGTCCTTGCATAACTCCCAACTGTTCCAGATTTGGAAGGACTGTCCCTGGTTTGTAACAAAGCCCATCTGTCCCTCTTCATTTAGTATGATCTATATAGGTGTATATAAAATGCACTACTTATCGATCTCAATTTCTGAATTACTGCATTTGTACATTTGTAAAAAAAATAAGCATTTGTGGGTTTAACTAATCTTTTTTTTTATAATTTTCCTTTAAGCAAGCATGGCAGGGGGGGTGTCCTATGCTACCAGAACTTTTCCTAGAGTAGGCCACCCGGCCAAACTGAGCGACCAGGGGAGAAGGGCCTTAGTCAGAGAGACCAAGAACCCGATGGTCGCTCTGACAGAGCTCCAGCGTTTCTCTGTGGAGAGAAGAGAACCTTCTAGAAGAACAGCCATCTCTGCAGCCTCCACCAATCAGGCCTGTATGGTAGAGTGGTCAGACGGAAGCCACTCCTCACTCTTCAGTAAAAGGCACATGGCAGTCCACCTGGAGTTTGCCAAAGGGCACCTGAAGGACTCTCAGACAATGAGAAACAAAATTCTCTGTTCTGATGAAACAAAGATTGAACTCTTTGGCCTGAATGGCAAGCGTCATGTCTGGAGGCATCGCACATCACCTGGCCAATACCATCCCTACAGTGAAACATGGTGGTGGCAGCATCATGCTGTGGGGATGTTTTTCAGCGGCAGGAACTGGGAAACTAGTCAGGATTGAGGGAAAGAGGAATGCAACAATGTACAGAGACATCCTTCATGAAAACCTGCTCCAGAGCGCTCTGGACCTCAGACTGGGGGAAGGTTCATCTTCCAACTGGACAAGGACCCTAAGCACACACTCAAAAAGACTTGAGGCTGTAATTGGTGCCAATGGATCTTCAACAAAGTATTGAGGAAAAGCTGTGAATACTTATGTACATTTTTTAAATAAATTTGCAAAAAAATTTCAAACAAACTTCTTTCACGCCGTCAGACGGTCCATTTCCATCTGACAACTACATAGAAAACATCAGGGAAAATGGGCCGCCATATGCATGCTGTGCAAAGAAATGTCGGTTCCCACTTCGCTAGGTGTAAATAAGAAGAGTACAGGCATACCCCACTTTTAAGTACACAATGGGGTTTATTTACTAAAGCTGGAAAGTATGAAATCAGGCTCACTTCTGCATAGAAACTAATAAGCTTCCAGGTTTTATTACCAAAGTTTAATTGAACAAGCTGGGGTTAGAAGTTGAAGTGAGGCTGATTTTGCACTTTCCAGTTTTAGTAAATAAGCCCCATTGTGTACTTAAAAGTGGGGAGGGATGGATTATTGTGGAACTTGGAGGGATTATTGTGGAAGAAGTAGCGTTAAAAAGACACTAAATATTATATTTATTCTTCAAAAATAATCCATATTCATCCAAAACCTAATGGCCATGAAATACATGTCTTTTGCCTTGTACACACGGTCGCAAATTCCGCCGGAAAATGTCAGTTTGGATTATATTGTCGGAAAATCAGATCAGTGTGTGGGCTCTATCAGACTTTTTCCGTTGGAAAGTCCGACGGAAAAAAATTTGAGAGCGGGATCTCAAATTTTCCGACAAAAAAAAATTCGATCTGACTTTTTCCGTTCGTTTGAAGGGAATTCCGATCGGACAAAGTGCTACGCATGCTCAGATCAAGTTACGAGAGAACAAAGTTATTGGCTACTAGCTGCAACGTAGTTCTGTCATAACGAACGAACGTCATCACGTTCCGAACGATTGGATTTTCCAACAACTTTGTCCGACCGTGTGTATGCAACACCAATTTAGGACAAAAACTTTGTTGTCGGAATGTCTGACCGTGTGTACAGGGCTTACTGTGTTTTTCTGCCTCCTTGAGCTCCTGAACTTCTAATTTTCTCCCTCATTTCATTTGGATTGAGCAGTGCACATTAGTAGCGCTCACTGCTCCATACACACTATACATTCCATAGTTCATAGTCCATCTCAGGAGTGAGCAAGAGAGGATGATTACTTTCCTACATACAGCGGTGTCATGGAGAACAAACATAGCCACCCTCTAATAGGAGGTTAAATCAATCACAGCAGCAATAAAAAAAATTAAAGCAATAGAAGGGACTTTTCTGAGTTAGGCTGGGTTCACACTAGTGCGAACTGGATGTGGGTTTCCTCACATCCAATTCGTATGACAGGAGATTGTGACCGGCTCTCTCCATGGCGGCTGCGGAGCGGCTTGCACAGGAGTCCTGTGCGTCTTTGGCTCCGTTTCAGGGCTGAATTCAGGCCCCAATTTGTCTCTAAGACGGAGAGCAGGGACGCACCAGACCCCTGCTGCGAGCCGCATCCAGCAACAGTGTAAACCCAGCCTAAGGGTCAGTTCACACCACAAAAACACACTCCAGATGTGTTCCAAATGTGGTTTTGCTCACAGTTCACACCACAAAAACTGGATGCCTTTCTGCATGTGTATTTTCGCTGCATTTTTAATGTGTTCTAGTGTGTTTCTTTTGCTCCTCTTTTTTTTTTTCTCCAAGATTTCCCTTCTTTTTACGTTATACATTTGTGTTTGTGATGCATTGAACCGCTTCAGCCCCCCGAAATATTTTACCCCCTTCCTGACCAGAGCACTTTTTGGGATTCGCCACTGCGTCGTTTTAACTGACATTCACTCGGTCGTGCGATGTTGCACCCAAACAAAATTGATGTCCTTTTTTTCCCACAAATAGAGCTTTCTTTTAGTGGTATTTGATCGCCTCTGTGGTTTTTATTTTTGCACTATAAACAAAAAAAGAACAACAATTTTGAAAAAAATAATTTTTTTACTTTTTGCTATAATAAATATCCCCAAAAATATATTAAAAAAATGTTTTTTCTCAGTTTAGGCCGATATGTATTCTTCTACATATTTTTGGTAAAAAAATAAAAAAAAATTGCAATAAGCGTTTATTGATTGGTTTGCACAAAAGTTATAGCATCTACAAAATAGGGGATAGTTTTACGGCATTTTTATTATTCATTTTGTTTTTACTTGTTATGGTGGCAATCTGCGATTTTTATCATGACTGCGACATTATGGCGGACACGTCGGACAATTTTGACACATTTTTGGGACCAGTGGCATTTTTACAGTGATCAGTGCTATAAAAATGCATTGATTACTGTAAAAATGTCACTGGCAGTGAAGGGGTTAACACTAGGGGACAATCAAGGGGTTAATGTGTTCCCTATTGTGTGTTCTAACTGAAGGGGTGGAGGTGACTGTGTAGGGAAGATGACAGATCGCTGTTCATACTCTGTATGAACAGACAATCTGTCTGTTCTCCCCTCAGAGAACCGGATCCTGGTTCTCCCTGTGCCCCAAGTGATCCCGGGAGCCCGGCGGTGATCGAGACTGCCGGGCACTTGCATCAGCTCCGTTGGCGAGATGGGGGCAAGCGTGCCCCTCCCCCTAGTGGCCAAATCTAGAAGTGACGTAACATGATAGCGATTCACTCAGCCATGCCATGTTGCCACAGTAGAACGGCAAGCGGTTAAATGCATTCTGATGCATTATTTATGCAATTTGCCCCATTCCAGTACAGTTCAGTGCAGAAAAAAATGCAGCATGTTCTAATTTTTTTGACTGCACTAAGATGCACTGCACTGGTGTGAACTATGTTTTCGAAACCCAAATAACCTACAGTCCATGCGTTTTTGATGCAAAAAAAAATGCACTGGACTGCATCTGGGGTCAACCGGCCCTTAGGCTAGGTTCACGTTTGTAAATCAATCAATTCAATAAGCCACACTATGGGTCTATTACCAAGTGCAGCTGCCCCCACCATGCTTATATCCTTTAATGGGATAGAACCAAGGTAAGAAAAGACAATATGGTGTGGCACTTGCAGTTCCTCTGTACAATGAACTAAATATTAAAAAAAAATTGAATAAAAAGTTAATTATTTAATAATAAATGTATTTACTTCGTTGTGTAGAGGAATTGCAAGCGATATACCATATTGTCTTTTCTTACCTCTGTTGTATCCTATTTAGATCAAATATAAAAAAAAAAAAGCGTGTAAACCTAATGAATGATAAAGCATGATAAATGTATAAACATTTAGCGGGGGGGTTAAAACCACCCCACTAGCAGCCAATTAACACCCTTTACGGTTTAGGAGATATTCCCCTCGGTATGCGCCGCTGACTGCAGCGGCGCATGCGCACGAGGGGATTCTCGGCCTGAAAATCCGGCAGTGTCCGGCCGGCCGGAATGAAATCTCCCGCGCGCATGCACTGTGAGTGGCCGGAGCCGCGATACCCGGAAGAAACGCCGAGGGAGCATGTCAGCTCCCTCGGCGTGGATCGTGCCAGATGTCGGGGCCTCGTTCTAAGGTAAGTATTTCATAATGAGCTAGTATGCGGTGCATACTAGCTCATTATGCCTTTTGCTTTGCAGGTGTTAAAAAAAATAAAAAATTGCGGGTTTACTACCGCTTTAAGCCCCATACACACTATCAGATTTTCTGCTGGTTTTTGTCTTCAGATTTACCAAAACCATATAATATGAGGTCAAACAGGAGTTTCAATTTGTATGCAATCAGGCAGGCCCTCACACTACATGGTTTTGGTAAATCTGAAGACAAAATCCAGCAGAAAATCTGATAGTGTGTATGGGGCTTTAAAGTGTTACTAAACCCACAACAGAAAAATCAGTCTGTATATGCAGTAAATCATGCTCGTTATACTCACTGTGGAACCTAAGGGGTTAATCCTCTGCATTGTGTAAAAAGGATCCTGTCTTCTCTGATCCTCCCCTTCTTCCAATGGCTCCAATCCATCTCCTGATAAGACAAAACCTTTGGAGTCACTCTGCACATGCTCAGTTTGGTGTGTATTGCTTGAGCGTTTTTTGTTTTTTTTTCTTGGGAGGGTGCATGTGATCAGCACAGGGCCAATCAGCACTGTCCAGATAGAGGGTCAGGGGTTCTGTAGCCTCATAGGACAGTCAGGAGAGAATGAGAACACCTCCTACACGCTTTAACCAGACACTGATAGAAGTCACAAAACTGCTATATACTGCTGATGAGAAAAGGTATTTAGCAGTTTATATTTTCTAAAATAATTACATGCCCATGTTCTGTGTACTGTGGGGGGCAGATATAGTGAATGCAGGGTCCTGGGTTTAGTAACACTTTATGAATACATACTGGAAAAGAATATTTTCCTTGAAATGAACTGACACTCACCAGGAAGAACTTTGCAAATATTTCTAAAATAAAGGAGCACAGGATACAATTTAGAGACATTTATAATTCCTGGGAGAGCAATTGCTATTATGTTTCTTTTCTTTCAATTATTCTTATTGACAATATTTAGATAAATAAAAAAAAAAGTAACCAAACCAATGATTACATTGTTACAGTGTGAGCAGAATTCAGGGATCATATTCTGTACAGCTGACCAATCAGGGAGCCGTGCTCTTCTGCAGAACCCACAAAGCTTCCCTCCGTAGTAACAGTAACTAAGGTAGGCGGGGTGAATGGAATTCCCTTTGAGGCACCAGCCAATGAGAGGAGAGGAGACAGATTTGCAACTTGCAGCCAGCCTGGACTGGTCTCATGAAATCTCATGTTGGTGTTTCATCAGGATGTGCGCTCAGGTCCCGGCATACAACGCAGCGACATCGTTCTTTCATGTTCCTTCCGCTTTGATTTCATCACTCTGCCTGCTTTGATGTTTTATTATTATAATAGCTCAGGGTGTGTTATATATTCCATTGATGGAGGATTTGGGGTTCTGCTTTCACCCAATAATAGTAAAAAAAAAAAAATCTGGTGATTTCATTACTAAAAGTAATGCCAAAAAAAATATTATGGAGTCGTTGCAAATAGTAAGCTATATTAAAGTGTCATTCCACCCAAAGGTTATATGTTAGTTACAAGTGGAGCCATAGGTGTGTGCAGCCTAAGGCATTAGGGTGTGCACTTCAAAACTCAAACACATATGTGTGTGTGTATATTTAACCACTTTCAGACCGGACCATTTTGCTGGTAAATGACCAGAGGTCTTTTTACAATTTGGCACTGCGCTGCTTTAACTGGTAATTGCGCGGTCATGCAATGTTGTACCCAAACAAAATTTGCGTCCTTTTCTTCCCACAAATAGAGCTTTCTTTTGATGGTATTTGATTGCCTCTGCGATTTTTATTTTTTGCGATATAAACGTAAAAAGACCGCAAATTTTGAAAAAAAATGATATTTTCTACTTTTTGTTATTAGAAAAATCCAATAAACTCAATTTTAGTCATACATTTAGGCCAAAATGTATTCAGCCACATGTCTTTGGTAAAAAAAAAAGTCAATAGTTGTATATTTATTGGTTTGCGCAAAAGTTGTCACATCTACAAACTAAGGTACGTTTTCTGGAATTTACGCAGCTTTTAGTTTACGACTGCCTATCTAATTTCTTGAGGTGCTAAAATGGCAGGGCAGTACAAAACCCCCCCAAATGACCCCATTTTGGAAAGTAGACCCCCTAAGGAAATTGATAAGTGGCATGTTGAGCCCATTGAATATTTTATTTTTTTGCCTCAAGCGATTGAATAATGACAAAAAAACATTTTTTTTTTTTTTACACAAAGTTGTCACTAAATGATATATTGCTCACACATGCTATGGGCATATGTGAAATGACACCCCAAAATAAATTCTGCTGCTTCTCCTGAGTACGGGGATACCACATATGTGGGACTTTTTGGGAGCCTAGCCGCGTACGGGGCCCCGAAATCCAAGCACCGCCTTCAGGCTTTCTAAGGGCGTAAATTTTTGATTTCACTTCTCACTACCTATTACAGTTTTGAAGGCCATAAAATGCCAAGATGGCACAAAACCCGCACAAATGACCCCATTTTAGAAAGTAGACACCCCAAGCTATTTGCTGAGAGGCATGTTGAGTCCATGGAATATTTTATATTTTGCCACAAGTTGCGGGAAAATTACAAACTTTAATTTTTTTTTTTTTTTTTTCACAAAGTTGTCACTAAATGATATATTGCTCAGACATGCCATGGGCATATGTGAAATGACACCCCAAAATAAATTTTGCTGCTTCTCCTGAGTACGGGGATACCACATGTGTGGGACTTTTTGGGAGCCTGGCCATGTACGGGGCCCCGAAAACCAAGCACCGCCTTCAGGCTTTCTAAGGGCGTTACAGTTTTGAAGGCCATAAAATGCCAAGATGGCACAAACCCCCCCCCAAATGACCCCATTTTGGAAAGTAGACACCCCTCAATTTAGGGGTACACTAGTGAGACTAGGTAATAAATGGCGGGTGCCCTGAAACTATAAAAAAATAACTAACCAACCAGCGTCACCTGTAACAGTTATATGGTGATCACTGGTGAAAGGGTTAACTAGGGGGCAATCAGGGGGCTTTATGCGGTAGTATATAGGGGTCCCTGGCGCTATAAAAAGCTGCGGCGAACCTAAATACCTACCTGCCTAACTAGCGTCACCTGTGACACTAATACAGCGATCAGAAAAACGATCGCTTATTAGGCTGGGTTCACACTGGAGCGATGCGGGAACGCCACGAATCCGCGGCGGGTTCCCGCATCACATGCCTCCCGGCGGCAGTTCACACTGCCCTATGCGAACTGCTGGGAGTGTCAGTGAAATGTTAATGACACCCCCAGATCAGTTCGCATATCGCAGTGCGATCTGCAAACTCGGATCGCATGGTGTGAACACCCATGCGATCCGATTCTGCTGCGGACCAAAAAAAGGGTCCCGTGCGAGTTTGCGGCGGGTGCGACACGAATTCAGCCATATTATCTGTATGGCTGAACTCTAATCGCACAGAGATCGGATGTGATTTGCACTGCAGTGCGGTGCGAATCACATCCGTTCTCATAAACCGCTGCAATGTGAACCCAGCCTTAGTGACACTGGCGACGGGAGGTGATCACGGGGTTAAACCTTTATTGGGGGGGTTAGGGGGGTACCTTAGAACTAAAGGGGGCTAACCCTAACTGCCCTAACAGTTATTACAGTCACAAATGACACCCGCCGGGTGATCAGGGGGTTAAACCTTTATTAGGTAATAAATGGCGGGTGCCCTGAAACTATAAAAAAATAACTAACCAACCAGCGTCACCTGTAACAGTTATATGGTGATCACTGGTGAAAGGGTTAACTAGGGGGCAATCAGGGGGCTTTATGCGGTAGTATATGGGGGTCCCTGGCGCTATAAAAAGCTGCGGCGAACCTAAATACCTACCTGCCTAACTAGCGTCACCTGTGACACTAATACAGCGATCAGAAAAATGATCGCTTATTAGGCTGGGTTCACACTGGAGCGATGCGGGAACGCCACGAATCTGCGGCGGGTTCCCGCATCGCATGCCTCCCGGCGGCAGTTCACACTGCCCTATGCGAACTGCTGGGAGTGTCAGTGAAATGTTAATGACACCCCCAGATCAGTTCGCATATCGCAGTGCGATCTGCAAACTCGGATCGCATGGTGTGAACACCCATGCGATCCGATTCTGCTGCGGGCCAAAAAAAGGGTCCCGTGCGAATTTGCGGCGGGTGCGGCGGGTGCGATGCGAATTCAGCCATACTATCTGTATGGCTGAACTCGAATCGCACAGAGATCGGATGTGATTTGCACTGCAGTGCGGTGCGAATCACATTCGTTCTCATAAACCGCTGCAATGTGAACCCAGCCTTAGTGACACTGGCGACGGGGGGTGATCACGGGGTTAAACCTTTATTGGGGGGGTTAGGGGGGTACATTAGAACTAAAGGGGGCTAACCCTAACTGCCCTAACAGTTATTACAGTCACAAATGACACCAATGCAAAAAAAAAAAAAAATGACATTGGTGTCACTGTGACTGGGGGGCAGGGGTAATAGGGGGGGTGATCGGGGGGGTGTGAGTGTGCCTGGCATGTTCTACTGTGTAGTGTCGTGTTGGTGCAACTCACCGATCCTCTCTCCTCGGTGTCGGAACGAAAAATACCGACACGGAGGAGAGATTACATCACTTCCTCTCCTGTGTTTACATTACAGGAGAGGAAGTGATGTCACGAAGGATTTCTATTCGTCGGGAGCGATCGCGAGGGGGTGGCCATGAATGAATGGCCGCCCCCTCATCCCGGATCGCTCCCGAACGAATACCGACCGCCGCAGGCACCGGGGGGGCCCGATCGGGCCCCCGAGCCGCGGGAAGGCAGGGACGTACATGTACGCCCATATGCCTGCCCGTGCCATTCTGTCGACGTACATCGTCGTGCAGCGGTCGGGAAGTGGATAATATACATACACTCACACACACACTCTTCTAAATAAATATAATAAAAAAAAAAAATTTAAATCAGAAAGAATTTATTGAAATAATAGTAAACCTACAGTTCAACAAATCAGGTTTCACATCAGACATTAGCATATAAGTGTAGCACGGACCCCCGAAGGACTTGCTGGTTTGAATTGGGCCTGCACTCTACCTAGAAACCCCACTAACTTGACTCAATCCCCTTGGCACAGCTGTGGTGCAATGTAATACAGTACAATATAAACCAATGTAAAGTACCTGTATAATACCCTCAGGATCCTCTGGCTCCACCTGGTGGGGGAAAAACAGCACGCCACACAACAGGGTACTTAAAGGGGTTGTAAAGGTAAATATTTTTTCTATTCTATGCATTAAGGTGAAAAAACATCTGACAGTGACGGCGCCCCCAGCCCCCCCCCCTTTTACTTACCTGACCCCTCAAAAGTCCCACGCTCGCCCACCGACGTCCTCTTCGCCGCTCAGCCTGGCCGCTGATTGGCTAGAGTGGATGGATTGAAAGCAGCGTAGCCATTGGTTCTCGCTGCTGTCAATCGCATCCAATGATGCGGCGTGCCAAGGGGCGGGGCCGAGTGATACAGCGAGCGGCTATAGCCGCCGGCTGTATCATGGGAGCGCGCCCGCAAGTGTGTCTCACCATGCGAGGGAGCTTGCATGTACATGAGAAGTACTTGCGGATTGAAGCCGAGACAGCCGCAGAGGGACCCCAGAAGACCATGTTCGGAGGCCACTCCGCGCAAAACGAGCTGCACAGTGGAGGTAAGCATAACATGTTAGCTAGAGACGACTCCTCTGATATTTGTAATCCAAAAGGTAAGAGTTAGCTTAAGGTACTCCAGGTATAACTCCAAGAACTTATACACAACGCTTGGGCACTAAAGTGAAGTAGGCCTCAAGCCTTCTCAATGTCAGTTGCTCTGTTTCACCTCCGTGGAACAACAGGTTCCAGCGAGGCCTGCAAGTGAGTCTAACTGTGTGCAGCAAATTAACAAACGGTGGACCGTAACCCGCTCATCAACTGGATCGGAGTTCTGGGTGATGACTTTGATCCGGCAACTGTAGCTTGCTTCTGTATCAGCTGGGCAGATGCTGACTGGATCTGGTCCTTCGATACTCCGCTAAGCGTCTCTGGGTCTCGTCAACCTGATCAGGAGCTCTCAGGCTCCGTCAAATCACCTTGCAAACAAGCAGGTTTGCAATCCGCGGTGACTGTCTGCAGCCGTCTCCCGATACCGCCTCACAGATCCGCACAGACAGGCAGCGTGGTCCCAAGAGACCTAAAATGGCCATTGCTGACCCTTATATCCCCTACCCAGCATGCACTGCGTAAGAGAGTGTTCATGGGTAGGTCACACACGAACTCCTGGGTAACAAAGTCAACCTTCAGAATCCAAAACAAACAGTCACTTCCTGCACCAGTCTTTAGGTTGTTCTGAGGTAAATGATAAACAGGTGTGTTACCCCTATTTGGCCACTAGATGGCTCTAGTGCGAAACCACCGTAATACCCATATAACTCACATTAAAGCATGTATAATCACATCAATAAACCATGATGTCAGCCCTACATAAGGTTCAACACATCATTATCACAATCCACTAGTTCAAGACAGAGTTGCAGCATATCTCTACCGGCCCCTGCCTCCCCTCCCATTCTGCCCTTTTACTCCCACCCCCTCTTAACTAGCTTCTAACAATGTTAGGTCTAAGTAGAAGTGTACTCACAAAAAAAAAAACAACACTCATACATTTACAGCAGGGATCACTCATCTCGTCACATAAACAGTCTGTCTAGTACCAACTCCACTGGGCTCAGGCCAGGAGTATCCAGCCAAGGGGACCATAGGGTATTGAATTTTTCAGGACGACCCCGATGCTGGAAGACATATTTCTCCAACCGCAGGGTATCCCCCATTTGAGTTATCCATTCTTTCAGAGTGGGGGGCTCTGTCCCCCTCCAGTGTCTGAGGATGAGCTTACATGCCTGGAATAGTGCTCTAGCTATTGCTTCAGGGCCGTCTTTAGCGCAGGGCAAACAGGTCACCTGCCCTGGGCCCAATGTTTGTAGGGGGGCCCCATTACCCGTGAATTGGGGCCCCGATGAAGGTTTTGCAGAGTGCACAGAGGACACGGGAGGCTGTATTCCCATGCTAGCCATCGGAGAGGGGGCGGCCCCGGGAGCTCCACTGACGCTCTGACTCCGCCCCCGTGCAGCCTGTATGCTCGGAACAGAGTGGCTGTAGTGAGAGCCAGTGATCAGAGTGGGAGAGTCAGTGGAGCTCCCGGCCCCACCCCCGGACCTGTATTCCCCAGCCAGTATAGAGGGGGCGGGGGCGGGGCCTGGATCTCCACTGACACTCCCACTCCGATCACTGGCTCTCACTACAGCCACTCTGTTCCGAGCATACAGGCTGCACGGGGGCGGGGTCAGAGCGTCAGTGGAGCTCACAGCCCCGCCCCCTCTCAGATGGCTAGCGTGGGAATACAGCCTCCTGTGTCCTCTGTGCACTCTGCAAAACCGTCATCGGAGCCCCAATTCACGGGTAACGGGGCCCCCCTACAAAGCATCAGTGGAGCTCCCGGCTGTTGTAGTGAGAGCAGAGAATGGAAGCCCCGCCCACACACCTCTAAATGTATGCAGTGAGTTGGGCTGCCCAGGTATGTCCTTACACCCATAAAATGCCTGACTGCTTAAACCATGAGCTGTGTTATTCAACTGTAAAGCTGTGCATTGCTGAAAGTTCTCTGACCATCACCTGTATAATGTCTGCAGTCTCTGATTGTCTCCTGTGGTATGTCCCTAGTCTCCGATTGGCTCCTGTGGTATGTCCGCAGTCTCTGATTGTCTCCTGCGGTATGTCTGCAGTCTCTGATTGTCTCCTGCGGTATGTCCGCAGTCTCCGATTGTCTCCTGCGGTATGTCCGCAGTCTCCGATTGTCTCCTGCGGTATGTCCGCAGTCTCTGATTGTCTCCTGCAGTATGTCCGCAGTCTCTGATTGTCTCCTGCACTATGTCTGCAGTCTCTGAACCTCACCTGTAGTATGTCTGTCTGCACTCTCTGACACTCTCCTGTAGTATGTGTATTAATGTGCCCCTTTACTTTCTCAATTATTTAGGATTGCTCCACTGCTCAGTGAGAGGTAATGATGTGCATTAACCTGTAGCAACCAATCAGTGAACAATAGTGATCTGCTTTAATCTCTAGCAGCCAATCAGTAAGTGATAATGATGTGCATTAACCTCTAGCAACCAATTGGCAAGCAGAAATGATGTTGTAACCTTTAGCAACCAGCCAGTGAGCAGTAAGGATAGGCTGTAACCTCTGGCAAACAACTGCAATCACTGCGTGATCTGTTGCAGTAAACTGATTTTGAGTCTACCTGCTATTTTTTTGTATGTTTCAGAATGGGGGGGGGGGGGGCAAGAAAATGTTTGCCCAGGGCCCAATCAAACTTAAAGACGGTCCTGTGTTGCTTGCTTAGGGATGTGCTCAATTGAGAGATCGTTCAATATTCCCAAGATGCATGGCTTGGGCTCCATCGGCACAGTAACCTGAAATGCTTTATTAATGGTAGCAACAACCCCAGTCCAATAAAGATGTAACTTGGGGCAGCGGCACAACAGGTGAATAAGGTCACCGTGGTCTCTGGAGCACCTAGTGCATTCTGGGATTTCTCTGAGACACATCCTGTGCAGTCTTGCAGGGGTAAAATGTACCCGCAGCATGATGTACAGTTGGGATAAGCGTTGCGCTACATTCAGGGAGCATACCTTAACCGCCTGCAGTGCCTCCTCCCACTGTTCTTCCTCAAATATGCCCAGGTCTCTTTCCCATAGGGGTGTTACTTCGACAGGGAAGCCCTCTAGATGTTTAGATGAAAGCATGGCATAGCACTGAGATATGAATCCCTTGAAATGGGAGACCTCCGCCATGTAGTGGAAGATGGGGGCAGGAGATTGTATCCACAGAGTTCCCTCTGACTGGGCCCTAATTGCATGGTGTAATTGCATATATGGGAAGTACATAGACTGGGGAAGGTTGAATTTAGCCTGTAAGGATGCAAAGGAATTCAGATTGCCGTCTGAAAAGATAAGAGTCATAAGTGTAATACCACATTGTTTCCATCTTGGTCCACGCGGCAACGATCGAAGTTCCTCATAGTGTCCATTGTCCCATATGGGGCTAAAACCCATAAATCCATTGATGTCTTTCAGCTGCCTAGCCTTAGTCCATATCTTCCCGAGCAATGTGTTGCAGCTGAGCTGCCATGTAATATATCCAGGGGTTGGGCATAGCCAATCCCCCTCTCTTTTTAGGTTTTTGCAATTGCTCGAGCCTGACCCGCGGAGACTTATTAAGCCAGATAAAAGATCTGAATAGCGAATTCATGATCCGGAAGGTTTTAAGTGGGACAACCATGGGAGTATTATGCAGGATATAGAGGAGCTGTGGAATGAAAAGCATTTTTATGAGGTTTACCCTGCCCACTAATGACATCTTTAGTCTTGCCCAGATTTTTGTTTTATCCCTTATTCTGCCTAATTATAATAAACATTTTAAAATGTATTAAAGCATGGCTATTGTAAGTAGAGCAGTGGATGTGTCAGTAGGACAGTGGATGGTGTCAGTAAGTAGAGCAGTGGACATATCAGTAAGACAGTGGCTGGTGTCAGTAAAGCAGTGGACGTGTCAGTAGGACAGTGGATGGTGTCAGTAGAGCAGTGGAAGTGACAGTAGGACAGTGAATTGTGTCAGTAGAGCAGTTAAGGTAGTAGAGCAGTTAAGGTGTCAGTAGGACAGTGGATTGTGTCAGTAGAGCAGTGGATTTGTCAGTAGGACAGTGGATTATGTCAGTAGAGTGGTGGACATGTCAGTAGGACAGTGGATGGTGTCAGTCAGTAGAGCAGTGGATGGTGTCAGTAGAGCAGTGGATGTGTCAGAAGAGCAGTGGATGTGTCAGAAGAGCAGTGGATGTGTCAGAAGAGCAGTGGATGGTGTCAGTAAGTAGAGCAGTGGACATGTCAGTAGGACAGTGGATGGCATTAGTAGAGCAGTGGATTTGTCAGTAGGACAGTGGATTGTGTCAGTAGAGCGGTGGACATGTCAGTAGGACAGTGGATGGTGTCAGTCAGTAGAGCAGTGGAAGTGTCAGTAGGACAGTGGATTTGTCAGTAGGACAGTGGATTGTGTCAGTAGAGTGGTGGACATGTCAGTAGGACAGTGGATTGTGTCAGTAGAGCGGTGGACATGTCAGTAGGACAGTGGATGGTGTCAGTAAGTAGAGCAGTGGGCGTGTCAGTAGGACAGTGGATGCTGTCAGTCAGGACAGTGGACGGCATCAGTAGAGCAGTGGATGTGTCAGTAGGACAGTGGATGGTGTCAGTCAGTAGAGCAGTGAACATGTCAGTAGGACAGTGGATGGTGTCAGTAGAGCAGTGGATGTGTCAGTAGAGCAGTGGACATGTCAGTAGGACAGTGGATGGTGTCAGTAGAACAGTTGACGTGTCAGTAGAGCAGTGGATATGTCAGTAGGACAGTGGATGTGTCAGTAAGTAGAGCAGTGGATGTGTCAGTAGGACAGTGGATGGTGTCAGTAAAGCAGTGGAAGTGTCAGTAGGACCGTGGATGGTGTCAGCAGAGCAGTTAATGTGTCAGTAGGACAGCGGATTGTGTCAGTAGAGCAGTGGAAGTGTCAGTAGGACAATGGATGGTGTCAGTAGAGCAGTTAACATGTCAGTAGGACAGTGGATTGTGTCAGTAAAGCAGTGGATTTGTCAGTAGGACAGTGGATTGTGTCATTAGAGCGGTGGACATGTCAGTAGGACAGTGGATGGTGTCAGTCAGTAGAGCAGTGGATGTGTCAGTAGGACAGTGGATGGTGTCAGTAAGTAGAGCAGTGGACGTGTCAGTAGGACAGTGGATTGTCTCAGTAGAGCAGTGGATATGTCAGTAGGACAGTGGATGGTGTCAGTCATTAGAACAGTGGATGTGTCAGTAGGACAGTGGATGGTGTCAGTAGAGCAGTGGATGTGTCAGTAGGACTTTGGATGGTGTCAGAGCAGTGGACATGTTAGTAGGACAGTGTATTATGTCAGTAGAGCAGTGGGTGGTGTCAGTAGAGCAGTGGAAGTGTCAGTAGGACCGTGGAGGGTGTCAGTAGAGCAGTTAACGTGTCGGTAGGACAGTGGATTGTGTCAGCAGAGCAGTGGATTTGTCAGTAGGACAGTGGGTTGTGTCAGTAGAGCGGTGGGCATGTCAGTAGGACAGTGGATGGTGTCAGTCAGTAGGGCAGTGGATGTGTCAGTAGAGCAGTGGATGTGTCAGTAGAGCAGTGGATGGTGTCAGTAGAGCAGTGGATGGTGTCAGTAAGTAGAGCAGTGGACATTTCAGTAGGACTGTGGATTATGTCAGTAGAGCAGTGGATGTTGTCAGTAGAGCAGTGGACATTTCAGTAGGACAGTGGATTATGTCAGTAGAACAGTGGATGGTGTCAGTAAGTAGAGCAGTGGATGGTGTCAGTAAGTAGAGCAGTGGATGTGTCACTAGGACAGTGGAGGCTAAATTACGAAATACCAATGCAATCAGAAATGGGGCATCTCATGTATTCCATCTAATTACTCTGTGATTTACCCCAGAATAAAGCCTTATAAAACTTCCAAAGCTGGTTTGTCTTGACGTTGCATGGGACAGGAAGAATTGAGTTTCATAGTTAGTAAGGTTGAATAAAGACACCAGTCCATCCAGTTCAACCCTAGTGAGTGTCTACCCCTATCCCCATATATTGCTCACTCACATCGGTCCCTACCCTCAAGGAGCCCACAATCCAAGGTCCCCATTCATATACTAGGGCCAATTTTAGACAGAAGCAAATTAACCTACCTGCATGTCTTTGGAGTTAATTGACAAAAAGGTAATGAACAACACTGCAGCTCCCAAGGGGGTAGTGCGCTACATGGAGGTTCCACCGAGATTATCTTTATTGTCATCCCATGACCCATGGCTATTAAACCTGATTTCATGAGAAAGAAAGAATTTAGCATCCAGTGACTGTAACATGTGTCATACATGGTAATCACAGCGGCACAGTCCCATTTAATTACAGGGTGTCTGGTGTGGGGATAGTGCTGACAACCACCACTGTTTGCAAAAACTGTTCTGCATCACAGTTGAAAATGTGGATGGTGCTTGTGGATGTCGCTGTTGCCCTTGGAAATGTGGACACAGGGGGTGGTGTGGCCGGGGACTGCGGAGAAGTTGGTCCCTTACAGTTGGGACATCACAAGAGAGACATTTTTTTACTATGAGTTAGTGACTGCTGCCTTAACCTGTAATTCTGCCACCAGGTGTCACTGAGGTGCACCAAGAAAATGTAGTATTACAGTTCCACGCACGCTGAACCAACAAATGAGGGGGCGGAGCCACACCCAGGAGGAGAAGATCCCAGCGTTCAGCATGCCATTGTAGTGTCATATTTTGCTGCCTATCACAGAATGCTACGGAAGTGACGTTGCCACCAGAAATTTTGCACTACGCATGCGCGATGCGTTCCAAATGCTTGCACCATGCGTTTCAGAGTATTTTCGACAATGTAGTTTAGTGAAACCATCAGATAATGTCACGGGAGTGAGGGGAGGTAATCGTGACATTAACTTTAGACAGAGCAGAGAGCAGCGGAGAGAGAGCAGGTAACCGTGGCTCAGGGAGGGGATTACCTCCCCTCACTTCTCTGACATTATCTGACGGTTTCACTGGTCTGCATTGTCACAAATCATTTGGAACGCATGGCGCAAGTGTTTGGAACGCATCGTGCATGCGCAGTGCTAAATTTCTGGCGGCAACGTCACTTCCGTAGCATTCTGTGATAGGCAGCAAAATATGACACTACACCATGCACCACACGCAAGGCGGAGGAAGATGGCGAAGAGTGTTCAGAGCACACCCGCCATGCAGCGGCCACCTTGTATGAAGGATTGGGTCCTAATCAACACTGGTATACGGTTGGAGCTCACTGGAGGACTGGCGTTGGGAGTCATTGAAGGTGTGGAAAGACTTTGCATGTTGTGTCCCATATGTCGGAAACCAACAGTCGGAGTCAGTGCTTGGGCACGGTGTGGGCATTTTAGTGCTCAGTAGACATGGGCGCCGTCAATAAATTTGTTTCGTTCCGTTATGATTCGTATTAAAATTAATTCGTACTTCGTATTTCGTGTCCGAAATTCAATTTCAATTCGTACGAAATACGAATTGTCGTTAGGTTCGTTATCTTGTACGAACGTTCTTTACAATGAATTTAAAGGCAAAAATATACCTCCAATATGACAGTCGATGCTGATGGAAGTTTGGTTTTTAACCGCAATATTCGAAATTCCGTTGAAGAATTTCCTATCCGAAATACGAATTTTCGTTAGATGAGGGGCTAAACAAAAGTTTGTATTTTGTACAAAATTTGGACGCATGGCAATTCGTATTTCGGATCCTCCCAAACCTACGAATTTAGGGAAATTCGTACGAATTTGAGATTCGTACAAAACTAATCGCACAAAACTAATTGCACATGTCTAGTGCTCAGCTTACCCGTCTGGGACCCGATCAACAGGAGGTCAGATACTACTCTCACCACCGGACTTTGTCTGCCGCAGGCACAGGTGACCCGGAGGCCTGTCACTTTGAAGTCTGAGTCCAACGCATTATTCAGAGTGATGCTGGTCGGCCTATAATGGAAGCGTTTAAGGTCGGAAACTAAAGCTGAAATCAGGAGGGGATCACCAGAAGAGGCTAAATTACAAAATACGAATACAATCAGAAATGGGGCATCTCATGTATTCCATCTAATTGCTCTCTGGTTTACCCCAGAATAAAGCCTTAGAAAACTTCCAAAGCTGTTTATGTCTTGATGTAGCATGGGACAGGAAGAATGGGGTTATTTGACAAAAAGGTAATGAACAACACTGCCGCTCGCAAGGGGGTAGTGCGCTACATAAATAAGAATCACCAGCATCATAAAACGCAAATATGCAAAATTGAAAAATACATTGAATAACAAGGATACAGAATTCTAACTGCAAGGAACTCTTCAGACACAAGGTGGCGATAAAGTACCTTGAATAAGACCTAACGGATCTAGAACTACTAATGTATAGAGCAAATATAGTCCAATATTATAGAGCCATTTATTCCAAACTGCATACAGATGTGTCAGGCTTTCTGACTATTATTAGTGAATGGCAGGAAAACCATATTCTATAGAGTAGAGGTTTGGAACTCAAAGAAACAGTATAGCTATTTGGCTTCATGCGAACAGGACACTTTAAACTTTTATGCAGCGTACACACGATCGGAGTTTCGGCCAGCAAAAGACCAATGAGAGCTTTTCTTCGGAAAATTCGACCGTGTGTATGCTCCATCGGAATTTAGCTGGCCGAATTCCCGCCAGCAAAAATTTGATAGCATATTCTCAATTTTCCTGATGGAAAAACTTGGAAAATTGGAAATTCCAATCGTGTGTATGCAATTCCGACACGCAAAAACTCATGCATGCTCAGATTCAACTACAAGATGGAAGCTATTGGCTACTAGGTATTGAACTTCCTTTTTCTAGTCCCGTCGTACGTGCTGTACGTCACCGCATTCCGGGTGTTCGGAATTTGGTGTGACCGTGTGTAGGCAAGACAGTCAGAGCTTTTTCCGACAAAAATTCAGATTTTGTGTACGTGTGTGTGCATTAGAGGCATTTCACTTTTTTTGCTGCCTCGGGTCCAGGGGGGGGGGGGGGTCAACGGGGCAATTGCCCCCCCCCAAGAATGCGGGTGAGTGAGTGGGCCGGTGGCTCCGTGGGCAGGCCGGGCTGCCAGGCGGCTCTGTTAGTGAGCGGGTGGGAGGCTCGGCAGCAGGTGAGCAGGCGGCTGGGCGACGTGGCAAGTGACAATCCGCATCTGGTGACAGGGGATGTGGCAAGTGACAATCCGCATCAGGTGGCAAGTGACACACTCAGGGCTCCCACTAATTCTGCATTATGGTGAGTTGAATGATTTCATTTTATACTACAATGTAATAATAGAAATAATGCACTTCAATCATCCTGACACCATAACAACCATGGTTCCGTGATGATTGAAGCGCCAACACCAGCCATTTCCCCGATAAATTGCCCCCAAAAAAAGTATTTTCTGGCAGTGCCCCTCCCAAGACTAGACTCTGGATCCGCCCCTGGCTCAGGCTGGGTAGGATCAACTTCAAAGAAGTTCAGATCCTAAGGATTGATTCACATCTATGCATTTTTGGTGCTTTTTGCATTTTGCAGATTTGTACTATAGTCCATTCACTATGGTTTCCTATGGAACACGTTCTGTAGTGCAAATCTGCAAAATGCAAAAAAGCAATAAAAAATGCCATAGGTGTGAATCCAGCCTAAACCTGAACCCTATTGAAATCAATGTGAGCTGAATCTGTCAAATTAAAATGCTCATTTTCTGGGCTAATGGGTATCAAAATAATGGCATGGGGCAGGATTGCCCTGGGGAAGATTTACCAAAGCAGCATTCTTGTCCAACATCAGTGGCTGACCTCACAAATGTGTTTCTGGAAGAATGGTCAAACATTCCCATAGACACACTCCTAAACTTTGTGGACAGCCTTCCCAGAAGTTGAAGTGTATTATATTATTATTATACACGATTTATATAGCGCCAACAGTTTACACAGCGCTTTACAATGTATAAGGTGGGACAACACAATTACAGTACAATACAAAAGGTACAGGAGGGCCCTGCCCATAGAGCTTACATTCTAAAGGGAGGGGGTGGTGGTACAAAAGGTAATAGCAAAAATAGCAAAATAGGTAATAGCAAAAAAAAAAAATATGTATAATAATAATAATATATTATATAAAAATAAAATAAAGAAATTACTAAATAATAGGGGGAAAAAAATCAGAAGGAAAACCATAGGGGAGGAAAGATTTATTATAGGTATTTATATAGCACTGACAATTTACACAGCACTTAACATATATACTGTATTGTACAGTCATTGGTCCCCGCCCTCAAGGAGCTTAGTGCTGATTAGGGTTAATTAAGGGTTATTAGGAGGTGAAATTGGAATGCAGTTTATCGTAAAAATTTATTTGTAGGTTTCTTTAGAGATTTCATATGCATATCAAATATTCTAATAGTAAATACAATGAAATAGTACATTGATTCATCTTATATACTCAATGACACTTGCAGAATATCTGCAAGTGTCATTTTACACAGGAGCGACAGTTTTTTGACAGCCGTTCCTGTTCTGTAATACAAAATCAAAATGACAGCCGGTATTTGCTGGTAATATCAATTGGGGGAATGGTGGGGAATGGTGGTGGGGGAAGAAATGCATCCCAAAAACTTTGCTGAACTGGGGAAAGGTTAGAACTGCTATCCAGAGCTCCATAAATTTCTGTTCTGGAAACAACCTTTTTACCAGACAGGATATGAAGGATGTTCTAATTCTCTCCTACTCCATCCAAAAGGAAAGAAAAGGTTTGGGGATAGACACACATTAACCACTGCAGCCCCGGAAGATTTTACCCCCTTCCTGACCAGAGCACTTTTTGCGATTCGGCACTGCGTTGCTTTAACTGACAATTGCGCAAAAGGCGTATATTGGTTTGCGCAAAAGTTAATGTCTACAAAAGAGGGGAAAGATTTAGGGACTTTTTATAAAGTTTTTACTAGTAATGGGGGGATCAGTGATTTTTATTGGGACTGCGACATTGCAGCGGACAAATCTGACCCTAAGTGACACTTTTTGGTGACCAGTGACACCAATACAGTGATCAGTGCTATAAAAAGGCGCCAGCAGGCAAGGGGTTTAACACTAGGAGTGATCAAAGGGTTTAGTGTTCCCTAGGGAGGCGCTTTCTAATGCCGCGTACACACGAGCGGACTGTATGGCGTACTTAGTCCGTCGAAACACATTTCAGCGGACAATCCGCTCGTGTGTGGGCTTCAGCGTACTTTTTCAGCGTGCAGTCCGGCGTACTAAGTATTTCGGTTTTTTTGAAATTCTGTCCGTCGTACTTTGGTTTCAGCGGACAATACAGTCGTCAGTAAGCTAGTTCGACGGACTAAGAATGGCGCATGCCCAGAAAGGATTTACATGGCGGAAGGGTGCTTTGCTGTGTCTTGGACTTCCTATTTCTAGTCCCGTCGTACGTGCTGTACACGTCATCGCGCAAGCTTTCGACGGACTGTTTGTGTATCCGTGTGTGGTCAAGTCCGTTCAGTGGAAAGTACGACGGACTGTCCGTCGGATTGTATGACGAACTAAGTATGCCATACAGTCCGCCCGTGTGTACGCGGCATAACTGTCAGGAGGACGGACTGACTGGGAGTACCGAGAGATCGCTATTTCTGATCACTAGGAACAGCTGATCTCTCTCTCCTCCCCTGTCAGAATGGGGATCCGCCTCATTTACATAGACAGATTCCCCATCTGCCTCTCTTTACCGCTACAGTAGCTTTGCAGTGAGTTTTTCAAACTTTTTTTAACGTTTTTCCAATAGCGTTTATTAGCGTTTTTTTTTTTTTAAAGAAATTTATTTATTTTCAATGGATCAAAAACGTTAAAAAAAAACGCAGGTGAGACACTTTTTTGAAGGTTTATCAACGTTTATCAGTGTTTATGCACGTTCAACTTTTTTAATCACTTCAGCCCCAGAAGATTTTACCCCCTTCCTGACCAGAGCACTTTTTGCGATTCGGCACTGCGTTGCTTTACTGACAATTGCGCAGTCGTGCAACATTGTACCCAAACAAAACTGACGTCCTTTTTTTTCCCCACAAATAGAGCTTTCTTTTGGTGGTATTTGATCACCTCTGTGATTTTTATTTATTGTGTTAGAAACAAAAAATAAATGTGACAATTTTGAAAAAAACTAGTTTCTTTCCTCAGTTTAGGCCGATATGTATTCTTATACATATTTTTGGTAGAAAAAAAAATCGCAATAAGCGTATATTCATTGGTTTGCGAAAATGTTATAGCGTCTATAAAATAGGGGATAGATTTATGGCATTTTATTATTATTTTTTTTATTAGTAATGGCAGCGATCTGCGATTTTTATCATGACTGCGACATCATGGCGGACACATTGGACACTTTTGACACTATTTTGGGAACATTGTCATTTATACAGCGATCAGTGCTATAAAAATGCACTGATTACTGTGTAAATGACACTGGCAGGGAAGGGGGTAAACACTAGGGGGTGTATATTTGTTTAGCTATCCCTAGAACTACATGGTTTAAGCACGTGTTACGAATTTCTGTGAACTGTGTTTTATACATTGTTATGTTCTATTTTCTGTACCGTTATATAACCTTTTTGTTTCCAAATAAAGAATTTATAAAAAAAAAAAAAAAAACACTAGGGGCGATGAAGGGGTCAAGTGTGTCCTAGGGAGTGATTCTAACTGTGGGGGGAATGGGTTACCACTGACATGACAGCGATCAGTGCTCCTGTTGACTTTCTGTCATATCACTAGAAAGAACGGAGAAATGCCTTGTTTATAAAGACATCTCCCCATTCTGCCTCTGCACATCGCAATTGCGTGCCGCCGGAGAACACAGAGTTCCCGGGACCTGCGGGCAGGCTCCTGCGGCCGGCGCACGCCGGATAGGCGGCAAATTCAAAGGGACGTACAGGTACGCCCATTTGCCTGCCTGTGCCATTCGGCCGACGTATATCTGTGTGCGGCGGTCGTCAAGTGATTAAGCATACAACTTGGTATAGTAATGCGGGGCCACTAATAGGACTAAGTAATGCCACATCGAATAAACGTGTAGAATAAACTATGGTAGAAACTGGAGCAAACAAGTCACCCTTTCACAGATTCAATAAATTGGCTTAGCAAAACAATGATAACATCTCTGACAAAACACAGACAGGGAGGTGGGCAATACTATAAGGCTCCATGCACACTGAAGCTCATAAACGCCCTCTATGTTATCCTATGTGTCTATGCACACAGGGGCGTTTGTGGATGTATATCAGCAGTAGAGTTTATGGGCTGTTGTCTGAACGCCATAAAGTCGCGTTCAGGAGCTGTTTTTCTGACCACAAAAAAAAAACAGAAACGCCCTAACCACAAGCCGACCGGCTCCTGTAGATATATATGTCGGCAGAATGGCGCGGCTGGGCAAAGTAACGCACCGTACGATCGTGTCACGGAGCTGAAGAACGGGGAGATGCCAATTTAAACACAGCATCTCCCTGTTCTGCCTAGTGACAGGACACAGATCGCCTGCTCCCTGCCATCGAGAGCGGCGATCAGTGTCGTGTCACTGCTAGCCCATCCCCCAGACAGTTAGAAACACTGCCCAGGACACACTTAACCCCTCCCCCTTCACTGCCAGTGACATTTTTACAGTAATCAAAGCAATTTTATAGCATTGATCGCCGTATTAAAGCCAATGGTCCCAAAATTGTGTCAAAATTGTCCGATGTGCCCGCCATAATGTCGCAGTCATGATAATAATTGCTGATCGCCACCATTACTAGTAAAAAAAAAATATTGATAAAAAAGCCATAAAACTATCCCCTATTTTGTAGACGCTGCCTAGAGATATGACCGAGATCACTGCTCCTTGTCATCGGGAGCAGTGATCGCTGTGATGTCATTAGTAGCCCATCCCTCCCTACAGTTAGAACACCTACCTAGGACACACTTAACGCCTTGATCGCCCCCTAGTGTTTAACCCCCTTCCTGGACAGTGTCATTTACACAGTAATCACTGCATTTTTATAGCACTGATTGCTGTATAAATGACAATGGTCCCAAAATAGTGTCAAAAGTGTCCGTTGTGTCCACGGTGATGTCGCAGTCATGATAAAAATCGAATATCGCTGCCATTACTAATAAAAAAAAATATTAATAAAAATGCTATAAATCTATCCCCTATTTTGTAGACGCTATAACTTTTGCACAAACCAATCAATAAGCGCTTATTGCGATTTTTTTTTTTTTTTTTACCGAAAATATGTAGAAGAATACATATCGGCCTAAACTGAGGAAAAAAAATATGTTTTTTTATATATTTTTGGGGGGATATTTATTATGGCAAAAAGTAAAAAATAATGCATTTTTTTCAAAATTGTCGCTCTTTTTTTGTTTATAGCGCACAAAATAAAAACCGCAGAGGTGATAAAATACCACCAAAAGAAAGCTCTATTTGTAGGGGGAAAAAAGGACATCAATTTTGTTTGGGTACAATGTCGCACGACTGCGCAATTGTGAGTTAAAGCGACGCAGTGCCGAATCGCAAAAAGTGCTCTGGTCAGGAAGGGGGTAAATCCTTCCGGAGCTGAAGGGGTTATAAAAGTTGACCGCGCATAAGCGCTGATAAACGTCGATAAACGTTCAAAAAAGTGGCTCACCAGCAATTTTATTTTTTACGTTTTTGATCCATTGAAAATAAATAAATGTCTTTAGAAAAAAAAAAAACGCTAATAAACGCTATTGCAAAAACAAAAAAAAAAGTTTGAAAAACTCAATGCATAGCTACTGTCGTTTTTATAACGTTATTTTGATGTCCAGTGTGCATGAGGCATAAAACTTTATTATAACAGCTGGTATCTATACTTGGAGCTGAACTCCAGGATATGCAAATGTTGTCTAAATACAAATATCAATTGTATTCCTCCCTGAATCTTGGTGTATTTTGTGTATTTATTCCAGATCTGTGTAGTAATCCAGTGTAAGACTTTCCCTTGGTAATAAAGACCGCTCACTGCTGCTCTCTCTCCTCGTGCAGGGGGACTGGTTTTGTCTCCGCCCCTCCTGTCGTTTTCTGAAGTGGGTGGAGCCTGCTGGGTCCCTCCCACCGCTCTGCTTTCTGCACAGGCTACGTACAGCACAGTGATGATGGCACTGCTACTTTTATAAGGTAATATCTGGGTTTGTAAAAGCACACAAAGTCGATTTATATCTCTTGAGGAATATCATCCTGACGTCACATGGTACTGCCACTGATGCGTTTCGTCACGTGACTGTGACTTAACTGATTAACCACTTCCGGAGTGCCCACTGTACGTACACTGAGGCAGGGCGGCCCGGCTGTGCGAACTGATGTACGTCGGTCTGTGCATTAGATGCAGCGGGCATGCGCCCACCGCCAGAGGCGCCGGCAACACACCGTCGGAGCTTGCCAGGGGGTCTGGCGGAATCGATGTCTGCCAGCCACCCGCGTTTGCGGTAAAGAGAGGCAGAAGGGGGATCTGTCTATGTAAACAAGGCGGATCCCCATTCTGACAGGGGAGGAGAGAGAGAGATCAGCTGTTCCTAGTGATCAGAAATAGCGATCTCTGGGTACTCCCAGTCAGTCCGTCCCACTGAGGCCGCGTACACACGCGCGGACTGTTCGCCCAACTTTGTCCGCTGAACAGTGTTTGGGCGGACAGTCCGCTCGTGTGTGGGCTTTCAGCGGACAGTTTCAGCGGACAGTTTGACGAACAAGGTTTTACGGAATTTCCGAAAAACTGTCCGCTGAAACCTTGTTTCAGCGAACAGTCCGCTCGTGTGTAGGCTTGTTCGTCAAACTAAGTTCCGCGCATGCTCAGAAAGGATTTACACGCCGAAAGTTATAATGCAGTGTATAGGACGTCGTATTTTCCGTCCCGTCGTACGTGCCGTTCACGTCATCGCGCACGGTTTCAGCAAACTGTTCGTCCGTCGTGTGTGGCCATGTCCGTCCATGCTAATTTTGAGCGGACTGTTTGCCGAAACTGTTTGACGGACAAAGTTGGGCGAACAGTCCGCGCGTGTGTACGCGGCCTGACAGTTAGAAAGCGCCTCCCTAGGGAACACTAAACCCTTTGATCACCCCTAGTGTTAAACCCCTTCCCTGCTGGTGCCTTTTTATAGCACTGTCTTGGTGTCACTGGTCACCAAAATGTGTCACTTAGGGTCAGATTTGTCCGCTGCAATGTCGCAGTCCCAATAAAAATTACTGATCCCCCCATTACTAGTAAAAACTATTTAAAAAAGTCCCTAAATCTTTCCCCTATTTTGTAGACACTGTAACTTTTGCGCAAACCAATCAATATACGCCTTTTGCGATATTTTTGTACCAAAAATATGTAGCAGAATACATATTGGCCTAAACTGATGAATAAAATAGTTTATATATATATATATACACACACGCACACACACAAAACAATTGTCAGTCTTTTTTTGTTTATAGTGCAAAAAGTACTATGCAGAATTGCATAGTAGCCCATTGTGTGTCACTTACCTGAAACTGAAGCCTGCGATGTGTCCGATGTCCCTGCTGGCTGGAAGCATCCATCTTCACCCCTCTTCCTTCCGGGGCCGCGAACTCCGGCTCCGTGACTGGCCCGGAGTCGCGTGACACCACTCCCGCGAACTGCAAGTCTACTTGAAAGTGCAATCACCCTAAATCTAATGCGACGTACACACGACCGGAATTTCCGGCAGACTAGGTCCGACGGGATCAGTCCGTCGGACAATCCGATCGTATGTGGGCTAGTCTGGTCGTTTTTCAAAAAAACCATCAGACGGACCTAGACTCTGACGGACTAAAATCGGGGAAACCGTTTGTCTGTATGCTAGTCCGACGGACCAAATATGACGCAAGGGCAGCAATTGGCTACTGGATATTGAACTTCCTTGTTTAGTCCCGTTTACGTCATCACATTCAAAATGAACGTACTTTCGAAAGGACTTAGTCCGTTCATGTGTGGCCAAGTCCATTCGTTCAGAAAGTCCATCGGAACTCCACCGAAAATCTGTCGGGAAGACCGTCGGACCTAGTCTACCGGAAAGTCCGGTCGTGTGTACGCGGCATTAGGGGTAGATCTGAAATTAGTGGAAACTCTGCTGATTTTATCATCCAATCATGTGCAAGCTAAAATGCTTTTTTTTTTAAATAAGCAGAGCACAATTTTGGGACTTTAAATGAAGTGAGCATCAAAGAGGTGCCCGCCTCCATCCCTATCAAAATATTAAAAATGAGGGGAGGGGGAAAAAGGGAAGAGGGTGGGACTTTAGATGAAGCACACAGCAAGTAAAAAAGTTGTTCAAGCGACTAGAAAATGACATTTATTCATATTTCATAATCCATAATCCACCATAAAACATTTTGGGCATCAAGCCTCTAACAAACATTTTGGGCATCAAACCTCTATAAGGTGGATCTTAAATAAACATACAATGTATAAAAATGTATCACAATCCGATAGATCTTAACATTTGAAAAAAGCAGCAATGACAATTAATGCATATAGTACACAGAGTAATAATAAATTATATTGAATACACATAAAATCAAATGATGTCTTATTTTTCCATGATTAATGTAGAAATAAAAAATGATAAAGGCTCGACGCGTTTCGCGGCACGACAACCGCTCATCAGGAGCAAAATAATGGAGTAAATCTAAAAAAATAAAAGAAAAAAATGAACAAAAGATAAAAAAATAAAATAACAAAGATTGAATAAGAAATATAAAAGGAAGAGAAGTATAATTTTATAATTAATGAGAGCTATGCATCCAACTCACGTCTGCACCCACACACCAGCAGATTAGCATCGAGGATCGCCACAACATCGCAGAGCAAAACTCCCGGTCACCACAAAGGCCAGCATGGGCGATAACACCCACCACAGGCACCTCCAAAGTGAAAATGTGCATGTGTGATGTGTGAATGAAAATCCCAAAGGGGAGCCTAAGTGAAAATAATTGAAAAAAAAATTGATGTTAATAATGTATATATGTTAGTGTATCAACAAAGTGGAAAAAAATAAATAAATAAATTGCATGTCCCCCTCGGATCTACAGCGACTTTACTTCCAAGTGCACTTGCAGTGCAAAGTAGATTTCCCTTTAGTAAATAACCCCCTCTGTAACCCTCAGAAGTGATCTAAATCCCATTGCATGCTTGAAACCCACAAAACGCCCTTTTTTTCGCCATTTCCCATCGATTCCAATTTTTCGTCAGTCTCTTAATTTTTACAACAATTTTGGGGAAATTAAAAAAAATCTGTTTCATTCGTTTTTCCTGCCCTTTGCTTTGATGTAATTCTACCTTGTTAGCACCAGGGAGGGACATATAGAACAGGTAAAAGTCCACATATAATGGATACCGGATCTCTATGCTGTAACCAGTTTCCCATCAATTTATTACCTTAAACAAACACTGGCAGTGAAGGGAGAAGTTGAAGTGTAACTAAGAAAGAAAAGGTTTCACAATACATTGTCACTGATACCATTAGTCATTCTATTCTGGGAGAGTCCTGTAGGTAATGCAGTGCTGGGCTGTGTGTGCACAGCAAACTGGGCATCTAATGTAAAAATGATTGACCGAAAAATTCCATTTACAATGGAACTTCCTATATCAATCTTCCCTGTCACTGCAGTAACGTGACACTTCTTCCCACACCTACAGTCCTTTTGTGGACAATTGTCCCATGATTTCAGAAATAGGTGTACAAAATAAGAAGTGAAACATTTTTTTATGCATTAAAAGTAATATTCCATTCATTGTTCTTTTAGTTTAAATAGAGTGGAGAAGAGATAGCACTTCTTATATTGCTATTAGAAATGACACCCATGGCAGATGATGAAGTGTACTGTATGAAGTATAAGCAACATTTTGGTCTTCACCAGAGCACCCTACAAGAGTGATGGGCCGGAGACCCCAGTGGTCTTTTGGGCTTGCTGCAAAATGACACCAGGTCACAGTCCTCAAGATCATCCCACCAAAGGGGTTGCAGGAACAGGGTGGCTACATTGTGGTGATAGAGTACAGGATAACAGAAGATGAGAGTGTGAGCAGAGGTGGAGGCAACGGCAGACAAGAAAGGAGTACGTTTTCAGGCAAAAGTTGAAGCAGGCAGCAGACAGGAGAGTAGTTTGTGTCGAGGCAGAGGCAGAGGCGGGGGCAGTGGCAGACAAGAAAAATTTCAGTGTCCAAGCAGAATTTGAGGCAGGCAGCAGACAGGGGAGTAGTTTGTGTCCAGGTAGAGGTGGAGGCAGGTGGCAGACAAGAGAGTAGTCAGTGTCGAAGCAGGGGTGGAGGCAGGCAGAAGACAATAGAGTAGTCAGTGTCCAGGAAGAGGATAAGGGAAAGTGGAAGTGTGAGCAGATTGCTATTAGAAATTACATCCATGGCAGGTGATGTGGGCTTACCCAAGGTATGAAGTATAAGCGACATTTTGGTCTTCCTCCGAGCACCCCACAAGAAGTGACGGGCCGAAGACCCCAGTGGTCTTTTGGGCTTGCTGCAAAATGACACCAGGTCACAGTCCTCAGGATCATCCCACCAAAGGGGTTGCAGGAACAGGGTGGCTACATTGTGGTGACAGAGTACAGGATAACAGAAGATGAGAGTGTGAGCCGAGGTGGAGGCAACGGCATACAAGAAAGGAGTACATTTTCAGGCAAAAGTTGAAGCAGGCAGCAGACAGGAGAGTAGTTTGTGTCCAGGCAGAGGCAGTGGCAGACAAGAAAAATTTCAGTGTCCAAGCAGAATTTGAGGCAGGCAGCAGACAGGGGAGTAGTTTGTGTCCAGGTAGAGGTGGAGGCAGGTGGCAGACAAGAGAGTAGTCAGTGTCGAAGCAGGGGTGGAGGCAGGCAGAAGACAATAGAGTAGTCAGTGTCCAGGAAGAGGATAAGGGAAAGTGGAAGTGTGAGCAGATTGCTATTAGAAATTACATCCATGGCAGGTGATGTGGGCTTACCCAAGGTATGAAGTATAAGCGACATTTTGGTCTTCCCCGAGCACCCCACAAGAAGTGACGGGCCGAAGACCCCAGTGGTCTTTTGGGCTTGCTGCAAAATGACACCAGGTCACAGTCCTCAGGATCATCCCACCAAAGGGGTTGCAGGAACAGGGTGGCTACATTGTAGTGACAGAGTACAGGATAACAGAAGATGAGAGTGTGAGCCGAGGTGGAGACAGCGGCATACAAGAAAAAAGTAAGTGTTCATGCAGAAGTTGAAGCAGGCAACAGACAGGAGAGTAGTTTGTGTCCAGGCAGAGGTGGAGGCAGCAGCAGGCAAGATAGTAGTCAGTGTCCAGGCAGAATTTGAGGCAGGCAGCAGACAGGGGAGTAGTTTGTATCCAGGCAAAGGTGGAAGCAGGTGGCAGACAAGAGTAGTCAGTGTCCAGGCAGGGGTGGAGGCAGGCAGCAGATAAGAGAGTAGTCAGTGTCCAGACAGAGGTGGAGGTAGGTGGCAGACAAGAGAGATGTCAGTGACCAGGCTGAGGTGGAAGCAGGCAGAAGACAAGAGAGTAGTCAGTGTCCAGGCAGAGGTGGAGGCAGGCAGAAGACAAGAGAGTAGTCAGTGTCCAGGCAGAGGTGGAGGCAGGCAGAAGACAAGAGAGTAGTCAGTGTCCAGGCAGAGGTGGAGGCAGGCAGAAGACAAGAGAGTAGTCAGTGTCCAGGCAGAGGTGGAGGCAGGCAGAAGACAAGAGAGTAGTCAGTGTCCAGGCAGAGGATAAGGGAAAGTGAGAGTGTGAGCAAATTGCTATTAGAAATTACATCCATGGCAGGTGATGTGGGCTTACCCAAGGTATGAAGTATAAGCAACATTTTGGTCTTCCCCCGAGCACCCCACAAGGAGTGATTGGGAACCTCCATGGTTTAGGAGATATTTACAAAAAAGCAGAGTGCCGATGACATACGGCGCATGCACACTTTAGAAAGGGCATATCGTGCCCTTTCTAATAGGGGTCATGCTGTGACTGGCGGCTCCCGCGCACATGCGAGGGAGCAACGCCACGCGACTCCAGCCAGTCACCGAGCTGGAGTTTGCGGCCCCGGAAGGAAGAGGGGAGAAGATGAACGCTCCCTGCTAGTGGGGAACCTGTGACATCGCTGGCTCCGGTTTCAAGTGACACATAATGGGCTACTATGAGATGCATAGCAGCCCAGTATTCTTTACATTTGCAGGGAAATAAAGAGGAAGTAAAACCGACCAGGGTTTACTTCCTATTTAAAGATACATTTTGATGTAGAATTGATATGCAGGGAGTTTTACTTTCCACAGTGCTTAGATTGTCACTTATACTTAAATAATACCTCTAGATGTAAAGAAGGTTACAGCCTAACAATAAAAGGCTTTATCAGTTACAGTGGTCAAAGTAGCTTCTTCACACAGCATCTTTTAATTGTAAGCTCTCATGATCTGGGCTCTCCTTTTTTTGTGTAGCACTTTTCCTGGAAAATACACCCAGGTTTTCTTTACTAGTACAGAGGCTGCCGGTCACAAGCACAATTCTACACACACCTATCATACAGTAAATTATGTGGTCAGGGAGCAGTATCAGAACCTACATAAGCTATGGCACCAACATCCCATTTAGATAAGAGAAAACATTGGGGAGATATGGGACTTTATGGGTGCAAAGCATTGAAACAACAATATGTAAAATATATACACATTTTATCAAATAAACAATGTCATATAAACAATACATGCAATATAATCATGACCATAGGTGTGTGCAAGGCATCATATTGATGACAATGACTTACTGTAGTCATGTTCATGTTTTTTTCTACATGTTTCGCTGTATGGCTTCTTCAGGAAAGAATGTGGGGGTTTATTTATTTTAGATATAAGAACCTATAATTTGACAACTCATGATATGATGCCTATCCTGTGCAGCTCGATGTGAGGCTGGTTGGAATCCCTGGGGGCCCCATGTCGAGCTGCACAGGAAAATAGGCATTGTTTGATGATTGGGGGTCCACGTTATCTCCCTTTGTCTCTGATGGGACCATGAGCCCGAATTCATGGAAGGGTTGCTTTTAACCCACAGTTGACAGTTGTGTAATGATCTTTTTTTTTTTTGCGATACAATTCCTGTTATCTTTTGGACGGTTGAGGCTCCCTGTTTAATAGTCTATTATTTCCAGATTGCTACATTCCAAGATACCTGTAAACATCTGATATTATATTACTCATCCCTCCCTACTGGTGATCTGGTAATATTCGGTAGTTTATGGTTATGTGGATGCAGTACATGGCCGGATCTCATTCTTCATCTAATTTTTAACACGGTTCAGACCCCCACATTCATATCATGAGTTGTCGAATTATAAGTTCTTAGATCTAAAATAAACAAACCCCCACATTCTTTCCTGAAGAAGCCACACGGCGAAACATGTAGAAAACATGAACGTGACTACAGTAAATCATTGTCATCAATAGGATGCTTTGCACACACCTATGGCCATGATTATATTCTATGTATTGTTTTTATGACATTGTTCATTTAATAAAATGTGTATACAGTGGTGTGAAAAAGTGTTTGCCCCCTTCCTCATTTCCTGTTCCTTTGCATGTTTGTCACACTTAAGTGTTTCGGAACATCAAACCAATTTAAACAATAGTCAAGGACAACACAAGTAAACACAAAATGCAATTTGTAAATGAAGGTGTTTATTATTAAAGGTGAAAAAAAATCCAAACCATCATGGCCCTGTGTGAAAAAGTGATTGCCCCCCTTGTTAAAACATACTATAACTGTGGTTGTCAACACCTGAGTTCAATTTCTCTAGCCACACCCAGGCCTGATTATTGCCACACCTGTTCACAATCAAGGCATCACTTAAATAGGAGCTGCTTGACACAGTAAGGTCCACCAGAAGATCCTTAAAAGCTACACATCATGCCGAGACCCAAAGAAATTCAGGAACAATTGAGAAAGAAAGTAATTGAGATCTATCAGTCTGGAAAGGGTTATAAAGCCATTTCCAAAGCTTTGGGAATCCAGCGAACCACAGTGAGAGCCATTATCCACAAATGGCGAAGACATGGAACAGTGGTGAACCTTCCCAGGAGTGGCCGGCCGCCCAAAATTACCCCAAGAGCACAGCGACGACTCATCCAAGAGGTCACAAAAGACCCCACAACAACGTCCAAGGAACTGCAGGCCTCACTTGCCTCAGTTAAGGTCAGCGTTATGCCTCCACCATCAGGAAAAGACTGGGCAAAAATGGCCTGCATGGCAGAGTTCCAAGGAGAAAACCACTGCTGAGCAAAAAGAACATCAAAGCTCGTCTCAATTTCTCCACAACACATCTTGATGATCCCCAAGACTTTTGGGACAACATTCTGTGGACCGATGAGACAAAAGTGGAACTCTTTGGAAGGTGTGTGTCCAAGTATATCTGGCATAGAAGGAACACTGCATTTCATAAAAAGAACATTATACCAACAGTAAAATATGGTGGTGGTAGTGTGATGGTCTGGGGCTGTTTTGCTGCTTCAGGACCTGGAAGACTTGCCATGATAAAAGGAACTATGAATTCTGCTGTCTACCAAGAGATCCTGAAGGAGAATGTCCGACCATCTGTTCGTGTACTCAAGCTGAAACGAACTTGGGTTCTGCAGCAGGACAATGATCCTAAACACACCAGCAAGTCCACCACCGAATGGCTGAAGAAAAACAAAATGAAGACTTTGGAGTGGCCTAGCCAAAGTCCTGACCTGAATCCTATTGAGATGTTGTGGTATGACCTTAAAAAGGCCGTTCATGCTCGAAAACCCTCTAATGTAACTGAATTAGGACAATTCTGCAAAGAAGAGTGGGCCAAAATTCCTCCAGGACGCTGTAAAAGCCTCATTGCACATTATCGCAAACGCTTGGTTGCAGTTGTTGCTGCTAAGGGTAGCCCAACCAGTTATTAGGTTTAGGGGGCAATCACTTTTTCACACAGGGCCATGATGGTTTGGATTTTTTTTCACCTTTAATAATAAACATCTTCATTACAAATTGCATTTTGTGTTTACTTGTGTTGTCCTTGACTATTGTTTAAATTGGTTTGATGTTCCGAAACACTTAAGTGTGACAAACATGCAAAGGAACAGGAAATGAGGAAGGGGGCAAACACTTTTTCACACCACTGTATATCTTTTACATATTGTTGTTTCAATGCTTTGCACCAATAAAGCCCCATATCTCCCCAATGTTTTCTCACACCTATAATACAGGCTAAGTCTAGAGGATGTATTTTTACAATTTATTGCTGAATAACTTATAACAGGAGAGGAGAGAAGTTTAGGGTCTCAGGATACTCCAAAACGATATTAACAATCAACAGGAGAACAATCCTCACACTAAATCATAACTGTCATCACACATGAAAGTCCCAAACCCAGTCCTACTCAGTGTCCTAGGAGCCGCACACCTCTCAGGTTCCAACAGAAGAGTCTCCAAATCAGGACGTCTGGCAGTGCCTCCAGCACTGATCATTTACCTGTCTTCTCCGACCCTCAGCCCAGCTACTGCTGAGCCACAGACTGTAGTGAAAATCCTCTTGCAATCTTCTCCAGGCCCTCAGCCTAACTCCTACAGAGGCCCAGACTGTAGCAAAAAAAAAACTCTTGCAATATTCTCCAGGCCCTCAGCTTAAAGTGGTTGTAAACCCTTACAAACCACTTTGACCTACAGGTAAGCCTAGATTAAGGCTTACCTGTAGGTCCAAGAAATATCTCCCAAACTTATACAGTTTAGGAGATATTTGCCCGAAGACGGGCACCGCTGTCTACGGCGCATGCGCTGTAGACAGCGGCGCGCAGGCGCACTGACCGTGGCATCCTCGATGACGAAGATGCCGCGCAATGCCGCGCTTCTCGGCTCTCGTGCGCATGCGTGGGAGTGATGTCATCACGGCTTCGCCGAATGACAGCGGCGGAGCTGCGAGACCCCACCGAGAAGATGGATGCGCCGAACTACAGGGGACAGCGGTGACTTCGCTGGCTCCTGTGTCAGGTAAGTGACACATAACGGACTACTATGAGATGCATAGTAGTCCATTATGCTTTGCCTTTGCAGGGAATGAAAGAGGAAGTAAACTCATCAGGGTTTACTTCCTCTTTAACTCCTGCTAAATCCAAGACTGCAATCCTTGACTCAGTAAAGCTGCCTCCAGGGGCAGCAGCCCCAAGAGAACTGGAACCCTCCTGGCAGAGAATGAGCACACTGGAAAGGCCTCCCGAACATTTATTACCTCCCCAGCCACCTCCTGGATACCTCTTTCCAGGGATTGGCTGGGGCTTAATAAATATTCATACTAGTCGTTTGACTCCCCCTGCCCTGTATACTTCTACGAGAAGAGGTGGGAGAAATAAAACACCCAGCTAGGAAACCCTGACCAGACAAAAGCAATCAATTGCTGCACCAGTTATTACAGTGAGTCAAAAACTACATTTAGCCTAGTAGCCTAACTAGAGGAGGGCACTACATTTGTAAAGCGCTGTGCAAACTGTTTGCATTATGTGAGGCCTGAATAATAGTAATTGTTTTTAGTGAATCCAAGAGTGTGTTGAGGGACACTTAAGCAACTTGCCTCATAAGTGGGAAGTTGCCATAGGCAAGCCTGCATTTCTCAATCCTTTTAACATGGAGGAACCCTTGAAATACCGTATTTATCGGCGTATAACACACACAGGCATATAACACGCACCCCAATTTAAGAGGGAAGTTTCAGGATTTTTTTTTTTTTTTTTTAAATAAACCTCTTTGAAGCAAAATAATGGTCAGTGAGCATCAATGCAGCCTGATTAGTGCCCATCTGCAGCTTCAGTGCAGCCTAATCTGTGCCCATCTGCAGCCTGATCTGTGCCCATTTGCAGCCTGATCTTACATAGTTACATAGTTGGCCAGGTTGGAAAAAGACACAAGTCCATCCATTTCAACCACAAAATAATAATAATAATAATATCATACAATCCCATATACTCAATTCTATACCCACAGTTGATCCAGAGGAAGGCAAAAAACCCCAGCAGAGAATAATTCAATTTGCTAAAGCAGGGGAAAAAATTCCTTCCTGATCCCCCGAGAGGCAAATGGACTTTCCTTGATCAACTTTACTTTTGCCCATCTGCAGCCTGATCTTTGCCCATCTGCAGCCTGATCTTTGCCCATCTGCAGCCTGATCTGTGCCCATCTGCAGCCTGATCTGTGCCCATCTGCAGCCTGATCTGCGCCCATCTGCAGCCTGATCTGCGCCCATCTGCAGCCTGATCTGCGCCCATCTCCCCCATCAATGCAGCTGCCTGATTAAGCCTCACCATCTCTCAATGGAGGAAATCACTGAGCTGTCATCTCCTGCTTACTCGGCTCTCAGTCTGCAGTCACACACACAGTCCCGCCTCCGCCATCGGCATTGGACCAGCTCCTGTGATAGACAGAACACTGGTCCAGTGCTGGTGGCGGAGGCGGGACTGTGTGTGTGATGTGAGAGCCGAGTGGAGGGAAGGAGACTGTTCGGTGAATACCGGGGGCGCTCATTTCCCTCCTTCCCCTCTGAGGTACGCTGTCGGCGTATAACAGGCACCCCTGATTTGCCCCCTATTTACAGGGGAAAAAGTGCGTGTTATACGCCAATAAATACGGTAACTTTCTGGGCTCAGGGTGCCTATGCTAATAATTACTATGTCTATATCTCACTGTACCTGCAGTGGTCTCCAAACTGCGGCTGTATTATTATTTATTTTATTAAAATTTTTTAATTTTTACACTGTCCCTTTACATTTTTTTTAACACTTTTATTGCTATCGCAAGAAGTGTAAACATCCCTTGCCATAGCAATAAAGCATGACAGGTCCTCTTTATGAAGAGATCTGGATCAATAAGACTCGACATATCTCCTCTACAGGGCCAGATTAAGAGCATCATGGGCCCGATGCTAAGGATTTTGGTGGGCCTTTTTATGAAAATAAATAAAATGAAAATGCAAACAATTTTTTGTTAAATTAAATTAAGGGGGGGGGGGTGATACCGAGATAGGGGGCTGAACAAGAGGGGATGAGAGGGAGGGGAAACGAGAGAGAAAGGGGGTGAGAGAAAGGGGAATAGAGAGAGGGTGTTGGGAAACAGGGGGTTGAAGGGGGCAAGAGAGAGAGAGAGAACAGGGTGAAAGAGATGGGATGAGAGATAGAGGGGGTGAGGGGGTAAAACAGAAAAAGAGGGGGGTGAGAGTGAGGGGGAGAGTCTGTGGGGGGGGGGGGGGGGGGCAGCACAGCATAGTACATTACACGGGGGGGGATAGCCCAGTACATTACATGGTTGGCACAACACATTACATGGTGGATACATGGATACAGCACATTTAATGGTGGGCAAAGCACAGCAAATTACATAGTGGGCACAGCACATTACATGGTTGGCACTGCCCAATACAGCGCATTACAAGGTAGGCACAGCACGACATGGTTGGCACAGCATATGACATGGTCGGTACTGCACAACACAGCACATTCCATGGTGGGCACAACACAGCACATGCACAAGGTGGGCACAAGACCTTATATGGTGGGCACAGCACATGACATGGCAGGCACAGCTGAGCACATTACATGGTGGGCACTGCACATTACAAGTGGGCACTGCACAGCACGTTATATGGTGGGCACTGCACGGCACAGCACATTACATGGTGGACACCGCACATGACATAGTAAGCCCTGCACAACACAGCACATTGCATGGTGGGCACAACACAGTACATGCACAAGATGAGCACAGGACCTTATATGGTGGGCACAGCACATGACATGGCAGGCACAGCTGAGCACATTACATAGTGAGCACTGCACAGCACATTATATGGTGGGCACAGCATATTATATGTTGGGTACTGCACATGGCATAGTGGGCACTGCACAAAACAAGGTGGGCACTGTATGACACCACATGACATGGTGGGCACTGCACGACACAGCACAGCACATTACATTGTGAGCACAGCACATTAAATGGTGGACACCGCACATGACATGGTGAGCCCTGCACAACACATTCCATTGTGGGTACTGCACGACACATGCCATGGTGGACAATGTACAGCACATTACATGGTAGGCACTGTATGACGCAGCACATGACATGGTGGGCACTGCACAGAAATTTACATGGTGGGCACTGTATGACACATCACATTACATGGTGGGCAATGCATGGCACAGCACATTACATGGTGGGCACAACACATTACATGGTGGGCACTGCATGGTATAGCACATTTCATGGTGGGCAATGCAACTGCACATTACATGTTAGGAACGGCATATTAAATAGTGGGCACTACTGAACAGCACAGCACATTACACAGTGGGCACAACACACTACATGCTGAGCATAACACATGGCATGGTGGGAACTGCACATGACGTGGTGGGCACTGCATGGAACAGCACATGACATGGTGGGCACTGGGAGGCACATAACATGACATGGTGGGCACTGCACATTACATGGCAGGCACTGCATGGCACAGTACATGACATGGTGGGCACTGCATGGCACATGACATGGTGGGCACTGCATGGCACATGACATGGTGGGCACTGCACATAACATGGTGGGAACAGCACACGACATAGTGGGCACTGCACATCACATGAAGAGCAATGCAATGTACAGCACATGACATGGTGGGCACTGCACGTTACATAGTGAACACTGCAATTCACAGCACATGACATACTGGACACAGCACATTTCTTGGGGGCACTGCAATGCACATGACATGACATGGTGGGCACTGCACATGACATGGTGGGCACTGGGCACAAGAGCACATTACATGGGGTCACCGGGCACAAGAGCACATTACATGGGGGGCACCGGGCACAAGAGCACATTACATGGGGGGCACCGGGCACAAGAGCACATTACATGGGGGGCACCGGGCACAAGAGCACATTACATGGGGGGCACCGGGCACAAGAGCACATTACATGGGGGGCACCGGGCACAAGAGCACATTACATGGGGGGCACCGGGCACAAGAGCACATTACATGGGGGGCACCGGGCACAAGAGCACATTACATGGGGGGCACCGGGCACAAGAGCACATTACATGGGGGGCACTGGGCACAAGAGCACATTACATGGAGGCACTGGACACAAGAGCACATTACATGGGGGCACTGGGCACAAGAGCACATTACATGGGGGCACTGGGCACAAGAGCACATTACATGGGGGGCACTGGGCACAAGAGCACATTACATGGGGGGCACTGGGTACAAGAGAGCACATGACAAGGGGGGAAGCAGCAGTGTGTCCCCTAGCACAATAATTACACAACAGTTCCCTAACACATTTACTAACCTCATGTCAACAGCATGGGAGATGTCCTTCCTCCCGGGCTCCTGCTGGATAAGACAACATCAGCGCCCCTCCCCCAGGCACAGAGGATCTGTGTGAGATCCTGTGATAGGAGTCAGATATCTACAGAGACAAGATTCAGCTGCAGAGACTTACACTTATCTCCTCCATGTGTGCAGTAAGGGGCAGAAGAAGCTTCGTAAAATTTCCGAAGCTGAACGGCGCCTGCGGCGTGAGTGGAGGTGGTAGCCCCACCATCCAAGCGGACATAGGGTTGTGAAAATTCGCTCGCCACGCTTCGCTGCGCTCGGCTCTTTTTTATTCCAACTCTATGTCCACTTGGATGGTGGGGCTAGAACCTGGACTCAGCACGCAGGCTTCGTTCATCCTCGGCTATTTTCTATTTATCTGTGTTGCTGTGTACTGCGCATGCGCAGTACACAGCAGACGCTATCTGATGGGGGACCTTATATGATAAGACACCGGCCCTGCTCCTCTACAATGGAAAGCATGAGATCAACAAAAAAAGTGTAGATCTCAAGCTTTCTAAAAAAAAAAAAAAGAAAAATGGTCTTGTTTACATTGGGCAGAAACTGAAAGTGGTGTTATGACATCGCTCCGGTCCTCCTAGACCAGTGATGGCGAACCTTGGCACTCCAGATGTTTTGGAACTACATTTCCCATGATGCTCAACTACACTACAGAGTGCATGAGCATCATGGGAAATGTAGTTCCAAAACGTATGGAGTGCCAAGGTTCGCCATCACTGTCCTAGACCAGGAGTCTCCAAACTTTCAAAACAAGACTTCAGATTTTAGGGGGGGTCAAACTGTGGTCAATGGAAGTAGAAAATATCCTGGCATCGGTACGAGTAAATAGTGCGCGTAAAAAAAATGTATGTTGGCATCAGTGGGAGATATAGTACCCCATCATTGGTGTCAGTGGGAGGAATAGTGCCCCATTATTGGTGTCAGTGGGAGATATAGTACCCCATTATTGGTGTCAGTGGGAGGAATAGTGCCCCATCATTGGTGTTAGTGGGAGGAATAGTGTCCCATCATTGGTGTTAGTGAGAGGAATAGTGCCCCATCATTGGTGTCAGTGAGAGGAATAGTGCCCCATCATTTTTGTCAGTAGGAGGAATAGTGCCCTAAGGGCTGGATAAAGGCAAGCAAAAGGCCAAACCCGGCCCAGGAGCTGCAGTTTGGAGACCACTGTCACAAACCATAGAGATTAGCAGAGGCCATCTTTCCTCAGCTAATCTCTGTGGCCACCGCTGCAAGAGCCAGATTGGTTCCTGGGGTCACCAATCATTCAGGTAAGCCCAAAAACCACAGGAATCGGCTGGTGGGGGGGAGCGGGCTACCCCTTCCACCCTGTGAAAAGTGAGCCAGCGGCCCATCAGCCACTCGAGCCTCTAGAGGCAGCTTTACTGAGTTAAGGATTGCAGTCTACACCAGGGGTCTCCAAACTTTCAAAACAAGGGGTCAGTTTACTGTCCTTCAGGTTTTAGGGGGGCCTGACTGTGGCCATTGGGAATAGAAAATGTCCTGGCATCGACAGGAGTATACAATGCAATAGGCTTGATGGTCAGTGAGAGTAAACAAAATTGGTGTTGGTGTCAGTGGGAGGAATAGTGCCCCATCACTGGTGTGTGTAGGAAGAATAATGCCCCATCATTGGTGTCTGTGGGAAGAATAGTGCCCCATCATTGGTGTCTGTGGGAAGAATAGTGCCCCATCATTGGTGTCTGTGGGAAGAATACTGCCCCATCATTGGTGTCTGTGGGAAGAATAGTGCCCCATCATTGGTGTCTGTGGGAAGAATACTGCCCCATCATTGGTGTCTGTGGGAAGAATACTGCCCCATCATTGGTGTCTGTGGGAAGAATAGTGCCCCATCATTGGTGTCAGTGAGAGGAAAAGTGTCCCACTATTGGTATCAGTGGGGGAATACTGCCCCACCATTGGTTTCAGTGGGAGCAATAGCTCTCCATCATTGGTGTCAGTGGAAGGAATAGAATTAGTGGTGGCTGGTGCTCGAAATTTTTTGGGGGGGGGGCGCAAACAAACTGAAAAATACTTTTAAAAAAAACATCAATTGCAGCCTTAGCCCCCGTACACATGGTCGGACATTCCGGCAACCAAATCCGTCGGATTAATTCCGACAGATTAATTCCGGGCGAGGTCCGGAAGTGATGTTGCATACACATGGTTGGACTAAGCTGTCAGAATTTCCAATTGCCAAGAACGCGGTGATGTAAGCCGCGTACGACGGGACTAGAAAAAGGAAGTTCAGCACCACGTCCGGCACCCTTTGGGCTCCTTTTGCTGATCTCGTGTGTATCGCGTGTTAGTAGAAGTTTGGTGAGAGACGCTTTTCAGATTTGTGATTCAGATCACTACCGCTCTTCAGTTTGTGCTTGTCTTTGCGTATCTGATAATCAGTGCGTGCAGTCAGTAAGTATTTGTTTCTCATTGTGGACTATATCTTGGTATAGTACGCTTTGATTTGAATTGCTTATTGTCTGCTTGCTTCTGCTATTCAGGTCGTTCTTTCAGGCATTGCTGTTTATCGGTGCTTTCTGGTGTCCGTTCTGACCAGCCCACCGTCTTAAACCATGTTTCGTCTATGTACTCGTCGTAGAGTTCGTGCTGTGCAGGGGCTTGGTGTTGAGCTCTTAGCTTTGACACAAGCCCAGTCCATGGACAGGGAGGGGAGGCGTTTGTGGACCAAGAATTGGTTGCGCCAGCGTGACCAGTTCTCGCACATGCCTTTGCTCCGTGAGATCCGGGAGAATAATCCTGATGATTTCAGGAATTATCTCCGGATGACGGACCCCGTTTTTCACCGTCTGCTGGCTTTGCTGTCCCCTTATATCACCAGGCAGGATACCTGCATGCGGCAAGCCATCACTCCGGAGCAGAGGCTCATCGCCACGTTGCGCTACTTGGCGACAGGGAGAAGCCTTCAGGACCTCAAGTTCTCTACAGGCATCTCCCCCCAGGCTCTGGGGATCATTATTCCAGAGACCTGTTGTTCTGCCATCATTCAGGTCCTGCAGAAGGACTATATGAAGGTAAGTTTTATCCTTTAACATCACATTGTATGTATTTAATGATTGCTAATGTCTTGGATTTCTTTCCTCGTTCCCTAATTACCATGATTGCAATATGCTGTAATTGATATGCTGTGCTCCTTTGTCCTCATGCATGCTGGAAGCTTTTCAAGTTCCTTTTTTGTCCTTCATGCATATTTGCCTTCACTAACTTCCCCACCATGCTCTTCTGGGCCCATAAAACTATAGTCTAGTCACTTACCAATGTCTTTTGTCAGCTCCATAGTATTGCTTTCCCCTAAACACCCCCTAAAATGTCTACAAATGTTATGTGTGTGCTTAAATTCATGCAGAGTGACATATTTTTTTTTTTGGTTGGGCCAAACTCATTAGGAACCCCCCTCCCCCCAACTACTAGGTCAGCTGATAGCAATCCTCTATCTGCTGACTTTCCCAAACCCAATACACACTCTACCTACCTTTTTTCTGATCACATTTATGGACAAATTCACCAAAGCATGTAGTGCAAGGGCCTGTCTCAATACTTTTAAATGCTATATTTTTTTTGTTTTTTTTCTCCTATTATTATCTTGATAGGTAATAGCAGAATATCAAAATGTGCTTCCATCTTTTTAAATTTTTGGTATTATGACACTTCTTACCTGTCCGGTGGGCTGCCAATAGTGTAAGTAAGGAGGGGCTTCCCAAAGTATCACACATTATTTAGGCATTCAGCTCTTAATCAAGTGGAGAGGGTTACCTGTCCAAAACATCCCCCCCTCATTTTTTGCAAGGGCCCATCAGATGGGGGGTGATGACTCTGATATGGGGACCTTATACTTTAGGCTTTAAATACAAATTTCCCAAAATGTTATAATGATCTTGGCCAAAAATGTTGGTGTCTAATCTGCTTGCAATGTTGATTAGCAAAATTACTAATTTTTTGTCTTGTTTCACTCCACAGTTTCCTTCAATGCCACAGGAATGGAAGACTGTGGCCTCCCACTTTGCCAGTCGTTGGGACTTTCCCAATTGTGGAGGTGCAATTGATGGGAAACACGTCCGCATTGTCCCACCCCCCAACTCGGGGTCGTACTATTATAATTACAAAGGGTTTAATAGTATCGTGATTTTGGCGGTGGTGTCAGCGACCTATGACTTCCTGTATGTGGACATGGGGCAAAATGGCCAGATGTCGGATGGTGGAGTGTTCTCACGGACGGAATTCTACTGGCGTCTCCAGAATGGCAGTCTGGGCTTGCCACCCCCAGAGGACAATCAGGAAAAACTCCCGTTCGTCTTCGTCGTGGATGAGGCGTTTGCCCTGGAAAACCATCTGATGCAGCCTTTCCCGATGGGGACCCTCACCCCGGATCAGAGTATCTTTAATTTCCAGCTGGCCAGAGCCAGAAGAGTGGTGGAGAACACTTTTGGAATACTGGCCAGCCGGTTCCGCCTTTTTTTAACGCCTATCCACATGGCGGAATATAAAATAAATCACATAGTGCTTGCCTGCTGTGTTCTGCACAATTTCTTAAAAAGACATTCAGCTAACTATGTGGTCTCAGTTGGCCAAGATGCAGACTTGCCTGAAAATGATAACCTCATGTCCCTTGAAGCTGCTCGTCTTGGCTTGCCCCCCCAAAGCGCCCGTGAGGTCCGAACCCAATACATGGAGTACTTTGTGGGTAGGGGGGCCATTGATATGCCAGACAATGTCTGAGAGGCATTTTTTAATTAATTTTTATTTGAAACTGCAATAATCTTTGTTTTCATTTACTGCTTGGCTTGGTTTTAGGTGTCTCCTAGGTAAATTTTAGATTTTTGTTGTTGTGCCTTTTTCTACAACAGTGCAAACCCAAGTTCTGAGCGAGATGAGGTGACAGTCTCTTCTTCAGATAATCTTATTATGTTGTGGGTCTGCTACACACACACCTTGTTTTTGTTAACTAATGTATGTAGTGCATTACTGACAAAAATCTTGCTCATTTTCAGCACCATGGCAGAAATATGTGGGGTCAGGAAAATGGCATGATTGTGAAAATTAACACATCACTGTGGGTGTTATTTACTAAAGGCACATCCACTATGCACTACAAGTGCACTGCAAAAGTACACCTAAAACTGCACTTGGAGTGCAAAGTGGAGTTGCCTTTAGTAAATAACACCCATTGTCACCGAAAACAACAATTTTACTCCAAATACTGCTTTTACGCATTGAAAAAGGAAGCCACCCATTTGTGATAATTTAACTTTTTAATCAAAGCACATTCACATGTGCGTTTAGAAAAGGGTTTTACAACAAACCAACATATTGGGTGTATCAAAAACATTATTTAAGGTCATTTTTTTGTAACTTGGTGTTTTTGTGTAAACAGGCATGTATCAAAGCGTAACATACAGAACATAGGAACTTACAAAGTTCAACTTTGAAAAGTGAAGACAATATCAGACCTGAGTATGTACAAACTGGGCTGATATTGCCTTCATCACATGGGGTGTCACCCCTGGAAAAGCCAAATTTGGAAGATGCACACAGTGTGTCAACATGTGCCATCTCCCATCATGGGGGATCAATGTACATGTTTTGGGGCTGCAACCCCTTCATCTCAGCCACGTTCCACAAAACACGTACATTGATCCACCATGATGGGAGATAGGGCATATTGACACACTGTGTGCATCTTCCAAATTTGGCTTTTTTGTAAAATACAAAAGTTGTTGTTTCAAAACACAAATATAAAACCCTAGCTAGTTTGGGGTGTTTCAGACTCTGCCCAAAACATCAATGATGTTCTTCATTTTATTTTGAACATCATTGATGTTTTTCTGTATATTTTCTAAATCCCGATTGCACCCCATTATCTCCCCAATCAGGATCTGGGCACTTTCACTGGTAAAATGTGATTCTTTGTCCACATCACCTACAAAAAAAAGCAAAAAAACACGCCATGTATTATAAATATGCCGACATACATTGATTAGCTTACCGGAAGCTGTGGTCTCCGACACTCACCTGTTGTGGTGACAATTTGTCTCTCCTTCCACTTCCTCCTGCTCCTCTGCTTCTGGTGTTGGAATTTCGCCTTCTTTGTGAGATGTGGGGTCCCTGGTGTCCTCAGACTTCCTGAGTCTTCTCTCTCCTATGAGAATGTAAAAAAGGAATACTTAGCACACAGAGTGCAGAAATAGGAATATGAAACATTGCTTGGAAGTGTGGCACAACTGTGTTTTTTGGCCGAGTTCAAAGGTGAGAACATTATTGTGGACACTTTGTTAAGCTGGAATACTTACCTGCAGAACGATTGAACCCATGAACTTGAAAGTGGCCATTTTAAACTGTACAACATGAAATCAAAGCACATGGAGCAGTATGCAAGCAAGAATAACCATATGAACACACGACAACTACTTACTTTTTTGAAGAACACACTTGATCCTTCTGTACTGATCATGCTCCCTCAGTTTCAGGTCTGACCAGCGTTTTCTCAGTTGATCCTTGGATCGTCGTACCCCAAAATTCTTCTGAAGACTCTTCACAACTTTAGTCATGATCTTGGTCTTTCTGATATTTGGGTTTGGGTAAGGTCCATACTTCCCATCATAGTCAGTCCTCTTCAATATGTCCACCATCTCCAACATCTCTACAAAAGACATATTTGAGGCCTTAAATCTTCTCTTCCAGGATCGGGACGTTTCAGGCTCCCGGCTTTCCTCTCCATCGTCCTCGTTAGTGGAACTCTGATTGCGCACCTGCGTTCTCTCCGCCATGTTCTCGCCCCACTGCGCCGAAAGAGAAGGGGCAGGGAATAGTCTAGAAAGAACGTCAGGGACGGGCGGAGTTTCACGCATGCGCACTGTATATAAAACGCAACACATGTGTCGTACGTACGATCTGTCAACAGAGTGAGGAGCTGACGCGACGATCATGCAAACGAAGGTAAAATTTTAACTTGGTACATCACTAGACTAGACTGCTTCTATCTAGGACTATGTTGCGACAAGATTAGGAGGGTTTATCATGGCATTATTAGTATTTTAGGGTTTGTCTTGTGTTGTGTCTTGCAGACAAGATGGATCCCTTCCAAAACGCCAATTTTAGGGGGCTATTCATTCAACTGTTCAGGGAGATGCCCTGCCTGTGGCAGATCAACAACCCATTTTATCATGGCCGAAGAAAGAGGAAGGCAGCGCTGGAGAAACTTCTTGCTTTGGTGCAGATCATGGTCCCCACGGCAGACATGACCTATGTGAAGTTGAAAATTGGTGCCATGAAGAGTACATATCTCAGGGAGAGAAAGAAGCACCTGGAGTCCCTGAGATCAGGAGATCCAGATGCCATTTATATCCCCAGGATGTTGTACTTCGAGAGGCTGCATTTTCTGGTAGACCAGGGGGTACCCAGGCCACCACTCGACTGTCTTCCTTCAAGGCTTCCTTCACCCCCAGCTGAGGCTTCCAATGTCCAACCTGGGCCTTCCAGGCAACAACATGTGGAGGGGCCCAGCTTCAGACAGGTATTGCATTGTTGAACATATTTCTTTTCGTACATTTAATGATGTTAACTAGATGTTATTATTGATCAGTAAGTTGTCATTTTACAAAGTGGTTTACATCTCAATAGACAGTAGTGAGCAAAAATGTTTGGGACGAGAATGAAAAATGCTGGGCTCAGAATGATAGTCTGTTCTATTTGGTAACATTCAATTTGCAACAGTCATGAGCACCAAATTGTGTGATTGATGAGCAAAAAACGAAATCTATGTCCCATTTTCATACACAGGAAGACCTCAGCCGGTGGGAAGCTGTGGCAAGTGGCAGCCAGGAGGCCGACCATCGCCCTCCTTCTCCTCCTCCTACCACAACTACAGGAGCCCAGCCACAGCCTGGAAGGAAGCCTGGAGGGAAGTGCCCAAGGAAGACGAGAGAGTGATGGCCTGGGTTCAGTCTGGTCTGACAGAAGATGCAGCCTCTTGAAGAACCACATCCTGGGGACATAGATGGCATCTGCTCTTCATGATCTCTAGGACTTCTGGACTAGACTTCTCTCCCTGAGATATGTACTCCTCAGGCCACCAATTTTTATTTTTCTAATTTGTTCATGTCTGCCCTGGGGGTCAAAGGCTTCGCCAAATTGACAAGTTTCTCCAGCGCCTCTTTTTAGTTGTTTGACACCTAAATAAAGTTTTTTTTTGGTTTGAAGAAATACTTGCGTATGTGTTTTACTTCAAAAAGGCCAGTTTATTTGTGAGCAGGCAGGTACATTTCAAAAATACAAAGTGAAATTAATAACAAGGGGCACCAACACCAAACAACCTCCTGTAGATTCAAAAAGAAAAACAAAATACAAAAAAGATAATAATGGTGTTGTGGTAAGTTGAAACCCAAAACACACCCCAAAAAATGCAAAGATGAGCAAACTGACAAAAAAGGAGATGTTGATGAAAAAAACAACCACAAAATTCCCCCCCCCCCCCCCCAAAAAAAAAAAAATGTGTAGATGTGACGATTTAAAATATTGTATTGCTGAAATGAGTAAAAAAGACGTTCGGGAGAAGTGTGTGTGTGACTATGAGCATCAAAAGAAGTTCATTCTTGCAGCATTGTAAAGAACAAGAGAATGCACTTCACAAAAGAATTTTTAACATTGCAGCGTGACGAATGTGCTATATCGATAACGAGCAGTAGTTTTACCTGAGCGAGTGCTTCCGTGTCCGAATTTGATTGTGAGCATGCGTGGCACCTTGTCCATTGGAGTAGGCTACACATGATCGGAGTATGTCCGATCGGAGCATTTTGTCGGAAAATTTTCGGCAAGTTGGAAAAGTTGGTCTGTCGGATATTCTGACGGAAACAGTCCGATCGAGACCACACACAGTCGGAATATCCGACAAAACGGTCCGATAGGAAACATTCCGTCGGAATCTCCGACCGTGTGTACAAGGGCTTCCACATGTTTGATGTGTCCCCGACATGGCTTCTCACAACCTGCAAATGGGACTTTTTATGGCTTTTCGTTTAACAATGTCTTTCTTCTTGCCACTCTTCCATAAAGGTCAGATTTGTGGAGAGCACGACTAATAGTTGTCCTGTGGACAGATTCTCCCACCTGAGCTGTGGATCTCTGCAGCTCCTTCAGAGTTACCATGGACCTCTTGGCTGCTTCTCTGATTAATTCTCTCCTTGCCCGGCCTGCCAGTTTAGGTGGACGGCCATGTCTTGGTAGATTTGAAGTTGTGCCATCAGGGCCGGAACAAGGGGTGGGCAGGAGGTGCGGCAAACCCTGGCGCACTGGTTTATTGCAGGGGTAGGGAGCACCCTGACCCTAACCCTAAGGGAAAGGGGGGGCGCAATTTGGCGTCTTTGCCCTGGGCGCTGGATCACCTTGTCCCAGCACTGTGTGCCATACTCTTTCCATTTTCGGATAATGGATTGAACAGAGCTCTGTGAGACGTTCAAAGCTTGGGATATTTTTTTTATAACTTAACCCTGCTTTAACCTTCTCCACAACTTTATCCCTGACCTAGCTGGTGTGTTCCTTGGCCTTCATGATGCTGTTTGTTTACTAAGGTTCTCTAACAAACCACTGAGGGCTTCACAGAACAACTGTATTTATACTGATTTACTAATTTGGTGACTTCTAAAGGCAATTGGTTCCACTAGATTTTAGTTATGGGTATCAGAGTAAAGGGTGCTGAATACAAATGCCCCCCACACTTTTCAGATATTTATTTGTAAAAAAATGTTAAAACAATTTATCATTTTCCTTCCACTTCACAATTATGTTTGTGTTGTTCTATCACATGAAATCCGAATAAAATACTTTTATGTTTTTGGTTGTAAAATGACAAAATGTGGAAAATTTCAATGGGGTACAAATAATTTTTCAAGGCACTGTATAATCTGGGAGTTTTAAATAATTTTCCAGCCAAAAATACTGAATTTTTTTTTTTTTAATATGCGTGAACATTTTTAAAAAATTGCTTGTGTGGGAAAATGGTTAATGAAAGCTGCAAATTGAAAAAAATATTTAAAAAAGAATTCATGAACAGATTAAAGATTGCACGAGATTTGAATTTATAAACTTTTTGTGTGACACAACACATGTACATGTATTAGCACAGCACACAAGGAATCGTGAAGTGTGAAGAGCCCTTAAAGTGGGGTGCCCCCTAAAAAAAAAAAATTTAAAGTCAGCAGCTACAAATACTGCAGCTGCTGACTTTTAATAATCGGACACTTACCTGTCCCAGGGTCCAGCAATGCGGGGGAACGAAGCCCCCCCCTCGTTCCCCGCTCTAGCTCGCGGCACCGTCATTCTTACTGTGGGCACCCGGCTGTGGCTTCACAGCCGGGCATGTGTGCCGTGATACACCACACAGTCATCTGGGACACATGACAGGTCCCAGATGACTGTGCGGCGCAAGGGGAAGTGATGTCACCAGCCCAGGCAAGGAAGAAGGCAGACTACGAGGGACCCCCTAGCAACAGATATTTAGAGGTGAGTAAAAAAAATACATTTTTTTCAATTATTTATTTATTTGTTTATTTTTAAGAATTTTAAACTATTTTTTATTTTTTGGTGGCAACACCACTTTAAAGTGTTTTTTCCGCTTAAAAAAATAAAAATAAATTTAAAGTCAGCAGCTACAAATACTGCAGCTGCTGACTTTTAATACTCGGACACTTACCTGTACCAGGGTCCAGCGATGCGAGGGATTGAAGTCCCGCTCATCTCTCCCTCCGCTCAGCGGCGCCGGCATTGTAACTGTGGGCGTCCGGCTTCACAGCCGGGCACCCACTGCGCATGCGCAAGCGGCGCCGTGCGCCGTGATTGGCTGTGCAATCATCTGGAACCTGAGACATGTCCCAGATGATTGACAAGAGGGAAGGGGCAGAGCTGATCTCCCGTCCTGCACCGAGGGAAGTGACGTCAAGAGCCCAGGCACTGAAGGAGGCAGACTACGAGGGACCCCCATTTAGAGGTGCGTAAAAAAAAAAAATCCCCAAATTTTTTTTGCACATAAATTACATTTTTGTTTTTAGGGTGGAACTCCACTTTAACATGAAAATTTGTCAACCTAAAATAATTGAAGAAAATGTAACCCCCGAGCCATAACAGTTTCTCTTTAATTAGAGATACCTGAGACAGGCCCCAGTGCCTGTTTACTCATCTTGTAGTACTTGGACTGATGAAAGGAAAATATATGTCAACACAAGGATTACAGCCTGTAGCAAACTACTTGGCTCTTCTGTGTGAGTCTGTACATGTCAACTGCTTCTGTCTCCGGGGGTTAATAAAGTCTCAAGCAACACGTAACAAGGCCCTGCAAACAAGCATCTGTGTACACAGGGCACACTGCCTATATTTGAACAGCATTTCCATTCAATGGTTGCATATGAAAAAAAAAATTGAAAATTCCTATCAAAATACTTACCGTAATTTTCCTTTCCTGATGGACTCCATGGCAGCAACGTGTGGGTTAAGTCCCGCCTCCACTACCCTATAGGACACTACTCCCATAAATCTTAGCTCCCTGCCCCTGGCCGTGTTCGGTAACTAGCCTACTCCAGCCATTTGGGAGGGAACTCCTGCTACCATGGAGTCCATCAGGAAAAGAAAATTACGGTAAGTATTTTGATAGGAATTTTCCATTTTCCTGACAGACTCCATGGCAGCAAGGTGTGGGATATAACTTGCCAAACACACCCGGGTGGGAAAAATGCTGAACAAATAGATTTATTTAACGCTGTCAGCCGACAGGACTTTCAAACCAAAATCAACAGAGGATAAGGATGCTGGCTCAACACAATAGTGAGACATGAAGGTATGAATTGAAGACCAGGAAGCCGCTCTGCAGATTACTTCAGGCGCAACATGACGCGAAGCCGCCCATGAGGTTGAGAGACTTCTGGTAGAGTGAGCTGTAACCGCCTCAGGAGGAGCCAAGCCTTTCTCTCTATAAGCCCATTGGATTGCCTGGACCACCCAAGCAGCGATGGATCTAACGGAGGCCTTAGCGCCTCTATTTTTCCCGTTAAACAACACGAAGAGGAAGTCAGATTGAGGAAAAGAAGCTGTAACATCCAGATATTGTTTTAGAGTACCGTATATACTCGAGTATAAGCCGAGATTTTCAGCCTCTTTTTTGAGGCTGAAAGTGCCCCCCTCGGCTTATACTCGAGTCATCGCTGTCTGCCTGCTCGATCAGCGTGTCGAGCAGACAGACAGCGGCCATTCTATAATTCAAAAGCCGCGCCTCCGGCTCCGCCTTCGCCTGTGATAGGCGGAACACTGAATTTCCCAGCAGCCTGTGTTCCGCCTATCACGGACATCGTCTCATCCTCGTACTACGGACGAGGATGAGACGATGTCCGTGATAGGCGGAACACAGGCTGCTGGGAAATTGTGTTCCGCCTATCACAGACAGGGAGGCGCGGCATTTGAACAGGGGAATGGGCGCCGACGAAGAGCGGTGATCCTGGGACGGGACCGGACGGAGGCTCGGCTCGGGACGGGACGGGACCGGACGGAGTCTCGGGACGGGACGGGACCGGACGGAGGCTCGGGACGGGACCGGACGGAGGCTCGGGACGGGACGGGACCGGACGGAGGCTCGGGACGGGACGGGACCGGACGGAGGCTCGGGACCGGACGGAGGCTCGGGACACAGGTAGGCTGGACACACAAGGCCACACACACACACACACACACACACACACACACACACACGGATGGACACACACACACACAGGGATGGATGGATGGATGGAGACACACACACACAGGGATGGATGGATGGATGGACACACACACACACAGGGATGGATGGATGGATGGACACACACACAGGGATGGATGGATGGATGGATGGACACACACACACACAGGGATGGATGGACACACACACACACAGGGATGGATGGATGGATGGACACACACACAGGGATGGACAGGCATATCTCACCCTCGGCTTATACACGAGTCAATAGGTTTCCCAGTTTTTTGGGGGTAAATTGGGGGCCTCGGCTTATACTCGGGTCGGCCTATACTCGAGTATATACGGTAACTCCCAAATTGAGTGAATGTGGATCCGGACTTCCAGCAGAATTGAAGGTAGGAAGAGTGATTTCCTGGTTTTCATGGAAAACAGAGGTAACCTTGGGATTTGTCCCCAACATCGGAATTAGGACTACCCTATCTGGAAAGAAGGTGAGAAAAGGTTCCTTTGCACCTAGAGACTGAATTTCGGAGATTCTCTTCGCCGAAGTTATGGCTACCAGAAAAGAGGTTTTAAGGGTTAATTCCCTGATTGAGAGTGTTTTGTCAAGGTGAGAGAAGAAATCTAGAACCAATGGAAGATCCCATTTGGGGAATCTAGGCTTCCTTTGTGGCCTAAGCCTGACTGCTCCTTTGAAGAATTGTTGGACCAAGGGATGATTGGCCCATGCGACTCCAGAAAAAGCTGAAATTGCTGATACCTGGACCCGGAGAGAACTAACTGAAAGGGAGATATCCAATCCTGATTGTAAAAAACTTAAAACGTCCCGGACTGCCAGGGTATTACAGGAACTGGACCTTGAAGACAAGTGATTTGTAAACTTCGCCCAAATTCTCTCATATACCCGGTTGGTACTACTTCTTCGTGCACTAAGAAGAGTGGGAATAACTTCTTCAGGACAGCCTAAAGCCTTCAACGTCCCCTTTCAAAAACCAAGCCTTTAGGCGCAGGTGATCCGGGCAAGGATGTAATCTCGACCCTTGAGACAAAAGGTCTGGTCTGGATGGTGAAGGAATTGGATCCCTGACACTGAGGAGCATCAGAAGCGGAAACCAGGGTCTGTTGGGCCAATAAGGGATTATGGCTATCACTTCTGCTGTCTCTGACCTGAGTCTCCTCAGGAACTGATGAATGATAGGAGTTGGTGGAAAGGCATAGGCCCTGTGGAACCACCATTTCTCCCTCAAGGCATCCACCCCGTAGGCTTGAGGATCCCTGTACCTTGAGTAGTACTTCTCCAGTTTTTTGTTGCAGGGAGAGGCAAACAGGTCGACTTCCGGGGAGAGCCCCATCGTCAGGATCCAGTTGAACACTTCCTCGTGAAGAGACCACTCGTTGTTGTCCAAAAGTATCCGGGAAAGAAAGTCTGCCTGAACGTTCTGAATCCCCGAAACATAAGTTGCTGTTAGATCCTTCAGGTTCCTCTGAGCCCAGGTCATGATCGGTTCCACCTCTTGGAGAAGGGATAGACTTTGGGTACCCCCTTGCCTTCTTATGTACGCTACTGCTGTGGTATTGTCTAGCCTGAGTAAGACCGAGGCTCCTGAAATCAGATGCCGAAAGGCTAGCAGGGCTTGAAAGGCTGCCCTTAACTCCAGGATGTTCCTTCTGGAGGGGAGAATCCAGGTGCCCTGAGCCACTTCCGCCAGACAGTGGGTGCCCCAGCCTCTGTTGCTGGCATCCGTTGTTATGGTGACCCATGAGATGGGGAGAATGGAATGGCAGTTGCAGAGATTTTTCCGTTGGAGCCACCACAGAAGGGAATTCCTCATGGATAGGGTGATCCAAATCAGCTGGGTTTTGTTGCCTGACCATTGATGAAGGAAACCCTTCTGAAAGGGCCTCATCCTCCACTGTGCCCACTTCACCATCGGAATTGTCGCTACCATAGTGCCTATAATTTTTAGGCACTGGAGATGAGAGACAGAGGGCTGGATGGATTCTGTCCCTGACCACTGACAACTTCTCTTCTGGTAAAGAGATGGTGCCTCTGACAGTGTTGAATAGGGCCCCTAAGAACACCAGCCGCTGAGATGGATCCACCCGAACTCCTGTAGGGTGGAGATGACCTGCTCTCTGTGTACCAGAAGTTGATCCTTGTCTTGAGCCAACAGCAGAAGGTCGTCTAGGTAGTGATGTAGACGAATCCCTTTGGTTCTCAGAAGAGCTACCACTGCCAACAGTACTTTTGAAAATACACGAGGAGAAGTTGATAGCCCGAAGGGAAGGCATGTGAATTGAAAATGGCTTTTCGCCCACGGAGAAGCGGAGATATCGCTGGTAATTTTCTGCAACTGGGACATGAAAATAGGCGTCCTTGAGGTCTATGGAGACCATCCAGTCCCCTGCTTGAACAGATTGTTGGATTGTGGATAATGTCTCCATCTTGAATTTTTCTTTTTAGATAAAACTGTTCAAGTGAGTTAGATCTATGACCGGCCTCCAGGCCCCGCTCTTTTTCTAGACCATAAATAAAGGAGAGTAGATTCCCATGCCTCGCTGAATGACTGGAACATGGATAACTGTGCCTTGAGCCAACAAAGATTCCACGTAGGCTAGAAGAATTAGCCTTTTTTCATCTGAAGCCGGAAGAGAGGTGGGAACCCATCTGAGCCTGGGAGATTCCTTGAAGGTCCAAACATGACCTGAGGAAACAGTCTTGACGGTCCAGAAGTCTTGGATCGAGACCGCCCAGACATGGCGAAAGTGGAAAAGACGAGCCCCCACCTGCCCTGTCTGAGCGGGCCCAATTTTCAAAAGGATTTAGTCGGTTCCCTCTCTCTCTTTAAAATCACTTTTTGTAGATTTTTTAAAAGAGGATTGTCTTGATTTCCAGGACCTGGAAAATTCACGGCCCGGTCTGTAACTGCGAGCTTCCCTGGCTTGTTCCTGGTACTGTCTCTTTGGAAAAGACCTTCTCTGGGCTTGCAAACGCCGGTCCTGGGGAAGGAACACCGACTTCCCACCAGTGGCTCGGGTAATAGCCTCATCCAACTTATTGCCGAAAAGGGAGGACCCCTCAAAGGGGATACGGCACCATACTTGTTTTGAGGCTGGGTCCGCCAGCCAAGAGCGGAGCCACAGAGCCCGTTTGGCCGTAACAGAAGAAAGCATCACCCGAGCCATCGAGGCGTATGATGTCGATAGAGGCCTCCCCAAGAAAGGCGGAGGCCAGCCTAAGTTCTTGGATAGGCGAGCTCTTAGCCGTATCTTCAGAGATATTTCTAAGCGTCTCATCTACACTATCCGTCCATATCTCCATTGCTTTGGACATAGCGGCCAGAGCTAATGCTGGCTTATAGGCCATTCCTGCTGTGAGATACACTCTCTTCAAATCAGCGTCAATCCGTCTGTCCAGAACATCCTTAAAAGACACAGTATCCTCTAATGCCGCGTCAAAAGTCAGACGGAATGATTCCGGCAGACCATTCGATCGTGTGCGGGCTGCAGCGGACTTTTGATTTGCAAAAGTCTGACAGACTTTATAAATTGAACATGTTTCAAATTTTTCCGCCAGAACTCCGCCGGACCCAGTTCCTACCGAGAAATCCGCTCGTGCGTATGCTAGTCCGACGGACACAAACCGACACGAGGGCAGCTATTGGCTACTGGCTATGAACTTCCTTATTCTAGTCCAGTCGTACGTCATCACGTTCGAATCCGTCGGACTTTGGTGTGATTGTGTGTGGCCAAGTCCGTTCATTCGGAAAGTCCGTCAGAACTGTCAGAACTCCGTCGAAAGTCTGTCGGACCTAGTCCCTCAAAAAGTCCAGTCGTGTGTACGTGGCATAAGGGAAGTGTGACATGTTTCACCAGCCTCATGACTGCTGCGTCTACCAACGGCGCTGACTCCAAATGCTTCACCTCTTCTTCCTTGAAAGGATAGAGTTTTGAAACCTTAGACAGCATGGAATTTTTCTTCTCCACCTTGCCCCATTCATCTGTGATAATCTCACCTAGCTCAGAGATAAAATGAAAATTAATCCGTTCCTTCTTTAATTGCTTAAAGAATTTTCTCTGTTTGGAAGGAGCAGTCACAGAATCTTCCCAGTTCAGTGTCTCTCTAACAGCTCTGACCAGAGGAGGCAGTAGAGCGAAATCAAAACCCACACAGGGATCACTTTCATCAGAGTCACTGTCAGATATGGCAACTGAGGGGTGGCTATGCGCAGAGGATTCCCAAGTATCCTGCAGCTGAGTCTCCCTTCCTGGAGAATGTGACCGCTCTGCCGGAGGAACATAGGACTGGCCCTCAATATTTCTGAGGGACTCCTTAACAACTTTTTCCACCAGGGTTTTAAGTTGTTGATCCGCGTCACCCCTTTCATTGGAAGCCTTGGCGTAGCAAGGATCGCACAAAGATTTTCCTGCCGGTACAAGAGCTCTGCACCCCTAACAGGCACTAGCTGAGTGACTAGATTGAGTCCTCGAGGAATGCGACCGTTCCTCACTACGGTGTCCTGATCTTGAGGAGGAACCATAATGTTTTGATTTGGAAGAGGAGAACTAATAATGCGACTTGGAGGAGTCGCTCCCTCTATGAGAGCTGCGATGCTGTTCTGACCTGGAAGGGCTGAAACAGGAACAAGACAAGAAACCACAAGAGACAAGATATCAGGACAGAGCTACCACATATACATCCCCCCCCCCTCCCCCCCACCAGACCTTCAGGTGATCATTAAAAATACCTTTTATGAGAGTGCTGGCCACAGACAGGCGGTAGAGAATCCATGTCCTCAGCGATATCCATACGTACTGAAAAGATGACAAGGGATCAGTGCAAGGGACAGGGAAGGGATAGCCACCCTGTCCCAGAATGACACTTACCAGTAGATGCAACACAGAGGCAGGGGGAAGTCACCGCAACAGCCCGCAAGCATTCCCAAAGCTTGCAGACTAATTCCCCGTTTAAATAGCCCGCCCCTGTGATGTCACCGCTGAGCCTGTGCGCATGCGCGAAATAGCGGCAATTTGCTACTATCGCGCATACGCGAAACCATGCCTCGATCTCAAACCACACTCGCGCATGCGCAGTACAGCCGAGAACGCAAACCCGGAAGTAGAACAGCGGCTGGAACGCGGAAGAACCAGCCGCCATGCCTGCACATACAAACAAACAGAAAAAAACGAGGACAGATAAAAGATAACACAAACTGCTGCCATAATGAACTATAGAACCTCTCACCACTCCCACCACGATCGATCACTCGGCCGAAGGTAAGGTAAGATGACACCGGACTTTCCAGGGGGCAAAACAGGTGACCTGCTAATAGCTGGCTATCCGACCAATGCGCAGCCTGCCTGCCAGTGGCCAGGACATGGGCTTCTTCACAGCGCCTCTTCCACTGCCCACTCCATACCCTGCTAATAGCTAGGGCTTAGCGGAGTAATGCGACTTTCCAGACCCAGAGTCGCAGACCGGCCGACCTCGATCGTGAGGATGATAAATCTTCATGTAGAAAGCCCACCTCTGGGTCCTTCGGAGGAGGACAAAAAAAGAACACGGCCAGGGGCAGGGAGCAAAGATTTATGGGAGTAGTGTCCTATAGGGTAGTGGAGGCGGGACTTAACCCACACGTTGCTGCCATGGAGTCTGTCAGGAAATATATATTTTTTTGGGGGGATATTTATTATCGCAAAAAGTTAAAAATATTGTTTTTTTTTCAAAATTGTCGCTCTTTTTTTCATTTATAGCGCAAAAAAAAATGCAGAGGTGATCAAATACCACCGAAAGAAAGCTCTGTTTGTTGGGAAAAAAAGGACGTCAATTTTGTTTGGGTGCAACGTCGTACGACCTCTCACATTGTCAGTTAAAGCGACGCAGTGCCGAATCGCAAAAAGTGCTCTGGTCAGGAAGGGGGTAAAATCTTCCGGGGCTGAAGCAATTAAAGTATACCTCACGCCAATGAGAATTTATTACAGCTCCAAATTCGTAGGCATCTCCAAAAAAGCTGTCCCCTGATGTAGATCCATCGTTAAACCCAACTCCAGCCATCACTGCCAGACCCAAATAAAGGAAGAAAATGAGGCTTCAAGATTCCGATAAGCACCCCGCCCGTATATTCCCACAACCCCAGCCCGAGGTTGTGGGGAAGAGGCCCTTGTTTTTTTGACAGCTACAGCGCGGATCTTCTTTGCTGGGAAGCCGTCAATAGATGTCCTCCCCTTTGCACAGTCCCCGCCCGCCGCGTGCTGTAATCACTCAATCTGTGATCATGATCCTGGCCCCTTACAACGTGATCAGCTGTCAGCCACTGTCAGCTGATCACGTGATGTAAACAGAAGATCGGTTTCACCGGCTTCAGTGCAAGGGACATCGGTCTCAAAGAGGAAGAGGCGAAGCCACCTCATCTGTGCCCACCAATACCGCCTTTCAGTGCCACCTGTCAGTGCCCACAGTGCCACCTGCTAGTGCCCACACAGTGCCACGAATCCATGCATAAGTGCCAGCACGAGCCCCGCTGTCCTGAATGGCCGAGCAATCTTCCGGAATCTGACATGTGCCAGAAGATTACAGGGAGGGAGGGGGAGGGGGAGAGGAGGCGTTGTGACCGGAAGTGGGAGCTGGGTACCTGTCAAAACTATGTACCCAACCTCCCTTCCCCCCCCCCCAAAAAAAAATGACATGCCAAATGTGGCAGGTTAGAAGACCTTAACCACTTAAGGACCGGAAGGATTTGCACTCTTAATGGCCAGGCCAAATTTTGCGATACGGCACTCTTTAACTGACAATTGTGCAGTTGTGCGACGCTGTACCCAAAAAAAAATGATGTCCCTTTTTCCCACAAATGCGACAATTTTGAAAAAAAACAAAAAAAACATTTTTTATTTTTTGCTAAAATATATGTTCCAAAAAAAAAAAGTCTTCATCAGTTTAGGCCAGTGTTTCTCAAATCCAGTCCTCAGGCCCCCCCAACAGGTCATGTTTTCAGGATTTCCATCAGATGAAACGGCTGTGGTAATTGCTAAGGCAGTGAAACTGATCAAATCACCTGTGAAAAATAATGGAAAACCTGAAAACATGACCTGTTGGGGGGGCCTGAGGACTGGATTTGAGAAACACTGGTTTAGGCCATGTATTCTTCTACATATTTTTGGTATAAAAAAACACAATAAGAGTATATTGATTGATTTGGGCAACAGTTATAGCAGCTACAAAATAGGGACTATATGGCACTTTTATTATAATTTTTTTTTTTTTAACTAGTAATGGCAGTGATCAGTGATTTTTAGCGGGACTGCGACATTGCGCAGACAGATCGGACATTTTTTTGGGGGACCAATGACATTTATACAGCGATCAGAGCTAAAAATAGCCACTGGCTACTTTATAAATGTCACTGGCAGGGAACAGGTTAACACTAGGGGGCGATCAAGGGATTAAGTGTTCCCTAGGGAGGTGGAGAGTGATTTGCAGTCATCTTTAAGGGACACCCACTAATAGGGAGAGTAGCAGCAGTGCTGAACTTTCTCCATTTATAGACAATTTGTCTTACCGTGGACTAATGAACGGCATCATTCACATCAGGCAATGCTTCTTATGAAAAGCAAACCCAGAACTGGTGTGTGTTTTTTTTATAGGGTAGGGCAGCTGTAACCAACACCTCCAATCTCATCTCATTGATTGGACTCCAGATGGCTGACACCTCACTCCAATTAGCTCTTGCAGATCTCATTAGTCTAGGGCAGTGATGGCGAACCTTGGCACCCCAGATGTTTTGGAACTACATTTCCCATGATGCTCCACTACACTGCAGAGTGCATGAGCATCATGGGAAATGTAGTTCCAAAACATCTGGAGTGCCAAGGTTCACCATCACTGGTCTAGGGATTCACATACTTTTTTCCATCTGCACTCTGAATGTTTACATGGTGTGTTCAATAAAAACATGGTAACATTTAATTATTTGTGTTATTTGTTTAACCACTTTCAGACCGGACCATTTTGCTGGTAAATGACCAGAGGTCTTTTTACACTTTGGCACTGCGCTGCTTTAACTGGTAATTGCGCGGTCATGCAATGTTGTACCCAAACGAAATTTGCGTCCTTTTCTTCCCACAAATAGAGCTTTCTTTTAAAGGTATTTGACTGACTCTGCGATTTTTATTTTTTGCGATATAAACGTAAAAAGACCGCAAATTTTGAAAAAAAATGATATTTTCTACTTTTTGTTATTAGAAAAATCCAATAAACTCAATTTTAGCCATACATTTAGGCCAAAATGTATTCAGCCACATGTCTTTGGTAAAAAAAAAGTCAATAACTGTATATTTATTGGTTTGCGCAAAAGTTGTCACATCTACAAACTAAGGTACGTTTTCTGGAATTTACGCAGCTTTTAGTTTACGACTGCCTATCTCATTTCTTGAGGTGCTAAAATGGCAGGGCAGTACAAAACCCCCCCAAATGACCCCATTTTGGAAAGTAGACCCCCTAAGGAAATTGATAAGTGGCATGTTGAGCCCATTGAATATTTTATTTTTTTGCCTCAAGCGATTGAATAATGACAAAAAATTTTTTTTTTTTTTTTTTTTTACACAAAGTTGTCATTAAATGATATATTGCTCACACATGCTATGGGCATATGTGAAATGACACCCCAAAATAAATTCTGCTGCTTCTCCTGAGTACGGGGATACCACATATGTGGGACTTTTTGGGAGCCTAGCCGCGTACGGGGCCCCGAAAACCAAGCACCGCCTTCAGGCTTTCTAAGGGCGTAAATTTTTGATTTAATTTCTCACTACCTATTACCGTTTTGAAGGCCATAAAATGCCAAGATGGCACAAAACCCCCACAAATGACCCCATTTTAGAAAGTAGACACCCCAAGCTATTTGCTGAGAGGCATGTTGAGTCCATGGAATATTTTATATTTTGCCACAAGTTGCGGGAATATTACAAACTTTTTTTTTTTTTTTTTTTTTTACACAAAGTTGTCACTAAATGATATATTGCTCACACATGCTATGGGCATATGTGAAATGACACCCCAAAATAAATTCTGCTGCTTCTCCTGAGTACGGGGATACCACATATGTGGGACTTTTTGGGAGCCTAGCCGCGTACGGGGCCCCGAAAACCAAGCACCGCCATCAGGCTTTCTAAGGGCGTAAATTTTTGATTTCACTTCTCACTACCTATTACAGTTTTGAAGGCCATAAAATGCCAAGATGGCACAAAACCCCCACAAATGACCCCATTTTAGAAAGTAGACACCCCAAGCTATTTGCTGAGAGGCATGTTGAGTCCATGGAATATTTTATATTTTGCCACAAGTTGCGGGAAAATTACAAACTTTTTTTGTTTTTTTTACACAAAGTTGTCACTAAATGATATATTGCTCACGCATGCCATAGGCATATGTGAAATGACACCCCAAAATAAATTCTGCTGCTTCTCCTGAGTATGGGGATACCACATATGTGGGACTTTTTGGGAGCCTAGCCGCGTACGGGGCCCCGAGAACCAAGCACCGCCTTCAGGCTTTCTAAGGGCGTTACAGTTTTGAAGGCCATAAAATGCCAAGATGGCACAAACCCCCCCCAAATGACCCCATTTTGGAAAGTAGACACCCCTAAATTTACGGGTACACTAGTGAGACTAGGTAATAAATGGCGGGTGCCCTGAAACTATAAAAAAATAACTAACCAACCAGCGTCACCTGTAACAGTTATATGGTGATCACTGGTGAAAGGGTTAACTAGGGGGCAATCAGGGGGCTTTATGCGGTAGTATATGGGGGTCCCTGGCGCTATAAAAAGCTGCGGCGAACCTAAATACCTACCTGCCTAACTAGCGTCACCTGTGACACTAATACAGCGATCAGAAAAACGATTGCTTATTAGGCTGGGTTCACACTGGAGCGATGCGGGAACGCCACGAATCCGCGGCGGGTTCCCGCATCGCATGCCTCCCGGCGGCAGTTCACACTGCCCTATGCGAACTGCTGGGAGTGTCAGTGAAATGTTAATGACACCCCCAGATCAGTTCGCATATCGCAGTGCGATCTGCAAACTCGGATGGCATGGTGTGAACACCCATGCGATCCGATTCTGCTGTGGACCAAAAAAAGGGACCCGTGCGAGTTTGCGGCGGGGGCAACGCGAATTCAGCCATACTATCTGTATGGCTGAACTCGAATCGCACAGAGATCGGATGTGATTTGCACTGCAGTGCGGTGCGAATCACATCCGTTCTCATAAACCGCTGCAATGTGAACCCAGCCTTAGTGACACTGGCGACGGGGGGTGATCACGGGGTTAAACCTTTATTGGGGGGTCCAATTAATGTTCAAATAGTTGCAAATCGTTTAACAGGGGGCAGGGCGCCATGACGTAGGAGCGGCCGTACGCCGGATCTCCCGAGAGCCTCGCTCTGTCTCCCTCTCCTCGCGCTCTCGATGCTGGGCTACGTTCAACGTTATCGGCCCACGGAGAGCTCCAGCAACGCCGCGCTGTTTTAAACTAGGCTCGGGCGGTCCCTGAGATCCTCCCTAGTCAGCTTGCAGGCGCGGCCGGGACGAACGCTGGGACGAACGCTCACAGCCAGCCTTTGTTTGGTGCAGTGAATCGGTGGAAGGTCTGGCAGATGCCTATCCCGCAGCGAGGAAGATCCCCTAACCAGAAGACAGTTGAATCTGGAACCTGGTGCCAGAAAAGGAGCTGTGGATCCGTGGTGCTGCGTATGTGCCTGGCGGCGTTCTGCGGTCGGTCTATGATGGTGGTACTGCGGTAAGATAAGCGCTCAGACGGGGGCAGGGGCAACCCAAAGCTGGAAGCGGCTAAGGATAGTATACAGGACAGCATACCAGATAAGAAGGTTCATATCTCTTGGCTATAGTTTGGGCTTACCTGTGTTTACCCCCCCCCCCCCCCTTATTGGGAATAAGAAGGTTGTTCCTGGATGTTTCTGGATGTTCCTGAATGTGCACCCTGAAGGACAGTATCTCTCCCGTATACCCCAATCCGGCTGTAGCCAGGCTATAGGTGTAAGTGGAGAGGAGAAGGGAAAGAGATAAGAAGAGGAAAAGTAATAATTTGTTTGCCGCTGGAACCTGTTCTATCTGCTAATCCCTCCCTGCTTCTTTTTCTCCTTTTTTTTTAAATACAAAAAACCAAGCGGATACGTATCTCTATGATCAAAGGAGGAAGGCTGTGCTGCTGTGAACAATAGGTATCAGAAGCTCCTTGGTTTTTTGATATCTGACGCAAGAGATACCTTTGCAGGAAAAACTTTCTAAAAAAAAAAAAAAAACTTCTCCCTGGTTGCTTGAATGTTTCGCCTGCCACCATTTAATAGCTAAAGGACTGGACATATTTGATATTAATTTTATTTTTATTTTTTTTATTTTTTTTTTATTTTGTTTGTCATTTTTTTCGTTTTTTGGTGTCAGAGTGGGATAATTCATCTTCAATGTAAAATGAACTCAGTGTCACAGCTGTAATAATATTAATAATTAATAGCCTTACGCTGTTTATGCTTTTGCACTATAGGTGAACTGCTTGAGATATACGTTATTGATTTGGTTAGATGATTTACCTGTGGTGTGGAAAGCAGTTGAATTGGGCCCCACTCTGCTCTTTTTTTTTTTTTTTTCCCGAAAGTAAGCTAGTTATCGTTGTAGGCATTTTTGTTTTAACTGTGCCTTACTGTGAGTGGTTTTAGACCCCTGGAGATCTCTAATGGTCCGGGAGGGAGGTATATTGGATTAGGGGGGAGGGAGTAAAGAGAAACCCCTAGTGATTGATAGATAAGGAGAGGGGGGTTTTGGTTTTCCCAAAATGAGGGGAAAGGCAGGTAAAGTAAATAAGACGATCACCCCGGCTACAAGTCCGGTCGGAATCCAAAGATATCTGGCTGCAAATTCCAGTATAAGAGAGGATGAAGGGTCGGGTAGCCCCAGAACAGAAAAACTAACTCGTGCGGGCCCTAGTAGGCAGAAGGGGGAAGAAGGTAGGGGGGTAAAAAATCCTGCCATAAAGTCAAGTGAGCTTAAAAATAAAAGCGCAGTAAACCCGCAGAATGAAGAGGTAGGTCAGAATAATCCTCGGGGAGAGGTAGAGATGGGCAATAGAGAGGCAGAAGAAGTGTTTTTAGACAGCCATAAAGAGACCCCCCAGTCCCCACAAATCAGGGAGATGCTTTCTGAGATGTTCTCAAGAATGGAGATCTCCTTAAGGGCGGATATAGCAACAATAAGAAGTGATATAGGTTTGGTCTTGGGGAGAGTGGAGGAGATAGAAAATAGAGTGGAAACTCAAGAGTGTAAGATGGAAGGAATCTTAGAGCAGATAACAGCCCTCCGGAGTTCAAATAGAATAATCAGATATAAGTTGGAGGACCAAGAAAATAGAAGTAGAAGGAAGAATATACGGATAAAAGGTCTCCCTGAGACATATAGCGGGTCTGCCCTTGAGGAGATAGCCCAACAGATTTTTAACCCTCTATTGGACAAGGAAGATACAGCCCCATTGAAAATTGATAGAATACACAGAATAACTCGACCCCGGGGGATTAGAACAGAAGCACCTCGAGACGTTATAGTGAGATTTCATAATGTTGCAGATAAAATGCAAGTTATGAACAGAGGGAGAACACAGTCTGGGGTGGTCTATGAGGGGACGGAACTGCAGATTTACTCTGACTTAGCGGGTGAGACACTGGGTAGAAGGAGATGCCTAAAACCACTCACTGAATTATTGAGAGCGGCGGACATCCCATATCAATGGGGATTTCCTGCATGCCTCATAGGGAAGAAAGAGGGACGATCTGCAGTCCTACGCTTCCCTGAAGACCTCCCAGAATTTTGCGAGCAGCTAAGCATACACCCCGCCCCGAAGACAGAATGGGGAGTTGAGGATGTATTGGGGGGTGAGAGGAATAGTACCCAGGGGAGGAAATGGCAGAGCCAACCAAATAGCCGGAGCCGAAAATAGATTACTGGAATTAAGGTGAATTAATAGGCCATGCTGAGAGCGGGGGAGTGCGGGGGAGGGGAGATGGGGGGGAGGGGAGGAGGGAAGGTGTGTGGGGGCTTTGGGCGGATAAGGGTCTGAGCCCCAGGGATACTATGGGGGTGAGGCGAACACAAAGATCGGCCCACCAATGCCATAGGCCTAACGGGAAGGGGGGTGTCCTACCCAGTCTTACGAGACGTTCCGTTATAGGACAAGGGGGGAGGGGGAGGGAGGGAGGGAGAGGGAGGGGAAGGGTTTTTGGTTGTTTCTTGGGACTCTCACTCGGTCCCCCCAAGGGGTTAGCGGGGATAGGCACCACTGGATCCACTAGACGCTCAAAAAGGAAAGGTAAACGAGGGGGAAAGGAAAAAAAAAAAAAGAGGGGGAATTCCCCCGGGTAGAGAGGTATGGTAGTTCTTAATGTTATCACTTATAATGTTAGGGGGTTAAATTCAAAAAGGAAAAGATATAGGATAAATGATGAACTGCAATATATGGATGCAAATGTAGTATGCCTGCAAGAGACGCATATAACATGCACTTCTGGAGTTAGATTGAATTCGATTAGTTTTCCGTTGTGGTTTTACGGGGATTCCCCATCCCCCTTTTCGAGAGGGGTTGCGATAGGCTTTAGTAGAACGATGAAATTTGTTCTAGATGAGCGACTGGTGGATCCGGAGGGTCGATACCTGTGTTTAAAGGGCAAACTGTTTAATCTTAAATGTACAATTGTTAGTATCTATGCCCCAAATAAGAATACGGGAAGATTCCTGAAGAAAGTATTGAATAAAATAGAAGATTTTAAAGAAGGGAAACTAATCCTGGCAGGGGATTTCAACTGGAGTATGAACCCTAAAATGGATACTACAGGGGTGGGTCCCAGGATATCTGAACATAAACAGAGAACGCTTTTAAGGGCGCTGACTGCATATCAGTTATATGATACTCGGAGAACATTGCATTCAAAAGATAGGGATTATACATATTTCTCCTCGGTCCACGGTTCCTTTTCCCGAATAGATTATATTTTTTTGGAACACTCACTTCTAAGGGCGCTTAGGAAGGCGTAAATAAAGATAAGAACAGTGTCAGATCATGCACCTGTGTTGATCCAGCTTGAGATTGGGGGGGACCGTGGACCGATGAGGAATTGGAGACTGAATGAATCTCTAATACAGGATAAAGAGACAGTAGAAAGGATTGAGCATGAGATTGTACAATTTTTTAGTTTGAATGATATACCGGAAACCTCTAGCCCTGTATTATGGGAAGCGCATAAGGCAGTTGTTAGAGGGGCATTAATAGGGATTGGCGCAAGGAAAAAGAGAGAGAGGAAGAGGAAGAAAACCCTATTGTACGAAGAAATTCAGAGACTGGAACAGATGGGGCGACCAGGGGGGATTCGGGATACCCAAGATTTAATAACAAAAAAACGAGAGCTAGATGATTGCCTGAAGCAGGATAGGAGAATGGCCTACCATATTTTGGGAAGAGAAAGGTACCAATGGGGGAATAAATCAGGTAAATGGTTGGCGAGGAGGGTGAAGGAAAAGAAAAATAGAACTTTCATTCCAAAAGTAAGGAATGCCGAGGGGGACTTACAAAATATGCCAGATGATATTGTGAATACATTTTTTACATATTATCGGGGCCTTTACAATATCGAGCAACAAGATAAGGCAGAGGATCGAGTTAGGGTGGAAATAAAGGATTACTTGAATCAGATAGATATCCCTAGGGCCAAGCAGTTAGAAATGGAAGCACTAGAAGCCCCAATAACAAGGGGGGAGGTTGAGTGGGCGATTAAAAATACAGCTAAGGGAGGCTGCCCGGGGCCCGATGGTTTCCCGATCTCCTATTATAAGCAATTCCAAAAACAGCTAGCCCCAAAATTATGCGACTATTTTAATGCAGTAGGGAGGGGCGAAAAATTTCGCGAAGAAACACTCTTGACACATGTGGTCCTGATCTTGAAAGAGGGAAAGGACCCAACGGCAGTAGAAAGCTATAGGCCAATCTCCTTACTAAATTCAGATATTAAACTGTTTGCAAAAATTATCGCTGAAAGATTAGGACCGCATGTGTCAGAGTGGATACGGCAGGATCAGGTTGGATTTATTGAAGGGAGAGAAGGTCGGGATAACACACTAAAGACCATTATGTTATGCCAAGAAGCCGTTAGACGGGGGACCCCCACGGTACTCATGTCAATTGATGCGGAAAAGGCATTTGACAGGGTGGGGTGGGGGTTCCTGTTTGAAGTCCTAGAAAGGTATGGATTGAAGGAGCGGATGAGGGGCTGGATAGAAGCCCTATATACCCACCCTAGGGCTAAAATAAGAGTAAATGGGACCCTGTCCTGCCCCCTTGAGTTGTTCAACGGGACAAGACAGGGCTGCCCGTTGTCCCCAATATTATTTATATTATCGCTTGAACCCCTGCTGTTGAACATTAGGTCGAACCGAAACATCCAAGGGATATGGGCTGCTGAGAGGGAGTTCAAGGTTGCAGCATTTGCGGACGACCTCTTGCTTTATATTGCCAACCCCGGGTCTTCCATACCAGCAATAATGGAAGAATTATCAAATTATGGGAAGGTCTCTAATTTTAAGGTTAACATATCTAAATCTGAAATTTTGAATTTAAATTTGCCCATAACTGAGCAGAGTATCCTTCAATCCAAACTCCCCTTTAGATGGTGTGGGAGGGAATTGGCATATTTGGGAATAAGATTGACTTCGGAGATGAGTGATCTCTTTGAGGCCAACTATATTCCCATACTAAATAAAATTAAACAACATTTGAAAAGGTGTCAACATAAAGCTCTATCATGGACAGGTAGAATAAACGTAGTCAAAATGTTCATTTTGCCAATTTTCACCTATACATGCCAAATGATCCCAATAGTTTTACCACAGGTCTATCTAAATAAATTAAAAATCTTGATTAATAGATTTATATGGAAAAAAAAAGCGGCGAGGGTGGCACGGAATTCCCTAATAAGAAGTAAAGATAGGGGTGGCCTGGCAATGCCGGACCTCCAAAAATATTATGAGGCTATAGCAATTTCACGAATACCAGATTGGATACATAATAAAAAGGGAAAGGATTGGGTTGAACTAGAAATTAAGTTAAGTAGCAGGGAATTAGGGGAAATAGTATGGATCCCTGCAAAACACAGAGAATTAGGTCTTAGCACAAACACACTCACAAAAAATGTATTTCAGATATGGGACATAATAAATAAGCGACATAACTGGGAACACAACTCACCATTAATGCCACTATTGGACACGAAATGTTTTATCCCAGGTCAAGAGGAATATTTATATTATAGTAGTTGGGTTAAGAAAGACAATATTAAATTACAGGAGGTGATGGAAGGTAATAGGATGTGCACATATGAGGAAATTATAGGGAAATGGGGTCACAAACCACTAGACAAATGGAGATATTATCAATTATATTATTTTATTCACTCTTTATCACAGCCATTACGGGGTAAGGAACAACTAAGACCATTGGAGAAGCTATAAGTGAACCGTCACTGCCTAGAAAAAAGGATTTCAAAACTTTATAAAATCCTAATAGAAAGAGTAGAGCAAAATTACCCCCCCTATCTAGAAAAATGGGAAAGTGAAATCGGGTCTCTAAGGGATGACTATCATAGAAATAGGATAATAAGACGAACCTATTCAGTGGCCGTAGATGCACAGACTCGAGAGATGTCATATAAACTTTTAACAAGATGGTACATAACCCCACAACAAGGAAATAAAATATGTAGCGCGACCCCTCGGTCATGCTGGAGAGGCTGCTTGGGGGTGGGGTCATTTGCTCATATATGGTGGTTGTGTCCTAAGATACAGACATTTTGGGATAAAGTAATTGAATTTATTTTTGAAATAACAGGGGAAAGGATCAGAAGGGATCCGTGGGTATGCTTATTTCATGATATAGATAAAGGAGAGAGAGAGTACGGGTATTCCTTGATTCCCTGTTTATTAAATGCTGCCAAATCATTGATACCGCTAAGATGGAAAAGATCTGACCCTCCCTCGATGAGGGAATGGGCAGAAAGATTAGAAAGGATACGAATTATTGAGGAGTCAATGTACAAACTGGATAATATGGAGGAAAGGTACCAGAATAAATGGCGTCTCTGGGTATTATTTGTTAAAACTGAAAATTATTTGAAGATGGTGGAATGCTAGTTGAAAGGATTCCCACGGAGGAGGATCGAGTGAGAGAGGGGTGGGTAGGGGGGGGGAGGGTGGGTAAAGGGAGATAACTTTTATAAGAAATGATGTTGTATCTAGGATCATGTGAAATGGTCTATATAGGAATTATAGCTGTTTGTAACCTTTTGAAAATTTCAAAAATAAAGAAATATAAAAAAAAAAACCTTTATTGGGGGGGTTAGGGGGGTACCTTAGAACTAAAGGGGGCTAACCCTAACTGCCCTAAAAGTTATTACAGTCACAAATGACACCCGCCGTGTGATCAGGGGGTTAAACCTTTATTAGGTAATAAATGGCGGGTGCCCTGAAACTATAAAAAAATAACTAACCAACCAGCGTCACCTGTAACAGTTATATGGTGATCACTGGTGAAAGGGTTAACTAGGGGGCAATCAGGGGGCTTTATGTGGTAGTATATGGGGGTCCCTGGCGCTATAAAAAGCTGCGGTGAACCTAAATACCTACCTGCCTAACTAACGTCACCTGTGACACTAATACAGCGATCAGAAAAACGATCGCTTATTAGGCTGGGTTCACACTGGAGTGATGCGGGAATGCCACGAATCCGCGGCGGGTTCCCGCATCGCATGCCTCCCGGCGGCAGTTCACACTGCCCTATGCGAACTGCTAGGAGTGTCAGTGAAATGTTAATGACACCCCCAGATCAGTTTGCATATCGCAGTGCGATCTGCAAACTCGGATCGCATGGTGTGAACACCCATGCGATCCGATTCTGCTGCGGACCAAAAAAAGGGTCCCGTGCGAATTTGCGGCGGGTGCGGCGAATGGCTGAACTCGAATCGCAGAGATCGGATGTGATTTGCACTGCAGTGTGGTGCGAATCACATCCGTTCTCATAAACCGCTGCAATGTGAACCCAGCCTTAGTGACACTGGCGACGGGGGGTGATCACGGGGTTAAACCTTTATTGGGGGGGTTAGGGGGGTACATTAGAACTAAAGGGGGCTAACCCTAACAGTTATTACAGTCACAAATGACACCAATGCAAAAAAAAAAAAAAAAATGCATTGGTGTCACTGTGACTGGGGGGGCAGGGGTAATTGGGGGGGTGATCGGGGGGTAAAGGGGGGGTGTGAGTGTGCCTGGCATGTTCTACTGTGTAGTGTAGTGCTTGTGCAACTCACCGATCCTCTCTCCTCGGTGCCGGAACGAAAAATACCGACACGGAGGAGAGATTACATCACTTCCTCTCCTGTGTTTACATTACAGGAGAGGAAGTGATGCAATGCTTCACTCCCATTCGTCAGGAGCGATCGCGAGGGGGTGGCCATGAATGAATGGCCGCCCCCTCATCACCGATCGCTCCTGCAGGGATACCGACCGCCGCTGGCACCGGGTGGGGGCCCGATCGGGCCCCCGACCCGCGGGAAGGCAGGGATGTACATGTACGCCCATATGCCTGCCCGTGCCATTCTGTCGACGTACATCGTCGTGCGGCGGTCGGGAAGTGGTTAAGTAGACTGTGATTGTCTATTGTTGTGACTTAGATGAAGATCAGATCACATTTTATGACCAATTTGTGCAGAAATCCATATCATTCCAAAAGGGTTACTTATTTTTTGCAACTCTGTGTGTGTGTATATATGTATATATATATATATATATATATATATATATATATATATATATGTGTGTGTATATATATGTATATATATATATATATATATATATATATATATAGTATCTTACAAAAGTCAGTACACCCTCTCACATTTTTGTTAAGATTTTATTATATGTTTTTATGTCACAACAAAATGAAACTTTGCTACAATCTAAAGTAATGAGTGCACAACTTGTATAACAATGTAAATTTGCTTCTCCCCCCCCCCCCACAGTAGTATCCTCTACCCCACTTCACATCCCTCCCCCACACAGTTGTGAAGTGGGGCAGAGGTAGGGACAACTGGGGGGAAGGGATGTAAAGTGGGGTAGAGGATACTATTGTGGGGGGCGGCATGGGTGGGTGATGTAAAATGGGGTATAGGATACTATTGTGGGGCGGGGGGGGGGGGTGGGTGATGTAAAGTGGTGTAGAGATTACTATTGTGAGGAAGGGGGTGGGTGATGTAAAGTGGGGTAGAGGATACTATTGTGGGGGGGGGGTGATGTGAAGTGGGGCAGAGGAAGGGACATCACTCCCCCCCCACAATAGTATTCTCTACCCCACTTTACATCACCCACCCCCCAATAGTAATTTCTACCCCACTTTACATCACCCGCCCATCCCCCCCACGATAGTATCCTCTACCCCACTTTACATCACCCACCCCCCCCAAGTAGTGTCCTCTGCCCCACTTCACATCACCCCCGCACAATAGTATCCCCTCCAACCCACTTCTCGTCGTCACCACCACCCCCACAGTAGTATCAGCAAAGCCGGGACCTGTTCGCAATCTACCTGTAAGCTCTCCGTTGTTGGCATGTAGGTTGCGATCGATGGCTTCCCCCCCCCCCCCCCGGCCTAGGCCTCTGCACCTAAAAAGTAAAGTCATAACATAACAATGAGGAAACATTGCCTTCACAGCTCCAGAAGACCGCCACTCAGGACAGAATCTGGTAATTAATGTTGTATCCAAAACTCTTCACTTCAAGTGGATGTTCACATCGTGAAAATTTTGCGGCACACCAGAAATAAAAACATGGCAATGTTGACCTCATAATGGAAAATCTTCATTGTTGGATTACTGCTCTCATAAAAACGCAGTAAATCGATAACGGGAAGGACGACACATCTGTCATCTAAAGTGACGTGGAAGGCCTCTCCAGCAGGTTTTATATGGAGGACTTCATTTTTCAGTTGCTTGGAGTCCTGCCAGGTGTGCTCGATGACTCCTTTCTTCATCAGCTTTTTAGCTGTGTATGTAATCTCCTTGTCTTCTGCATATTGGATCTTCTGGATCTCACCATCAGGGCGTGACTTGCGGCAGAGGAAGTTGTTGATGCAGCGTTTCTTGTTCCTCTTGCAAATGTCTATGATGTCCTGCATATCTTTGGAGAGCATGTCGATTACAGCTAATTCCTGATTGATTTTTGTTATCTGGACTTCAATTTCCGGACAAAGCTCATGTTCCTCTGTTAGTTTTTGGGAAGTTTGGTTAAAGACATCTTGGTGGCTACTTTTTTCCTCTTGGAGCATTCCTTCAGGCCCAAGACAAAGTACACCCTGGATTAATTTTTTGGTGGCATTCCTAAGGTTGTCCATTTCAATATCCAATTCTTCATAGGGACATTTGCAGCTTAAACATAGCCAGATTTTCATTCTTTTCTCTGATTCAACATAGGTAGCTGCATGAGTGTGAAGTAGACCCTCTAATTGAGGGATTGGTCCAATATCCTTATACACTTGGTAGGCAATGTCCGTGTGGTCACAAAACACAACATTCTCATATTCAGAAAGTAGAGAATGCGTATCGATGATATCCTGTGCAGTCATGCTTATCGGAAGAGTGTTTATAGCATCATATACCTTGATAAAGTTACATTTTTTCTTTGGCTCTGGAATGTTTAGAACTTCCTTCAAGTATCTCCTGAAGCCTGAGGAGGTTCTGCTGATAAAGGTGTCCACATCAAGTTCAGTTGCTGTTTTGACAGCGAAGGATTGCATGGCCAGGCAGACGATATGAGCCACAAACTCAAGGTTCCGCCACTGGGAAAAAGCTGCATATTCAATTGCATTAATGAGTCCAAAGAGATCTGGATTCTCCATGGCTGGCTGGAGGTACTGAGAGAGAAAATAGCTCACGGCAGTCATCACTGCATCTTCACTTTCCTCTGGGAACCTTTTCTGGAGAGATTTATGAAGGGTTTTTGCTAGGTATCTCAACCCGTACGGAATTCTATCCACAGATGAAAATATGGCCTTTGTGACTTCGTCAGCCATGTTGTATAAAGCGTTATTCTTAGTTTCAGGGACGTTATCAGTGCACATTCCTTGCGAACTTTTAATTTTTTGGAATATGTTGTACGGCACAACTGCAGCTTGGTATGGATTGGTGCTAAGCTCATACCTGAGAGCGAGTATTTTCCTTTTTGCTGGTTTGAATGCTTTTACTAGGGCAGTATAGTTTGCTTGGTGTGTGTAAAATGCCTTGATCAGCTTTAAACTTATGGAATCTCCACTTATTATATCCTCAATGGTATTCAGTTTTCTCTCCACTTCCTCACTCAGTGCAGCTTCCATCAATTTCAGGAAAAGGTATTCCTCCCTTGGAGTAGAAGCATGGTTATAGAGGCTGTGGAGCAGTTTGTCCACAATCATTTTGATATCCTCATCTTCCGACATCTGGCCAATAAGATTAGCCAGGTAGGTTGGGTCTGTCTGGAGATAATAGAAGAGGTGTTCATAGGACTCCAGCCTCTGTCTGTTCTTTCTGGCCTCCTGAGCTTCCTGCCTCTTCATGATTATCGCCTCTTTCAGTTGTTGTTTTGTTTTAAGATAGTTCAACTTTTTGACACCAGACATGGACACCAGATCCTGCTGAGTGGCTTTGCCCTTTACTAAAGCTTCAATGTCTTTTTCTACGGTTTTTATCTCCACCTCCTGTTGTAGGACGTGTTTACATCTAGAGTATAAATTTTCCTGCAGCTCGTTTAAATGAATCTGCACAGCAAGTCTTGGGTCTGGGGGATCTGAGGGTGGAGGAGAACCTCTGATATTGCTCAAAGGTGGACATTCATCTCCCATCGACAATATGTTGGATTTCTGGTCCATGCAGCTTTTGATGTGTCCTTGAAGTTCTATAGATGAATCATTGTTCTCATCCAATGCCCTGTCTTGGCTCTGGATTATTGGGGAATCCACTTTGGCATCATTGTTCTGGCTCCGCTTATTTGGGGACTCCACTTTGTCATTGCGGTTCTCATTCAGTGCCCCCTCTTGGTTCTGCTTATTTGGGAAATCCACTTTGGCATCATTGTTCTCACTCGGTGCCCCCTCTGGGTTCTGCTTAGTTGTGGAATTCACTTGGTCCATTTTCAAAAGCTGGTCCATGCAGCCTTTGATGTGTCCTTGAAGTTCTATAGATGAATCATTGTTCTCATCCAATGCCCTGTTTTGGCTCTGGATTATTGTGGAATCCACTTTGGCATCATTGTTCTGGCTCCGCTTATTTGGGGACGCCACTTGGGTATCGCGGTTCCCACTCAGTGCCCCCTCTTGGTTCTGCTTAGTTGTAGAATTCACTTGGTCCATTTTCTTTCTGAATTCTGTCTCTTTTTTTATTCTTGAATAGATACTCCAACTCCTGGGAGTAGAGCGACCTCTGCTGGCGTTCCCTAAAATTGTTGGTCCTGAATGGGGGATCTGCTCAACAAGTGTCCGGTCACCAGGGTCAGGTGATGGAGGAGAACCTCTGACGGTGGATATATTTGACACCCCCCTCTCCCGCCACACAGGGGACACCTTCCTTCCTACACACCGGGGGACACTGACACCATCCTCTCCCTCCACACCGGTGGATAGATTTGGATGTGACGCAGAAGAGCTGCGCAGGAGAGCGGCGCGTTGTCATGGCGACCTAGTCTGCGCTCAGCCTGGCCACCTTCTCTTTCGGCCTGGCCATCGGCTTCATCTTCTGCTCCGTCCTCTGCAGTATCATCCTCCGGGAGCGGGAGGAGGAGGAGGCGGCGCCCGTCATCCTTCACAACGGCCCGCACGGCGGACACTCCGATCACAGCAACCAGCACGGCGAGCCCCTTCCCGGGAACATCATGGACTTCAACCGGGACAGCCAGCAGCACCATGATAGTAACACTCTCCCCTACCTCTTCTCCACACCGGGGACACCGACACCCCCTCCTCCTCCACACCGGGGACACCGACACCCCCTCCACACCGGGGACACCGACACCCCCCCTCCTCCACACCGGGGACAACCCCTCCACACCGGGGACACCGACACCCCCCTCCCCCTCCACACCGGGGACACCGACACCCCCTCCTCCTCCACACCGGGGACACCCCCTCCACACCGGGGACACCGACACCCCCCCTCCTCCACACCGGGGACACCGACACCCCCCTCCCCCTCCACACCGGGGACACCGACACCCCCTCCTCCTCCACACCGGGGACACCCCCTCCCCCTCCACACCGGGGACACCGACACCCCCCCCCTCCTCCACACCGGGGACACCGACACCCCCTCCTCCTCCACACCGGGGACACCGACACCCCCTCCCCCTCCATGCCGGGGACACCGACACCCCCCCTCCTCCTCCACACCGGGGACAACCCCTCCACTCCGGGGACACCGACACCCCCCTCCCCCTCCGGGGACACCGACACCCCCTCCTCCTCCACACCGGGACACCCCCTCCCCCTCCACACCGGGGACACCGACACCCCCCCTCCTCCACACCGGGGACAACCCCTCCACACCGGGGACACCGACACCCCCCTCCCCCTCCACACCGGGGACACCGACACCCCCTCCTCCTCCACACCGGGGACACCCCCTCCCCCTCCACACCGGGGACACCGACACCCCCCCTCCTCCACACCGGGGACACCGACACCCCCTCCCCCTCCACACCGGGGACACCGACACCCCCCCCTCCTCCACACCGGGGACACCGACACCCCCTCCTCCTCCACACCGGGGACACCGACACCCCCTCCCCCTCCACACCGGGGACACCCCCCTCCTCCTCCACACCGGGGACACCCCCCTCCCCCTCCACACCGGGGACACCCCCTTCCCTGCCACACCGGGGACACCCCCCTCCCCTGCCACACAGGGGACACCCCCCTCCTCCTCCACACCGGGGACACCCCCCTCCCCCACCACACAGGGGACACCCCCTCCTCCTCCACACCGGGGACACCCCCCTCCTCCTCCACACAGGGGACACCCCCCTCCCCCACCACACTGGGGACACCCCCCTCCCCCGTCACACAGGGGACACCCCCCTCCTCCTCCACACCGCGGACACCCCCCTCCCCCGCCACACAGGGGACACCCCCCTCCCCCTCCACACAGGGGACACCCCCCTCCTCCTCCTCCACACAGGGGACACCCCCCTCCTCCTCCTCCACACAGGGGACACCCCCCTCCTCCTCCTCCACACCGCGGACACCCCCCTCCTCCTCCACACAGGGGACACCCCCCTCCTCCTCCACACAGGGGACACTCCCCTCCCCCACCACACAGGGGACACCCCCCTCCTCCTCCACACAGGGGACACTCCCCTCCCCCGCCACACAGGGGACACCCAACTCCTCCTCCACACCGCGGACACCCCCTCCCCCGCCACACCGGGGACACCCCCCTCCTCCTCCACACCGGGGACACCCCCCTCCCCCGCCACACAGGGGACACCTTCCTTCCTATGCACCGGGGGACACTGACACCATCCTCCCCCTCCACAACGAGGGCCACCGACACCCCCCTCCACACTGGGGGACACCGACAACCCCCTTCCCCTCCACACCGAGGCACACCCCCTCCCCCATCTTCCTCCTGACATACATACAATGTAGAGATAAAACATGGATGATTGTCCTGTACAGATATGGAGAAGATGTTACTGATCATGTGTGTTGGTGATTGTATGACCGATGTCACCTCTGAAGATTAATAAGTGACTAGTGGTCTCCATTCAGAGGGACAGAAAGCCAGACAAGTGTCTGTCCTCAGTACTGTCATATCCCCTGTGACAGTCCCCGAGTATTCCTCATGTCCCCTCATTACCATCCGCAGTATATCTTATAGCCCGCTGATTGATGTCATCTCACTAATGTCCTCCTCATAACACATAGCCAGTCCCTGATACCATCCTACGGGGAGGACGGCCGGTCCCTGATACCATCCTACAGGGAGGACGGCCGGTCCCTGATAACATCCTACGGGGAGGACGGCCGGTCCCTGATAATATCCTACGGGGAGGACGGCCGGTCCTTGATAATATCCTACGGGGAGGAAGGCCGGTCCCTGATAACATCCTACGGGGAGGACGGCCGGTCCCTGATAATATCCTACACTGCAGGACGGCCGGTCCCTGATAATATCCTACACTGCAGGATGGCCGGTCCCTGATAATATCCTACACTGCAGGATGGCCGGTCCCTGATAATATCCTACACTGCAGGACGGCCGGTCCCTGATAATATCCTACACTGCAGGACGGCCGGTCCCTGATAATATCCTACGGGGAGGACGGCCGGTCCTTGATAATATCCTACGGGGAGGAAGGCCGGTCCCTGATAACATCCTACGGGGAGGACGGCCGGTCCCTGATAATATCCTACACTGCAGGACGGCCGGTCCCTGATAATATCCTACACTGCAGGACAGCCGGTCCCTGATAATATCCTACACTGCAGGATGGCCGGTCCCTGATAATATCCTACACTGCAGGACGGCCGGTCCCTGATAATATCCTACACTGCAGGACGGCCGGTCCCTGATAATATCCTACACAGCAGGATGGCCGGTCCCTGATAATATCCTACACTGCAGGACGGCCGGTCCCTGATAATATCCTACACTGCAGGACAGCCGGTCCCTGATAATATCCTACACTGCAGGACAGCCGGTCCCTGATAATATCCTACACTGCAGGACAGCCGGTCCCTGATAATATCCTACACTGCAGGACGGCCGGTCCCTGATAATATCCTACACTGCAGGACGGCCGGTCCCTGATAATATCCTACACTGCAGGACAGCCGGTCCCTGATAATATCCTACAGGGAGGACATTATTTTTTTTAAAGCGTCGCCTATTGAGATTTTTAGGTACTGTAGTTTGTCGTCATTCCACGAGTGCGTGCAATTCTAAAGTGTGACATGTTTGGTATCTATTTATTCGGAGTAACATTATCTTTCACATTTTGCAAATAAATTGGGCTAATTTTACTGTTTTTTTTTTTTTTAAATTCATGAAAATGTCCCTTTTCCCAAAAAGTTGCGTTTAAAACACAGCTGTGCAAATACCGTGTGACATAAAATATTGCAACAATCGCCGTTTTATTCTCTAGAGTCTTTGCTTAAAAATATTTATAATGTTTGGGGGTTCCAAGTAATTTTCTAGCAATAAATATGTATTTTATCTTGTAAACACCAAATGTCAAAAATAGGCTTAGTCATGAAAGGGTTAATAAAGAAAAACTAATAACAGTAGTGGGACTGCTATCCCGTCTGTGTGCGTAGTCTCAACTGTAATGATGGGGAGGATGGTAGGACCCCTGTTACGGAGGACAGATCGCTGGGGCCATCGGAGGAGAGGTGTTCTAGCAGTCCCACTATTAAATATAAAAAAAAAAAAATAACAATAGTGGGACTTCTGAAGCATTCCCACTAATATATATGTGAGATAACAGTAAGACCCCTTTCACACTGGGGCGATGCGGCCATTGGCGGTAAAGTGCCACTATTCTTAGCGGTGCTTTACCGTCATTTTAGCGACGGTATGGGGCCACTAGCGGGGTGGTTTTAACCCCCGCTAGCGGCCGAAAAAGGGTTAAAACCGCCCGCAAAGTGCGGTTAATGATAATTGATATTATAGTGTAAATGTAGCACACTGCTATCCCGTCTGTGTGCGTAGTCTCGACTGTAACAATGGGGAGGACGATAGGACCCGTTACGGAGGACAGATAGCTGGGGCCGTCAAGGGAGAGGTGGCACTTTTTTTTTTTTTTTTCTCTCACGTGAAAATGATACGTTTTTCTGGGTTGGGAAAATCATTTCAAAAATTTTTTTTTTTTTAAAGTGTTAAAAAGCTTAATATTTTAAAAAGTATAAGTAGTAGAAAAAAAGGTTCAAGAAGTCCCATCATCAGCTGAAAGAGCTGAAGATTCTAAACACTGAATGGCTTTAATAGCTGAAAGTATGCAGAAGTTACGCAGAATCAAACAACTTACGGAATAATAATAAAAAGATGATTAATAAATAAAAACGAATACCGATAGTGGGACTGCTGAAGCAGTGCCACTAATTAGCGTATATTAATTGGTTTGTGCAAAAGCTATAGTGTCTACAAAATATGGGATATATTTATGGCACATTTTTTTTTTTTTTTTACTAGTAATGGCGGTGAATGATTTTTTTATTTTTTTATTATTATTATTTTTTTTTTTTTTTTTTTTTTTTTTTTTATTGGGACTGACATTGCGGTAGGCAGATTGGACACTTGACACTTTTTATTTTTTTATTTTTTTGGAAACTGACATTTATACAGCGATTGGTGCTAAAAATAGATGATTACTGTGTAAATGACAATGACAGGGAAGGGGTTAACACTAGACACTAGGGAGCGATCAAGGGGTTAATTGTGTGCCCTAGGGAGTGATTCTAAGTGTGGGGGGGATGTGACTGTAGAGGAGGCCGATCACTGTTCATATTTGGTGTGAACAGCTGATCTGTCTCCTCTCCCCTTGACAGAATGGAGATCTGTCTGTTTACATTGACAGATCTCCATTCTGTCTCTCTCGTGGAGCGATCGTGGGTGGCCAGCGAACATTGCGGGCATGCACATCGGTCCAGGAGAGCCAACCTGCTGCAGTATAACTGTGGCGGCTGGTGTGCAAGCGGCTAATCAGGTGACTATTAAGGTAATCTTCTATTACATTGGAGAGATTTATTTTTTATTTCTATTTTTTGCTTCGTGGCTGTGGCAGGAAATCTACCCTCTGTTGCTTGAGATGCACAGAATGTAATTGATTTTCATGCTCTTGAAGCAACCCTACAACCTCTTGCAATGCATGCACTTGCGGTGTGCTAGTGCGGGGTTCAAGGGGGTTACAGCAGGCAGCGGGGGGGGGGAGGGAATGATACCCCTCCACCACCTGTCAAATGCTCGCTGACGTTTTAGGTGGGCCGGCCAGTTCATTGAAGATCCAGAATATCAATTTCTGAGGCTGTGTGATGAAATGTGTGTGGTGTGAACTTGATGTCTATCTGACAGCTTGCGCATGCGCGGCCGGCAGTGGATGTTGTAAGCTCAGCATCCTCGTACTGCCGACGTCACGAGTCTTCCACGCTATGGCATCTCTGCACCACAGCGTCCCTGGTTGGTTGTATACCACCGCTGCATTGCGCAAGTGCGGTCTGTGATCGCTGCTGCGATCTGCCCTAAAGCTTCTAAGCCTTGTACTGGCACCGATCTATAACAAGATGGTGCGCTGCATAGAGATGCCCCCCAGCAGCTGATCCGTCCCCACAGTGATTGGGGACACACGTCATTACAATAATGGAAAGGTACTACAAGGGCATTATTAACATGGCATTTTATTAAACCCTTCTTTTGACAAAATGTGTGATATTGTGCTAATGTTTGAATTCTTTTAGCTGTTTTGGCGGGATTTGTGACGTCATACTAGTCTGGGGGTGGGGTGGATTTTTTTCTGATTGGTTGTTTATTTCAATTCTTTTCACTGTTACCCTACATTTCTGACATGCCTGACGAAGGGGTCCTGCGTGACTCTGAAACGTTGCACACTCCTTGTGTTGTGATCATGCAATAAATGCTTGGACGCCATTTCTGTCGTTCCATGGTGTGCTGCCAAATATCTTCATTGTGACTGTATCCAGCTGGTTATTGCTGCAGCACCCAAAATTGAGAGCTCATCCAGGAATGTGTGCGATGGGAATATGAGGTATGTGTGACAGCTTGTTGTTTTCAACACATCGTAACCAGGAAATGCCGTTTATTGGCTTTTCCTCTATTCACATTGACAAGGCACGAGTAGAGGAGAGACGATCAGTAGCTCTGGGGGGGGGGGGGGGGGGGTCTGCGCTGATAATAGGTGCATTGATTTTCAGTGCAGACCCATCGAGGATGCCAATCAGTGCCCATTAGGGATGCCAATCAGTAGTGCCTCCTCATCAGTGCCATCTATCAGTGTCCATCATCCATTAGTGCTGCCTCATCACCAGTACTGCATAATGGTGCCTCATCATCAGTGCCGCCTCATCATCAGTACTGCATATTGGTGCCTCATCATCAGTACTGCATATTGGTGCCTTATCAGTGCCGCCTCATCATCAGTACTCCATATTGGTACCTCATCATCAGTGCCGCCTCATCATCAGTACTGCATATTGGTGCCTCATCATCAGTTCCGCCTCGTCATCAGTACTGCATATTGGTGCCTCATCATCAGTACTGTATATTGGTGCCTTATCAGTGCCGCCTCATCATCAGTACTGCATATTGGTACCTCATCATCAGTGCCGCCTCATCATAAGTACTGCATATTGGTGCCTCATCATCAGTTCCGCCTCGTCATCAGTACTGCATATTGGTGCCTCATCAGTGCCGCCTCATCATCAGTGTTGCATATTGATGCCTCATTATCAGTACTGCATATTGATGCCTCATCATCAGTACTGCATATTGGTGCCTCATCATCAGTACTGCATATTGGTGCCTCATCATCAGCAAACACCCCGACGTATATTCTATGAGGCATGGGCTGCAAATAGGTACTCGAGTACTCTGATGGGCTGCAGATAGGTACTCTGATGGCCTGGTGACAGGTTCTCTGATGGCCTGGTGACTGGTATTTGGGTACTCATATGGACTATGACAGGTACTCGGGTACTCAGATGAACTGTGACAGGTACGATGTACCCCTTACTCATTCACATAGGGTGAGGGGGGGCCAGGATCTGGGGCCCCCCCCTGCCCGCAGACCCCGACAATGGCCAGGGTTGTCAGGAAGAGGCCCTTGTCCTCATCAACACGGGGACAAGGTGCTTCGGAGTGGGGGGGCCGCAGGGCGCCCCCCTTCCCCAAAGCACCAGCCCCCCCATGTTGAGGGCATGCGGCCTGGTAAGGTTCGGGGGGGGGGGCGCTCGCTCGTCCCCACCCCCTTTCCTGACCGACCAGGCTGCGTGCTCAGATAAGGGTCTGGTATGGATTTTGGGGGGACCTCCACGCCGTTTTTTTGTCATAGGGGGGTTCCCCTTAAAATCCATACCAGACCTAAGGGCCTGGTATGCTCCCAGAGGGGGAACCCATGCCGGTTTTTTATTTAAAATTTGGCGTGGAGTTCCCCCTTGAGAGCTCATTATTCTCTGATTGGCCACAGCCAAAGTCGCCTGACCTGGGGCGACTTAATGTCGTGTTGTAAGTCGCCCCAAGTCGTGTTGAAGTCACTCCAAGTTGCGCTGTTATTCATACTCAAGTTGTGTCCAAGTTGCCTCCAGAAGTCGCTCTGGAAGTCCTGTTGCCCCTGTGTGAACTGGCTCTGAGGCCGCGTACACACGGGCGGACTGTTCGCCCAACCTTGTCCGCTGAACAGTGTTTGGGCGGACAGTCCGCTCGTGTGTGGGCTTTCAGCGGACAGTTTCAGCGGACAGTTTGACGGACAAAGTCTTTCGGAAATTCCGAAAAACTGTCCGCTGAAACTGTGTTTGAGCGAACAGTCCGCCCGTGTGTAGGCTACTTTCGAAATGAGCAAACTGTTCCCGCTCGGAGGGAAGTCTGCTCATTTCGAGCGCGTGTGAAGGTAGGCGGGGCCCGCGACGGAGACGTCGCGGGCTCCGCCGCCTGGAATGGGCTTAAAGGGGAACCCCAACGCCGAAAAAAATCGGCGTGGGGGTTCCCCCAAAGTCCACAACAGACCCTTGTCCGAGCACGCTACCCGGCCGGCCAGGAAAGGGGGGCGAGCGAGCGCGCCCCCCCTCCTGAGCCGTACCAGGCCGCGTGCCCTCAACATGGGGGGGTGCCTTGGGGAAGGGGGGGCCGCGCGGCCCCCCCACCCCAAAGCACCTTGTCCCCATGTTGATGAGGACAAGGGCCTCTTCCCGACAACCCTGGCCGTTGGTTGTCGGGGTCTGCGGGCGGGGGCTTATCGGAATCCGGGAGCTCCCTTTAAGAAGGGGGCCCCCGGATACCGGCCCCCCACCCTATGTGAATGAGTATGGGGTACAATGTACCCCTACCCATTCACCTGTGAAATAAAGTACAAAAAAAAACACAACACAGAGAAAAAATATTTTATTGCACAGCTCCGGGGGTCTTCCGTCTTCGGGGGTCTTCTCGCCGGACTCCTCCGCTATCTTCGTGTAGCTCTTTTACTAGCGGAGGAGCCCGGCTTTCTTCCTCCCCGCCGCCGGCCTCTTCTCCCGACTTCGGGGGTCTTGTCCCCCTCTTCGGTTCTTCTGCCGGGCCACCGCGCCTTCTTGTAGCTCTTTTACAGGCGGTGGCCCGGTCTTCTGTCGCCGCTGCCTTCCGTTCTTCTGTCGCCGCCTTCGGTTCTTCTGCCGGGCCACCGCGCCTTCTTGTAGCTCTTTTACAGGCGGTGGCCCGGTCTTCTGTCGCCGCTGTCGCCGTCGCCGCCTTCCGTTCTTGTTCTTCTTGTTCTTCTTCTTCTTCCCCAGGAGATGTTGACACGTCGCTCTCTCCGGCCGGAATGCCAGAGCCGCGCTGTGCGGTCACTTATATAGTGACAATGGGGCGGTGTCACATGGTATATGTCACATGGGTTGGTCACATGGTGACCCCGCCCCCTTACGATGTCATAGTCCCCATGTGACATCAACCATGTGACCAACCCATGTGACATATACCATGTGACACCGCCCCATTGTCACTATATAAGTGACCGTACAGCGCGGCTCTGGCATTCCGGCCGGAGAGAGCGACGTGTCAACATCTCCTGGGGAAGAAGAAGAAGAACAAGAAGAAGAACAAGAACGGAAGGCGGCGACGGCGACAGCGGCGACAGAAGACCGGGCCACCGCCTGTAAAAGAGCTACAAGAAGGCGCGGTGGCCCGGCAGAAGAACCGAAGGCGGCGACAGAAGAACGGAAGGCAGCGGCGACAGAAGACCGGGCCACCGCCTGTAAAAGAGCTACAAGAAGGCGCGGTGGCCCGGCAGAAGAACCGAAGAGGGGGACAAGACCCCCGAAGTCGGGAGAAGAGGCCGGCGGCGGGGAGGAAGAAAGCCGGGCTCCTCCGCTAGTAAAAGAGCTACACGAAGATAGCGGAGGAGTCCGGCGAGAAGACCCCCGAAGACGGAAGACCCCCGGAGCTGTGCAATAAAATATTTTTTCTCTGTGTTGTGTTTTTTTTTGTACTTTATTTCACAGGTGAATGGGTAGGGGTACATTGTACCCCATACTCATTCACATAGGGTGGGGGGCCGGGATCCGGGGGCCCCCTTCTTAAAGGGGGCTCCCGGATTCCGATAAGCCCCCCGCCCGCAGACCCCGACAACCAACGGCCAGGGGTTGTCGGGAAGAGGCCCTTGTCCTCATCAACATGGGGACAAGGTGCTTTGGGGTGGGGGGGCCGCGCGGCCCCCCCTTCCCCAAGGCACCCCCCCCATGTTGAGGGCACGCGGCCTTGTACAGCTCAGGAGGGGGGGCGCGCTCGCTCGCCCCCCTTTCCTGGCCGGCCGGGTAGCGTGCTCGGACAAGGGTCTGTTGTGGACTTTGAGGGGACCCCCACGCCGATTTTTTTCGGCGTTGGGGTTCCCCTTTAAGTCCATTCCAGGCGGCGGAGCCCGCGACGTCTCCTTCGCGGGCCCCGCCTACCTGTACACGCGCTCGAAATGGGCGGATTTGCTTCCGCCTTACGTGGGCGAGTCCGTTCATTTCAAAAGTTGAGCGAACTGTTTGTCAAACAGTTCGCTGAAACAGTCCGCTCGTGTGTGGCCATGTCCGTCCATGCTAATTTTGAGCGGACTGTTTGCCGAAACTGTTTGACAAACAAAGTTGGGCGAACAGTCCGCCCGTGTGTACGCGGCCTGAGTCTTCAGTAAAGCGACTTTCCTCCTCTCTGGGCAGTCTGTCAAGAAAAGAGCAAAGAGATACAATGTTTACACTTCTGAATGAACTGAGCTCTGTGTGTAGAAGTTCTCAGTTTAACCATCTAAAGACTAAATCTTTTCTGACACTTGTTGCTTACAAGTAAAAACCCTGTATTTTCTGCCAGAAAATCACTTGGAACCCCCAAAAAGTATATATATTTATATAAAAAAAAACTATATATTAAATAAAAACAGGTAGTCAAAACTTTTGGACGAAAAAAAAAATGGGCTAACTTTTTACTGTTTTTATTTTATTTTTTAAATAGTGTATTTTTTTCCCCCAAAAAAATGCATTTGAAAGACCTCTGTGCAAATGCTGTGTGACATAAAATATTGCAACAACCGCTATTTTATTCCCTAGGATCTCTGCTAAAAAAATATATATAATTTTTGGGGGGTCTAAGTGATTTTCTGGCAGAAAATACAGGATTTTTACTTGTAAGCAACAAGTGTCAGAAAAGATTTAGGCCCCTTTCACACTGACGTCCCGTTCAGGCCCGCCTGTCAGTTTTTCAGGCGGACCTGAACGGGTGCTCCATAGAGCTCTATGGAGCGTCGGATGTCAGCGGTGACATGTCCGCTGACATCCGACCCGCTCCGATCCGAAAAAGTGTAACGGAGGAAAAAGCTATTTTTCCATCCGTCTGCGGATCGGATCGGGTGACGACGGGCACTGCGGTCCGTCGTCATCCGATCTCCCATAGGGGAGAGCGGCGCTGTGATAGGTCCGTCCCTGCGCAGTGTGCAGAGACGGACCTGTCATCTCCCTGCTCAGCGGGGATCGGCGGAGTGATCCCCGCTGAGCAAACGGATATCCACGGGGCGGATCAGAACTGATCCACCCCGTGTGAAAGGACCCTTAGTCTTTAAATGGTTAAACTGAGAACTCTACACACTGAGATGACTTCATTCATTCATTGAAGTGTAAACATTGTATCTTTCTGTTCTTTTCTTGGCAGCCTGCCCAGAGAGGAGGAAAGGCGTTTCTATGACGACTCAGGCAACTACTGACTTCTATTACAGAAGTCATTTCAAAGTCCCGCTGTAGTTCTAAATCGGCTTTTTATCAGCACAATCGGCCGATGCCGATTATTTAAAAAACGGCAAATATCGGCCGATATATCGGTCGACCTCTATTTTAGAGGCGCCATTTTTAGCCCAAAAGCACCTGAAAACGCCCCAGTGTGAAAGGTGTCTGTTAGATTTTATGAGATGGAGGGGAAAAAAAAAAAGGGGGGGGGGGAAAAATCAGCCTAACATATCAGCCCAAAAAATTTGGCATCATATAGCGGCCATCGGCCGCCGTGATTTCTAAATATCGGCATCAGTCAGAGGAAAACCCATATAGGTCGACCTCTAGTACTTTGGCCAGGCGGGTTCTATAGCTGTCACCATGTTAGGATTTAGTCACATTCTGTACACATTGAAGGTTGGCACCAAGGTTGGTGACGTATTATTAGCACATGTATTGCCATGATAGTATGAATCGCGTTGTCATTGGATTGTCGCTCTTGTAGTATCAGTGCGAGGATTACGGCTGATCTCCCGTGTTAGAAGGTTAACCGTTGAGGTGAAGTTTTAGATAAGTAACTTGGCTTTCGTTTTTGTGCGTGTGATAAAAGGGCTAAAACAACACATGACGTATCTGTGCTGACAGTTATTGGTGTAAAACAAACCGCGTGCTTACGCCCTGGAGCCATTTGACATGTCAAAACACATGCCAGATCGGCAACAATTGCACCGTTCAAAACGGTGCAACACCACAATTGTGGCACCACTCCGATACCCAAAAATGTTTTTTTCTCTTTTTATTTTCTGCAGCAGCCTGTACGGATGTCTCTGAAAACACCCCAAAGTCGGGACTGATCTGAGAGAATGAAATTGTGCGAGTTCAGTTGAATTGGGCTAAAGGGTAACTCCACTTTCATAGATATGCCGTATACAATTCCTTCACAAATCTTATTGTCATTGAAAGTTATTAAAGGGGCTTTCCGGCCAATCCTTCTTTTTTTTTTTTTTTTTTTTAAGTCAGCAGCTACAAACACTGTAGCTGCTGACTTTTAATAAGGACACTTACCTGTCCAGCGATCCAACTACGTTGTTCGTTGCCCCGAGGCTGATACGTCCATCGGATTGGCTGCCAGCACCTCCATCCTAACAAAGGGAAACAGGCAGCGGAGCCTTGCGGCTTCACTGCCCGTTTCTTACTGTGCGAGTCGCACGGCGCTTTATGAATGGCCACATTGTGTTCCAGAAGGCAACAGGGACACTCACCGAAGAGGAGGAAGCGCCACGGGAATAGGAAGAGGCAGATTAGTTAGACTGCCTAGCAACAGCGTTTCAGGTAAATGAAAATAAAAATGTTATTATTTTTTTTTATTTTATTAATGCGTTGTTGTTTTTTGGGGTGGCCCTCCACTTTAAAGTGATTGTAAAGGAAATTTTCCTTTCACATAATAATGGGGTCTAGGAAGGAGGGGGGTTTAGGTGCCCAGTAAGCAAGTGGTTAATTTTGGTGTGGGTGTACCTGTTTTTATTTTTTTATTTTATTAATGCATTTTTTTGGGGGGGGGGGGGTGGCCCATTAACATTCAGCTGATGAGTCTTCCATTGTTGAGCTTCCCAGCCCGCTCCCTAACAATCAGCTATTGGGATGGACCCCCCCCCACACTCTTTTTTGACAAATTCTGCCATTCTGCGATTCTGCCAGCAACACCCTGGTGATAAAGATTGCTTGTTTTTTTTTTATTAAATAAGTAGCATAACTCAAATCATCTTATATCACTCCATATTAGTGTCAGTGGGAGGCATAGTGCCCCATCATTGGTGTCAGTGAGAGGAATAGTGCCCCATCATTGGTGTCAGTGAGAGGAATAGTGCCCCATCATTGGTGTCAGTGAGAGGAATAGTGCCCCATCATTGATGTCAGTGGGAGGAATAGTGCCCCATCATTGGTGTCAGTGTGAGGAATAGTGCCCCACTATTGGCGTCAGTGTGAGGAATAGTGCCCCACTATTGGCATCAGTGGGAGGAATAATGCACACCTCCCAACTTTTTGAGATGGGAATGAGGGTCACCTATCAACAAAAGTATGACACACCCCCTACCACGCACACATAAAGGAGAAATTTACAAAAAAACAAGATTGGTGAAACCCACAAGTGCTTTTTTTTTTTACCACTACTATTCCTTTATATTGGCTGTTAGAATCTACAAATGCAGCAATTTAGAAATCAGATGAAAGGTTTAGCACTGGGAAACACTTTTTGATAGATAAAAAGTGCATTTTATATACAGATCAAAATGAGAGACAAATGGGGAGGAATGAAGGGCAGAGGGACATTGTTCCAAATCAGGGACAGTCCATTAAAATCAGGGAAAGTTGGGCGCTATGATAGTACCCCATCATTGGTGTCAGTGGGAGGAATTGTGCCCCATCATTGGTGTCAGTGGGAGGAAAACTGCCCCATCACTGGTGTCAGTGGAAGGAATAGTGCCCCATCATTGGTGTCAGTGGGAGGAATAGTGCCCCATCATTGGTGTCAGTGGGAGGAATTGTGCCCCATCATTGGTGTCAGTGGGAGGAAAATTTCCCCATCATTGGTGTCAGTGGAAGGAACAGTGCCCCATCATTGGTGTCAGTGAGAGGAATAGTGCCCCATCATTGGTGTCAGTGGGAGGAATAGTGCCCCATCATTGGTGTCAGTGGGAGGAATAGTGCCCCATCATTGGTGTCAGTGGGAGGAATAGTGCCCCATCATTGGTGTCAGTGGGAGGAATAGTGCCCCATCATTGGTGTCAGTGGAAGGAATTGTGCCCCATCATTGGTGTCAGTGGGAGGAATTGTGCCCCATCATTGGTGTCAGTGGAAGGAATAGTGCCCCATCATTGGTGTCAGTGGGAGGAATAGTGCCCCATCATTGGTGTCAGTGGGAGGAATAGTGCCCCATCATTGGTGTCAGTGGGAGGAATAGTGCCCCATCATTGGTGTCAGTGGGAGGAATAGTGCCCCATCATCGGTGTCAGTGGGAGGAATAGTGCCCCATCATCGGTGTTAGTGGAAGGAATAGTGCCCCATCATTGGTGTCAGTGGGAGGAATAGTGCCCCATCATTGGTGTCAGTGGGAGGAATAGTGCCCCATCATTGGTGTCAGTGGGAGGAATAATGACCCATCATTGGTGTTAGTGGAAGGAATAGTGCCCCATCATTGGTGTTAGTGGAAGGAATAGTGCCCCATCATTGGTGTCAGTGGGAGGAATAGTGCCCCATCATTGGTGTCAGTGGGAGGAATAATGACCCATCATTGGTGTTAGTGGAAGGAATAGTGCCCCATCATTGGTGTTAGTGGAAGGAATAGTGCCCCATCATTGGTGTCAGTGGGAGGAATAATGACCCATCATTGGTGTTAGTGGAAGGAATAGTGCCCCATCATTGGTGTCAGTGGGAGGAATAGTGCCCCATCATTGGTGTCAGTGGGAGGAATAATGACCCATCATTGGTGTTAGTGGAAGGAATAGTGCCCCATCATTGGTGTTAGTGGAAGGAATAGTGCCCCATCATTGGTGTTAGTGGAAGGAATAGTGCCCCATCATTGGTGTCAGTGGGAGGAATAATGACCCATCATTGGTGTTAGTGGAAGGAATAGTGCCCCATCATTGGTGTTAGTGGAAGGAATAGTGCCCCATCATTGGTGTCAGTGGGAGGAATAGTGCCCTATTATTGGTGTCAGTGGAAGGAAAAGTGCCTCATCCTTGGTGTCAGTGGGAAGAATAGTGCCCTAAGAACCAGATAAGGGCAAGCAAAGGGCGACATCTGGCCCGCAAGCTGCAGTTTGGAGACCCGTGTCTTAGACTTTAGATATTAGCAGAGGTCACCTTTCCTCATCTAATCTCTGTGGCCATCGCTGCAACCAGCGGATCGGTTTCGGGGGGTTACCAATCATCTAGGTAAGCCCACAGGAAAGCGGCGGGGCAACCCCTCCCACCATGTCTAAAAGTGAGCCAGCAGCTCACTTTTAGCAGTTAAAAAATCTCCGGCTAAAAAAAACAATATTAGGGGTTATGGCATATTGCTGCAGCCATAACCCCAGTATTGCACTTGAATTCCATGACATATTTTCCTAGTTAGACGGTTTTCAAGTGGTTAAAAAAAAATAATGTTTCTTCTTCTCATCCTCTCCCTGGGTGGCCACGTAACAAGGTACAGTATGTGAAAATGTCTCTGGGTGTGATCCAGCCAGCTTAGCATATTCTCTGTGGGTGTGAGCCGCCATGTCATTTACTCAGCTGGCAAACTTAATCATCACTTTTTCCAGCGACAAACAGAACACCAATAGGAAATGAAGTAATTAAATATTACTGGTGACAAAATGATTGCTGGGATTCTGGAAAGAATATTAGACATTATAACATTAGTGCCGTGACTACAATACACACACACACACACACACACACACACACACACACTCTCACCGGCCACTTTATTAGGTACACCTGTTCAGTTGATTGATAACACAAATTGCTAATCAGCCAATCACATGGCAGCAACTCAATACATTTAGGCATCTAGACGTGGTTAAGATGACTTGCTGAAGTTCAAACCGAGCATCCGAATGGGGAAGAAAGGGTCATGGTTGTTGGTACCAGACTAATCATTCAGGTTTTTTCTATATATTTTTTTATCTCTACATATTTATAATATCAGCGCTAAGGCTTTTTATAAGGTATGCAGAACACCATCTCTGAAGGCACAACACTTTGAACCTTGAAGCAGATGGTCTACCGCAGCAGAAGACCACACCGGGTGCCATTCCTGTTAGCTAAGAACAGGAGACTGAGGCTACAATTCCCGCAGGTTCACTAAAATTGGACAATAGAAGGTTGGAAAAATGTGGCCTGGTCTGATGAGTCTCGATTTCAGTTGCGACATTCAGATGGTCGGGTCAGAATTCGGTGTAAGCAACATGAAAGTATGGATCCATCCTGCCTTGTATCAAAGGTTCAGGCTGGTCGTGGTGGTGTAATGGTGTGCCGGATATTTTCTTGCCACACTTTGGACCCGACTGAGCATTGGTTAAACCCCACGGCCTACCTGAGTATTGTTGCTGACCATGTCCATCCCTTTATGACTACAGTGTCACCATCTTGTGATGGCTCCTTCCAGCAGGATGATGCACCATGTCATAAAGCTCCAATCATCTCACCACTGGTTTCTTGAACATGACAATGAGGACACTGTCACCAGACCAGATCTCATCCAATGGAGCACCTTTGAGATGTGGTGGAATGGGAGATTGGAATCATGGATGTGCAGTCGACAAATCTGAAGGACCTGCATGATGCTATCATGTAACTATTGAGAAAAATCTCAGATTAAAGGGGTTGTAAAGGTTAATATTTTATTTTCTAAATAGGTTCCTTTAAGCTAGTGCATTGTTAGTTCACTTACTTTTTCCTTCGATTTCCCTTCTAAATGTTTTTTTTCCTTTGTCTGAATTTCTCACTTCCTGTTTACTGGGGAGAAACAGGAAGTGAGAAATTCAGACAAAGAAAAAAAACCATTTAGAAGGGAAATCGAAGGAAAAGGTAAGTGAACCAACAATGCACTAGCTTAAAGGAACCTATTTAGAAAATAAAAAACAAAGCATTACAACCCGTTTAATGTTTCCAACACCTTGTTGAATCTATGCCATTAAAAATTAAGGCAAAAGGGGGTCCAACCCAGTATTAGCAAGGTGTACCTAATAAAGTGGCCGGTGAGTGTACAAAAACATAGATAGATAGATAATAGCTGCAGCCACTGATCATTGTATTCAGACAGCAGTGGGTGCCACTGACAGAATACAGTGTCCTTGCTGGGGGATTCCTCCATATGCCTTGTTTGTATGGAAGAAGGAATCTGCGGGTAAAAGAAAATAAACTGACCATGTATGGCCAGCTTAAAGCCTAGTACACACAGCCAAATATCAGACAGCATCAGCCAGTTAAATAACAACATTGGACCATGTGTATAGCAGCCGGTCCAACAGAAGTCTGCTTGTGTCAAAGGTTATGACCAAAAAGGTCTGCCAATGGGCATCCGATCAGCGATCTCAGCCAAAGGCTGAAAGCACTCACTGGTTTGTTCTGGCGGGTGGAGGGGGGGCACAATAGCACAGCAGACACGGGTCCATTCAGACATGGAGCCGCTGGCCCTGCACTTACCCCATCCAGGTCTTGGGGCAGCTTCAGTAGCTTCTCCTTCCCATCAATCTGGTTGCTTCTCCTCTGGTCAATCCAGTCTCAGTCTCCATTAATTGTCCTGATTGTCAGGGAGGAGAAGCGGGAAGACAATAGTGAATGTTGATTAGCTATGATCCCAAGTGGGTCGGCTTAGATTGCAGTGCTCTGTGCCCCGAACCCACCCTTTTTGGAGCCAATTAGGGCCTCTGGCTCTAGTCATGCTTCACAAAAACAAAAACCCCATAGAACTCTATGGGTAACGCTTATGGCGGGCCGCCACTGCCATGGGCCTCTTGGTTGCTTCTCTGATTAATTCTCTCCTTGCCCGGCCTGTCAGTTTAGGTGGACGGCCATGTTTTTGTAAGTTTGCGGTTGTGCCATTCTCTTTCCATTTTCGGATGATGGATTGAACAGTGCTCCGTGAAATGTTCAAAGCTTGGGATATTTTTTTATAACCTAACCCTGCTTTAAACATCTCCACAACTTTATCCCAGACCTGTCTGGTGTGTTCATTGCCCTTCATGATGCTGTTTGTTCGCTAAGGTTCTCTAAAAAAACTCTGAGGGCTTCACAGAACAGCTGTATTTATACAGAGATTAACTTACACACAGGTGGACTAATTAGGTGACTTCTGAAGGCAATTGGTTCCACTAGATTTTAGTTAGGGGTATCAGAGTAAAGGGGGCTGAATACAAATGCACACCACACACACCCAAGGTAGTGTGTAGGTCATGCTCCCATTGAACCAGCTGTTTTGGGGGTGGGGAGTTTAACGGATAAAACAGAATACGGTATGACTGTGAAAAGCCATGTGGGATTGTCTCCTTAGCAAGACACAACTTTGAGGCCTTTTTGAAAGATTTAATGCTTAACTTGTTCAGATCTACTTTACCGGGAGTACGTCTATTGATGTCCTCCCCTTTCAAAGCTGGCCACGCGCCCCCCCCCCCCCCCCCCCGAGTACGGGGCCGATCACGGCCCCTTATCACGTGATCAGCTGTCAGCCAATGACAGCCGATCACCTGATGTAAACAGAGGATGGGTAAGCAGGTTTTTTTTTTCTTCTTGCGTCGCTCTGACAGCGTGAGAAGGAAAAAAGCTGATCGCCGGCTTCTGTTTGAAGGGACATTGGTCCAAAAAAGGAATAGCCTCTGTGCCCACCAGTACTGCCTGCCAGTGCCACGAATCAGTGCCCACCAATCAGTGCCCACAGTACATCAGTGCCACCTATCAATGCCCACCAGTGGTGCTAATCCGTGCCACCTATTAGTGCCCTTCAGTGCCACCAATCAATGCCCTTCAGTTCCACCCATCTGTGCCACCTATCAGTACCCACCAGTGCCACCTATCAGTACCCATCAGTGCAGCCTCATCAGCGTACATCAATAAAGAAGAAAAATTACCTGTTTGCAAAATGTATTAACAAAATATAAAATGGTATTGTATTTTTTTGTTTTTAAATCTGTCTTTTTACATTTTTGTAACAAAAAAAAAACCCCAGAGATGATCAAATACCACCAAAAGAAATCTCTATTTGTAGAAAAAAATGATAAAAATGTCATTGGGTACAGTGTCGTATGACCGCGCAATTGTTGAGAAACTGGTGTTAATAAAATCGCAACAGAATGAACAAAGGGACCTGTGTTAGTGGAGTTCCACCCCAAAAAACGAAAATGTATTAATGTGCGATGCATAGTAGCCCATTATGCTTTACCTTTGCAGGGAGACAAAGAGGGAAGTAACACCCATCGGGGATTACTTCCTTTTTAAATCAGAACTTCACTCAATCATCATTAACTATTTTTAATCCTTGTGCTGCTTGTCATAAAAAAAGCTAGGAAGGTATACAGGGGTGTTTTATGCAAGCAGTGGGCCTCATAAATTGAGTAAAAAAAAAAATTTCCGCATTTGCTGCATGAGGCAAAAATTTCCTGTGGTTTTTATTGCACTGAATATTGCCTGTGGCTAAAAGGGAAGTGGAATGCAGAGGCTCCGTAGTAAGTGATGCAGAGTTCAGTAGTCAGTAGTAAGTGATGCAGAGTTCAGGAGTCAGTAGTAAGTGATGCAGAGTTCAGGAATCAGTAGTAAGTGGTGCAGAGTTCATAGGTCAGTAGTAAGTGATGCAGAGGTCAGAGTTCAGGAGTAGGTGATACTGAGTCCAGAGATGAGTGGTAAGTGACACACAGTTCATAGGTCAATAGTAAGTTATGCAGAGTTCATAGGTCAGTAGTAAGTTATGCAGAGTTCATAGGTCAGTAGTAAGTTATGCAGAGTTCACAGGTCAGTAGTAAGTTATGCAGAGTTCACAGGTCAGTAGTAAATGATGCAAGGTTCATAGGTCGGTAGTAAGTGATGCAGAGTTCACAGGTCGGTAGTAAGTGATGCAGAGTTCACAGGTCAGTAGTAAGTTATGCAGAGTTCACAGGTCGGTAGTAAGTGATGCAGAGTTCACAGGTCGGTAGTAAGTGATGCAGAGTTCACAGGTCGGTAGTAAGTGATGCAGAGTTCACAGGTCGGTAGTAAGTGATGCAGAGTTCACAGGTCAGTAGTAAGTGATGCAGAGTTCACAGGTCAGCAGTAAGTAGAGGTCGACCGATATATCGGCCTGGCCGATATTTGGCATTTTTTAATTAATCGGCATCGGCCGATTGTGCTGATAAAAAAGCCGATTACATGTTCAGCGCGACTTGCAAAAGACTTCTGTAATAGAAGTCAATGTAAGTTGCCTGAAGACATCAGTGAAGGACTTTCCTCCTCTCTGGGCAGGCTGCCAAGAAAAGATCGAAATGATACAATGTTTCTTCTTTAATGGGATGAACTCTGTGTGTAGAAGTTCTCAGTTTAACCATTTAAAGACTAAATCTTTTCTGACACTTGTTGCTTACAAGTAAAAATCCAGTATTTTCTGCTAGAAAATCACTCAGAAGCCCCAAAAATTATATATATTTATTTTAGCAGAGACCCTAGGGAATAAAATAGCGGTTGTTGCAATATTTTATGTGACGCTGTATTTGCGCAGAGGTCTTTCAAACGCAAGTTAGCCCTTTTTTTTTTTGTCCAAAAGTTTTGAGTTTTGAGTACCTGTTTTTGTGTATTTAATAAATAGTTTTTTTTTTAATCTAAATTATACATACAAGTGAACTGATTGGAGGTTTGTTTTGTTTAATAAATGTGTAAGAAATTTTCTGCGTCACTTAAGGCTGCTTTCACACTGGATCGGGCAGGTGTTGACGGTAAAACTCTGCAAGTTTTAGCAGCGATTTACCATCATTTTAGCCCCGCTATTCAGCTGCTAGCGGGGCAGTGAAGCACAGCTGCAAAATCGCATTGCATGTGCTTCAGCAGTGGTGACCATTCATTTCAATGGGCAGGAGTGGTGGAGGAGCGGTTTACACCGCTCCAAAGATGCTGCTTGCAGGATTTTTTTTTTTTTTTAACGTCCTGCCAGCGCATCTCCTCATTGTGCAAGCACTCGGGCTTTCACACAGACTGCAGGGGAGCCGTTTAGAAGGCAATTTACAGGCGCTATTTTTAGCCCAAAATCGGTTAAAAAACGAGATGAAGGGGGGAAAAAAAAGAAAAAAACTAAATAAAAAAATCGGCCTAACATATCAGCCCACAAAAATCGGCATCATATATCGGCCATCGGTATCGGCCAGAGAAAAACCCATATCGGTCGACCTCTAGTAGTAAGTAATGCAGAATTTGTGCGATGCACTTTGCCAAGTGCACAGTCTATGCACACATAAACTTTCAGAGGGGTTTGGACGCATAAACGTTTAGGAGCAGTAAAATGAAACAACTGCCTGTGCGTCCAGGAGCAGAGGCAAAAGTGTGGCTAAGCGTGGCTTCACGCTGTAACAAGCTTTGAGACGCCTTTGGCGTTTTCTTGGCAATTCTACATTTTAGGGAGTGTTTTTACTGTAAAAACGCCTAAAAATAATAACGCTCAAAAATGCTAGAAAAAAAAAAACCTGGCTAAAAGCATAATTTATTATTTTTTTTTTTTATAGCTGTTTTTGCTGACAGCAGTGTTGACTTAAAAAAAAAATTAAAAAAAAATTAAAAAAAGTTTTTGTCCTAAGACTGAGAACCGAGTGATCAAACACTGCCGATCGCTCGGTTCTCAGGACTCCCTGAGAGAGAGCCGGTGACTATCAGTCATGTGGGAGCGATCTTGCCAGAGCCTGGACCGGCTCTGTGACGTCAGCCGACAGCGGGCTTCAGCCTGCTGTCTGCTGAACAGGTTGGTTCTGCACAGAAGTAGAGCCAAATGAGCTTTGGCTGTACTTCTCCTTTAAAGCGGGATTCCGCCGTTTTTTTTTTTTTCTTACCTGTGTCACAGGTGGGCGACTGCTACCGTCGGTTAGCATCCACGTTCGGCGATTTTTTGACCCCCGGCGCAACGATTCTTTTGCTCGGGATAACTTTTAAAAAAGTGCTCAGGCGTTTCCCATTTTAAGTGTGGGCGTCTGAAGCCCACAGGCACTTACTTCCTCTATATTGATGACGCTCGGCTCCCAGCATGCTCCGCTCCATCTCGCGCATGCTCACTGATACTTCCTCGTGTGCAATGGTGGTAATGGCAGATACAGCTGCCTGCCCACTTTAAAAATGGCAAATTCGGACACGCCCTCGTCACGTGACCGGCGTCCTAACGAAATCTCACGAGATTTCGCAATTTCATTGTCCCCCCATGGATTCTTGGGAAATAGCTTAGAAATTTCCCAGGGACCATTGCGAGGAGGATAACCACGCCTACTCCCACGGGAGGACAACCCGGAAGTCAGCAGAAACATCTGAAATATAAGGTAAGTAATGAATATTTTTTTTTTCAGGGTTCATTTAGGTAAGTATGCTATCTTGTGATTTTAATAATATGAAGTTGAATTTTTAGGTACAAAACCGCTTTAAGTGATTTTAATTGGTGTCACAGCAGAGTAGAAGGAAATAGTGCGGTAACTCAGAGATGTATTGTTTGATACCTTACATCACTTTCACAATAGGCCATTAATTGGGTCAGAATCACAAAGTAAATAGGGAACAAGGTGCCAGGATGTGTTAATACAACTTGATTAAACACCAGACATTTGTCTTTAGAGAACATTGTGTTTGGAACGGATGCCAAGATGAAGGAACTGCTTATGTGAAATACCTTCAATGTACTTCTCTCTACTACTAAACTGAGGCTATTACTTTGTATGCAGACAGTGGTCTAGACCCAGTGCTTGTTCAAGTATTTTAATCAGTTCTTGCGCGGTCGTGCGATGTTGTACCCAAATAAAATTGACGTCCCTTTTTTTCCCCCACAGATAGAGCTTTCTTTTGCTGGTATTTGATCACCTCTGTTTTTTTTATTTTTTCGCTCTAAAAAAAAAAAAGTTAATTTTGAAAAAAAAAAGAGAAGCTATATTTTTTTCTATAATAAATATTAGAGGTCGACCGATATGGTTTTTTCTCTGGTCGGTGCCAATATTTAGAAATCGGGCCGGCCGATGGCCTATATATGATGCCAATTTTTGCAGGCTATAATTTAAGCCGATTTTTTTTTTTTGCAGGTGGCACTGGTTGGCACTGGTTTGCACTGGCAGGTGGCACTGATTGGCACTGGCGGGTGGCACTGGTTGGCACTGGTTTGCACTGTGGGTGGCACTGATTGGCACTGTGGGTGGCACTGGTTGGCACTAGCAAGTGGCATTGGTTAGCACTGACGATTGGCACTGGCAGGTGGCACTGATTGGTACTGGTAGTTGGTACTGATACGTGGCACTGGTTGGCACAGGCAGGTGGCATTGGTTGGCACTGGTTGGAACTGGCAGGTTTCACACTGAGCTGAGGTGGTCAGAGACTAGCGACATGGTACAGGAGGTGGTCAGAGACTGGCGACATGGTACAGGAGGTGGTCAGAGACTGGCGGCATGGTACAGGAGGTGGTCCGATCAGATCACGTTGTCGGAAAATCCGATCGTGCATGGGCTCTATCGGGCATTTTCTGTTGGATTTTCCGACGCACAAAGTTTGAGAGCGGGATCTAAAGTTTTCCGACAAAAAATTCTGATCGTGTGTAGACAATTCCAATGGACAAAGTGCCACGCATGCTCAGAATAAAATAAGAGACGAAAGCTATTGGCTACTGGCCCGTTTATAGTCCCGACGTACGTGTTTGACGTCACCATCATTCAGAACGATCGGATTTTCCGACAACTTTGTGCGAACGTGTGTATGCAACACAAGTTTTGAACAAAATCTGCCGGAAAAAATCTGACGGATTTTGTGGTCGGAATGTCTGACCGTGTGTACAGAGCATTACTGTTCTGGGGACAACCCACACTTGGGATTTTGTCTTTTAACTTTCTTTTTCAATGATAATGGTAAACATGACAAATATAGAGGGTGAATCTCACTAACGGGGGGCACACACAGCAATAAAAACCTAGTAGATGTTCTAATCCCTCTTCTAAGCTAAAAAAAAAAAATAAGGTTTTCTTTAGTTATACTTTAAAGTTCAGTGCCTTGAAAAAAGTTTTCATACCCCTTGAAATTTTTCACACTTTGTCATGTTACAATCAAAAATGTAAATGGATTTTATGTGACAGACCAACACAAAGGGGCACATAATTGTGAAGTGGAAGGAAAATGATAAATGGTTTTCAACATTCTTTACAAATAAATATCTGAAAAGTGTGGGGTGCTTTTGTATGGCTTCCCCCCCCCCGAGTCCATGCTTTGTAGAACCTCCTTTCTCTGCAATTACAGCTGCGAGTCTTTTAGGGATGTCTCCACCAGCTTTGCACATCTAGGGAGTGACATTTTTGCCCATTTTTCTTTGCAAAATAGCTCAAGCTCTGTCAGATTGGATGGAGAGCGTCTGTGAACAGCAAATTTCAAGTCTTGCCACAGATTCTCAATTGGATTTAGGTCTGAACTTTGACTGGGCCATTCTAACACATGAATATGCTTTGATCTAAACCATTCCATTGTAGCTCTGGCTGTATGTTTGGGGACGTTGTCCTGCTGGAAGGTGAACCTCCGCTCCAGTCTCAAGTCTTTTACAGACTCTAATGCCGTGTACACACGATCGGAATTTCGGCCAACAAAAGACCAATGAGAACTTTTCATCGGAAAATGCCACCGTGTGTATGCTCCATCGGAATTTAACTGGCCGAATTTGAGAGCATTTTCTCAATTTTCCAGACGAGAAAAACTTTCTATCGGAAATTCCAATCGTGTGTATACAATTACGACGCACACAAACTCACGCATGCTCAGATTCAACTACGAGATGGAAGCAATTGGCCACTGGCTATTGAACTTCCTTCTTCTAGTCCTGTCATATGTGTTGTACGTCACTGTGTCGGAATTTGGTGTGACAGCTTGAGTGGAATTCCGTCAGGAAAACCATCAGACCTTTTTCCGACCATAATTCCGATCGTGTGTACGCGGCATAACAGGTTTTCTTCTAAGATTGCCCTGTATTTGGCTCCATCCATCTTCCCATCAACTCTGACCAGCTTCCCTGTCCCTGCTGAAGAAAAGCATCCCCACAACATGATGCTGCCACCACCATGCTTCACGGTGGGGATGGTGTGTTCAGGGTGATGTGCAGTGTTAGTTTTCCGCTACACAAAGTGCGTTGCTTTTAAGCCAAAAAGTAAAATTTTGGTCTCATCTGACCAGAGCACCTTCTTCCAAATGTTTGCTGTGTCCCCCACATGGCTTCTCACAAACTGCAAATAGGACTTCTTATGGCTTTTTTTAAAAAATGTCTTTCTTCTTGCCACTCTTCCATAAAGGGCAGATTTGTGGAGAGCACGACTAATAGTTGTCCTGTGGACAGATTCTCCCACCTGAGCTGTGGATCTCTGCAGCAAATCCAGAGTTACCATGGGCCTCTTGGCTCCTTCTCTGATGAATGCTCTCCTTGCCTGGCCTATCAGTGTATGTGGATGGCCATGTCTTGGTAGGTTTGCAGTTGTGCCATACTCTTTCCATTTTCAGATGATGGATTGAACAGTGCTCTGTGAGATGTTCAAAGCTTGGGATATTTTTTTTTATAACCTAACCCTGCTTTAAACTTCTCCAGAACTTTATCACCGACCTGTCTGGTATGTTCCTTGGCCTTCATGGTGCCGTTTGTTCACTAAGGTTATCTAACAAACCTCTGAGGGCTTCACAGAACAACTGTATTTATACGTAGATTAAATTACACAAAGGTGGACTCTATTTACTAATTAGGTGACTTCTGAAGGCAATTGGTTCCACTAGATTTTAGTTAGGGGTGTCAGCATAAAGGGGGCTGAATACAAATGCCCCCCACACTTTTCACATTTTTTTCTGTACAAAAATATGAAATCCATTTATCGTTTTCCTTCCACTTCACAATTATGTGCCACTTTGTGTTGGTCTATCACATAAAATCCCAATAAAATACATTTGAGCTGCGCGACTCGCACATGTGCAGTAGGGAACCAAGAAGTGAAGCCGCAGCGCTTCACTTCCTGATTCCCTCCCCGAGAATGGTGGCGGCCGAGAGCCGAGCGATCGATCGGTCTCGGCTGCCGACATCGCTGGACCCTGGGACAGGTGAGTGTCCATTTATTAAAAGTCAGCATCTGTAGTATTTATAGCTGCTGGCTTTTAATAATTTTTTTTCCAGTGGACTCCCTCTTTAAACTTCCCTCCTAAAACTTTTTTTTTCCTTAAAATTCCCTCTTAAATTTTGGGTGCGTGTTATACTCTGATGCGTGTTATACGCCGATAAATATGGTACATAAAACTGAAGATAAAACAGTTTTATCTGTGCTGGTCGGCTTGAAGACACCCATCCGCATACAAAGTAGAAAGTCCGCATGTATTTCAGCCTTGTATGCCAGGAGAAGTCCAAGTGGACATCAGAGCGACATTAAAAAACCTATGAAGGCCCCAATCCCTAAATGCCAATCATTGATGACCCAGCATGCTTGGCATTTAGGGATTTGAGAGTTGGTGAATGTGAAGAACTATGTCTTTCCACGGATGAACCCTCGCCGGTATCCTGATCTGGATGGTGTGCCCTGGTTGGGGCCTTCATAGGTTTGTTTATGTCGCCCTGATGTCCACTTGGACTTCTTCTGGCATACAAGGCTGAAATACATGCAGACTTTGTACTTTGTATGCGGACAGGTGTCTGCAAGCTGGCCGGCATTTTCTTATGGATGTTTTATCTTCAGTATTTTGTAAGTGCAATTTTTAATTTTATTAAAACCTTTATTTTACTGATTCACACTATGGTGAGCTCTCTCCATTCTTTTGGGTCTCTGATTGATGCCTGCCCCGTATATCCGATCTATTGGCTTGCCTTGGATGTAACCACAGAGAGTTGCTGCTGCTGGACTGATGTCTGGACATTGCTTTATTTTAGAGGCTTGCCCTCTGGTAAGTGTGCATTTTATGCCATGATCAACAACAACTGACCCAACCCCCATCGCTATATATATATATATATATATATATATATATATATATATATATGAATGTATCGATGACACTTTGGACAAAGTGTCTGTCATGTACAAATTTAAGTTTTTGTCTCAGAACAGTAAAGGGGTTCTGAGGGTTAATTGTGTAGGTTTAACTTTGACATCAGTTTGGCTGGGCTGTGTTAAGGCCCGTACACACGGTTGGACTTTTTGACAACAAACATGCAAATTAGCTGTTTTGGAGCAACATCCGACTGTGTGTACGCTCCATCGGACAAACTTTTTCTGTTTTCATCGGACTTTTGTTGGCTCTGCGAACGGACAAACTTTCTGGCAACAAAAGTCCGATGGAGCAAAGTCCGACAGTGTGTACGCAAAAGCATCGGACTTTTGTACAAGGTACAAACACGCATGCTCAGAACCTATGCAAACGATCAGACTACAATACAGAAGTTGACCAAAGGTGGCGCTGGAGTCATTGAACGTCCTCATTCGAAGTGGCGTCCGTACGTTGTGACGTTTTTAAGTTTTTTAAGTTTTTTAAGTTTTTTAAGTTTTTGTCTCAGAACAGTAAAGGGGTTCTGAGGGTTAATTGTGTAGGTTTAACTTTGACATCAGTTTGGCTGGGCTGTGTTAAGGCCCGTACACACGGTCGGACTTTTTGACAACAAACATGCAAATTAGCTGTTTTGGAGCAACATCCGACTGTGTGTACGCTCCATCGGACAAACTTTTTCTGTTTTCATCGGACTTTTGTTGGCTCTGCGAACGGACAAACTTTCTGGCAACAAAAGTCCGATGGAGCAAAGTCCGACAGTGTGTACGCAAAAGCATCGGACTTTTGTACAAGGTACAAACACGCATGCTCAGAACCTATGCAAACGATCAGACTACAATACAGAAGTTGACCAAAGGTGGCGCTGGAGTCATTGAACGTCCTCATTCGAAGTGGCGTCCGTACGTTGTGACGTCACCACGTTCGTGTTTGTTGTCAAAAAGTCAGACCGTGTGTATGCAATACAAACTTGTGGACCACGCCCTTTGTACAAAAGTCCACGGGAAAGTTTGTACAAAGTCCGACCGTGTGTATGGGGCTTTAGAGTTCTGCCTGGTCATGTGTACAGTTAGATGCACGTGATGGGCTCAGAACCAGGCCTGGTTGGACGTTTTAGGTATCGGCTTTCCCGGGGCCAATCAGTGGGTGCTCCGGACCCCGCTGTGGAATTTGGGGAAGGGTACTTAAGATGTTGAAGTCACATGTTCTAAGTTCGTTCGTGAGGCCTTAGCTGCCTCTTCCTGATTCTGGACCGGGGTAGCCCCGTGAGGGATCCTGGTCACTGGAGCGTTCGTCGCTCCGCAACATGCTTCGGTTGGCTAACCCCAATAGACCCGCCTGGTCTGGGGTAGGGATCCATCTGTTCCCGAGTCTTGGAACGGGCTGGTCCGAGGCGCAGTAACTGAGGGAGGATTCAAGGCATCTGGGTGTTCTCTTGGCTTGGAGGGGCACCACAGCTCATGTAAGTGACCGGGGAGGACTCTTCAGAGGAGGGCCAACAAGCTGGCATCATGAGAAGTGCCTGGTTGCTGTGGAGGACACTGTCGAATCCACCCTTTTTTCAGTACTGCCAAGGAGATGGAGAACGTTCCAGGTACTGAGGAAACAGGAGTTCCTGTTCACTTTTGTTACAAGTTACTCAAGGTCAAAGATTTCACAAGTTCTGAATCAAAGTGCTGACTGCCATAATCTCTGGCTAGAGATTTGTTCAGCTTTGAAGCACCCAGCTGCGAGTGGCTACTCTCTGGGTGGTATTAGAGACTTCCTGATATTAGCAGTTCAAGGTGCCTGAGTTTCTTCACCCTTGCCCTCTGTTTCCATACGAGACTGTGTTTGTTGGATGTTACCCCTGCAAAGAAAAACCTTTCTAAAGGACTTTTATGGTGTCAGTGTCCAAAGTTGTTGGGTACTAACTCTGGGAATCCCTAGACGTGGAAGAACCAGCCAAGCGGAGGTAACCGGTAAGCCCAAAAGTTAAGGCTGCCCTACCAAGGGTTGTGGCCGATATATATATCCCCACTATAGGAAGCATCAGGAACCAAAAAAAGTTGTCACGCCAACATGCATTACCAAACAATAACCCTTAAATACACCGCACAGACAACACCCATTGATGTCACTAGGAGGTGGTTGGTATTGATGCATATCTGCTTTGTTTTTCTTTTTAATAACAAGATTATTGTAAATCTTCTCTGTTCTTCATCAGCCTTTAATAATCCTGTATAACTTGAACTGCCTTCAGTTTTTAAATGCATTTATTTATTTGATGATAAACACGGGGCTAGCCAGTGTATACTTCGATTCCAATAACTGAAGACGGTTGCATGAGGTCAGTTATAGCCATGATAAAAAATATGTTCTGAAATTGTCATTTATAAAAATGTATTTAACTTTTTTTTTCTTATCCTTTATTTGACAGATTACTGATTTTCAGGGACAGACCCGAGTGTAGAACATTGATAGTCTTTAACCACTTGCCGCCCGCCCTATAGGCAATTGACGGTGGCAAAGTGGTTGCATAATCCTGATCAGACGTCATATGACGTGATCAGGATTATGAGTCTGACACCCTGCAACTACAATCTCGGTAAAGAGTCTCCGACGGAGACTCTTTACCACGTGATCAGCCGTGTCCAATCACGGCTGATCACAGTGCAAACAGGAAGAGCCAGTGATCGGCTTTTCCTCACTCGCGTCTGTCAGGCGCGAGTAGAGGAGAGCCGATCGGCTGCTCCTCTGACAGGGGGGGGGGGGGTCTGTGCTGATCGATCAGCACAGCCCCCCCAAGGATGCCCACACTGGACCACCAGGGACGCCACCAGACCACCAGGGATGCCCAGAAAAAGGTAATCCTCCCTAGACCACCAGGGATGCCGTTAGTGCCACAATGGATGCCAATCAGTGCCCATAATGGATGCCAATCAGTGCCCACAATGGGCATCACTGATTGGCATCCATTATTGTTTGGCACTGATTGGCATCCATTAGTACAGTATAACAATACAATGCCGCCTATGAGTGCCCACCTGTGCCGCCTATGAGTGCCCACCTGTGCCGCCTATCAGTGCCCACCTGTGCCGCCTATCAGTGCCCATCCGTGCCACCTATCAGTGCCCACCCATGCCCATCTGTGCCGCCTATCCATGCCCATCTGTGCCGCCCATCCATGCCCATCTGTGCCGCCCATCCATGCCAATCCGTGCCAGCTATCAGTGCCAATTTATGCCACCTATCAGTGCTCATCCGTGTCGCCCATCAGTGCCACCCATCAGTGCCGCCTATCAGTGCCCATCAGTGCCACATATCAGTGTCCATCAATGCCACCTCATCAGTGCCACTTCATTGGTGCCACATCATTGGTGCCCATCAGTGCTGCCTTATCAGTGCCCATCAGTGTAGCCCCATCAGTGAAGGAGAAAACGTACTTATTTACCAAGTTTTGAAACTGAAACAAAAAAAAACATATTTTTTTTCAAAATTTTCGGTATTTTTTTATTTGTAGCGCAAAAAATAAAAACCGCAGGGGCGATCAAATACCACCAAAAAGCTCTATTTTTGGGAAAAAAATTATAAAAATGTCATGTGGGTACAGTGTAGCACGACCGCGCAATTGTCATTCAAAGTGCGACAGCTCAAAATTGGTCTGGGCAGGAAGGTGTTTAAGTGCCCGGTATTGAAGTGGTTAAGGTCATTTGTGCATGGTGGTTGGTGTACTTTACATGTATTGTACCCTATAGTTCCTACAGGGACCTTTGTTGAATTTCAGCCAGCTGGCCAGTTTGCTGGCTCTGGCTTTGGGGTGTGTAGGGTTGGGAGGTAATCAGCTCCCAATAAATACTTTAGGGAGCATGCCCCCAAGGCCTTATGTCCTCCATGTGTTTGGAAAAGGCCAAGACACACCATGCATGATTCCAGAACAATAATTGGTGGCTTCTACACACCTCCTGTTTAACCGGTTCCCGACCAGCGCACGCCGATGTACGTCGACAGAATGGCATGGGCAGGCATATTGGCGTACAGGTACGTCCAATCTTCAATGTCGCCCTGTCATCAGGAGCGCTCCGCCGGCGGCGCACTTCCGCGCTGGTCGGGACCCCCGTGAGTCCGGTCGTGGGAACCACGGACTCAATCGCCGCGGGCATACCCACGATCGTCTCACGGGACGGCTGAATGGAGGAAATGCTGTGTAAACAGCATTTCTCCATTCTGCCTAGCAACTAGTGACGCTGATCTCTGCTCCATGTGATTGGAGCAGAGATCAGTGTTCACTAAATGAAAGCCCAACCCCCCCACAGTTAGTAACACACCCCTAGGAACACTTAACCCCTACACTGCCACCCACTGGTTATCCCCTTCACTGCCAGTGTAATTTACACAGGAATCACTGCATTTATATAGCAGTGATTACTGTATAAATAACAATGGTCCCAAAAATGTGTCAAAAATGTCTGATGGGTCCCCCACAAAGTCGCAGTCACAATAAAAATCGCTGATCGCCGCCATTACTAGTAAAAAAAAATAATAAAAAATTATTAATAAAAATGCTATAAAACTATCCCTATTTTGCAAATGCTATAACTTTTTCGCAAACCAATCAATAATCGCTTATTGCGATTTTTTTTTTTTACCAAAAATATGTAGAAGAATACGTATCGGCCTAAACTGAGGGAAAAAATGTTTTTTTTATATATTTTTGGGGGATATTTATTATAACAAAAAGTAAAAAATAATGCGTTTTTTTTCAAAATTGTCGCTCTATTTTTGTTTATAGTGCAAAAAATAAAAACCGCAGGGGTGATCAAATACCACCAAAAGAAAGCTCTATTTGTGGGAAAAAAAGGACGTCAATTTTGTTTGGGAGCCACGTCGCACGACCGTGCAATTGTCAGTTAAAGCGACGCAGTGCCGAATCGCAAAAAGTGGTCTGGTCTTTGACCAGCAAAATGGTTCGGTCTGTAAGTGGTTATACACTTCGGCCCTGGAAGATTTGGCTGCTGAATGACTGGGCCATTTTTTGCAATTCGGCACTGCGTCACTTTAACTGACAATTGGGTACAGCGTCACACGACGCACGCAAACAAGATTGACATCCTTTTTTTTCCACAAATAGAGCTTTCTTTTGGGGGTATTTGATCGCCTCTGCGGTTTTGATCTTTTGCTCTATAAACAAAAAAAGAAGGAGTGACAATTTTGAAAAAAACACAATAATTTATACTTTTTGCTATAATAAATATCCCTATTTTTTTTTTAAAAAAAGCCAATTTTTTCTCAGTTTAGAACGATATGTATTCTTTTACATATTTTTGGTAAAAAAAAATATCGCAATAAGCTTATTTTGACTGGTTTGCGCAAAAGTTATAGCGTCTACAAAATAGGGGATAGATTTATAGCATTTCTATTATTATTATATATTTATTTTTTTACTAGTAATGGCGGCGATCTGCGATTTTTATCGTGACTGCAACATTATGGCGGACACATTGGACAATTGTTACAGATTTTTGGGACCATTTGCATTTATACAGCGATCAGTGCTATAAAAATGAATTGATTACTGTAAAAATGTCACTGGCAGTGAAGGGGTTAACACTAGGGGTGATCAAGTGGTTAACTGTTCCCTGGGAGGTGACTCTAACTGAAGGGGGGGGGGGGACTGACTAGAGGAAGTGACGGATCATGGTTCCTAGCTAATAGGAACACATGATCTGTTACTGCTCTCTGAACACATCCATGTTCTGTCCCTCGCTCTCACGATCGCTCGTGGCCGGCGGTCATCGCGACTGCCGGGTACAAGCATCGGTACCCCCGCTGTGCAGCGGCGGGCGCTCCTGCTATCCCACAAGCCGACGTATAGCTACGATGGTTCGCGGGATCGTGCCAACCTGCCGCAGCCACATGGCGACGATTGGTCGGCAAGCGGTTAACTGGTTCCCGACCGGCACGCGCTGATGTACGTCGGCAGAATAGCATGGCTGGGCAAATGGGTGTACCTGTACGTCCCTTTAAATTTGCCACTGTGCCATCACGTGCAGCCGGGACCTCCATGATAGGGTAAGAATAAGTATCGGCCTAAACTGAGGGGGGAAAAAAACTTTTTTTTAATATATTTTTGGGGGATATTTATTATAGCAAAATGTAAAAAACAATGCTTTTTTTTCAAAATTGGCGCTCTTTTTTTTTTAATCACGCAAAAAATAAAAAACGGGTGATCAAATACCACCAAAAGAAAGCTCTAATTGTAGGGAAAAAAGGACCTCGATTCTGTTTGGGAGCCATGTCGCAGGACCGAGCAATTGTCAGTTAAAGCGACGCAGTGCCAAATCGCAAAAAGTGCTCTGGTCTTTGGCCAGAAAAATGCAAATGTGCACCTGTCAGAAACCATGAATCACACTGAGACAGAAATGCAGTAAAAATCACACCTTTTAAAGAGGAAGTAAACCCTTCCAAACAACTTGGACCTATAGGTAAGCCTAGATTAAGGCTTACCTGTAGGTCCAAGCAATATCTCCTAAACCTATATGGTTTAGGAGATATTTGCCCGAAAATGGGCACCGCTGTCTACGGCGCATGCGCCGTAGACAGCGGCGCGCAGGCGCACTAAATGCGGCAAATCCAAGAATGGATTTGCCAAATTTGTCGACTCCCGTGCGCATGCGCGGGAGTGACGTCATCGCGGCTTCGCCGTATGACAGCGGCGGAGCTGCGAGGCGCGACTCCCGTGCGCATGCGCGGGAGTGACGTCATCGCGGTTGCGCCGCTGTGATTCGTCGGAGCTGCGAGACGCCACAAGCAACATGGATGCGGCGGACTACAGGGGACAGCGGCGACTTCGCTGGCTCCTGTGTCAGGTAAGTGACACATAATGAGCTACTATGCGATGCATAGTAGTCCATTATGCTTTACCTTTGCAGGGAAAAAAAGAGGAAGTAAACCCATCAGGGTTTACTTCCTCTTTAATATAATGGTAAAAATGGTACAGATTGGTAAATGTGGTCAAAACATAAGCCAGGGATCGATGACTAAGGTTAGTAGTCAGTCAGACCAGTAATCAAGAAACCAGAGATCAGCATAGTCAGAGGCAGAAGAACAGGATCAGGAACCAGAAGGGATGTCAGCCATGCAAAATCTTTCATGGGAACAGCAGGGAATCTCCGGATTTGTTGACTAAGGTGAAATTAGAAATGGCCTCACAGAATGGTTCAAAAATATAACCTTACAGTGTGCACCCTCATCCCAGCTGTATATACACTGAATGTTTGAGACCTCTGGTCTCCAGACAGAGGTATCAGGAAGATATGAGCGAGGGGACTATTACGGTGCACATGAATTAAATGCATCACATAGGAAAAAAGCGAATTTTACATAAAAAATTATAATACCGTTTATTTCAATAAAAAAACATTACAAATTTCAACATATCGAAAATTCATTGGGGAGGTGAGGTGTTTCGCTTCTCAGCTTCTTCAGGAATTACCTACATCTAAACGCCCTTACCCCAGGACAAGCCAAGACCGTACAGGGGGGAGCCTCCCCCGGCGACTGGGAGGGGTATGAAGCCCCAATACCAACCGATATCAATATGATGTTACAAATCAATTAATTTTGTTAAAAAAGGAAGGATCCAAGGACACAAACAAAGCTGGCCAGAGTACAGTGGAAGAAAAACCACAGCCGCACAAATCGGATCGGTTTGTGGAGTAGGCAGCCTCCAAATTAGAGCGGCACTATAAGATGGGGACCATCGATCACTTTGATGCCAAGCAAGTCCCCTGGGTCCGGTCGGCAAGTCCCCTGGGTCCGGTCGGCAAGTCCCCTGGGTCCGGTCGGCATTGACCAAGGTGAAGGCAGGAGAGGAATGAACAAGGCAGTTTAAATAGCCAGAAGGGGCTGGCCGTAGGTGGGACTGATGAGCAGATAATGATAACCAGGTGAGCCACTGAAGGATCAATGATTGCTGACAACTATCTAACAGCTGAGCACAAAGAAGGAAGCTGCTAAAAGACCAACCCTGACAGCGCCAAACCTGGGAGCCAGGGCCTTAAATAGGCTCTGCCTGACCCAAAATGGCTGCCGTCATATTCTAATGTCTCATCAGTATTATACTATGATACCAGGCCGACCTGGTGACACAATCCTAGGGGGTGTCTCAATTTACAAGAAATTAGTTATGAGTATGACACTGGCCATAATTCATCTGATCGTGTGTGGACTAATCCGATTGTTTTTCATAAAAATAAAAAAATCAGACGGAGCTAGAAATAGAACATGTTTAAAATCTGTCCAACGGGCACAATTCTGTCATAATTTGGTCCAACAGACCAAATACGACGCAAGGGCAGCTATTGGCTACTGGCTATTGAACTTCCTTTTTTAGTCCCGTCTTACGTCATCACGTTCAAAACGAACGGACTTTCGAATGGACTTAGTCTGTTCGTGTGTGGGCAAGTTCGTTCGTTCGGAAGGTCCGTCGGAACTCCACCAAAAGTCAGTCGAGAAGACTGCCGGACCAAGTCTGCCGGAAAGTCTGGTCGTGTGTACGCGGCCTAACAGGTTTTCTTCTAAGATTGCCCTGTATTTGGCTCCATCCATCTTCCCATCAACTCTGACCAGCTTCCCTGTCCCTGCTGAAGAAAAGCATCCCCTCAACATGATGCTGCCACCACCATGTTTCACAGTGTGTTCAGTGCAATGTGCAGTATTAGTTTTCCCAAACACATAGTGTTTTACTTTTAGGCCAAAAAGTTCAATTTTGGTCTCATCTGACTTCTCTCAACCTGCAAATGGGACTTCTTATGGCTTTTTAAAAAAAATGGCTTTCTTTTTGCCATTGTTCCAGAGGGCACAACTAATAGTTGTCCTGTGGACAGATTCTCCCACCTGAGCTGTGGATCTCTGCAGCTCCTCCAGAGTTACCACGGGCCTCTTGGCTCTTTCTCTGATGAATGCTCTCCTTGCCCGGCCTGTCAGTTTAGGTGGACGGCCATGTCTTGGTAGATTTGCAGTTGTGCCATACTCTTTCCATTTTCGGATAATGGATTGAACAGTGCTCTGTGAGACGTTGAAAGCTTGGGATATTTTTTTTAGAACATAACCCTGCTTTAAACTTCTCCCCAGCTTTATCCCTGACCTGGCTGGTGTGTTCCTTGGCTTTCATGATGCTGTTTGTTCACTAAGGTTCTATAACAAATCACTGAGGGCTTCACAGAACAGCTGTATTTATACTGATTTACTAATTTGGTAACTTCTGAAGGCAATTGGTTCCACTAGATTTTAGTTAGGGGTATCAGAGCAAAGGGGGCTGAATACAAATGCCCCCCACACTTTTCAGATATTTAGTTGTAAAAAAAATTGAAAACCATGTATCATTTTCCTTCCACTTCACAATTATGTTTGTGTTGGTCTATCACATGAAATCCGAATAAAATACTTTTATGTTTTTGGTTCTAAAATGACAAAATGTGGAAAATTTCAATGGGGTACAAATCATTTTTCAAGGCACTGTATAATCTGGGAGTTTAAAATAATTTTCCAGCCAAAAAACGGAAAATTTATATCAAATACTTACCGTAATTTTCCTTTCCTGATAGGCTCCATGGCAGCATACGTGTGGGTAGCCCCGCCTCCACGATTACCCAATAGGACCCAACTCCCATAAATCTTTGCTCCTGGCTACTATCAGTGTTCCGTAACTAGCCGACTCCAGACATTTGGGAGGGAACTCCTGCTGCCATGGAGCCTATCAGGAAAGGAAAATTACGGTAAGTATTTGATATAAATTTTCCGTTTTCCTGAAAGGCTCCATGGCAGCATACGTGTGGGAAATAACTCGCCAAACACACCCGGGTGGGCAAAATGTCGAGCAAAGAACAAAAGTTTATTTAGCATTGTCAACCGACAAAACTTGCAAACCAAAATTAACAGAAGACAGAGCCGCTGGCTCTACACAGTAATGAGAAACAAAGGTATTAATAGAAGACCAAGAGGCCGCTCTGCAAATAACTTCAGGCGCCACATGTCGAGAAGCTGCCCACGATGTTGAAATACTCCGTGTTGAATGAGCCGTTAATGCCTCAGGAGGAGCCAAGCCCTTTGCTCTGTACGCCCTCTGAATGATCTGAACGATCCAGGTAGAGATAGATCTAGCCGAAGCTCGCAATCCTTTATTCTTGCCATGAGGGAGAACAAAAAGAAATTTCGTTTGTCTAAAGGGAGCTGTGACTTCCAAATATTGTTTAAGCGCGTGTCCTACGTCCAGAGGATGAACATCCTGACTCTCTGAGTTTTTGAAAGTGGGAAGCACAACTTCCTGATTCTCATGGAAGACCGAGGTTACTTTGGGATGCGATCCCAACATGGGAATCAATACTGCCCTATCTGGAAAGAAAGTCAGAAAGGGTTCTTCCGAACCTAGATTCCTAATCTCAGAAACTCTCTTGGCTGAGGTTATAGCTACCAAGAAGATGGTCTTGAGAGTGAGATCCCTTATGGACAGAGGCTCCGTAGAATCCTTTCCAAGGTTTGAGAGAAAATCCAGCACTAAAGGGAGGTCCCATTTAGGAAACCTTGGTTTTCTTTGGGGTCTGAGCCTGGTAGCTCCCTTGAAGAATTGTTGTACCAGTGCATGGTTTGCCCAGGAAATACCCGTAAAGGCTGAAATAGCCGATACTTGGACTCTCAATGAACTGATAGCTAGAGGTAAATCAAGGCCTGTTTGAAGAAAGCTTAGTATGTCTTGTATTGTTGGAGAACTGCAAGAATTTTCTCTGGAGGACATATGGGCCGAAAACTTGGACCATATACGCTCATATACCCTATTAGTACTCCCGCGTCTGGAATTGAGAAGGGTTGGGATGACCTCTTCCGGACAACCAAGAGCTTCTAGCCTTTCCCTCTCAAAAACCATACCTTGAGGTTCAGACATGATGGGCATGGATGTAACCTTGTGCCTTGAGATAGCAAATCCGACCTGAGAGGCAGGGGAACTGGCTCTTGATAACTGAGGAGCAGCAGTAGAGGGAACCAAGGTCTGTTGGGCCAGAAAGGAATCACTGCGAGAATCTCCGCCTTCTCTGACCTGAGTCTCCGAAGGAATTGCAGGATCACCGGAACTGGAGGGAAGGCGTAAGCTGTCTGAAACTTCCAATGTTCTGTGAGGGCATCTATCCCATATGCCTGGGGATCCCTGAACCTTGAGTAATATTTCGGAAGCTTCCGATTGCACGGGGAAGCGAACAAGTCGACTTCCAGGGACAATCCTAAGGTCAGGAGCCAATCGAATACTTCCCGGTGTAGAGACCACTCGTTGTTGTCCAACTCGACACGCGATAGGAAGTCCGCCTGAACATTCTGCACCCCTGGGATGTAGACTGCAGAAAGGTTGGACAAATTCTTCTGAGCCCAATTCATTATTGGCTCCGTCTCCTGTAACAGGGACCAGCTGCGAGTTCCCCCTTGCTTCTTTACGTAAGCCACCGCGGTTGTGTTGTCTAACCTTAGCATGACCGAGGCATTCGCTGTCAGATGATGGAATGACCGAAGCGCCTGGAAGGCCGCTCTTAGCTCCAGAACATTGGAGACGACTCTCTGTGATGGAAACATCCACCTGCCCTGAGCGACCTCCGAAAGGCAGTGAGCGCCCCATCCTTGGTTGCTGGCATCTGAAGTTACCGTGACCCATGAGATGGGAATGATTGAATGGTGGTTGCGCAGGTTCTTCCCCTGTAGCCACCAAAGAAGAGACGTCCTCATGGCTGGAGTGAGGAATATGCGCTGTGTCTGGCTGGATAAGTCCCACTGTTGTAGAAACCCCTTCTGAAAGGAACGAGTGTGCCACTGGGCCCACTCTACCATGGGAATGGTGGCTGACATTGTGCCAATCACCCTCAGACATTGGAGAGCCGAGAGATGGGATGCTGCAAGGGCTGCATGAATCCTGTCTCGTATGACTCCAACCTTCTCTTCTGGAAGGGCGATAGTACCTTCTGCTGTGTTGAACTGCGCCCCTAGGAAAACAAGAGACTGAGTTGGATCTAGGTGACTCTTTTCTAAGTTCAGAAGCCACCCGAACTCCTGTAGAGTGGAGATGACTAGGTCTTTGTGCTCCAAGAGCTGATCTTTGTTCTGGGATAGCAGAAGAAGGTCGTCGAGATAGTGATGGAGACGAACACCTTTGACTCTGAGAAAGGCCACAACTGCCAAAAAACTTTGGAGAAGACCCGTGGGGACGTTGTTAACCCAAAGGGAAGACATGTAAATTGAAGATGTTGAATGCCTACTGCAAAGCGGAGGTATTGTTGAAACTCCTTTGCCACGGGAACATGGAAGTAAGCGTCCTTCAAATCGACTGATATCATCCAGTCCCCCAGATACACGGACTGCTGGATGGTAAGCAGAGATTCCATCTTGAACTTCTCTTTGCGAATGAAGGAATTGAGATGGGTCAAATCTATTACCGGCCTCCATGTGCCGTTTTTCTTTTGAACCAGAAACAAAGGGGAATACATGCCCTCTCCACGTTCTTCTTCTGGAACGGGAACGGCTGCGCCTTGATCCAGTAAAGAGTTCACGTAGGTCAATAGGACTTGTTTCTTCTCTTTTGATTCTGGAAGATTTGTGGGAATAAATCTTAGCTTTGGGGTGCTGATAAAACCCCACTTGTGACCTGAGGAAATTGTTTTTACAGTCCAAAAATCCCGAATTGAGGCCGCCCAAACATGCCTGAAGTGGAGAAGACGAGCCCCCACCTGTCAAGTTTGAGCGGGCCCAATTTCAAAAGGATTTCGCGGAATCCTGCTTGCCGGACGAACCCCCTTTTGAGGTATTTTTGAAAGAAGATTGCCTGGATCTCCATGACCTTGAGAATTCTCGACCAGGTCTATAGCTCCGCGCCTCCCTGGCACGATCAGGGCCTTGTCTTCTAGGAAATGGACGCCTTTGATTTTGAAGACGTCTGTCCTGGGGAAGAAACCCAGATTTCCCACCTGTAGCCCGGGATATGGCAGTATCCAGCTTGTTACCAAACAAAGATGACCCCTCAAGGGAATACGGCACCAGGCCTGTTTGGATGCTGGATCCGCCAGCCATGGACGGAGCCATAACGCACGGCGAGCTGAGACTGCTGCTAACATATCCCGAGATATCAGGCGGATAACATCAATAGATGCCTCCCCCAAAAAGGCAGACGCCATCCTGATTTCTTGAATAGGGGAGTCTTTTGCTGATTCAATAGAAATACCCCTCAGGAATTCCTCTACAGAATCAGCCCATGATTCTATGGCCTTGGATACCGCTGCCATTGCAAGCACTGGTTTGCAAGCCATTCCAGAAGTCAGATATATCCTCTTAAGGTCTGAATCGATCCGCCTTTCCAAAGGATCTTTAAAGGATACCGTATCCTCTAAGGGTAGGGTTACATATCTCACCAAACGCATGAGCGCTGCATCCACCAGTGGTGCTGACTCCAGGTGCTTCACATCCTCTTCTTTAAAGGGATATAATTTCAGGATTTTTTGACTGCATGGAACCCTTTTTATCCACCTTGCTCCATTCCTCGGTAATAATGTCACCCAACTCTGAAAGGAAGGGAAAAAATTGTCGCTCCTTATTGAGCTGTTTAAAGAACTTTCTCTGCTTTGGTGGGGAAGTAATAGGGTCTTCCCACTTCAGAGCCTCTCTCACTGCTTTGACCAATGAAGGCACCAGTCCATAGTCAAAACCTAAACCAAGATCCTCACAGTCAGATTCACTATCTGAGATGGGAGCAGATAGGCGGCTTGGCTGAGAGGATTCCCATGTCTCCTGCAATGGGTTCTCTCCAGGTGGAGGAGCCAATAATTCTGACGGGGATTCACACAGCTGTAGAGCATCCCTCTCCTGCAGAGACTCCTTCACAACCCGTCTTACTATTGACTCCAAACGCTGGTCTGCACCATCACTTTCATCTGCAGCTTTGGAGAAGCAATGATCGCATAAGGATACGTCCGAAGGAACAGGCATCCTGCACCCCCAGCATGATTTTTCCGTACGCTTGCTGGAGTGAGCAGCAGGGGGGTGAGAATAATTCTTATTATGCTGTTCAGATCTTGACCTATGCTGGCTAGATCTTGAGGAGGATTTATGGCGGTGTGATCTTGATGATCCACTGCGTCTAGAAGTGTTAGGTTGTGGATCAGACCCAGAAGGGCTGTAAGGGTAAAACAGACAGAGAGAGAAAAGGATATACAGTCAATCCTACCTATGCCAAACACTCTCTCCAATATATAAAAAGCATAAATACTAAAGACCTACCTAACATGAGCGGGCTGGCCACTAGGAGGCAGTAAGGCGTCCATATTCACAATAAACCCACAGTTTAAGAAACACTGCAACCAAATAGAAAAATAAAACACACATTTTTTTTTTTTTTTTTTTTTTTTTTTAAAAAGCATTTCCCCAGCCTAAGGGACATGCTCTTACCTTAAACCGCCGCGCTGACAGCCCCGGGAAGTCGCTGCGACCACTGCAAACATTCCCAGGGTTCTGACAGCTTCCAAAGCCTTTTAAATTTGGCGCCCGTGACGTCATCGCCGACGTCAGACGCGAGGCGCTCGCGCGCATGCGCGGGAACCAAGCCTCGGTCTCATACCGGGTTCGCACATGCGCAGAACGCCTGCATAACCCGGAAGTAGGAGAGAGGTTTGCTGGAACGCGGAAGCGAACGCAAACGGCATGGAGGAGACCGCAAGACAAACAAAAGAAATACACACAAATACAATGCTGCCATGGATAGATAAAAGGCTCACCACTCCACCAACGATCACCTGGCCGAACGGACTGGAACACACACGCCATACCTCCAGCAGATAATGGTCACCCATAGCAACGGGACACAGACCGTGCGCACTCAGGTAGGAAATCCTTTCTTCAGCGCTACTCTGCAAATACTCTCCATACCCTGCTTAACAGTCAGGGCCTATCGGAGGAAAAATTCTCAGTCAATCAGCCAATCGATCGTCGTGAAGTTTTATTTCCAGGAAAGAAACCATCTGGTCCTACTGGGGAGGACAAAAAAGGAACACTGATAGTAGCCAGGAGCAAAGATTTATGGGAGTTGGGTCCTATTGGGTAATCGTGGAGGCGGGGCTACCCACACGTATGCTGCCATGGAGCCTTTCAGGAAATACAGATTTTTTTTTTAATATGCGTGAATTTTTTTTAAAAAAATTGCTTGTGTGGGGAAAATGGTTAATGAAAGCTGCAAATTTGAAAAATATATTTTAAAAAGAATTCACGAACAGATTAAAGATTGCACGAGATTTGAATTTAGAAACTTTTTGGGGGCGGGATCACACTTTTAAATTACAGATAAAATTGTGCATTTACTTTTTTTGTTTTTACTTTTGTCTGTTCTTACGTATTGGCAGGCCATGCAAAATGAAATGATTGTGTGAGGCCGCGTACACACGGGCGGACTGTTCGCCCAACCTTGTCCGCTGAACAGTGTTTGGGCGGACAGTCCGCTCGTGTGTGGGCTTTCAGCGGACAGTTTCAGCGGACAGTTGGACGGACAAAGTCTTTTGGAAATTCCGAAAAACTGTCCGCTGAAACCGTGTTTGAGCGAACAGTCCGCCCGTGTGTGGGCCTGTCCGCTGTACTTTCGAAATGAGCGGACTGTTCCCGCTCGGAAAGTCCGCCCATTTCGAGCGCGTGTACAGGTAGGCGGGGCCCGCGAAGGAGACGTCGCGGGCTCCGCCGCCTGGAATGGGCTTAAAGGGGAACCCCAACGCCGAAAAAAATCGGCGTGGGGGTTCCCCCAAAGTCCACACCAGACCCTTGTCCGAGCACGCTACCCGGCCGGCCAGGAAAGGGGGGCGAGCGAGCGCGCCCCCCCTCCTGAGCCGTACGGGCCGCGTGCCCTCAACATGGGGGGGTGCCTTGGGGAAGGGGGGGCCGCGCGGCCCCCCCACCCCAAAGCACCTTGTCCCCATGTTGATCAGGACAAGGGCCTCTTCCCGACAACCCTGGCCGTTGGTTGTCGGGGTCTGCGGGCGGGGGGCTTATCGGAATCCGGGAGCCCCCTTTAACAAGGGGGCCCCCGGATACCGGCCCCCCACCCTATGTGAATGAGTATGGGGTACAATGTACCCCTACCCATTCACCTGTGAAATAAAGTACAAAAAAAAACACAACACAGGGAAAAAATATTTTATTGCACAGCTCCGGGGGTCTTCCGTCTTCGGGGGTCTTCTCGCCGGACTCCTCCGCTATCTGTGTGTAGCTCTTTTACTAGCGGAGGAGTCCGGCTTTCTTCCTCCCCGCCGCCGGCCTCTTCTCCCGACTTCGGGGGTCTTGTCCCCCTCTTCGGTTCTTCTGCCGGGCCACCGCGCCTTCTTGTAGCTCTTTTGCAGGCGGTGGCCCGGTCTTCTGTCGCCGCTGCCTTCCGTTCTTCTGTCGCCGCCTTCGGTTCTTCTGCCGGGCCACCGCGCCTTCTTGTAGCTCTTTTACAGGCGGTGGCCCGGTCTTCTGTCGCCGCTGTCGTCGCCGCCGCCGCCGCCTTCCGTTCTTGTTCTTCTTCTTGTTCTTCTTCTTCTTCCCAGGAGATGTTGACTCGACGAGCTCTCCGGCCGGAATGCCAGAGCCGCGCTGTGCGGTCACTTATATAGTGACAATGGGGCGGTGTCACATGGTATATGTCACATGGGTTGGTCACATGGGTTGATGTCACATGGGGACTATGACATCGTAAGGGGGCGGGGTCACCATGTGACCAACCCATGTGACATATACCATGTGACACCGCCCCATTGTCACTATATAAGTGACCGCACAGCGCGGCTCTGGCATTCCGGCCGGAGAGCTCGTCGAGTCAACATCTCCTGGGAAGAAGAAGAAGAACAAGAAGAAGAACAAGAACGGAAGGCGGCGGCGGCGGCGACGACAGCGGCGACAGAAGACCGGGCCACCGCCTGTAAAAGAGCTACAAGAAGGCGCGGTGGCCCGGCAGAAGAACCGAAGGCGGCGACAGAAGAACGGAAGGCAGCGGCGACAGAAGACCGGGCCACCGCCTGCAAAAGAGCTACAAGAAGGCGCGGTGGCCCGGCAGAAAAACCGAAGAGGGGGACAAGACCCCCGAAGTCGGGAGAAGAGGCCGGCGGCGGGGAGGAAGAAAGCCGGGCTCCTCCGCTAGTAAAAGAGCTACACACAGATAGCGGAGGAGTCCGGCGAGAAGACCCCCGAAGACGGAAGACCCCCGGAGCTGTGCAATAAAATATTTTTTCCCTGTGTTGTGTTTTTTTTTGTACTTTATTTCACAGGTGAATGGGTAGGGGTACATTGTACCCCATACTCATTCACATAGGGTGGGGGGCCGGTATCCGGGGGCCCCCTTGTTAAAGGGGGCTCCCGGATTCCGATAAGCCCCCCGCCCGCAGACCCCGACAACCAACGGCCAGGGTTGTCGGGAAGAGGCCCTTGTCCTCATCAACATGGGGACAAGGTGCTTTGGGGTGGGGGGGCCGCGCGGCCCCCCCTTCCCCAAGGCACCCCCCCATGTTGAGGGCACGCGGCCTGGTACGGCTCAGGAGGGGGGGCGCGCTCGCTCGCCCCCCTTTCCTGGCCGGCCGGGTAGCGTGCTCGGACAAGGGTCTGGTGTGGACTTTGGGGGAACCCCCACGCCGATTTTTTTCGGCGTTGGGGTTCCCCTTTAAGCCCATTCCAGGCGGCGGAGCCCGCGACGTCTCCTTCGCGGGCCCCGCCTACCTGTACACGCGCTCGAAATGGGCGGATTTGCCTCCGCCTTACGTGGGCGAGTCCGTTCATTTCAAAAGTTGAGCGGACTGTTTGGCAAACAGTTCGTTGAAACAGTCCGCTCATGTGTGGGCAAGTCCGCTCATGCAAATTTTGAGCGGACTGTTTGCCGAAACTGTTTGACGAACAAGGTTGGGCAAACAGTCCGCGCGTGTGTACGCGGTCTGACACAACACATGTTCATGTACATGTATTAGAACAGCACACAAGGAATTGTGAAGAGCCCTAAGACCCCTTTCACACTGAGGCGTTTTTCAGGCGTTTTTCATGCGCTTTAGCGTTAAAAAAAGCATGTGAAAGAAGCCACAACTGCAATCCCAATGTAAAAGCCAGAGTGCTTTCACACCGAGATCCCTTTCACACTGGGGCGTATTTCATGCGCTTTAGCGTTAAAAAAAGCGCCTGAAAGAAGCTGCAACTGCAATCCCAATGTAAAAGCCCGAGTGCTTTCACACTGAGGCGCTGCGCTGGCAGAGCGTCAAAAAAAGTCCTGCAAGCAGCTTCTTTGCAGCGCTTTTGGAGCGGTGAATACAACGCTCCTAAAGCGCCCCTTCCCATTGAAATCAATGGGAAGCGCCTGAAAAACGCTATTGGCAGCAGCGTTTTGTGGGCGCTTTTAACCCTTTATTTGGCCACTAGCAGGGGTTAAAAGTGCCCCAATAACGCTTGAAAAACGCTGGTCAAGTGCTGCTAGTTTAAGCGGCGCTTTACGAGCGTTTTTCAGGCACTGACATTGGAAAGGGCTCTTAAAGCACTTGGGCTTTCACATTGGGACTGCAGATGAGGCTTCTTTCAAGCGCTTTACAGGCGCTTTTTTTTAACGCTAAAGCGCTTGAAAACGCCTGAAAAACGCCCCAGTGTGAAAGGGGTCTTAAAGTGGGGTGCCCCCTAAAAAAAAAAAAAAAAAAATTAAAAGTCAGCAGCTACAAATACTGCAGCTGCTGACTTTTAATAATCGGACACTTACCTGTCCCAGGGTCCAGCGATACGGGGGAACGGAGCCCCCTCGTTCCCCGCTCTGCTCGCGGCACCGTCATTCTTACTGTGGGCACCACAGCCGGGCACCCACTGCGCATGTGCGAGCGGCGCAGGGCATCGTGATACACCACACAGTCATCTGGGACACGTGACAGGTCCCAGATGACTGTGCAGCACGAGGGGAAGTGATGTCACCAGCCCAGGTAAGGAAGAAGGCAGACTACGAGGGACCCCCTAGCAACAGGTATTTAGAGGTTTTTTATTTCTTTTTAAGAATTTTAAACTATTTTTTATTTTTTGGTGGCAACACCACTTTAAAGAGGAGCTGCACCTAAAAAAAAAATATTAAAAGCCAGCAGCTACTAATATTGCAGCTGCTGACTTTTAATAATATCACACTTACCTGTCCCAGGTTCCAGCGATGTCGGCGGCAGATGACGAACGATCGATCGTCTCGCTGCAGCCACCGCCGCCATCCTCTGTCAGGGAATTGGGAAGTGAAGCATGAGGGCTTCACTGCCCGGTTCCCTACTGCGCATGCGCGAGTCGCGCTGCGCTTCTCTTATGGTCCCCCGCTGTGTCTCTGGGAACTGTGTGTTTCCCAGAACACAACGGGGGGGCGGAGCGATGCGGGGGTCTGCGGCGGTCTGGCCGGAAGTGGGTGCAGTTACCTGGATTATTCAGGTAACTGCACCCCGCTCCCCCCTGAAAGGTGCCGATTGTGGCACCGGAGGGGGGGAGGGATAATACTAGCGGAACTTCCCCTTTAGGGTGAAGAACCGCTTTAAAGTAGTTTTTCCGCTTAAAAATAAAATAAAAATTAAGTCAGCAGCTACAAATACCGCAGCTGCTGACTTTTAATACTCGGACACTTACCTATCCCAGGGTCCAGCGATGCGGGGGATTGAAGCGCTGCTCATCTTCCCCTCCGCTCAGCGGCGCGGGCATTGTAACTGTGGGCTTCCGGCTTCCCAGCCAGGCACCCACTGCACAAGCGGCACCGTGCGCCGTGATTGGCTGTGCAATCATCTGGGACCTGAGACATGTCCCAGATGATTGACAAGAGGGAGGGGGCAGAGCTGAGCCCTTCCTGTGCCGAGGGAAGTGACGTCAAAAGCCCAGGCACTGAAGGAGGCAGACTTCGAGGGACCCCCTAGCAACAGCCATTTAGAGGTACGTAAAAAAAAATTCCCCAAATGTTTTTTTTTTGTTTTTTTTCGTACACATAAATTACGTTTTTGTTTTTAGGGTGGAACTCCACTTTAACATGAAAAATTGTCAACCTAAAATAATTGAAGAAAATGTAACCCCCAAGCCATAACAGTTTCTCTTTAATTACAGATAACTGACACAGGCCCCCCCCCCCCCCCCCCCATGCCTGTTCACTCATCTTGTAGTACTTGGACTGATGAAAGGAAAATCTATGTCAACACAAGGATTACAGCCTGTAGCACACTTCTTGGCTCTTCTGTGTGAGTCTGTACATGCCAACTGCTTATGTCTCCAGAGGTTAATAAAGTCACAAGCAACACATAACACGGCCCTGCAAACAAGCATCTGTGTACACAGGGCACACCTCCTATATTTGAACAGCATGTCCATTCAGTGGTTGCATATGAAAAAAAAAAGATTTTTTTTTGTGAAAGAGAAAAAAGAGCAAAAGAAAAAAAGAGAAGGAACAAGATTAAAAAAAAAAAAAAAAAACTTACTGATAACTTTTTATATTTTATGACTTTTCTCAAAATGTGGACGTGGCTTATTGTGAAAATTATAGACCAGAAGTTGGTAAAGTTATTACACTTTACAGAAAGGCCTTGTGTACTTTGACCTTGGTGCTAGAATATGAGCGCTGCTCATTCCAGGGAAGCCTCGCGCGGTCACCAGGGAGATCATACATGCATAGATCCCAACTGTCCCTCATTTGGAGCAATGTCCCTCTGTCCCTCATTCCGCCTCATTTGTCCCTCATTTTGGTCTGATCTATATAGATGTATATAAAATGCACTTTTTATCTATCAAAAAGTGTTTTCCAGCGCTAAACCTTTCATCTGATTTCTAAATTGTTGCATTTGTAAATTCCAAAAGCCAATATAAAGGAATAGTAGTGGTTAAAAAAAGCACTTGTGGGTTTAACCAATCTTGTTTTTTTTTTTTTTTTGTACAATTCTCCTTTGACCACTTTCAGACCGGACCATTTTGCTGACTTAAGACCAAACTACTTTTTGCGTTTCGGCACTGCGTCGCTTTAACTGACAAATTGCGCGGTCGTGCGACGTGGCTCCCAAACAAAATTGACGTCCGTTTTTTATTTTTTGCTCTTTAAACAAAAATAGAGCGACAATTTAGAAAAGAACGCATTGTTTTTTACTTTTTGTTATAATAAATATCCCCCAAAAATATATAAATAAACATTTTTTTCCCTCAGTTTAGGCCGATACGTATTCTTCTACATATTTTTGGTAAAAAAAAAAAAAATCGCAATAAGTGATTATTGATTGGTTTGCGCAAAAGTTTATAGCGTTTACAAAATAGGGGATAGTTTTATGGCATTTTTATTAAAGTGGTTGTATAGCCAAATTGGGGACTTTAACCTACAGGAAAGCCTATAATAAGACTTACCTGTAGGTAAAAAAAAATCTCCTAAACCTTTACATTTTAGGAGATATTCCCCTTGCAATGCGCTGCTGACTGCAGCAGCGCATGCGCACAGGGGATTCCCACCTGGATGCCCAGCAGATGCCGGACCCTGCTGGAGAGAAAGCTCCCGATATCGCTGCTCCGGCCACTCACAGCACCGGAGCCGCGATACCCGGAAGAAATGCCGAGGGAACATTTCAGCTCCCTCAGCGTGGATCAGGACAGATGTCGGGGCCTCGTTCTAAGGTAAGTATTTCATAATGAGCTAGTATGCGGTGCATACTAGCTCACTATGCCTTTTGCTTTGCAGGTGAGCAAAAAAAATAAATAATTCAGCGGGTATACAACTACTTTAATAATTTTTTTTTTTACTAGTAATGGTGGCGATCAGCGATTTTTATTGTGACTGCGACATTATGGCAGACACATCGGACATTTTTGACACATTTTTGGGACCATTGTCATTTATACAGCAATCACTGCTATACAAATGCAGTGATTCGTGTGTAAATGACACTGGCAGTGAAGGGGTTAACCAGTGGGTGGCAGTGTAGGGGTGAAGTGTTCCTAGGGGTGTGTTACTAACTATGGGGGGCTGGGTTTTGTTTTAGTGAACACTGATCTCTGCTCCAATCACATGGAGCAGAGATCAGCATCACTTGTTGCTAGGCAGAACGGGGAGATGCTGTTTACAAAGGCATCTCCTCATTCAACCGCCCCGTGAGACGATTGCGGGTATCCCCGCGGCGATCAAGTCTGCGGGACCTGCGACCGGACTCATGGGGGTCCCGACCGGCACGCGAGCTTGCGATGGCAGGGCGGCATTTAAAACTGGACGTACCTGTACGTACATCGGCGTGCGCCAGTCGGAAAGTGGTTAAGGGGGTGTGGCAAGGGGTGTGTCTTATGCCTGCATACTTTTGCTCATAGGTGTCCCTCATTCCCATCTCAAAAAGTTGGGAGGTATGTGCATGCAAGGCAATGCATGCATAAAAATCAAAGAAGCACCGCACTCCCATCCAGCCCAGGGCCGGGACAAGGGATGGGAAGGAGGGAAAGCTGCCCTGGGCACAGCAGGACAAGAGGGGGCAGAGAATGGAGACAGGACAGTAAACCCATGGGACTGTAGGAAGCAAACCCCCCCCACATACAAACACCAACATTACTAATAATAAAGGAAAAACACTGCACACAGGAAATTGGCATGAAAAGGCAGCGGTATATTTATTGGTTTACCAAAATAACACAAATTTAATTCAAGCAGATTTAAATTCAAATCAAATAATACAATACAGATTCCACTTCATTGCCCAGTTATCAGAACTTGAGCATGAATATATATATTTATATATACAGTATTTCACAAAAGTGAGTACACCCCTCACATTTTTGTAAAAATGTTATTATATATTTTCATGTGACAACACTGAAGAAATGACACTTTTCTACAATGTAAAGTAGTGAGTGTACAGTTTGTATAACAGTGTAAATTTGCTGTCCCCTCAAAATAACTCGACAAACAGCCATTAATGTCTAAACCACTGGCAAGAAAAGTAAGTACACCAATAAGGGAAATGGCATCAAGTTCACCAGAGCTTCACAGGTTGCCACTGGAGTCCTCTTCCACTCTTCCATGACGACATCACAGAGCTGGTGGATGTTAGAGATCTTGTGCTCCTCCACCTTCCGTTTGACGATCTCCCACAGATGCTCAATAAGGTTTAGGTCTGGAGACATGCTTGGCCAGTCCATCACCTTTACCCTAGGCTTCTAAAAAAAATTCTTAAAGGACCATGCACTCATTGCAGATTAATAGAGGGGGATAGCTGCCACATTCCCATGGAGATGTACCCAAAGAGTTGTGCCCCTCTTAACATTCTACGGCATGCAGTAGAGGAGGGGGGTACAGTTCCACAGCCTTGCCTAGATGAAATTGTCCCATTACTGCTCCAGCGTAGACTTTGGAGTTGTTGTTTTTTTCCAAAAAAGGGTGGGCATGGGGTGCAGAGCACTGCGTCTGGAGCCCACCCAGATGTATGACGATAGCAAAATAATATTCGCTATTGTCTTCCTGATTCTCCTCCCAGTCAATCAGGAAGCAGGTCCTGAGTCCTGATTGGCCAGGGAATCTTAGGCCCACTTCCTGTTCATCCGGGAGCTGAGGCTCTAATTGGCTTAAAAAATGAGACTCGGGTGATCACAGATCGGAGTAAGGGGCTGATCCCGGCCCCTTACCAAGTAATCAGCTGTCAGCCAATGACAGCTGATCACGTGATGTAAACAGAATATCGGTAATCAGTTTCACCGGCTTCAGCGCAAGGGACATCGGTCCCGAAGAGGAAGAGGCAAAACTGCCTATTCTGTGCCCACCAATACCACCTTTCAGTGCCATCTGCCAATGCCCACAGTGCCACGAATCCATGCATAAGTGCCAGCAATCAGTGTCACCTTTCAATGCCCATGAGTGCCACCTATCAATGACCACCAGTAGTGCCAATCAGTGTCTCATCAGTGACACCTAGCAGTGCTGCCTATCAGTGTCACCTACCAGTGCCCATCACTGCCACCCATCAGTGCCCATCACTGCCATCTATCAGTGCCCATCACTGCCACCTATCAGTGCCACCTATAAGTGCCCTTCAGTGCCACCTATCAATGTCCTTCAATGCCACCCATCATTGCCACCAACACCACCTATCAGTGCCCACCAGTGCCGCCTTATCAGTACCCATCAATGCAGCCTATCATGGAGGCAGATCATAGGCAGCGTGTGTGTTTTTTTTTTTTTTGGTCCGTCTGAGCAAGAGAAGAAGAAGAAGACTTTGTGAGACAGTTTTATGTTTTTATTTTTTTAATAAAGGAATTGTCCCAAGCCATGTCTTGTGTTTTTTTTTACCGTTATCACACATTTTGGATGAAATGGTAGGGATATGTTTGTACCCTGTTACGATTTCACACAAGGGGGATGGGATCTGGGGGTCCCCTTGTTAAAGGGGGCTTCCAGATTCCGATAAGCCCCCCACCCATAGACCCCCACAACCACCTGGTAAAGGGGTTGTGGGGATGAGGCCCTTCTCCCCATCAACATGGCTACCCCAAAGCACCCTCCCCATTCTGAGGGCATGTGGCCTGGTACGGTTCGGGGGGGCGCTCTCTCGTCCCCCCTCTTTCCCTGTGGCCTGCCAGGTTACGTGCTCGGATAAGGGTCTGGTATGGATTTTTGGGGGAACCCATGCCATTTTTTATTTTGGCGTGGGGTTCCCCTTAATATCCATACCAGACCTGAAGGGCCTGGTATGTAATTTGGGGGGACCCCCATGCATTATTTTTTTTATTTTCTTTATTTTGGTTCGGGGTTCCCCTGTGGGGGAATCCCATGGCATTTTTATCAATGAACTTTTATGTGTATTGCCGGGACCGACATTTCATTATAGCCACAAGCACTTTTAATTGACTTTTAGTTGCTCTCGGACTGTTCTAAACACGGGAAACATGGCCCACTTTACAGGCATACTATAGACACCCCCCAGGTGCAAAATGTAAAACTTTTTTTGTATTGATACATGTCCCCTGGAGCAGGACCCAGGTCCCCAAACACTTTTTAAAACAATAACTTGCATATAAGCCTTTAAAAATAGCACTTTTGATTTTTCATGTTCTTGTCCCATAGAGTTTAACGGTGTTCGCGTGTTCAAATTTTTTTTTTTCCTGTTCGCATGTTCTAGATGGAGTGTTCGGCTCATCCCTAGAGCTTCCCCCTCCAGGATATCACCGGCCTCATCTATCATCTATGCTATCCCAAATATTGTCCCTATCCACCAAGCAGGTTGCAGAAGACTAGTTTGGCACAGTGGTAGAGGCGGTGCAGGGTGTGATGTCACAGCGCCTCATGTCTTCCTCCCATATCTGGTAGCTACTGGTGACCCGCCACCCCACCCCCTTGTAGAAGTCAAAAGGGTGGCCCCCTGCTGGCCAGGCCACTCCTGTCTGTGGTTGGAGGGATTCCTTTCAGGAGAACAGGCTCACAGCGTCACTCTGCTGGCTCCAATTCTAACATGGCAGTGAGGGGGAGGGGTGGCAGTATGGTTGTGTAGATTTGATGCCGGGTACAATGTGTGATGACAGGTCCTCTTCTGTGCAACACCTACCTGCCCTGTCTGCTTCCTCCTTCTACGTGCAGAACCCCCCTGGGCGGGAAACAGCACTTACCCCAACCCCGACCTCATTTCCTGTGCGCAGCACGGCACCAAAGTTTCTGCTCTACTTACACACCAATCACCCACCACTCTAATATATATATATATATATATATATATATATATATATTTTTTTTTTTTCACAAAAGTGAGTACACCCCTCACATTATTGTAAATATTTTAGCCTATCTTTTCATGTGACAACACTGAAGAAATGACACTTTGCTACTGTCAGAAACCATGAACCAGACCAAGACAGAAGTACAGTGAAATCACACTTTATTTTATTAATTTTTTTAGTTTATTAATAAAAGTAAATAGAGTAAGCGTAGTCAAAGCATAGCCAGAGTCCAGTAACCAGATCGAGTAATCAGCCAAGCCCAGAGTTCAGTAACCAGATTGGGTAATCAGCCAGGCCAGAAGTCAGGGATCCTCTGGGATTTCACATTGGAGAGACAGCAGCAGCTGTTTCAGGGCGCTTTGCAGGTGTTATTTTTAATGCTGTAGCGCCCGCAAAGCGTCCCAGTGTGAAAGGGGTCTCACGTCAGAGTCTTCTCTGTACATCAGAGTCCTCAGTGTTCCCCCTTAAATCGGAGTTCCCAGAGGATCCCTTATGTTAGCGTCCCCAGAGTTCTCCTTTACATCAGAGTCGAATGTAAAAAGGGAACTCTTATTCTTAACTTCATATGATTAGAAATGTTATTTAACCACTACAATACCAGGCACTTTTGCCCCCTTCCTTCCCAGACCAATTTTCAGCTTTCATCGCTCTTGCACTTTCAATGACAATTGCGCGGTCATGCTACGCTGTACCCAAATTAAATTTTTATCATTTTGTTCGCACAAATAGAGCTTTCTTTTGGTGGTATTTATTCACTACTCCATTTTTAATTTTTTGCGATATAAGCAAAAAAGGGCGTAAATGTGGAAAAAAAAAAACTATATTTTCTTCTTTCTATTTTAAAAGAAATCCAATAAAATCGAATTTTGTCATAAATTTAAGCCAAAATGTATTCTGCTACATGTTTTTGGTAAAACAAAAAAATTCAGTTAAGTGTATAATAGTTTGTGTGATCACGGACATATGTACGCAAATGATCATATACAGATGTGTGCAGGTGATCACGGACATATGTGTGCAGATAATCATTGGGACATGTGATTTTAGTGGGACATATGTGGGGGACAGGTGTTTTTATTATTTGGGGACATGTGTGTTTTGGGTGACATTGTGTGGGGACATTGTGTATTTACACTAGACTGGTGATCAGTGAGTAAAAAGCTGTAAAAAACAGCTCATACATACTCACTGATCACCAGCCGGCTGCAGCGATTCGCTCTCCTCTCCTCAGCGACAACATCTGTGTGAGGAGAGGAGAGCCGATTGCCTAGCAACCGGCTGTTTGTTTACATCACATGACGGCTGTGATTGGACACGGCCATCATGTGATTAGGAGGGCCAATCACAAAGCCCTCCTGCCGATCGGAGATGCGCCGTGTCCGGGTGACACGCTGAGCGGGCACATGCATGCGCGATCCCCCTCCTTCTGAAGGACGTTCCTGAACGTCCATTCAGAAGGAGAGAGCTCCCACCTGGCCGTATATGTACACTGGCCAGGTGGGAAGTAGTTAATAGCAAAATATTTGTATAGTTTATACCATAAAAAAAAAATTGCCGTGCTTCGCTAAAGTGTTCGGGTTTCACTCCAAGAAAAGGTGGCAACGTAGCGTGGGAGCCGACGGCCACAGCACGGGCGCTATAGAAACGGCGCAATCGTGTCCTTTCCTCAGTGCACATTCACTGATGGCGTCGGCGCAAGCGTATATGGTAAATATCTCCTAAACCGTGCAGATTTAGGAGATATTTCCAGGACCTACAGGTAAAAGTAGTGTGTAATGTCCCGTACACACGAGCGCATTTTCCGTCAGAAAAAACTTGGATGTTTTTTTTCAACGGAATTCCGCTCAAGCTTGGCTTGCATACACAGGAGCACACAAAAGTTCTCTGAACTTTCAACCGTCAAGAACGCGGTGACGTACAACACTACGACGAGCCAAGAAAGTGAAGTTCCATGCTTCCGAGTATGTGTAGGAAATTGTTTCAGAGCATGCGTAGGAATTTTTCGTGTCGGAATTTGTACAGGCGATCAGAATTTCCGATCGGAACTTTTTCTGACCGAAAAATTCAAAACCTGCTCTCAATCTTTTGCTGGCAGGAATTCGACCAGCAAAAGTCAGACGGAGCGTACACACGGTCACCTTTTCCGACCGAAAGCTCTCATCTGTCTTTTGCTGGCCGAATTTCTGATCGTGTGTACGGGGCATAAGGGTTTACAACCATTTTGACGCAGTACCAAAAAGCAAAAAATGGCCTGGTCATGAAGGGGGGTAAATCTTTCAGAGGTCAAGTGGTTATACCAAAGTACAGGAACTTTTATTTACTTCAAATTATGCATTTTTGACCACATAAACCTCAAAAACGAAAAAATAAAATAAAAATAAAGTGCAGACATTTTAGTTGGTTTTTGCACTTTTTTTTGTGGTCAACAACTGGGCTCCTAGCAACCTCAGGCCTTGTGAGAAAAATGAAGGTGTTAGGAGTGTCAGTGCTGGATGTGGAGACTTGTATCCACTTGGTGAGGGTCCACAAGAAGCTCTACGACCCCCGTGAGGAACATTACAAGATCTGTGACCAGCAGCAGAGGGCCTGGGAAGAAATTAGCAAAGCAGACAAGGCTCTAGACCTCCGATAACATAGCAAACTACAACAGTACACAGGAAAACAAGTCAGAGATACAACTAGGATGATAAAATATGATTTCACAGATGACACTTCATTTACAGTACCTGGCCGAAGCAAAATCGCCTGTGGCTTGAAAGTACATACTTCAAAGAACATGAGTGAAAAAAAATGTGCAAAAAAAAAAAAAAAAAAGCTTTGATTATAGCCTGAAAATGGAGTGAATGGGGGCCTATTGCTTCAAAGTATTTTAATTTTATATGCTATATTGTCAAAAGTATTGGGACACACATGAACTTTAACCACTTGGGATCCGCGCTATTGCCGAATGACGGCATTAGCGCGGACCTAGATTGCCGGGACTACGTCTATTGACGTAGTCCCGGTTACGAGCGGCCTGCGCGCCCCCTGAGGGGCGCGCGCGGCGCGCTCTGTGATCGGCGAGTCCGTGAGACTCGCCTGATCACCGATCCGTGTAAGGGGTCGATCCCGACCCCTTATCACGTGATCAGCTGTCAGTCAATGACAGCTGATCATGTGATAAAACGGAGCCGGTAATCGGCTAGTATTCCTCCTCGCGCTGACAGCGCGAGGAGAAAAAAAAAAAGCCGATCGCCGGCGGCCGTGTTCGGGACATCAGTCCCGATCACGGCCAGCAATTCAAGCGGACACCTGCCCCCTGCCAGTGCCCACCTGCCACCCGCAGTGCCATCCTGAAATAAAGTAAGTGCCCCCCTGTCAGTGCCACCCAGCAGTGCCCATAGTGCCCACAGTGCCACCCAGCAGTGCCCACAGTGCCACCCAGCAGTGCCCACAGTGCCACCCACAGTGCCACCCACAGTGCCACCCAAAATCTGCCTCAAAGGTGCTGCACCCCAGTGCCGCCCATCAGTGCCCAGCAGTGCCACCCATCAGTGCCCAGCAGTGCCGCCCATCAGTGCCCAGCAGTGCCACCTATCAGAGCCACCTATCAGTGCCACCTATCAGTGCCCATCAGTCCCAACTATCTGTGGTACCTATCAGTGCCCATCCGTGCCACCCATCCGTGCCACTTATCCGTGCCACCCATCCGTGCCATCTTATCTGTGCCCATCTTTGCCCATCAGTGCCGCCTTATCTGTGCCCATCGGTGCCGCCTTATCTGTGCCTATTAGTGCCGCCTTAACTATGCCTATCAGTGCCCACCAGTGCAGCCTATCAGTGCCCACCAATGCAGCCCATCAGTGCCCACCAATGCAGCCCATCAGTGCCCACCAATGCAGCCTATCAGTGCCGCCTAATCAGCGCACTTCAATGAAGGAGAAAAATGACCCGTTTGCAAAATTTTATAACAAACTATTAAAACATGATTTTTTTTTTGCATCTTTTTTTGTTTGTTTAGCAAAAAATAAAACTCCGAGCTGTAACTAAATACCACCAAAAGAAAGCTCTATTTGTGGGAAAAAAATGATAAAAATTTCATTTGGGTACAGTGTTGTATGACCGCGTAATTGTCACTCAAAGTGCATCAGCGCTGAAAGCTGAAAATTGGTCTGGGACTGAGGGGGGTTTAAGTGCCCAGTAAGCAAGTGGTTAATGACGTCTTAGTCCCGGGGGGCAACTCAATATTGAACCCTAAGATATTTCTAACACATAGCATGTATATAGCAAAAATTACACCCCAAAACACATTCTGCTACTCCTCCCGAGTATGGCGATACCACATGTGTAGGACTTTTACGCAGCCTGGTCGAACATTGAAGTAGTACGTTCAGGCGTTCTAGGAGCATAAATGACACATCTCATTTCATTCCTACCCATCACACTTTTGAAGGTCCAGGAGCACCAGGACAGTGAAATTACCCACAAAATGACCCCATTTTGGAAAGCAAACACTCCAACGTATATTCTATGAGGCATGGGCTGCAAATAGGTACTCGGGTACTCTGATGGGCTGCAGATAGGTACTCTGGTACTCTGATGGCCTGGTGACAGGTACTCGGGTACTCTGATGGCCTGGTGACAGGTACTCGGGTACTCTGATGGCCTGGTGACAGGTACTCGGGTACTCTGATGGCCTGGTGATAGGTAGTCTGATGGCTTGGTGACTGGTATTTGGGTACTCTGAAGGGTGTGACAGGTACTCAGGTACTCAGATGAACTGTGACAGGTACTCAGATGAACTGTGACAGGTACTCAGGTACTCAGATGAACTATGACAGGTACTCCGATGGACTGGGACAGGTACTCAGATGAACTGTGACAGGTACTTGGGTACTCAGATGGACTGGAACAGGTACTCGGGTACTCAGATGGACTGGGACAGGTACTCGGGTACTTTGATGGGCTATGACAGGTACTCGGGTACTCTGATGCACCCCATGACAGATACTCAGGTACCCTGATGGACCGTGACAGGTACCCGGGTACCCTGATGGACCGTGACAGGTACTCGGGTACCCTGATGGACTGTGACAGGTACTCGGGTACTCTGATGGACCGTGACAGGTACTCGGGTACTCTGATGGACCGTGACAGGTACTTGGGTACTCTGATGGACCGTGACAGGTACTTGGGTACTCTGATGGACCGTGACAGGTACTCGGGTACTCTGATGGGCCGTGACAGGTACTCCGGTACTCTGATGGGCCGTGACAGGTACTCTGGTACTCTGATGTGCCGTGACAGATACTTGGGTACTCTGATGTGCTGTGACAGATACTCGGGTACTCTGATGGACTGTGACAGGTACTCGGGTACTCTGATGGGCTGTGACAGGTACTCGGGTACTCTGATGGACTGTGACAGGTACTCTGATGGACTGTGAGTGACAGGTACTATGATGGGTGGTGACAGGTCCTCTTTATGTTACCGCAATCTCCTCCTCACACACGATCGGTGTGAGGAGGAGAACCCTGTAACATCTCGTTACCGCGGTTTGTTTACATTTTAGTGATCGGCTGTGAAAGGATCACAGCCAATCACGTGGGTAAACAGCCGGCCAATGGCTGTTTATCAGCATCAGTGATGAGCAGTGTTCCCGGGGAACACGCCGCCACTGACGTGCATGCGCAGCGCGCTCATGCGCACGCACCGTGCACAGTGGGGGTGTGACCATCTGTGATCGGCCGTGACTTCATCACGGCCGATCACGTGGTAAACAGCCATAACCAATGGCTGTTCACCCCCTTCGGTGGCGAGCGGTGTCTCCGTGACACACCGCCACCGAAGAAACAGGGATGTGCGCACACGATCGCGCGCATTCCCTGTTTAAATGGGAGGCCGCCACAATAGGTGTGCCGCCTGGCCATCATTTGACTGCCGGCGGTCAGAAAGTAGTTAAAGGAATTCCTTGGGGACCCCCAGGTCACCAGAACTAGGGGTGCAACGGATCATCACCGATCCGTGATCCGAACTGGTCAACCTGTTCGGATCAGCACACCACGTGATCCGCTGGTCACGTGGCTTTGAAAAGGCTTCGGCCTAGCTCCGGAGCGGCGGCCATCTTGCCACACCCGGCGAATCATGAAGTGACGTTTCCTCGTCGCCATCTTGCTACACCCCACACTCCTGCACAGTAATGATAGAGTGAGAAGGGGCAAGCGGACATCTTGTTACACCCACCGGAGTTTTATATTTCACCGTTATTTTCAACAGGAAACGGAGCTTATATGCTTAAATACAGTATTTGTAAATCCAACGGACTGTTTAGATGTTAAATGTTAAAAGCAGCAGCAAACCTGCTGACCTTACATGGTTGCTAATGTGACAGAACACCTCTGATTTTCACATTTAACATTTAGTTCAATGTGAAAACCTGTTGCTTTTAAAATTTAACATCTAAACAGTCTATTGGATTTACAAATACTGTATTTAAGCATATAAGCTCCGTTTTGTGTTGAAAATAACTGTGAAATCTAAAACTCCGGTGGGTGTAACAAGATGTCCGCTTGTTACACCCAAAACAAAAGACAAAAGTATTTGTCTTTTTTTTTTTTTTTTGCTGATCTGAAAAATGATCCAATCCGTGACTCTGATCCGAGGAACAATCCGATTTGTGAGTTTTTTTTTTGATTCATTGCACCCCTAACCAGAACCAGTGTCCACATTGGCACGTTTCCCCTTTATTACTTTTCTGGGGACAACCCAAAATTTGGGATTATTTTATACTGCCACTTTCAATGATAATGGTAGAGTACTGGATAGGGGATTTTAAAGGTACATATTTCAGATATACACTACAACGTGTTATTATAAAAGTACAAAAAAAGTCTCTTTATTTATACACAACACTCCAATAAAATGGATACAGACATATATTCAGAGTCATAGGTATATACACAGAATCCCTATTAGCGACACCGTTAAATTCCATACTTAAAGAGGGATTCCGCCAAAAAAAAAAAAAAAAATATTAAAAGCCAGCAGCTATAAATACTACAGCTGCTGACTTTTAATAAATGGACACTCACCTGTCCCGGGTTCCAGCGATGCCGGCAGCCGAGGCCAATCGATCACTCGGCTCTCGGCTGCTGCAGTCACCATTCTAGGTGAGGGAATCAGGAAGTGAAGCGAATCGGCTTCACTTCCCGGTTCCCTACTGCGCATGCGCGAGTTGCGCCGCGCAATAGGAAATCTCCGCGCTGTCACTGGGACCCGTGTGTGTCCCAGCAGACAGCGCGGCAGGGCAGGAAATGGCGTAGACTCCCGTGGGAGTCTATGCCCGGAAGTGGGTGAAAATACCTGTCTTTGACAGGTAGCTCCACCCCCTCCCCCCTGAAAGGTGTCAATTGTGACACCGGAGGGGGGGGGTGGGGGTTCCGATCAGCGGAGGTTCCACTTTAGGGTGGAATCCCACTTTAAAATACTGCGTCCAAAAATTTCTACATGTTTCGCCAAAAGCGGCTTCATCAGGAAAAATGGACGAAGTTGTTAAAAAAAAAAAAAAAAGGTGTGGGGTGGGAGATTATGTCCGATATGGACGTCCCCGGTGGGGTTTCATGTGGCCACTTCAGATTGATCTAATGCTGTTTATGTTCATGTGTATTTTATTGATTTGTATTTTCTTTCTTTTCTATACACCAAAGGTTGAGAATCTATATCAAAATTACTTTTGAACAACGTCGTCCATTTTTCCTGATGAAGCCACTTTTGGCGAAACATGTAGAAGTTTTTGGACGCAGTATTTTAAGCATGGAATTGCAGCATTTAACGGTGTCGCTAATAGGGATTCTGTGTATATACCTATGACTCTGAATATATGTCTGTATCCATTTTATTGGAGTGTTGTGTATAAATAAAGAGACATTTTTTGTACTTTTATAATAACACGTTGTAGTGTATATCTGAAATATGTACCTTTTAAAATCCCCTATCCAGTACTCTACTATCTTTCAAATGAAATGGGAAGTTGGTACCTTTATGCATACAGATTTTTTGGAAATTGATCTCTAGCCACATTTTGACTATTTCAATGATAATGGTCAACAGGACAAATAGAGAGGGTGAATCTCCCTAATGGGGGCCACAGACAGCAATACAAACTGACAAGTGTTCTAATCCTTCTCCGCTATATCCAAAACTAAAAAAAAAAAAGTTTTACCTTTATACTTTAAAATGAGCTGCTGAGGCCAGTTTCATGGCTAGGAGCACATACCAGGGTATATAGCAATATGGGCCTGGGGGTTTGGTTCACTTTGATATAATTTACCGAATTCTTGGGAATCCAACAAACCACCTGCTTGTAGGCTACTTTTCAAGGGCTTTTGAAGAAATCGGCAATATCGGAGACAGTACTGTTTCTTAGCTTTGACATTATGTATCCCTTATGACATTCCTCAGTATTGCATGAAGCATGTCAAGGCACTGACAAAATACTGTAAAATATTGGCAGCCTTATATTAACCATTTGCTGACCGCCGCACGCTGATATACGTCGGCACAATGGCAGCAGTGGGCAAATGGGCGTACCTGTTCATCCCCTGTAAGAAGCGTGGCTAGCAGGCGCACGCGCAGGCGCATGCCCGCTGCGTACAGCGTTACCATACCCACAGGAACGGCAGACTCGATGTCCATTGGTCTGCCGGCGATCGTGTCACGGAGCCGCAGAACGGGAAAGTGCCTATGTAAACAAGGCTTTTCTCCATTCTGCCTTGTGTCTTGACAGAGACCACTGCTCCCTGTCATCGGGAGCAGTGATCGCTGTCATGTGTGTTGAAGCCCCATCCCCCCCCAAACAGTTAGAATCACTCCTTAGGATACACTTAACCCCTTCACTGCCAGTGTTATTTACACAGTAGTCAGTT